>NC_056069.1:17382307-17997500 GCF_016772045.2 Ovis aries | reverse complement strand
AAGTCATGGACCAAAATATGTCCATTCTTGTGGAGCATATATTCTAAGTTGAAGGAAGACATAAATAATGAGTTAGTGATATGTATTATAAGGAAAAGCAGAGGAAGGGGTACTTTAGGTAGAGTGATCAGAGGAGATTCCAGTGAGGTGAAGCATGTAGAGACGTACCTGAAGGAAGTGAGGGAGGGAGCTGACCATGCTAATGTCTGACAGATGTATGTTTGAGGCAGAAGGAACAGCAAGTGCCAGTCCCCAAGGTGGAAGTGTGGGGCATGCTTGCCTTGTCTGAGATCAGCAAAGAAAAGGGACCTTGGCTAAGGCAGAATGGGGTTGGGAGACTGTGAGGTGGGCAGAGAGAGGAGATAAGGCTAAAGACTAAGTTAGATTGAATAAGAACTTTTTTTTTTTTACATTTTTATTGGTATGAGAACTTACAGGGCGTCATGAAGATTTTTACTCTGAAGGATCCAAAGTAGAGGAATCTTATGACTTGTGAGATGAGATGCCATGTAGTTAGGAGGGCAAGAGGGAAGCAAGGAGACCAACCAGGAGGCTTACTCGAGTAAATCCAGGCAAGAAACAATGGAGCCTGGGCCCTATGGCATCAGTGGACACAGTGACAAGTGGTTAGAGGCTCCATATCTGGCAGGGATCGGCCATCACTTGATAGCCGATATGGCGTGTGAGAAAGAGAGGCAGCAAAAATGACTTCAAATGTTTGAACTTGAGTAATTGGAAAGAAGTTGCCAGTAACTGAAATGGAGAATATGCCAAATTTTTGAGAGGACCACCAGGAGTATAGTTTTGAACACATTAAATTCAAGATGCTTCTCAGAACTCAAGACATCTAAGCGGAGCTTTCAAGTAGGAGTTAGTTCACTAGAAAGACTGGGGAGTAAATGAAGATAATTTGACCCCAGAGAGTCCTAACTAACAGTGCTCATCTCCCTGATCGTGACTGTGACTCAGGCCTTTGCCTGGCCTTTCTTATCTTCCTGGTCTCTAACTGGTGGCTTTTCTTTAGCCCTCAGTCCTTTGAGTGTGTCTTATTTTTGTTCTCTATATTGACTTCATGCTCTTAAAATACTTTCATCACAGCTAGGACACAGGCATCTGGTTCTCACAACTCACAGCTCTCCATCAGAGGAGGACTGTCTTCTCTTAGTTACAGTCTGGAAAATCCCGAGGAGGACCCCCTCAGGGCACAGCCCCTGACATAATGGAGAAGCTCAAAGGCACAGATGTGGCCAAGGAGGGGGTCCTGTTTACTGGGGTGTGGGATTCCACAGAAAGGACATTTATTTTCAACTCTGTAAGCATTAACTTTGGTGTCTTCTATGTTAGGAACTGGGCTTCCCTGGTGGCTCAGATGGTAAAGAATCTGCCTGCAATGAGGGAGACCTGGGCTCTATCCCTGGGTCAGGAAGATTCCCTGGAGAAAGTCATGGCAACCCATTCCAGTCCAGTATTCTGGTCTGGAGAATCCCATGGACAGAGGAACCTGGCGGGCTGCAGTTCATGGGGTCACAGAGAGTCAGACATGACTGAGCGACTAAGCACGTTAGGAACCATGATAGCCCACTGATGGGCAGCCTATGAGTATGACTGCCTTACGAACATTTTGACTTGCTCCTGCCCTGTGCTGTTCTTGGTAAGAATATGATGCTTCCAACATTTTAGAGAATCTTGAGTTGCTTAAAAGTCAGATAAGGGATTTATGGTCCCTATTCCTCCCTACTTTTATTTTTATTTTTCTTTTTTTTCCCCCCAACTTTTTATTCTGAAATTCTCAAGCATACAGAAAAGTTGAAAGAACAGTGAAAAATGTTACTTCTTAAATGTCCGCATGAGCTGTAAAACTTGAAGCATGTTTTGTGTTTGTAGATTTTGTGACTCAGCGTGATATGGTATGATATGAATTGCTCCCATGCAGAGAACCCAGTTCTAAATAGAAAAGGGCCTCGTTCCTCTTCTCTTCACATCAGAGCCAAACTTGAAACAGCTTCCTATTGTACGCAGGGAAACATATGAAGAAGAAAACAAATTTGCTTTTCAAAACAAACTGCCTAATTTCAAACTGTGTGAACAATTAGGACACACCTCCAGCTCTACTGATAAATCCTAATTTAAAGCACGTGGGACATTCCAACATAAGTATCTACTTAAGAATTTAGTTTTTCCTCCTTGGATGGTTTTTAAAGGGTTGCTGCCTTATAAATGTGATCCTTTAAGTAATACAAAATGTAAGAAAAGATGAAATATATTTCAGGACGGTTTGAAGGCTGCTTGCATTTTAGGATAGTGTGGTGTGCATATTCACACAGTGCAAGGACACTTTGGTCCTATTACACAGTGTTGGTTATCAGCACCATCACTGCAGTAATGATAGTGACCAGATCTTCTACAACTGAAAACACAAAAGTGGAACCACAACAAGACGGGTAGGAGGGGCAGACTTGCGATATATACTCAAATCCCATGCCCTCCTGGGGTGGGATACCCACACACCAGAAGCTAGGTATCCTGCAGAGCTTCTCCCACAGGAGTGAGAGTTCTGAGCCCTACATCACACTCTCCAGCCAAGGGGTCCAGAACAGGGAAGAGGAACCTCCAGAGCACTTGGCTTTGAAGGCCAGCAGAGCTTATTAATTGTAGGAGCTCCACAGGACTGGGGCAATGCAGACTTCACTCTTAAAGGGCACACACAAAGTCTCATGCACATGGGGACTCAGGGCAAAGGCAGTAATCTGATAGGATCCTGGGTCCGACCAACCTGTTGGTCTTGGAGAGTCTCCTGCAGACGTGCGGATGATTGTGGCTCACCTGGGGGACACAGACACTGGGGCTGCACACACTGGGCAGCATTTAACCATGTGAACACCAGGGTTGCCATCTTGGCTCTTTGGCACCAAGGCCCAGCCCCACCCAGCTTGTAAGTGTCAGTGTGGGGATGTCTCAAGCCAAACCATTAACCGAGAAGGGCCACAGCCCCATCCATCAGCTGCCTAGAGAACCCACTGCCACTGCTAGGTGCAGCTTTGCCCACCAGAGGGCCAAGACCCAGCTCCCGTTCCCCGCCCCCACAACAGTGGATGGAAACCGGACCCTCCCACCAGAAGAACTGCACAAGCCTCACTCACCAGGGAGCAGACACCAGAAGCAAGAAAACTATGACCCAACAATGCAGGCCAGACCCTACCCTGGGCCCAGCTGGGCCCCAGCTCCAAACAACTAGGAGGAAAATGCAAACTTTGGGATACCCCAGGTCCCATACCCAACATCCAAAGTGTGTCAGAAACCACCACTCTCCCCAGCCCCCTCATCTGGACAATCTGCAACAAGCTCTGGATCCCTGGGCCCTGCAGCCACGATTCCACGAGTCAGCTCTGCCTGTGAGTATCCAGCCAGGATCTGGCTTCACAGCCCAGAGTGTGGGCAACAGGCCCAGATCTTCAGGAACCTGGCTCCACCCACCAGTGAGCCAGCACTAGATCCAGGGTCCCCTAGGAGTCCACGACCAGCCACCTTATGACCAGACCCCACTAGAGAGCAGCCGGCAGCGTCTGCACAAGGCAGGGCCTGGTAACCTACTGGACTAGGGGCCAATCAATCTACCAGAGCACCCATCCACAGAGTCAGCCCACTGCAACGGAAGGACCCAGCCAGAACTCAGGGGGAACCCCTACAGCGTATAGCTTGGGTGATGAGAGGAGAATACACTGTTGAGACACACAGGACGCCTCCTACAGAGGGTCGCCTCCTACAGAGGGTCAGTTCTCCAAGGTCAAAAAACAAAACTAACCTACCACATACATAAAAATAGAAATGGCAACTTAGACAAAGGAGATGGCAGAGGAATATGCTCCAGAAAATGGAACCTCCCCCCCCACCCCGCCAAAAAAAAGTTCTTCTTCCAGAAGAAGAACTAAATGAAGATAGGCAATCTACCGAAGAAAGAGCTCACAGTAATGATAATAAAGATGTTCAAAGAACTCAGAAGGAGAATGGATGCACAGAAGTTACACGTTTTTTTAAAAAGAGAAAGCATGAAGAACAATCAGAGATGAAAAATACAATAACAACTAAAAAATATAATAACAACTAAAACTAGAAGGAATCAATACTAGAGACTAAATGATTCAGAAGACTGGATCAGTGAGCTGGAAGAAAGAATAGTGGGAATCACTGCCTCCAAACAGAACAAAGAATGAAGAGAAATGAAACCCTCTGGGACAACATCAAGGATACTAATATTCAAAGCAAGGGGTGCCAGAATGAGAAGAGACAGAGAAAGGGCCAGAGAAAGTATTTGAAGAGATAATAGCTGAAAACTTCCCTAACCTGGGAAAGAAAAGAGTTGCCCAAGTCCAGGAAGCACAGGGTCCAGAACAGGATTAACTCAAAGAGGAAGACACCAAGACACATTGTAATCAAAATGACCAAAATTAAAGAGAGAATACTAAAAGCAGAGAGCGGAAAGCAACAAATGACACACAAGGGAATTCCCATAAGGCCAGCAACTGATTTTTCAGCAGATTTTCTTCAGGCCAGAAGGGAGTGGCATGATACATTTCAAATCATAAAAGGGGAAAACTACAACCAAGAATAATCTACTCAGCCAGCCTCTGATTCAAATTTTATGGAGAACTCAGAAGCTTTACAGGCAAGCAAAAGCTAAAAGAATCCAGCCCCACCGAACTAGCTTTACATATAATAAGGAACTTGTCTAGCGAAAGAGAAAAGGCCACAACTAGAAACAAGAAAATTGCGGAATGAAAAAATCTCACCAGTAAAGGCCCTGGTGGCTCAGATAGTAAAGAATCTGCCTGCAGCACCAGAGACCCAGGTTCAGTCCCTGGGTTGGAAAGATTGCCTGGAGGAGGACGTGGCTACCTATCCAGTATTCTTGCCTGGAGAATCCTATGGACAGAGGAGGCTGGCAGGCTACAGTCCCCAGGATCACAGTCAGGACTGAACATGGGAGGGGACACAGGAATACGGATAAGGAAGCCCAGTTTTAAAGATCATTCTTATTTTACCTTCACATCCTACATTCTCAGGTCTCCATGGAGGGCTGATTAGGAAGCAAGGTGGACCAGGAGCAGGTTTGGAGGATGGGCTGCCGGCTAAGCCGGACACGCCCCAGCCATCAGAACCGTGCCTCTTTCTCTTGGCAGAATCACTTCTCTCTCTGTGATTCCCGTGTAGCACCAGGAAAACAGCCTTTTCCATCACAGTCAGGGAAGAGCTGTCACACACAGACGTGGCACACAACAGTTAGAGAATACCTATGGGCTCGAGGCTGGGTGGGCTCTCTCTGGGGGAGAACCAGTAGAGACAGAAAACATTCAACCAAAGGGCTCTCTTGGAACAAAATTAGACAGGGATGCTGCTTCCTATGACAATCAGTACATTAACCCACACATGCAGCACTTACGCAAATGAACAAGTGAGCCTGAAGAAAATCAGGCAGTGAACCTGGAGGACACAAGCCCTTCCTAACATCACCCTGAGTGGCCCAAATGGTTTCCGCGGGTGCTGCCAGCTGAGGTTCCCAGAGCTGAAAGGGCAGCCGCGTCTGCGTTTAAACCATTCAGTTGTGCCAGATGATCAAATACTTTTCGTCTTTTACGTGTCGTACCTCAAACCCTCAGACCCCTTCCACGGCCGTGAGACAAAGCCACTGAGTTTTCATACTGGGAACCAGTAAATTGAATTTGTGGATGAAATTTGCCAAATCAACTTTGACTGCTGTCACTTTAGGAGATTCAACCAAAGGGCTCTCTTGGAACAAAATGACGCTGTGTGAAAACTCTGTAAACAGCCGAGCAGAGACTTCATGCACAAGGTCCGCTTGCCCTTCAGGTCCCCTGGGTCTTCATGCTGGCCCTGCCAGTGGTCCAGGTGGAGCTCAGGAGCAGGCAGGGGCGTTCTCTTTATCTTGATGACCTTCTCAAGGGTCTCTTTCTCTGAGCTGCTGGTCTGACAGCTCTGAAGTCCCACCACGTGCTTTATAAAGACCGGGTCTTTGAGGCAGCGGTTTTCTCCTCTGAGGCCTTCCTGGTGGGACTTGGTCATGCTGTGCACAAGAACGTCTGTGGAGAAAGTGGCTTCCTTTATTTGCAAGGTGTTTCCAACCGGCTGTTCTCAGGCCAGGTCACAGATGACGTCTGCCTCGCTGGCTTGGTGACTCAGGAGTCCCTGCCTGACCCTGTTCAAGCGCAGTAAAGAGGAAACCAGACACACTCTGGTTTTTTTGTTTCTTTTTAATTAAGGAGACATTTAAACATAACTGACTGTTACCCACCAGTTGGTGCTTGTGGTTTCAGTAACTCCAGAGGGAGAAAGGCTTGGTGCCTGCTGGGCAGTGGGCAGACACAACCTTTTTACAACAAATCACCAAACAGAAGTGCTTGGCTCATCTTGCTCCTCAATTAAAGCCATGATGGTTGTGAAGCGTGTAAGCCTAACACAGAGATTGTGTGATGTGGAAAAAGCTTAATTTCACCAAGAGCAAGACTCGAATTCTCTGAGGCCACGTAAAGCTGAGGGGAGGGGGCCTTTGTCCTCGGGGCAGGTAGATGTGCCAACAGTACGAGGGCCTCCCCTGGCTCACTGAATTCTCACCGCCTGCCTCCGTCTGTGAAGCTGCAGTGTGGAGTCTGAACTGCCCGTGAACACTGTTGGAGTGAAAGGGATTGCTAGGGTTCTGCTCTTTCCTCTGACAAGCCAGGAAAGCCACAGCTCCACCAGAAGCAGAGACAGAAATAAAGAGACAGAAACTCATACTCCATCTTGGGCGATGCTTCGAGGCATCCTGTGACCCCGACCAGGGCTGTAAATGGAGCAGGAATGTTTAGGGAGGAAGTGTCCACCTGCAGGTCTCAGACAAGCCTGGAAGAGCAGAATCCTCTCACACACCTCAAAGGGCTCAACTGCCCGTCCTTTGTTGGAATCAGAGGCATTAGGATACATCAGCAGGCGGTGGGAGCTCACATGGCACCTGCCTGGAATCAGGAAGTGGCAGAGACGTGAGGCCAGTGGAAGAGCACTCATCTCTGAAGGGGGTAATTTGTTTGAGAGGATGGGAGAGACTCTGACAGTACATCGCCTTGTGAACTGCTGATTTCACATACACACAACTCTGTGATCACACTATTTCTGCAGGTCTGAAACCCAGGCTGGGCTGCCCATGGGAATCTCCTTCGAAGGGCTGGTCCAATAAGAACTAGCCTCACTGAAAAATAAGGAATAGTTTAAAAAAGAATGAGTATAGAATCTATCCAAGCACATTACAAACAAAACAGGAGGCAAGGAGTAAGGGAAACAAGTGATCAGAAACAGGCACCAGAAACATGTGGCCAAAAAGTAGGTGAAATTTATGACATCACAGTGAATTCAAAAAATGTTACAGGTTGATTTAAGAGCTCAAAGCAAAAACATAAGAGCTCAGGGAAGAACCAGCTCTTATTATTATTATTACCACCACCACCATCATCTCCTTATGCTGATTTATTCACAAGTAAACCTTAAAATGTGCCCATGTGGTTTAGAGTGCTTCTATGTATTAACTGATCAGTTGTCACAACAGCCCTATAAGGGAGATGCTCTTCCTTTACTCAGTTTAAATATGAGGTAACCAAAAGGGCATGACAGAGGATGATAATGGTTGGATGGCATCACCAACTCAATGGACATGAGTGAGCAAGCTCCAGGAGTTGGTGATGGACAGGGAAGCCTGGTATGCTACAGTCCATGAGGTTGCAAAGAGTCAGACATGACTGAGCAACTCAACTGCCTGAAAAGTACTGAACCACTTACTGTTAAGGAGAATGAAACCCTGACTTAAGAACCCTAACTTTTAACCACTAGACAGATACTAGGAACTGGAGAGTCCAGGGAGGACACAGAGAGACATGAAACCTGTACTGGAGTAAGCACAAAAAGGATTAAACACTGATGAAAATATAAGAAAGACACAAAGGCTTGAAAAGCAGGCAAAATGAATTGGATGAAGAGTTGGACGAGAATAATATGAAAATAACAGAGACATCTGTTCAAAGAGACTTGCAAGCAACAGTTAGAACTGGCCATGGAATAGACTGGTTCCAAATAGGAAAAGGAGTACGTCAAGGCTGTATATTGTCACCCTGCTTATTTAACTTATATGCAGAGTACATCATGAGAAACGCTGGGCTGGATGAAGCACAACCTGGAATCAAGATTGCAGAGAGAAATATCAATAATCTCAGATATGCAGATGACACCACCCTTATGGCAGAAAGGGAAGAAGAACTAAAGAACCTCTTGATGAAAGTGAAAAGGGGAGTGAAAAAGTTGGCTTAAAACTCAACATTCAGAAAACTAAGATCATGGCATCTGGTCCTATCACTTCATGGGAAATAGATGGGAAACGGTGGAAACAGTGGCAGATTTTATTTTAGGGGGCTCCAAAATCACTGCAGATGGTGACTGCAGCCATGAAATTAAAAGACGCTTACTCCTCAGAAGGAAAGTTATAACCAACTTAGACAGCATATTAAAAAGCAGAGACATTACTTTGCCAACAAACGTCCGTCTAGTCAAGGCTATGGTTTTTCCAGTAGTCGTGTATGGATGTGAGAGTTGGACTATAAAGAAAGCTGAGTGCCGAAGAATTGATGCTTTTGAACTGTGGTGTTGGAGAAGACTCTTGAGAGTCCCTGGGACTGCAAGGAGATCCAACCAGTCCATTCTGAAGGAGATCAACCCTGGGATTTCTTTGGAAGGACTGATGCTAAAGCTGAAACTCCAGTACTTTGGCCACCTCATGCGAACAGTTGACTCATTGGAAAAGCCTTTGATGCTGGGAGGGATTGGGGGCAGGAGGAGAAGGGGACGACAGAGGATGAGATGGCTAGATGGCATCACGGACTCGATGGACGTGAGTCTGAGTGAACTCCGGGAGTTGGTGATAGACAGGAAGGCCTGGAGTGCTGCGATTCATGGGGTTACAAAGAGTTGGACACGACTGAGCAATTGAACTGAACTGAAGTAATTTTAAAGCCAGGCTTGGATACAGCCTCATGAGCCTGAAGTCCACGCCACTTTTTTATTTTTGGGGGTTCCATTTTGGCATATTTAGCTTGGCTCTGAGCTCCCTTTGCTGGTCTCCATGTTGTCATGCTGAGCCTGTCTGAAGAGACACTTGCCATTTTTTCTCATCATAGAACTTTTAAGGCCCTGATGAGAATCACCTTTTGTTAAAAAGATGTCTTCCTTGGTCTCATCCCTACTTTACCCGGCCTCACCTCTTGTCTCTCATCAGGAACCATTTGCCTCCTTATAAAAGTCTCTCCTCTCTGACTTCTGAGATGTAATGTGCACGACTGGAGGGGGAAAAGTTTGTCATCAAAGAAGGCTGGGCAAGTGCTGAGGTCCACAAAGAGGGTCAATGAAAGTGGCTGTCTTTTTTCTCTGCAGATAACCTACAACCCACTGAGGCAGGAACAACCTCCACAAAGGACTTGGGACAATGGCCTCTTTCTTACTGAATCTAAGAGCTCAATAGAAGCCTCAGACTGAGACAGGGGAAGAGTTGGCTGGTGAATCCTTCCAAACCACTTCATTGCCATGTGCCTTGCAGAATTCTGGACTTTCTGAATGGGCTAGATGGGTTAGCTGCTGTGAAATGAGGTCAAATATTGGTGATCAGTATTGGGTCTTTAGTCCCTTCTCATATTTGTGAATGTGTGCCTTGGTGTGAATCCATGCAATCTCCTGCCAGGTTGACAGATCCCCCAGTAGAGCATTTGGCTTCCTGCTGAAGACAAGCTGGGGGTGGTGTTTTCTCCCACTAGAAGGTTCCACTCAGAACAGAACCTATCTCAGTTCTATTGTTCTGGAGCCAAAGTTGCCATCTGGCTTGAGGTTGCCAGATGAAGCCACCTCCATATCCAACAGCTCTCCTCTGGCTTCTTCTACACTGAGTCTTCTGGTCCCTTCCATGGCCTGGCATGCACCTGCCCTCATTCTCAGTCACATCTTGGCTCTCCGATGCCCCCCGCCCTGAGAGACAATGTAGGGCAGGATCTGTAACTGCGCTGGTCACTACGTAAATGCTTCATTTTTCCAATCGATTAGTAGTCCTGTTATTGAGGACCACTAATACCAAACACAGCACTAGGCATTTTACAAGGAACAATTCATAACAGCGTTTTGAAGCTGGTATTTGAGGTTTAAAGAAGTTTCAGGTACAAGCATCTTTCTACCTGACTCCAAATCTATAATTTGTTCAACTGGGTCACCATCTTATTCTGTGTGCATAGTGACTCTATGAGGTACTTATTACTATCTTTCTCCTACATCACTAAGCATGGTACTATGTTTGAATCTAAGTGGACTGCCTGAATTGAAAATCAGGAACTTAAGTTTTAACTACACACCTTTATATTTTTTCTTCCTCCTCCTCTGTCTTTCAAACAATACAAGTGTTAGAGACACAGTAGAAGACAGGATTGGCAGAGTTATTGAGGGAATGTGGCGGTACCACTTCCTCCTTTGCCCTCTAAGATCTGAGGGACAAAAAACTGTTCTGGGGCCATTGGCCTAGATATTGCATTTGGGAGTGGGAATCTCTGGGCACAAATGAGACAAATAAAAAGTCATGAAGCTGTAGATACTCTAAGTAAGGTCACTTTCTTCCATTCACATGGCATTTTTTGAACCATTTCACAAAAATAAAATAGGTCTTCCTAGGTCAAAAGATGTCATCACTAGTGACGTGGACAGTTTTTAAGAGTCTGGGATTTCTCAGGTCTCTCTGTCTTGCTTTGAAAAGATCCCACCTTGCAGTCCTGCTTCTGATGTCCCCCACTCCCTATAGCTAGAACCTCCACAACCTCCTCAGGTGTCCCATAAGTTGCAGACCCAGGCATGACCAGGGCAAAGAGGTGTTGAATATTTCAAGGTCCCCCAGCCTGAGGCTCAGCATCATTGCTTAGTTGTTGATTGAACCTACATCTTGAATTTCAGAGTTGTTACTGAGCCAGAATCCTCACTATGGGCCATAGGAGTCACACCAGGCTTCAGCTTTATCCCCCAATTCCTGTTGTGGTCTTATGAACATACCCTCATCCCTTTCCAGGGTTGAGCCCCATTGGTTCTTTTAGAACCTTCTTCTAAGAAATGGGAGGATATAATTAACATATATTCAACCACAAGTCTGTACAGGGACTTTTAACAAATGTTACTTCACTTTATCTTCATAGACGTCTTAGCGATTGGCACAGCAGGACTAAATAACTGGCTCAAGGTTACACAAGTCCAAATCTTCCTGTTACCAGAGGTCTGTGCTTTCTACCACAACATGGAGATAACTCTGGTTTCTCTCTTTTCGGTAAAGCAGCCCTAAACACTGAATTCAAAGGTTACTTTACAGGCAAAAGTATCCCCCAGGGTTCAAGCAGCCATGATATTTTTTTAAAAACAGTTTTAATGAGATGTAATTTACATGCTGGGGCTTTCCTGATGGCTCAGCGGTAAAGAATCTGCCTGCAATGCAGGAGCCGCAGGAGACCTGGGTTCAATCCCTGGGTCAGGAAGATCTCCTGAAGGAGGAAATGGCAACCCTAGTATTCTTGCCTGAAAAATCCCACAGATCCTGAAGAGGATCCTGGCTGGCTACAGTCCATGGATCAATGTTCAATGAGTTGGACACGACTGAGTGTACACACACACACAATTTATATGCCATAAAATTTATCCATTTAGAGTATACAATGCAATGATTTTAGTGCATTTTACAGAGCTATGAACTATCACCATAATCTTAAAATATTTTGAGTCATTCCAATAAGTAACCCCATGCCCATGTACAGTCACTTCCAATTACCCCCATCCTCTGCCTGAGGTAACCACTAATCTACTTTCTCCATATATAGATGTGCTTATTCTGGACATTTCACATAAATGGAATCAAAAGTGGACTTTTATGCCTGGTTTTCTCTACTTAGCACTGTATTTTCTAGGTTCATCCAAGCTGTATGCACCAGAATCCCATTCCTTTTTTATTGCTGAATAATATTCCATTGCATGGGTATATCTCATGTTTTTATCATTCCTCACTTGGATTGCTTCTGCTTTGAGCTATTGTGAATAACGCCGCTCTGAACATTATGAGTGTTTGTGTAGACATGTGTTTTCAGTTATCCCAGGTGGATGCCTATGAGTAGACTTGCTGGGTCATATGGTAACTATGTTTGACATTTTGAGAAGCTGTCACACTGTCTTCAACTGGCTGCACTGTTTGACATTCCTGCTCGTATAAGGATGCTAGCCATGGGTTTTTTAAAAGTCATTTTGATAATGTTTCTTCATCCACGACAAGGAGCTAATAACATCTACCCCACCTCGTTCTGGTGAGGCCTGCAGAACCTCATATACCAAGAGGGACTCTCTCGGGCTCTGGGGTAGAGGCATCACTGAAGGGAGGCATTTGATTCCCAGCAAAGGGGACACACAGCTCATGGGCCACAGCCATGTATGTTCAGGGCTTTCCCCAGCCTCATTTTTTTCTCTGGCTAAAGGTGCCTTAATGAAATCTCCTATCATAGCAAGAAATGGAGACACCTCAGTGACCTGAGAAGTGTTGATTGGGGGGGTGGGTCCACCCAGACTGCACGCAGACTGTCAGCACCTGAGGCAGCTCACAGGCCAGCTTCCTCCTCTAATGTCACTGGGCAGCGGGGCTTCTTCGGTCTTTCTCTGTCACTGAGGCTCTGCATGAGCCCCAGGGGTGTGGGCTGAGTGGGTTCTGGGGTTACAGTGAGCTTCCTGTTGGTTTTATTCATTGGTAACAACTTAGAAGTGAGTTCTAGAGCTCTCAACTGTCTGGGAATGCCATGCATCTTCACACTTAATCTGCCACCACTGGGCCTGGAGACCCACACCCACCAGAATGGAAACCTGGGTGGGTGCCGAGCCCTGGACCTGGTACCGAAGCTTGTTATCCACTGCGGGGGGTGGAGGGGGTTGTCCAGCAGGAGTCAGGTCTGGTAGTTGGAATTCCTGCCCATGGACCCAAGATTTAACAATGAAGGCATGACAACATCTTGTGGCACAGAGTTTGACTAGTGTTGCAACTTGGCAAGACGCAGATTTCATTTCCAGCAGCGCCGCTCAGCCAGACAACCCAGGACCAAGTGTGAGCCTCTCCCCATCTGAGCAGCCTCACTCTCAACCCTTGTCTTCATTCCTTTAAATTCTTCTACGGCAGCTGCTCCCTGGCCCCCAGCCTCTTGCTCTGAGTTGGTCCCAGGGTTCTCCTTTTATTGTGGCATGTGTGGAATATGGCTTATAAGAAACCCCAGTTGTATTTCTTCAGACACTGACATGATGCTATTATCATGTCTGACTTAGAGGCCAGAACTGTCCTTCTAAGGACTGGAGATCATCTCTGCACAGAGGCTTTCTAACAGGCTGACAGCTGGGAAGACTGGAGGCCTCGGGAGACTTGCACCATGTCCAATATTCCTCATCATTCATCTGTCAAAGCCTATGAAAGCTACACTAATTAAATTGGCACATAATGAGAGGATACTGGGGTCTTCCCAGGCCTGTAGAAGCATCTACTTCCTAGTGGCGTGATCAAGGATAGTAACAAAGTTGATGGAGACACAGGGGGAGACTGACTTGCAAGGGAACTCAGAAAAGGGGTCACCTGCAGAGAAATGGGCCATGCGGTTCCCCTGAACAGAGGGGAGAGAGGGCGAGCCTCAGGACTGGGACATCAACATCTCAGACAGGGTGCTGTGAGCACTGCAGACACTGGGAAGGGACCACCCCATTCTCTCCCAGCCAATCCCTTTGCTTTCAACACACGGGCAGCCTGGCTCATCCCCAGGCCACCTGTGATGATACCTGGATTAAGTCACCTTCACTGAGGAAGATCGCTGAGGATACAAGAGAAGACAGATTGTAGAGCCGCAAGGACAGCGCCTAGCCTTTGGACTCCTGGGTCTCCTGGTGAGCTGGCTGCCGGCATCCTGCCCTGGCCATGCCCTGCACCTGTGGCAGGCTGCCTTTCCAACGCCACCCATGGCCTTGGAAGGTAGCCAGGAGATGATGAGCTGACAGGGGGGCCAGCGTCAAGTGGGGTGACCAAGAAAGGCTGTCCCGGGCATTTGGGGTTTTGATATTTAAGCCTAGAGAGATGTCTTGCCCGTGCCTCAATGACTCTCAGTCACTTCTATACTGTTTGTTGTTGACTCATGCTAACTGCTCCCCGAGTCTCACATCACTGTCCTTAGTCTGTAGGTGAAGGGGCTGAGATTCAGAAATGTAAACTCCCCATGGTCACGCTGCTGGGCAGAATATGGACTCCCGCTTTACTTTGCATGGAGGCCCCAGTTGAAGGCCTGGAGGTATCTGACCCCCTAGCCCTGGTGCCTCCTCCCCACTGCCCTGACCTCCCCAGTCTAAGCCCTGCCCGGGGGTTGTGCAGCTGCGGCTCTACTGGGGGAGAGGGGATTTCAACTCGTGCCCAGGCTATTCACGGAGCACTCTGCTGGCCGGTTCCTGCTTTGCTGGGACAAGACTGGCTGCAGGCATTGTTCTCAGGGGCCTTAGAATGGGCGGGGCCTCTGTGAGGAGAGGTCACAGCAGCTACTCTGGTGTCAGGGCAAGGCATTCCTTTGTGAAGGCATCAGCTTCCCTGGGAAGGAAATGCACGCTGGAAAGGCTCACTGCCAATAAATCCTCATCAGCACGAGGCGGAAGAAAGACCGTTTCCACTCAGATGTCCATGGGGGAAGGGAGGAAAGCAGACATCCTGTCCGGGAGGGAAGTTCGGATTGGGGTCACATGCCCTGCGGGCCTTCAGCTTGGTTCTGAAACCCAGGATTAATCCTTCTGCGGAGCCCCACCCCGGCTCTCATTTTCATCATCAAAAGACCCAGTGACATGGTTTCTGGTTGGGGTCTCTGACACTGAGAGACCTCAGTGTATCCCAAAACATGGGCCTGGCCCTTCTTTTGCTCCCACACCTGGCCAGGGCACCACCAGTCCAGTGGGGGCCCCGAACTTCTATGAATAAATGTCATCAGCTGATCTGCTGAGCTTGACTTGATGGAGTGCAAATCTCTGCTCTACCTTGGGCCTTCCTTCCATGATCCTGGATCATCACGCGTCTTTTCCACTCAAGCTCAGAGTCATCATCCAAAACAGTTCATAGATTTTCACTGAAAATCTAGTAATCTAAATCAAAGCTCTATTCACTCATACATTTCAAATCTCTGCCCCTGCCTGCCCCCTGCAACTCTGCACGCACGCGTGTGCGCACACACACACACACACACACACACACACACACACACACACACGCACGCACGCGCCCCTTCCTGGCAAGGCTTGGTCTTGGGTGCCTGCAGCAGGGAGGATCGCTTTCTTATTCCACCTCCTGTCTTACTGCTGTTCTTTCGGCTCTTTCAGGGTATAGCCTGGGGGAAACGGGGGGGTCTTTGAGAAAACGTGCATAGAATCCAAATGACGAGGTTATGATCTGGAGTCAGGGCACTCTGGGCCTATTCCAAGTGTGGGATTCTTTGTGGGGTTTGAGGGGATTGCCCATTTGCAGTGACTCACAATGGGCAATTCCTTCTCCAACATGCTTCCCTCCACTTCCTGGTTCCAGAAGCCCATCCCTCCATCGGCAACCTCTCCTCCCTCCCTGCCTTCTCCGGCTCATGCCGTTGCTAGGGCCGCTCAGGGACAGACACCACCTCACCTTCCGAAACTTTCCCTCTGGCTCAGCCACCTTCCATTTATAAGCCAGGAATACGTTTCTACCTCCCTAATTCCTGGAGATGTGAATCAAGCTCCCCTCTAGAAAGATTTCCTTGAGGACCTCCTCACTTGCCTCCTCACTCACCGCTCCCCCAACAGCCCTAGACAGCTGTCTCTAAAGAAATCCTTCCAACCAGCCTCTTCTCTGTCCTGAACTCCAAACCTGTTCTCCAGCATTCACCCATCATCACCTCCAGGCTACGGATAAGAAAAGGCTCTGTGCTAGGAGACCCAACACCTTGCTCTAGAGGGTGGAGTTTGAGCATCTATTGTTCTCAGTTTGGGGGCCTCAGGCAACACTGAGAAACAGGAACAGCCTTGTCTAACAACTGGTTATACAAGAAACTCCCAGGGAGACCATCACCCACAAGGTCAGCTTTCATGACCCTTCTGAAGGCTGGCAAGTTGGCAGTGCCCCCTCACCGGTGGAATTTCCAGGCCCCATCCTCAGCTTATCTTTGCTTCCTGGATGGATGTCAGTCTCCATGAGAGTCCAGCATTTCCAATTTTGACCTCACTGTGGGAGAAGAGGTGAAGTGGGGCTGCAATGCTTCCACATCTAGCGCAAGCTGCCCTGGCCAGAGAACTGGTCAAGGAAAGACAGCAGGGAAAGGGGCAGGACACAACCACCAGATAAATGGCGAGGGAGCGTAGCCATCGGGAGGTGATCAAGGCCAGCTGGAACCAAGGTGGCTTTGAGAATAGTCTGGTCATTATATCTTCATTGTAATGAAAATCACTCCCCGTTACATCGCGACAGTTTCAAGGCAGACCCTGAAAGGCCAAAAAGTGGGCAGTGGCCCAATTCCTGGGAAATTCCCATCCTATCTGAAATAGTAGGAATATGCCTCCCACTTGTTAGCAGTATGAAATCACTCAGCCCATAAAATCCAGGAAACCCATTCCCTGGGGTTGCTCTTTCTGATATGCTCTGTATTCTGCTTACAGAGTATGCCTCCAAATAAACTCGATTTCATTTTTCTTTGGCTCGCTCTTGAAATATTTCCTAGGCGAAGCCAAGGACCCTCACATGGCTGACCATCCTAGAGACTCCTGCAGGTCCCAGGACGTGACATTCCCTTCTCCTGTGACACCGGTCAGCACCTCAATCCGAGGGATGTGAAATCTGGAGGGAGGTCAGGCTGGGTCTTTGCTCTGGTGTTCAGGGCTGGCGTTAGTTTTGACTGAACGACTAACTATCTGGTGGATCTTGACAAACACCTTAAGGGCTTCACCTGAGGAATGAAGCTGGGACTTGTGTCTGAGGGCTCATCCAGAGTCAAAGTCAAAGGAAGCACAAGTGGGAAAATGTGGCTTGCTCCCTGGTTGCTCCAGGGTATCGTGGGCCTAAAGTGTGTTGGTGGCTCCATGAGCTGGAAAGCTGTCTCTCGGCAGACCTGATGGTGTCCGTCTGAGCTCCAGTTTGCTCCTCCTCTGGCATTCCCCATCCCAGAACCACAATCCAGGGGAGCCCCGACTTCTCCCCACTCACCCAGGATGAGTCCAACAAAGTCCCAGGGACTCTGCCTCCAATCTTGAATCAACTCATCCTCTCTTCTGCTTAGCCCAGGAAAGACTTACCTTATATGTCACCTGGAGTCTTCATCTTTCTGACCGTTGGCTTAAACCTTTGTCACCGGACCCCAAGGTCGGTTGAGTCAGTCCCCAACAAGAGTCTTCCTGCCTGGTGTTCTTCAAGCCAATAACGGGACCAAATTTGGTTTAGGAGCCAAGAAATCTTTCTTTTTTTGGACAGAAACAGCTCCCAGCGGGCTCTAAAGCACACCCAGCACATGCACCTGAGGCTCCCGGCTTCCCCTGGTTCCCCACCTGCTCCTGGACAGGCTGTGGGCGGGGCCACTGTATAGGGATCTCCTGGCGGAGGGGGCGGAGTTCCCTGCGGCTGGAGACAGGTGCTCTGCTCAGGCTCCAGGCAGCGTCTCTGCACACAGCCGCCACCACCATCCTAGACTGAGTGTCGTGAGCAGCGCTTCTCCAAACGGCCTGGAGCTGAGACGTCAGTACTAGGAGCTCTGGCCCCCGGGGCCTGGGGCAAGGCGTCTACAGGCAGCCCTCTATGAGCAAGTGAACGGGACTGAGCACAAAGGACTAAGAAAAGGTTAGAATGTATTTCATTACTCAGTTTCTATTTTTGTTTCCGGGGATCGGTTAATGGGCTTTGCCGGTGATAAATCCATTGTCTGTCTTTTGTTCTGCTTCTCATTTTTGAGGGGCGCTGAGGGGCGCTGAGGGGCTGCAGGACAGTGGTCTGTCTTATATAACTTCTTCTGGCATCCTGGTAACCTTGGGTAAGGGGAACAGAACTTCTCCCAAGCCGCCTTTAGACATGTTTGATCATCACCAGGCCTTGGCCCTAAATGTTCGTATCCCTGAGTGACCACCATTTGTCTGACCTTTTGGAGACGAAGGACACCAGACGATTTAAGAAACATGGCCCAATGTCAGCACGTGATCAGAGAATGGATAGTGTTATGGGGTCCAAGAAAGGTAGAAACCAAGTAACTCTGGGGGCCCCTGTTTTACCCTGCTCTACATCTGTTAGGCAAGGTTAGCCTGGTGGGCTTCTGTTAGCCAAGTTGCCTTTTCCAGTAGCCTGTCTGCGCTTTCTCCAATCAGGCCACTTGCACTGACATAAAAGCAAATTGACCAACTGGTCGGAGCACAGACCCTTGCCTATGCTAATATAATCCCATGACATAACCCTAGCTAACACAATCTAGGGCAATTTGGTTATCTAGGACCATATTGGCCAGTGAGAAAACAAATTTTTGTATGGAGTTTAAAGGTTTGGACTGCTTCACGTGTCAAGATTTTTTTCCCCCCCTAATATTTTGAAGTTGAGGTCAGCCTTAGTGGCCACTGTGGCTGGCTGCTACCTTTTTCAGGGTGATGGTGTTACAGGTGGTCCCCTTAGCCAGGTCACAAGTAGCCCAATAAGTGCAGCGCTTCCTGAGATTAGTAGTCTTGTGGGTTTTCTGGCATGTCATGGCTTCTTCCTTTGGGTAGTGGTTTGACTGCAAACTCCATTTAAGTTTGAATACCACCCCTCACCTTGGTACTGTCTAAACATTGCCCAGCCCCTTGTTGATCTGGGGGCTTAGCCAAGAACACGTATGCTCTTCGTAAGCACAGTGACCCTCTGCCCTCGGCTTGAGTCCTTGAAGTAACAGTGCTTTGGTTTTTCACCTGTGTATCTACCTAAGGACTTGTTGGGGCACCTAGGTACCAGACTCAACTAGCTGTTTTCCCTCATTGGATCACCTGATTCACATATTGTTGATGCTGTTTCTCCATAAGTATCACAAGTGAGACCAGCTGAGACTTCAACTTGTTTACAGTTTATCTCAGGCTGGGAAGAAGAAGATATTTAGTCCTTCCCTCTCGGTTATTGGGTTTCCTCTTAAAAATGTCTGATGGTCCTTTCCTGTTTCCAGATCAAACAGTCAGTGAATTTCCATCCATCTTGAGCATCTCTGGTCACATTGTAGAAGAAATTTGTTTGCCCTGAGGCAACGGCAGGGTGAGCATTGTAATGCCCAAGATGGAGAAAGTGTAAAGGAAGTATAGGCCCACAGCTTTGTCCCAGGCATACAAAGAAGACTCCACACAATGGTGGTGGTTACTGTGGTATCTTGTGGGCTGCTGGTTTTCTGGGATTTTAGGTACCCCCTATTTCCAGATGGGAAGGGATGTAGGATCAGGTCAGCAGGGGCAGGCAGCACCTGGTTACCTATTTTGTGAGAACTTTCGTGGTTTCTCTTTCCTGGAGGGCATATTTGAGTTGTTCCATTTTAAGGGAGTTAAAATATCCCTTTTCTTGGGCTTAGGGAATGAGCCCATAGTACATGAGTTCAAATGCACCTTAATTTATCCTTTTGGGCAATCTTAAGAAGCAACTTAATCCAGTTTTCTTGAGCTTCCTAACATAGCGTGACTAAGGTTTGATTGGATCTCACTTTTCCCAATGACTGGGATCTCCAGGCTAAGTGCAAGGTCCGTTTTATGCCCAGGGCACTCGTTAACTAGAGACACAAATGCTGGACCATTATCCATCTGTAGGGATCCTGGGAGTCCAAACTCAGGGATTATTTCTTTCAGTAATGCCTTAGCCACTCCAGCTGCCGTTTCAGTTCTATCAGGGAATGCTTCTACTCATCCAGAAAACATGTCTACTAGAGGCAGCTGAAATTGCCTGGTACTCTCAGCATGACAGTGAGATCAATCTGCCAGTCTTCTCTAGGATATGTCTCTCTGGTCTAAAGAATTTAAGATCTTCCCTTTTCTAAGTTCTAAGGCTTGGGTGAAGGCTATCAGCTCTGCCTTCTGGGCAGATGTCCCCAAGGCTAGACTTCTGCTTCTATGACTTGGGTCTGGGAGGTTACTGCTTATCCTGTCAGCCTTTTTCCCTCCCACATAAAACTGCTCCCATCTCTGGACCATTCCTTTTCTGACGTGTGGGAGAACCTCATTTCCTAGGTCAGGGCAACTGGAATAGGCTGTGTCTTTTGTTTCTATACAATCATGTTTCAAGGGCACTGTATCTGTAGGTAGCAAGATGGCAGAATGTAGTGTGTGGCAGGTTTTCACAGTAACCATTGGGTTGTCTAGTGGTTCTATGAGTGCCCATTCTTGGGCCTTCCTTGATATCCCTCAAATTTGACAACTCTTGTGACCAAGTTTGCCAGAACTGAGTAAGAGGCACAGGTGTCAAATAAGAATTCAACAGCCTTTCCCCCTGTGTCCAATGTCAGCTGGGGTTCCTCAGGGGTCAGCTGGAGTACCAGCTTAGGAGACCCCTGACTCCATCAGTTTTCATCTACTGGGGCCATCTGCTTTGAAGGTAGTGGCTGGGACCTGCCATTTCTCTCTCCCTTTGGGCTCTTCCAGGGTCGTTCTTGTTTGCTTATGGTACACTGACTGGGTCCTGGTTTTGTTGGCTTGCTTCCCCTTGGTGGGCTCTGAGGGTCACTTATGAAAGTTGAGTCTCTGTGGGCAGTTAGTCCAGATTCCCATACCAACCAGACACCAGGAGGGCAACAGCTCGTAGATGGGCTTGTCTCCAGGCCTTTTTACCCTCTGACTTCTCCTCCTTTGTATCTTGGTCATTAAAGGTTGAAGTCGGCAACCTTGACCAGATGAGAGATATGGGTATCTGGTTCTGTTTCCAGTTTCTGAAGTTTATGTGTGACGTCGGGGGTACTTTGGGAAATGGGATACAACCTCAAGATTGCATTGCCTTCCAATGACTTGGGATCTTTGGCAGTATAGATTCAGAGGCCTTCCCTGAGGCACTCTAGGAATGCCAGTTTTTTTCCATTGACTCCTAGTTGATTTCCTTTATTTATTCCCGTTGACAGGTGTCTTTCCTGCTGCCTGGATTCTCTTTAGGATCGTGTTTTTGTAATGGGTCAGCCTCTGTCTTCCACTCCCCTCTCCACTGTCTGGGTTGGTCCCAGTTGGATTTGGAATCTGGGGCTGCTTGATTCCCCAGTTTGAGAGTCGCATGGCCTGAACTGTTTGTGTTCTCTTGGTGTGCTTCCTCTCGGGCTTTTGAGAAGACTGTGGGCTTTCCCTCCCCTGTTAGGAGTACTTCGAGGAGGCTCCGGATGTCAGCCCAGGTGGCGTCATGGGTCTCAGTGATTCCCCTAATCAGATTTAGGACCCCTCTGGATCTGCTCTTAGTCCCTTACAATGACATTTTTCCAACTACCAATGGGGTGGTTGGAATGATTTGTTGGCATGAAAACACCATAAGATATGCCCCAAATAAGATTTCCAGTTTGGGAAATTTGGAACCAGCACCAAACTGGGATTCCTCAAGAGACCCAAATAGGCATGGGCTCTGATACAGCTGGGGATTTCCCTTGAATTTATAATGGCCCATCCTTGAACTACTCAGTCCTTCTTCAGTCAGAATGCCCCACAGGAGATTAGATGGGACAGCTTCTGGGCCAGAGCAGCTTAGCTGAGGCGAGTGTCTTCTCTTTCTTCCTTTCAGCCAAAAAGGAGAAGTTTTTGGACTTCCTGCTGGTTAAGAGCTTAAAGCAAGAGGGGTTCCTATGGGTACTCACCAAATCACCAGGGCAGCTGGAATGCTGTGCTGATACCTGGAGGTGAGCCTGTGGAGCCCCCGCCAATGAAGACTCACCCACGGTTTGCCTCACCAGCGGTGCGGGGAGGAGGGCCTGGGGAGGGGGAGTGTTTCCTGTTCTCGCCAGCAGCCCACAGGGTTTCCTGTTATGGGGGTCCTGGTCTTGCGAGTGGCTCACAGGACTCCCCGGCCCACTTGAGAGAAACTAGCTCTGGCAGGAAGAGGTCAAGTCACCAGTCGCTTACTCACCCTCCTGAACCAGGATGGGGCATCCTTGTTCCATCTTGTCAGGTGGTCCTCATTACCTGGGCCTTTTCCTGGCATCACCTCTTGGCTCACTGGACTGGCCACTTTCCTTTACCAGATCAAAACTGACTCGGGAGAATGCTTCTGCTGACCCCCAGAGACTGGCAAGGACAAAAAGCCCCGATGCTGCCACTACTCCCTTGTCCAGGGGTCAGGAGGACAGTGCTGCTGGTGAGACAGTGGGCAAGACTGCTGTGGCTCCATCCTGTCCACAGAGCCCCACCATCCCCAGGCCCCCGGCACTGCCGGAAGGCCAGCCAGAGGCAGCAGACAGACGTGTGTGAATCTTAGACTCTGATCCCCAGGGATGCCACAGAATGATTCCCTTAAGAGACTGGGGTCCAGATGATGCCGGTCCAGAGGATGCTATGCTGTGTGTGCACCACACTGGGTATTGGCTTGCTGGGCAGAGCTGCTCTAAGTTTGGCCGGAGGCTGCTGCCATTCCACCCTGTCAGAGAGTACTCAAAGATCAGAGTCCTCGTGTGAAGCTCCCAAAGTGTCCGCCATCCTCCCTCTGGAGCCAGGCGAGCACGAAGGCCATGGTCTGTTTCTTCATGGTCACCAGAATTTGTTACCAACCCTTTTGAGTCAGGCCCCAGGCAAGGTCCTCCTGCTTGTTGTCATTCAGGCCAGTAGAATGAGACTGAGTTTGGTTCAGACGTAGAGGAAAGTTTTACTCCTTGATCAAAGAATGGAGAGATGTGAGGTGCAGTTCTAAAGTACGCCTTCTCTAAAACAAGCCATTGGTGAGCTGCTTTGTAGGGTTCTCCTCTGTGGAGGGGGCGGGGCGGGGGGTGGAGTCTTCAAGGTTCAGGGGCAGTCGTGTTGCTTACACAGCTCCAGATGGAAGTGCTGGGGCAGCATTTCTGCACACGAAACACCAGGATAGGGTGTCAGGTGCAGTGCCTCTGCGCTGAGAACTCTAATCGGACATGTGAGGCGCAAGTCCTCTGTACACGGCGCCTTGTAGGCAAATGAAACCAGACTAAGCACAAAACGAGAGGTTAGACCTTATCACCTAAACTCCATCTGACTTTTCCTGGGGCCCCCAGTGGGTTTTACAGGGGACATCTCCTTGGAACCTTCCTTGATCAGTCTTCATTGTCATATATGCTGATAACTTCCTTACTTTTGCTTCGTTGTACCTGCCTGTGCTTCCATATTTGTATGATTATTCAAACAATGGCTGTGTTGTCTGCTTAGACTATAAAACTCCCAAGGGCAAGGACCGCGACTGTTTCACTCATCATTACTTCCCTGGAAGTAGCGCAGAGCAGAGTAGATAATAGATGCTCATTAAGTCTGTAATGAATGAGGAGTGAAAGAATGAATGAATGGGCAATCTCAACAGACTCTAGTCAGTCTCCCTGATCTCAGACTGGGCTCACTGTAGATCATTTTAAATTTTTCTTACCGACTGTAGGTTCTATTAATCCTTCAGGCAATAGGAAGAAATTAAACCTCTTAGCTTGGTCCTTCAGAATCTAGTTCCAGTTTGTCCGTTTCCCCTCCTGCCCTCGCTCCAAACTCTAGCCCAGATTTTCTCAAGCTCAGTACTATTGAAATTTTGGCTAGATAGTTTTATTGTGGGGCTGTCCTGAGGACTACAGGATGTTCAGCAGCATTACTGACCTCAACTCACTAGGTGCCAGTAGCACCTGCCCCTAGTTGTGATGACAGTGTCCCTAGATGTTGTCAGATATCTTCTGGGGAGCAACTGTCCTCAGTTGAGGACCACCACTTGAGCTGGAGCATACTGCTGCTGCTGCTGCTAAGTCACTTCAGTCGTGTCTGACTCTGTGCGACCCCATAGACAGCAGCCCACCAGGCTCCCCCGTCCCTGGGATTCTCCAGGCAAGAACACTGGAGTGGGTTGCCATTTCCTTCTCCAATGCATGAAAGTGAAAAGTGAAAGTGACATCGCTCAGAGTCGTGTCTGACTCCTAGCGACCCCATGGACTGCAGCCCACCAGGCTCCTCTGTCCATGAGATTCTCCAGGCAAGAGTACTGGAGTGGGGTGCCATCGCCTTCTCCTGACGGTGTCCCTAGATGTTGTCAAATGTCTCCTGGGGAGCAACTGTCCTCAGTTGAGGACCACCACTTGAGCTGTAGCATAAGCTTTCTCCAAATATATTAAGCTCTTTGATGACCTGGTTGTTTGTGGTGGTTTAGTGGCCAAGTCGTGTCTGACTCTTGTGACGCCATGGACTGTAGCCCACGAGGCTCCTCTGTCCATGGGATTCTCCAGGCAAGAATACTGGAGTGGGTTGCTATTTCCTTCACCAGCGGAACTTCTCAACCCAGGAATTGAACCCCAGTCTCCTGCATTGCAGGCAGATGATTTATTGGCCGAGCTATGAGGAAATTCCCTTTGATGCCCTAGATCTTTGTAAATCTTACTCCCTTAGCCTGAAATGCCACCCTCTCTGGGATAAAGGACTTCCTATTCGATCTTCAAGATCTAATCCAATGTGTCCCTTTTCTTGAAACCTTCCCTGATTTCTCAGGGCAAGAACCAAGGATAATATACTGCTGGCTGTTGTTATCTTTAAGAGACTCGTATGAAGATGGAATAGTGCAGTGTCCATGTAAGGGCTTAGCAGAAGGCACAAAAGCATGTGTCAGAGGAGTGAACAAATGTTTGGTAGGCATATGGTTGGTATCCATGGAAAGAATCAGGTATTTATTTGTCTTCAAATAGCTGAAGGATGATCAGTGAATGAGCAATTACTTGGTGAGCTATGAGTGATCTTGTCTGGGAGGTTGATAGTAACTGAACATTAGAAAAAGCTGTTAATAAATAGGCATGTCAGGCCTATGGTAGAGGGAGCACCCAGCCCAGGCATTAGAACAGTTAGGCAGAGGCTGGAAGACCACCTGCTGGGATGTGAGTGGGGTCTTTGCCTTGGCTGGAGTTGAGTTGTTTGGCTTTTTCCTTTCTAACTTGAGGATTCTACAGTTTGACATCTTCTCACTGTTTACTGATAAACTGATCTTAGATTTAGTGGCAGAGTTAGGTCTGGGAGTAACCTCAGCCTAAAGGAAATCCCCTTTTCATTGTACTAATTGTGAAAGATCTCTGCACCCCGCTCCCCCAGTGTGGTGAGTGATTTTTCTGCTCATCAAGTAAGAGGAAGGGACTTCCCTGGTCCTCCAGTGATTAACACACTGCACTTCGAATGCAGGGGATGAGGGTTCAATCCCTGGTTAGGGACAAAAGATCCCACGTGCCTCAAGGTCAAAAATGAAGAAAATCACCCATAAAGCAGAAGCAATCCTGTAACAAATTCGATAAAGACATTAAAAACAGTCCACATTTTAAAAAAAATCTTAAAAAAAAAAGTCATCCTGGTTGGGGGCTTGTGACTCCTTTGGGACCCTCTAGGGCTGCTGTGGAAAGAGAACCCTCAGTCACTGGCATTTCTGGGGATTGTCTTTGCTGGGAGAGTCATCTTGCCCACAGCCAGCTTGCCTCCCAGAGCAGCCATGTCTCATGACTGATCCCCAGGGGAGGTGCAAAGGCCTGGCTCCCCTCCCAGACTTGGGATGACTCTGTAGGCCACGCCCGCTCCCTGTGCGGTCAGCTAGCCGAGGCCTCCGCTGAGAATGTATCACAACTCAGTGTCTAGCGCGGCCTCCTTGGACAGGTGTTGATCCAGAGCACTCTAATACACATCCTGCACAAGAATCTCTCTCTGTCCTTCTTGGGAACCCTAACTTGAGACAGGATCCCTCTCTTGCTTCCCATTTTCGTGTCTCTCCATAGCTCCTTATACTTTGCCCACAGAGGTCATAGCCTTGAGAGCAGTGACCCCTAAAAAGCCATTTAAATTCTCACTGGACTGTGGGGAACTATAAAGTTTAGGAGTTATAGTGAAAGTGGCTTTTGACTGTAGGTCTCAAAAGTGATGAAGCCTTGGATCACTCTGCTGTTTCCTTGCTGCCCCTGCTTGGGGCTGATGGAGAGCTTTCTTGAATATCTCTTTATTCTAGGAGTCCCTGAGTTCATGGCAGCAGGATACTGTGGCGTAGTTTTCAGAATGGGAAAACCAATATAATTTTGGTGTGGTCCATAGGCATGGCCACACAGGTAGGAATCAGGAAAGCTGGGATTTACACGCAAGTCATCTGATCCTGGAATCTATAGCTGTAATCACAGAATGAAACTGTCATTCTATCGGCCATAGCTTGGAGGGGAGCTGACCCATCTCCAGAACAGGAAAAGAGTCTTAGGCAGAAGCACTCCCATTCTTGAAACATACCTGCTCACAGGGCAGAGAGAGGTGGGGAGAATGCAAGTGATGGATCCACCATAGAGACAACTTAGAAGGCTAGGTCCTGACATGGGGATCTTCTATGAGCTTTGTCTGATTTCCCCCAAAGTTTTAAGCATGCTTGACATCTGGCAAGGACACTAGGAAAATCTGGATAAAATTCTGCCCCTTCCTCCCCGCCCACAGCAGCTCCCTCTCTCCTTTCCAGAGGACCCCTCTGAAAGGTCTGCCTTCACTAAATTGCATTTATTCAAATGATCTGTCTCAGAAGGATGCCAGGCCGGGCAGAAACCCCCCTGGGATTTGAACCTGCAGTTCCCTGGAGCAAAAGTATTTCAAACCTGAGGCTGAGGTCACTGAGTCAGACCCTGAGGGGATCGAATGCAAATTTTGTACTTTATATATGGACAGGAGAAAAAGTGCCTGCTGCCTGGGAATGCTGGAGTGCCCCAGCTCTTCCTGGTCTTTGTTTCTGATTGCAGCAGGCCTCCTTGGCAACAGGGAGGCAAAAACAGGCTGCAGAGGGCAGGGCTTCTTGCGGTTGCCAGTTTCCTTCTTCAGTTGAATCTCTTCTCATTGAGTGAGTAGCTCCTATGGGCAGATCACAGGGTTATCAGATTCTCACCATGGCAGTGAAGGAAGTGTTTTTTGGAAGCAGATCCAGGAAGCTGGAGCTCAGGTTTTACCGAGATCTCACACCTAAGCTCACCCCACTGCATTTCATAATTCCACTTCCCTTTCTCGTAAATCAGAATGTCATGGTTGGAAAAAATTAAGCATCCTCTTGTTCTTTAGTGCTCTTTCTGGGGGCAAATGCATATGCATTAAAACCTGGGTAAGGGTCTCAGAGGTCCACCGCACCAGTTTACTGTGGGTTGTAAAACACCAGAAACTGGACTTATGATGGAGCCAGACACCAGCATGCCTGTGCTGATGCTAATGGGCAGCTCCAGAATCAACCCCACTGATACTTTCAAAGATCTCCATCCTGTCTGGTGGCTGCTTGAGGTGACTCTTGTCATTTCTCTCTCTCAAAGCATTTATATCAACAGCTATGCAGGGGTCCTTGCTGGGTGCTGGCTGTTCCTCCCCCAGACTCTTGGGGTACTCCTCGTGGCCCATCCCCATGTGCTGGCAGGGGTGCATGCTTTTTGTACCCACCTTCAGTTGTCCTTCCTGGTGACCCAGTTTGGGTCCACAGGAGGGGCTGAACAGTCAGGGGGCCAACAGGATGCTGAGGGCAGGTGGCCTTCCTCTGGGCTATAGGGAGATCTACACTGCCTGGACAGTGGTCCTTTTCCAGGAAGCCCGAGGAAGGTGGACACAGGCTCTTAGGCTGATCTTGCGCCAACCCCACCTGACATCATGCCCCTTCCCTCGAGAAGCAGTGAAAGGAGTATGAGGAGAGGATGTTGCCCATTAGGTAACCTTTCTGTCTCCATACAAGATGGGGACAGTTATGGGCTGAACTGTGTTCCCAGCCCCCTCAGAACTCGCATATAGAGTCCTAACTCCCAGGACCCTAACATGTGGCTTTATTTGGAAATAGGGTTGCATTGGAGAGGAGAAGGGGGAGAGAGGATGAGATGGTTGGATGGTGTCACCGACTCAGTGAGTTTGAGCAAACTCTGGAAGACAGTGAAGGACAGTGAAGTCTGGCATGTTGCAGTCCAGTGGGTCACAAAGAGTCAGACATGACTTAGTGATTGAACAACAACAACAAGGGTTGTTGCAGACACCCAGAGTTAAGATGAGGTCGTTAGGTTGCACTGTAATTCAGGATGGCAGGTGTCCTTATAAGAAGGGGACATTTGGATCCAGATGTCCTGATATGCAGACAGGAAGAGTGCCATGTGATGGTGAAGGTGGAGATGGAGGTGATGCTTCTGCAAGTCAGGGAAAACTGAAGATTGCCAGGAAGCCTCCAGACACCAACAGGGAGGCCTGGGGCAGAGTCTTCCTCACAACCCTCATAAAGAACCAACCCAACCCACACCTCGTCTCGGACTGCTAGCCTCCAGACTGTGAGACAAGAAATTTCTGTGGCTGAAGCCACCCAGTTGGTGGTGCTGTGTTGAGGCAGCCCTAGCACACGAGCAAAGAGATCCAGGGTACCCCAGTGTATCCCAGTGCTTGGCCCAGGGGCCTCTTGCACAAATACTCCTTTCTGGGAGGGGCGGCTCCTGCAAGGAGCACGCTCTCTACTGAGGCCAAAAGTGACCTATATCCTATCTGGTAACAAAAACAGAAGCGGTATTTCTTTCATCTATTTGGTGTCTATATTTAGTGCATTTGAGCATCTGCTCTTTCCCTGGCACTGTTCTAGGTGCTGTGGATGCAGCAGAGAACAAAACAGCGCTCATGGACCTTACATTCTAGCAGGTGAAAGGAGGCGGCAAGCAGATGTGCAAGTGAAATGTTTGTAAAATACTGGGCCATGAAAAGTGATACAGAGAGACCTAGAACTGGAAGATGGGGTCAGGACAGCTGAGGGGCTGTGGGGAGCCATTTGTAGGAAGGAGCTCTCTGAGGTGATGTTCAGCAAACCTGAGTGAAAACAGGGCATGTCGTGAGAACACCCAGAAAAGAGCACTCCCAGCAGAGGGGAGAAGTGCAAAGGCCCTGAGGCTGGGATGTGTCTGGCATGTTTGGGTCCCGTAGCCATCTGGAGCCAGGGGGAATGGCCTGAGCAAGTCAGAGTTGGGAGGAAGATGGGAAAGTCTGCGTTCCCTGTCTGCACACTGCAAAGCCCAGCTGCCCCCTCTCCAAGAGACACCTTGCTAGCAGGATCACTGCAGGAAACAGGTTGCTCATCTCCTGTTGCTAGCTCCAGAGCCAGAAACTACCTGGGGCAATTGACAGAGTCTCTGCCTGCCGGAGAATGTCAGTCAGTGTTGCTCCGGGGTCCCAGGCAACACCGCCTGGTGCTGGGCTCCAAGAGGAAGCCAGGTTTTCTCTCTGCAGGAAGCCCTGCCCCACAGAGTCCCCCTCCAGCCTGCCCAGGGAAGATGGGTCTTCTGGGAAAGACAGGGGCCCTGGCTGAGTCTACTTGGAGGAAATCTACCTTCGTGAGCTGCATGTGGTCATGGTGGTGTTCCAGGCTTGAACCTCCACCAGCAATGGTGCAAAAGTAATTTGTATCATTTAAAGTGAAAGTGTCAGATGCTCAGTTGTGTCCGACTCTTTGCGACTCCATGAAGTAACTGTTAGCCTGCCAGGCTCCTCTGTCCGTGGGATTCTCCAGGCAAGGAAAAGCCATCTAGACTGGGAAAGCCATTCCCTTCTCCAGGGGCCCTTCCAGACTCAGGGATCAAACCCACAGGCAGATTCTTTACCCTCTGAGCCACCAGGAAAGCCCTATATTGTTTAACTTCCCTTCTGGTTGTTACATGTCAGTAACACTCCCCGAGTTGTTCACTGTCTTCCTCCCAGGAGCTGGAGATTCAGAGGAGGAAGAGAAGGCAGGGTGCTTGTCTCTGCTCCTCCTTCTCACGATTGAGAACAAGGAAATAATACTTAGCAACTGCCTTCTGGATCTGATGGCAAAAGTGATTGGACACTATTATTACCTTGTCTTGTGAAGGGTGGATTCAGGGAGCCCTTTCACAGAAAACCAAACAATCAAATGTTTAAGTCACCAGCGTTATGACATACAGTATTTCATGGAGGGAAAAAGGAAAGAGATGGCCAAGGCCCTGCCCCAGGAGAGTGAAATCCTGTTAGGGAAGCTGAGTCTGCAGGCACATGGTTTTGGTGGCTGGGGGCGGGGGGTGTGGTGTCAGGGCGAGAAGAGGGGAAGGAAAACTGAAGAGCAATGGGATCCATAAAGAAACCACTGAAGAAAATAAGCCGGTTGAAGTCAATTGGACTCTTGGGGGAGTGACTCAGCTTTGAGGAGGAGGGACTCCTTGGGGACCCTGTCAACCCAATCTTAAATGTTGCAGATGGGGCTCCAAAGGGGCAGGGCTAGAGACGTGGTTTGGGTCGCTGAGTCAGGGGCCCTTCCCAGACCTTGCGTTTGGACTTCTTTCCAGAATTGGTTTTGTCTCCTGGAGCCCACTTTGTCTCCTGTGTCTACAGAACCCTCAGACTGTTTGATCCATGGGCAATGTTTAAATGCACAAACACAGATACACACATGTGCACATGCAGAAACAACTTTGAATTTTCAATGTTTCTTGCCTAGGAAGAAAGAAAAGCACTTAGCTCTCCAGAATGCAAGCCCTACTCTGTCTTTAGAATGGGCGGACGCAGCCTGCCTTTGTGTCGTTTGCCAAGGGCTTGGAATGCCATGTGTGGCTGCTCTTGTTCTGTCCCTTCTGGTTAACAATGAGCCCGCCCTCAAGCCCAGGAATCTGGCTCATTTCCTGTATCTCCTATTTCACTCGACATGTGGTACATGATTCCTGTAAGTAGCTCGTGATGCAAGCCTAGCTGTTCAGGAGGTGGCGGTTCAAGGAGGCCTAGGTGACTTCTGCTAAGTGATAGGGCATGTCCTGTCCCTGGCCCAGGAGCAGCCCTGACTGGGAGCTTGCCTGTTGGTTTGTAAGCATCTTAGAGGACCAGCTCCAGGATGGGGGTGGGTTAACAGCAGTGGAATTCATCAATGAGTAAAAATCTCTTTATCAGGGAGATGCTCCAACTTCTTGGGATTCTGTCTCTTTATAAAATTAGATCAAAACCAGGAGGAGGAAATGGCAACCCACTCTTGCCTGAAAAATCCCATGGACAGAGGAGCCTGGTGGGCTACAGTCCGTGGGCTTGCAAATAGTCAGACATGACTAAGCACGCATGCATGCTCTCTGTTTTAATTTTTGCAGGACTGGTTACAGGGAGCCTGAAAGTAGCTACACCTGGCCACACTGTCCTGGTGGAAGCCTGTGCTTTATATTCTGTATTTGACTTCCTTCCCTGTGGCAGGGCCTCTAGACAAAGAGAATCGCCACACACAGCCTGGCCTCCAGTGAAGGTGATTTCTGGCCCAGAGTGCATTTGATCTTGGGATAAGTGCCTTTAATCAATAGAATAAGTATAGGGTTAGCTCAGTCTCTCATGAGCTTGCCGTTTGACAGAGGCATCGCAGGATGGGCCTATGAGGTCCAGTTGCCTAAAACTTCAGTCTAAACATATGAAGCAAGATTCTCCTCAACTTTTAAAAATTTCCTATACAAACCTAGAATCCATCACTCATGAGTTTAACCCAGTAAATGTGAAGTAAGTAGAATGTGAATGTGCTCTTCTTAGTGGACGCAAAATAACACAGTGGCTAAAGGCAATTGGAAAGTCTTTCTCTGTGTGACTGTCTATGAGCAGCAGCTCAGTTGGCTCGGGAGGTGGCCCTGGGCAATCCAGACGAACTCTTTCTTTCCTCTCTTCTGTTACTAGGATGCTTTGCTCACATCTACGTGGACCCACCTGGCTGGCCAGACATCTGCATTGAGCCACAGAAAAGGTGGGCAGAGCAGGGGGAGGCCGTACTCCTTCCTTAGATGGGAGACCCCAAAGCTGTGCGTGCCTGTTTGGTGCACTTCCTTTTGGCCAGAATTAGGCACAGGATCAAAGTTAGCACAGCAGAGGTTAGGACATGTAACCTTTATTCTGGGTGGCCAACATGTGTGTAGCTAAAAAGCAACTCTTCTATTACTGGAAGAGAGAAAGAGAGACTGGATATAAGGGACAGTCAGCAGCTTCTGTCTTACACACTCAGTGGGCAAGATGCTTGGTGCTGAGTCAGGAGAAACAAGATGCGGTCCACTCCTCACATTAGATGCATATAATTTAAGGAAACTACAACCCTGCTGCTGCTGCTGCTGCTGCTGCTAGTCGCTTCAGTCCCACCAGGCAGCCCACCAGGCTCCCCCGTCCCTGGGATTCTCCAGGCAAGAACACTGGAGTGGGGTGCCACTGCCTTTTCTGAACTACAACCCTAGTATTCTTTTTTTTTTTCAAATGGTTTTCTTTCCTTTTAAAAGTTTTATTGGAGTGTAGTTGATTTGCAATGTTGTGTTAGTTTCAGGTGTACAGCAAAGTGAATCATATATATACACACACACATACTGTTTTTTAGATTCTTTTCCCATATAGGCCATTATAGACTATTAAGTAGAGTTCCCTGTGCTATACCATAGGTCCTTATTATATAGTAGTATATATATGTCAACACCAATCTCCCAATTTATCCCTCCCCTCTCTTACCCCCTGGTAACCATGTTTGTTTTCTGCATCTGTAACTCTGCTTTTTAGGTAAGTTCATTTGTACCCTTTTTTAGATTCCACATATAAGCTGTATCTGTGATATTTGTTTTTCTCTGTCTGACTTACTTCACTTGGTATGACAATTCCTAGGTCCACCCAAGTTGCTGCAAATGGCATCATTTTGTTCTTTTTAAAATCAGCCTAGTATTCTTTATAAGAAAAGTACAAGGCCAAGTTTGAGAAGCAGAATCGGGCAAAGGAAATCTCGGTTGGCATGAAGAGCGGGAATTCGGGAGAAGGGGAAACTCTGGGCAGAGGAACTAGCTTGAGACCACGATGAGCAAGAAGGAGGAGCTGGTGCGCAGATGCAGAGAGAGGCAGGAGGGAGGGGCAGCCAGCCAGAGAGGAGCAGCTGTTGCGGGAGCAGGCACCTTCTGAAGAAGGAGGGAGGGGAAAAGTAGCTGCCTGGATCTGATGGTTCTCCAGGGCCAATCCCAGCTCTTTGTGAGGCCTGACTGCAGCTTTCACCCTCAGGTTCTAGGAGACATCCCGGCTTCCTCATAATAAATCTACTTTACCTTAAGCTAATTGGAAGAGTTTCTGCTCGTGGAGCTAAACCATTTATCCCCAGGCCCCTGGCACTGCCGCTTACTAGTTGTAAGCCTTACCCAAGTCATTAGGCTCAAGTCACAGCTGGGTTTCAGCTTCTTCAACTGCAAAATAATACCATTTATCTTTAATGGTTCTTTGAAGATTAAGTGACATATTGTTTGAAAAGCACTTAGGAAAGTGATTGTTACTTAATGATCATTGCATAGTATGAAGTAATATTATTTTGTGAAAACACCTAGCCGAGTGCCTGGCATTGGATTGGAAACCAGTGTCAGCTGACCAATGTACGCTCTCGAGTCGTCATGCCTTGCCCTGCTCTCTTAGGTCGTCCTTTGCCATCACATGCCCCCGCAGGGGCTGATCCCTACTCAGCCTTCTCACAGAGGGCTCCTAGATGGTCCCTCGGTGATAGTGGTTCTCCTTCATCATCATCATTTTACTTCTGTCTCCTCCTCCTCCATATATAAAGGAAGTCACGCTTTCCTTGGTATCACCGATTTGTGCAGCAAACTTCATACATGATAAAGTCTCCATAAACGTTTGATTAATGAATTAGTGGATGGTGGAGATGTCCAGTGTAGTCTGTGGGGCCAAAAACATCACATGAGGGTCATTTACCAACAGAGGACACTTGAAGCTATCGGTGTGAATGTGGTCCCCTGGGAAGAGAAGAGGATGAAGACAGAATGTGACAAAAACTTACTGGGTGGGGAAGAGTGGGCTCAGAGAAGGCAGCAGCAGAAGAACTTTAGAATGAGGTCCTTGAACAAAGAAGAGAGTGCGGAGATGCAGAAACCAGGAAAGGAGAAGGCAGGAGGATATGAGGAGTAGTTAGAAGGGTCAAAACTCCACGTTGTCATGGAGGAAGGCCAGTTAGATATTGTATACTGCAATTTGCAGACTGTTAATGAGATATTTGAAAGCAGATTCAGAAGGCTAACTAAGAGGAAAGTCAAATTTTTGTGTGTAGGTGGCAAGTAAACACTGTTCCTTTGGGAATTCAGTGGAAAATGAAGATGAAGCAGGGATGGAGAAAATATTAGGATAGGGAACACAGGAGCAGGCAGAAGTCACTTACATGTACAACCTGCCCTGCTTTCCAGTTCATGAGCTCTCGAAGCTTTCTTCTTTGCAATGTAAAGTATGTCAAACTTGTTCCCTTCTCCACTTGCCATCATCGTGAAGCACCTCAGCTTGATAAACCAGTTTTTATTCATCACTGTGTATACTCTATGATTTTATATACTGGTTGTCTTATTTCTACCAGTATTTTAGATGGAAGTTCATCCATGTATCTGTCCATACATCCATATGTCCATCCTTCCATACAGTATTTCTTGGGCCATCCTTAAGATCCAGGTACTACGTTAGGTGTTGTAGGGAATCAGGACCACCCTCGAGAAGATTCAGATATGCTGGCTGCTTTCTCTGGAGTTTTCCAGCTTTGTTCTTTTGGGAGTGTAGCCCCTTCTTGGTAATTCAGGTTCCCCAGTGGTTTGCCTGACCCCAGGAACCATGTACTGTCATCTGAGGATTCCTAATGACTAGCCAACACAGAACTCACCTGACAACAGGCAGAAACCAGGCTCCACTGAAGAGCATTGTCCGACAGGCCGTGGATTTGGGAGCCTCCCTGTGAGGCCTGTGTGCATTATTCACGGCTTGTCATTTGCAGCTGGAGAGACAGGCTGCCCTCTGACATCTCCGAAGAAGTTCATGATTTATTGGAGGCATCAGAAGAAATATAAAACTAAATAGTAGTATAATCCCCTGGGGGAAGCCTTGCTTCAGTATTTTACATAATATTAGAACTTTAGCAAATAGTTTCCCTGAGATAAAAACTTTGGCAAACAGTCAACTGAAATGTTTGAGAAGTGAAACCATTCATATTTTGATGTCAGGAGACTTGACTCTCATCCAGTCTTCTAAATATCAAATTTTAAGAAATCCCCTGATACAAAGGAACAGGAAGTCTGTAACTCAAGCAACACAATGTCAGCAGTTCTAACCCCGGTTCAAGAGCTGGTGGGTGACTTTGAACTCTTCCTCTTTGCTCCTTTCTCCATCTTACCAAAACAAGTGCTAACCTTTTAACGTGTGATTACTTAGGGTCAGAAAAAAATTTAAAAAATAGGAATCTTTCTTATCTCTGTAGGATCATACTTGCATAATTCAGGAATCAGTTTTGTTAAAAACGACAGAAAACCCAGCTCTGAGAGACTTCAACTGCTGGGTTGGGCTGCTTTTCCTCATCTAATAAGTTGGAGCGGGCAGCCCAGGGCTGGTATAGCTGCTCCAGAATACTGTCTCTTCCGGTCCCATCATTCTTAGCATTTGGCTTTGAGCTTCCTGTTTGCAAGACTGTTTCCAGGCAGGAAGAGGGGGGATGCCAAAAGCGATTTTCTTGAGAGACTTTACAATTTTGTTTGGAAGGGGAAGTGCTTCCCTCTGACTTTCATGTCTCTCCAGAATAGGGCTTTTCCTGGCTTGAAGATGGCTAGGAAAATGGAGTAGTCAGCTCTTCAGCCTCTTTGCTAGAGAGAGGCAAGTATCTGCTGCAACTCCTTGGAAACCGTTTTGGAATTTTTGAGATGCAAGAACTCGTACATACATATTATTTTTCATAACAGTGAATTAAACCCCTCAGTTAATAGCTGTCCAAAGAGTAGCTCCACTCAGCATTCAGTGGTGTCTCAACAGGAATTTTCATAATGTTTGATTAAGAGGCATTTCAGAATGTTTCAGTCCCATTCAGAGCTGGAGAGTAAAGAAGAAGGTGGAAAAAGGGAAAGGGCTGAATGTCTTCTTTTTCCTGAGAAAACAGTTGCCTCTGACTTTAGCTTCTCTTGGTGACAACCCCTGGGCTGACGAGCGGATGAACCACTTCAGGGTGGTTTGGTTTAAACCCCTGGGGAGAAAATCCCAAAGGAGCAATCCTAACAGTTTATTCCAGTGCTGGTCCCCTGCAGGAGTTCTGAGTGTGCGCTTGATGACATGTCCCCTGGGAACAGAAAGACCAATCTGAGTGCCCAGGCAGGTTCCAGACCATCTTCCCTGCTTACTGGTTCTGCTGTGTGCTGGCCGTGCCAGAATCATGTGGCTGGGCCACGCATCCTCCGCTTTGAATTGGGTGGTTAATTCATCACATCCAGGGAGCTGGTGGTTAAAATAGGAGTCTTCTGTGGCCCACGTGGCCAGATCTGCCCTTCTGCTGCCTTCTCCCCACTCTGCCTGCCTGGTGGGCTCAGGATAGAGCCAGGAGAAATTCCTGAGCATGATCCCTGTGTCCCAAATGGCTATGCCATCTGTTGTCTTGCTTGATTTAAGTGAAACCCTTACTTGGAAGTGAAATTCTGGGAGATGGTGTTGGATAGACACATGAAATTCTGGAAAGATGGTACATCGAGAGAGAGGAGAGAGAATGCTCAGATGATAGAAGGCCGATTGTAAGGCTGCAGAGAGGAGAACCCCAGGACTTGTGGCCCTGGGGTCACGATGGAGATGAATTTCTTTAAGATAACTGGCATTTTTTTGAGGTGTACACTTTTTTTCCAGTTTTATTGAGATCTAATTGACATGTTTAAGGTGGACAGTGTGATTTGACTTACATACATCATGAAATTATCACCGCAATCAAATCAGTGAACATCCATCATCTCATACAGATACAAAACTAAAGAAACGCAATTTTTTTCCTGTGATAAGAACTGCTAGGATTTAGTCTTTTAACAACTTTCGTGTATAATACACAGCCATGTTATTGATATTTATCATGCTGTACATGATATTTATCTTATAACTACTATTTATTTATCTTAAGATTGGAAGTTTGTACCTTTTGCCTACCTCCATCCAATTTGCCTGCCCCCCACCTTCCAACTCTGCTAACCACAAATCTGATCTCTCTTTTTCTCTGAGGGATAACTGACATTCTTGTGTGTCCACCCATTTCATGAATTCCTGAAAGCAATGGCTCATGAGCCAGAGGTTCTTTATAAAAACCTGCATCTTCAACCTCAATTGTGCTGGGCAGCTTTCTCTAAGGAAACAGGTGGAGAATAAGGAAAAAGAAAGAAAGAAAAGCTATGCACAAACCATATGACTTAATGTTCACATTAGTCTTGCGAGATGAGAGGTCTATTGAGAAAACTGAGGCTCAGAGAGGCAGTGCCCTGCCTTGTATCATGTAGCCAGTGAGGGGAGGGCAGCCTTTGGTCCTCCTCCTGTCTGACAATAAATCTGAGTTTCCGTCCGGTTGCCTGTTAGGAAACCCCCCAACTTAGAAGTGTCCTAGCCCAGCCAGGTGAGAACTCCCCAGGCAGTGTCTGGCAGGGGCGAGTGGCAGAAGTGCCCTTCGTCCCTCAGAGCAGAAGCACTAGGCTGGCAGCTCCCTTCAGGAGCAAATGTTTCTCGCTGACCAAGTCGGCTGCAGAGTTCAGCTGAAGTCACTTTCCTAGCTCCATCTGGAAGCTCTTCAGAGGCATAATTTCATTCCAGCCAAATGTAATTAAGAATTTGATTTGATTAAAAAACAAATTGAACGAGAGAAATGAGGATTCTCTTCATTCTCTCCCTTTCTTCACAAATAGGGTGCTCATTAACAAGGTGTGTGCAGGTGCCAGGGGCCGTTGCAGGGGAGGAACCCCTCCGTCTTGCCCTTGGCACCCTTCTTAAAGACCGATGGCTGGTGGGGCTGTGAAAGGGGGGTAAGGGTGCTGTTCCTACAGGGAACTCAGAAACTAAAAGCTAAGGATTGAAAGAATTCTGATTTGACTTCCAGATACTAGCAAAATACAGCAGCTGCACCATGTCCACAGGAATGAGATGTCCACTTAATTAAAGCATGGCCAGGCGGCGGGCGTCTCCTGCGGGGGGAGACTCAGCATACCGGGTACTGACCAAACCAGACCTGCTGCCAAGAGAAAGCGTGGTCAGCAGGGAGCACCAGCTTCCCTCTCCAGGAAGATGGGCTCCAGAGCCTACCTGGGCGACAAAAGAAAAGGAAGCTAGTAGGGTGAGAGGAAAAGGTTTGTGATATTATATTATTGGCCATGACCCAAATAATCTGCCTCTGACCTACTCCAGCTTATCTCAGGGGTTCTAATGAGAATTGTGTGGTGAGCTTTTGTAAAGGGCAATTCAAAATGAGATGAGGGAGGTCAAATACTGTGTGGGCTGCTCCTGGCAGATTTCTGCCCAGGCACAACTTCTTGCCTGCTCTCCTGTTTGTGGGAATGCAAATTTTTTATTTTCTAAATCTTCCCGCTTTTCCTCTTCAGACAAAGAGGCCTCGTCTGAGTGCATATGCAACTCTGAGCTAAGCAGGGGCTGCAAACTATTTTTCCAATGTTCCTATATGGTCAGAATAAAGCAGAAGTTACTAAAAAGAACTAGCACTTACCAAGGAAGTTCCAGAACTCAAGATTGTCATAAGATGGGGCTAAAGCATGAACTCTAGGGCTAAGGTGGCTGCTAGGGTTGCTGTAGCTGCTTGCAGTGCTGTGGACTCAGGTTTTTTTCCTCTCTTTCTACTACATTATCCTTGGAGGATTGCCTTTGGCCTCATGTTTGGTGACTCATGGGTGCAAGAGGGTAGCTGCAGGTCCAAACATCGCATCTATATTCAAGACAGGAAGGAGGGTGGAAGAGGTAGCATTGGCCCCATCCATTTCATCTTATAAGGAAAGCAAAAACTTTCCCTGAGTTCCCAGATGTTTTCTTATGTATCATTGGTTAAAATGAACCGTAGTCACATGGTCACCCCTTGCTATAAGGAGACTGGGAAAGTGGGTATTTATCTGGGAACCTTGCTGATCTGATAAAAATTAGAATTCTATTTACAAGAAAGACAGGGGCATGGGCAATGTGTAGGCAATGAACAGTGTTTTTGGTAGGTGCTTAGATTACTGAGAAGCAGCAGAGTCTGTTAAGAAAGATGAAAACCACTCCAGGTATGGCAAACAGAGGAAATTCAATGCGGGGATTTGGTTGTTTGACAAGAAGAATCAGAAGAGCCACAGGAGGGGGAAAAAAGAGGAAAATCAGGTTACTGAGGCATTAGGAATTATAGGAAGTCATTCTGTCCCTAGGCTGTAGCTGTCAAAAAGAACATGATGTTCCTCTAAACTTAGGACTGCTGAACTTCTGGACTGCTGGTATACCTGCTGCCACCTTCTTTCAGGACATTAGAAGCCTGTGCTCTCATTGACACCACCGCAAGAGCCTGGGAACCTGAATACGTCCACCCTGAGAGGGTTGCTACAGGGTTCAATCTTGTGGGTGCTGAGCTGCTCAAGTTTCTGCCACTACTGCCCAGGAAGCCAGGAGTGACTCTGCCTGCAACTTTTACTTCACTGATGATACCAGAAGCAGAAAAAACCAAAAAGATACCTTCTCCCTTCTTCCCTCCTCCTAGTCTCCTCCAGTGCCTACCCTTGGCAGAACCTAACTGGAAGCCACCAGGGTGGGAATGGGCCTGAGGAATATTGTAATCCTGTTTGCAGGCTTCCAGCCCCTGTGAAACAAGCAAGGAGCACAGATGGCCAGAATGGCATGAGGCAAAGGATGCCGCAGGCTTCCGCCTCCTGCAGTGGTGAGAAGAGGTGGGGTTGATGGCATCAGGTTTGTGAGACAGCATGAGTGGGCACGGACTGTCTGTACTGACTGGTTGAGGGAATGCTGAGGCAGGTGACAAGAGTAGCCCAGCTTCAAATACTAACCTGGTGGAAAATCCAGAAATAATTCTGTTAGTTGTATATCCAAAGGGGTAGCTTCTAGATCAAGGAAGCCCTTCATTTAGTTCTTTTCTAGATGACAAGAGTAGCTAAATTGCAACACGTGAATGGATTTTAAAAAAATGCCTACTGTGAACATTGTCTCGTGTGATGTCATTTGAGAGTATAGAGGAAACAATGACCGAGGGTCTTTTTACTTGTTTTTGGTTGCACTGGGTCTTTGTTGCTGCCCATAGGCTTTCTCTAGTTGCACCGCACAGGCTTGTTGTTGTAGTGGTGTCTCTCATTGTGGAGCACAGGCTAAAGGTGCATGGGCTTCAGTAGTTGCAGTGTGTGGGCTCAGTAGTTGTGGCCCACAGGCTTAGTTGCTCTGCGACATGTGGAATCTTCCTGGACCAGGGATCGAGCCTGTGCCCCTGAACTGGCAGACAGATTCTTATCCACTGAACTACTAGGGAAGTCCCAACGGATCTGTCGTAGTGAACAAACCCCTTGAAGAACAGTTCCAGTATTCTCCAGTAGTGGGTCCGATAGGGCCATTAGCGGAGAAATTATAGTAAGCTGATTGTGGTCATGTTATTGATCAGTTGCTTTGTTGTGTCCGACTCTGTGACCCCACGGACTACAGCACACAGGCTTCCCTGTCCTTCATCATCTCCTGGGGTTTGTTTAGATTCCATTCTAATGTCAACTTGTGTTCGAGAAACACTAACCGTAGGGCCGTTTAGAGCATCTGGTTCTGAAGGCAGCCAGTGGGCAGAGGCACGTTGAGAAACATTTGGTTGTTAGGAACCCAGGGTGCAGGGGTGAGAGTGCAGGCATATAGGTCGGGAACCTCAGGCAAACAACCTCGGAGGCGCCTCTCTGTGATCTTGGTCTCTTTTATAAAGCTCACCTGGAAAATCCGAGAGCACAGGCACAGAGCCAAATCACAAAATTGCCATGGCATGGAACACCAGCCAGGAGTCACTCTTTGGGCTGGGACAGGAAGGGCAGTGCAGGAACTCATAATGTTAACAATGACCCTTTACATTCCTGGAACACCTTATGATTTACAAGGTGCTTTTGTATAATCTTGACAGTTGATCTCACATGGTAGTCACTTGTTCTGCAAGTTAGGTGTGTCCAATTACCTATTGCTACATAACAGACTTCCCCAAACTTAATGCCAGTCCACCTAGAGTGATGCAGTCACACGGCTGGTAGTGGATGTGAGCGTGTGGGCTGTGGGCTGGGACCACTTTTGGTTGTTCTTCGTCTACAGGAGGCCGCTTTAGGGGCCTTGGGCTTCTCAGTACGTGACCGCTCGGCCTTGAGAAGGAGCATCCTGAAAGTGAGTGCCCTGAGAGACTGGACTGGAAGCCCGGACTCCACGGGATCTGGTGGTGGCAGCACAGGCTCACTCCCTTTGCTTTCTCTTGGTCGAGCAAGTCACTGAAGCCAGCTGGACTCCAGGGGAGGGAAATGAGACTGCAGCTCTCAGTGCGGGAGTAGCAGAGGGCTGGGGGCTATCTGTACTCCATTGTAAGAGGTTTCATGAGTCTCGTTTGACATTTTGTACACAAAAGTAACTTAGTTGAAGTGGTTGAGTGAGTAAGTGCCAGCGCTGAGTTGGATTGGACCATGGGCTGATTGACTGTGTGTGTTAGTCACTCAATTGTGTCTGGCTCTCTGTGATCCCATGGACTGTAGCCTGTCAGCATCCTCTGTCCATGGAATTCTCCAGGCATAAATGTGGTATTCTCATTAAAATCATGTTGTGTGTGTATGTGTGTTTAAGCCCATGTTCTCTGTGCAACACCTCATGACTTCATGGTCATTTGGAGAGTACAAAACCCTCTGGTGAGCTGGTCCCTCTCCCGGCTATCTCTTTTTGTTGCAATGATTTCCTATGGCCCTACTCAAGACAAGGAGGTCCCTTCATACAAGCCAGAGGGCAGCCGTTCTGGGTCCCAGGTATGAAATGGGTATAACCTTTCCTCAAATCCTGGGGGAGTGGAGCTGAGCTACCTGACGTGGCTCCTACAGCCTCTCGCTTTAAATATCAGACCACAGAGGACCCTGTATCTTACTGAGCAGGCAACAGAGACCCAAAGATGGGGAGACAGTTGCCTCAGGGTCCACAGCTAAGTCAGAGATGAGACCAGGCCTAGGGTTGGACCCTCAGCTGCAGCCCAGCCTGACTGCCCTTTCAAGGGACAGAGCAGTGGGGCCTCTGAACCCCAGGGCCTTTCCATCTCCATGGCTCCGCAGACACTCTCTCAGTCCCATATGCTCAATGCAGTAGAGAAGGCCAAGGGCGTGAAGACTGGCAGTGGTTTCTGATGAAGGCAGGTGGCAGCTTCATATTTATGAAAAGTTCCACTCCGTGCTTTTGCCCCACTCTGCAGATAACAGTTGTGCTTCTGTCTGCAGCGGCTCTCCTGTTGTGTGCTTTTTCAATAATTCGCTCTCCTGAAGCTTGGGCTTGACACCCCTGGACTCGGTATCGCTCACCTCCGTGTGTTGTATCAGACCCACTCAAAGTGAATATGTTAGGTTTTCTTGGAGAACTTTTGTACTCGGTAGTTTTACGGGTATATTGTCTTTGCTTCTGCTTTAAACTGGTTTACTAAATTGTTTCTGGAAAATACAACCACAACGTTGGTTTATTTCACAGTTCATTTAAACAACAAAAAAGAGGGAATATTTAGTCTCTTTTTAGGTTGGCAGCTCAGCAAATTACACGAGAGTGGCTTGCTGTGGTTTGGGTTTGCTCTTCAAGTCTTTGGTGGAGGCACAGATATTGGAACATGGTGGGAGGATGGTCCCTGACTATAGAGGGTGGGAGGAGATTTCTGAATGAGAAGAGGCGGGGGCGGGGACACAGACTAGGGGGTGCTCAGAGAAACAGAAGAAGCAGAATTCTGTGGTTGCCCTTTTTAACACAAGGCCTTTGCGGTTGAAGAGCAAGAGAATCATATATTAAAAAAAACTCCCATGTTTGTAGCGATTGTAAGTTAGCTGTTAGAAACTTGATGTAGTCTAGGTCTATATTATTATTTATCTATTGCCCCATATTTTTCCAGGAAGAATTGGGAAATACAGTTAGCTGCTTATTACCCGCTGAGGGAACTTCTAAGAACCAATGTCCGGTTTCACTCTGCAGTCCTGATGCCATTGGTCTGGGGCGTGGCCTGGACAGCAGGGATTTTAAAAGCCCCTCAGGAGATTCTGAAGTTTAAAGAAGGTGTAAAACTGGGGAAAGTGGAGCTCCAGGTGTCCATGTGGATTTGAGCAGCAATCTTCCTTACCAAATTGCCGGCTTGGATAATCATGTCTCAAGCTTCAAAGATGCAGTATAATGTGGTGGTTGAAGAACTAATCTTCCTTATTTCGGATTCTAGATCTGCCGTTTACAAACTGTGTGACTCTGGCCGTGATACTTAATATCACTGAGTCTCAGTTCTCTTGTCTCTTAAGTGGGTATAAGTGTGGCAGCTATGATTACGATGCTATTATGATGTTTAAGGGAGATAATCCATGTAAATAATTTAAGCTTAGGTTTTCTCGTATAGCATTTTCTCCCAGTAAAGACTAATTAAAATGAAATTTAAACTTCATATGGTTCTAAGTAACTTCTCTTGATTTATTCTGTTGGTCTAGTTGGGAACTGGCTTGTTCAGAAACCTCCCTGGATGATTCTAACATTCAGCTGGGGTCGAGGAGCAATCTTGGCGTCTGATTCTGCTTTCCCTGTTCTCGTAGGAGCTTCCCAGGTACCTCTGTCAGTGGTCTAGTCCTCAGGCTTGTTTCAGGTCCACTTCTAAACAGCTCAGATTCCAGATAGTTGTCCTTTTGCTTTTAAACTTCTTATGTTTTTTTAATCAGAGTAAATATGGATTATTGCTTCTATTTCATTGTTTTATTTTTCTAATGACCATTTTCCCTGATTTTAAGAACCCATGTTTATTTTATTCCCCACACAGAGATAAATAATGAAAATATTATATTTTTGTGCAAATTTCTATGTATCATGTGTCTGTAAATGGAAGTTTTAAAATTTCAAAGGTAGTTTTGAAAGTTGCTTCTTTTGCTTCACCTTGTGTCATAAGCACAGTCTCAGATGCTACAGATTTTTGAAAGTATAATAATTTATTCTCTTTGTCATTCTGAGGTATCCCACTGTATTTTACCATTCCGTTGCTATCAGCTATATTGGTTTCCTTGGGCTGCCTGAACCAAATACCGCAGACCGGGGTGGCTTAAGGCAACAGAAATCTATTCTGTCACCGTTCCAGAGGTTAGAAGTCTGCAGAAGGTGTAGGCATGGTTGATTCCTCTGGAAACTGAGACGAAGAATCTGTCCCATGCTGTTCTGCCAGCTTCTGGAAGTTGCCCCCAGCTTCTGGTGTCCCTCGGCTCGTAGGCACATTGCTGTACGGTGTCCCCCTCTTCACCTGGCTCTGTGTCCCTCTATGTCTCTGAGCCCAAGTTTCCCTCTTCTTATAAGCTCCTCTCTGATCCAGCATGACCTCTTAACTTGGATTATATCTGCAAAGACCTTATTATAAAATAAGATCACTGTCACAGGTACTGAGAGTTAGGAATTGAATGTATTGTTTTGAGGGACGTGATTCAACCAGGTATATCAGCCATTTATGACTTCCATCTGCCTTTTTAAGGGACCAGTAAAGGTTTACCCGACAATACTGGTCTTCTCAGTACTTCTATGTTTTAGCTCCTTATAGTTTCCTGCCCTGCTGTGAGTTAACACAGGTGCTGAGGAAGCCAGGCCAAGGGTAGAAATGGGGCAAAGTGTTCATTTCTGTCCTCCTTAGATGCCCACCTTCCCTGGAGCAAGTGGGTGCCTGCCTGGGAGGTCCAAGAGGGGCGGGCTGAGGTAGGGAGGGGAGCCGCAGGTGGTGGTGGGAGCAGGGCTTCCTGCAGCTGCTTGGCCACCTGGCTGGACAGCTGTTCTCCCGACCAGGGAGCTATGTATGGCAGGGCTGCCTGGCTTATCACAGCCTCTGAGAGTTACATGATGCCAAAATGCCTGGTCGAATCCGTCAGTTCTTCTGAGCAACTGTTTTAGTGGGTGGAGGAGCAGCCCTGGGGACACGGAATCTCCAAACTGATTGTTTATAGTCACCGCTCAGTTTAGACAAGTATTGACCCAAGGACACCCACAGTCACTGGTTCAGCTGGGATCGTCTGTTCCAGAGGTCAGCTTACTACACCCTGCAGGTCGGGCCTGGCCCACTGCCTGCTGTGTACAGGGAGCTAAGAGTTGCCTTTACAAGTGAACATCTGCAATTGATTCGATGATGGGAGCCCTGACTTTGAATTCCAAGTAAACAAAAATGTCCATTATCCTCCACCCTCAATGAATTTCATCCTTCTCACTATTAGATTTTTATTATAAAAAATTCATACTCAATGATCATAGTTTGAATTTCATCAATAAAAAAATTCCTGGAAAATTTTTTTCTATCTTATTATGAAAGTATGTGTTACAGTTCCAATACTACCTCTAGGCCTGCAAAGTCTAAAATCTCTACTATCTAGCTCTTAACAGAAAGAGTTTGGCAATCTTTGGTCTGGCCAAGTCATCTCAAACAATATCAGACATCCAAGAAACCTGCAGGGCTTTTAAAAACACAGACTTCTGGGACCCACCCCTGGAGTTTCCCACTCAGTAGGTCTGGGTTAGGGCTCAGCCATTCCCATTTCTAACAAGTTCCTGGATGCTGCTGCTGCTGGTGGTCTGGGAGCCGACCTTTGAGAACCACCACTCTGTCTGTCCAGCAACCAATCAACAAACATTTTTCTAGGAGGCAACATCCTTAGGACTCACAAGAAGAGAAACTAGAATCCGATCTGGGTCGTTGTCTGATTCTGCCACTCACTCTGTGATCTTGGGTATGTTGTTTACATCTTGAGCCTTAATCTCCTCACTTGTAAAACAGGGATAATGGAAGTACCTACTTCATAAGCATTGTGACAGTTTAAGTAAAATCCAGCTTGCAAAGCTCTTAGCACACGTTAGCTTGTCTTTCAACACTTGACTTCAGACAATTTGCAATTTGGGGCCATGGAAGTGAGAATAACTTTATTGAGTGGCAAGGGCTGTGAGCTGAAAGAGCAGGGAGCAATCCTGGAGGATTTCCTGTAAGAGGAGAGGTGTGTGCTGAGCATGTGTGAACGATGGGAAGGCAAATGCGGAGGTGGGGACTAGATTGGTGTGCATTTTGGGTAGAGAAGAGTTCAGACTGCCCAGTGGGTAGAAAGAGTTGTCAAGTGACCCAGGGGACAGGGGAATTGTTGTGCCAGCTCTGGGGGTCCAGCTAGATCTCACAGGGCAGATGCAGTGTGTGTGGGCAAGAGCCTAGGAGTCCTAGAAACTGCTCCTGGGCTCTGATTAAAACCTGGGTGCTTGGGAAGCTGGGATGTCCTGTCTATTTCTCAATCCCCAACTGCACGTCTTAGGGCTGCTCAGTGGGCGGGCCTCATCTCTGTGTCTCCGTTCTGTTTACCCCACAAGCATTCCTGTCGTTTGGTAAAAACTGCTGCCTGGCAGAGAAACCTTGGGAAGCTTTGCTCTGTCTTCTAAGAAACAGGAAGTCATTATTTGCCCAAAGCAAACAAACTCACAAACTGCAGGGTTCACGTTCAGTCCAAAGCTGCAGTCTCAGGAGGTGAGCGTGTGGGCTGAGGACAAGGGGCCCCAAGCAAAGAATCCTGTCTCACTCTGTCTCTCCTGGTCAGATAAACAACTGTGATGATTTCACAGCCCAGACTTGCTGGAAGCCTGGAGGTAAGGAACGCCCGCACAACGTGTAGATGCTGAGCAGAGAGCTCTTCCCCAGACAGCATCCATTCCCATGTGGGAATCCTCTTCCCATGACATCAGCAAAACCATTTCCATTATTCCTGAAGTCGGAGGAGGATTAACCTTCCACATGCTGTGCTGCTTTCCTTTACTAAGGGAGAAGAAAGGAATGAGCCCTTATTGGAAGGCTACTGTGTGCTGTGCTTGGCCCCAGCCTTGCCTTAGTCCTTTCATTGAAATCTTACATCATCTCTGTCAAATAAAGGATGGTCACTTTCCCAGTGTCACTAAGTAGAGCTGCCACCTGAATTTCTGTCTGGCTGATTGTACATGTGCTCAAAGCTGCTAATGTCCTTTCTCCTTCTCCAACTTCCTTTAAAAAGTTTTGCGTTAACTCTTCAAAAATGTGACGTATAACTTTTCTACAGCATATGTCGTTCAGGAGGCTAAGAGAACAGCCCTGTCCTACTTACGTGGGGCTTGCAGGAAACAACTGCAAGAATGGTGGCCTCCTGAAGGGCACCCCAGCTATTGAATATGTAGGAGGCTATGAAGGACACACACAGTAAGCCAACAAGATTCACTGTGTGCTTTATCCAGGCTGTGTGTGACATGGTGTATGAGGGGACCGAGGAAGGCTGATATGATAAGACATCTCCAGTCTCCTGGTTGTGGGGAAAAGCCTTGTACCAAACCTGGGATTTGATAAACTGTGTGTTCAAAGCATGATGTTCTGAAGCACAGAGCACTGCGGCCTGTGGAACCAGAACACTTGGGTCCAAGTCTTGGCTTTACCATTTACTACCTGCGTGCTCTCCCCCCCCAACCCTTTGGCTGTACCACATAGCATGGGGGATCTTAGTTCCCCGACCAGGGATCCTGCCTGCACTCCTTGCATTGGAAGCATGGAGTCTTAGCCACTGGACCACCAGGGAATTCCCCCTGTGTGCTCTTTTGATACCTCAGCTGCTTCATCTGTGAAACGGGGATAATAAAAGTTCTTATCTCACAGGCAGTGAAGTGCTTACAAATGTGCCTAGAACCTAAGACCCCAGGGTTCAGGAGCCCCCGGAATGCAGGAAGAGGGCAGATTGTCCAGCTAGCTAGGGAGTAAATGGACCCTGCCCAAACCCATCTCCAAGGACCAGACAGATCAACTGGGCATGCCCTTGGTGAGGCCGAATCTTTCTTCCTGACAGATATTTGTTTGATTGTAGTGAAACCTCTTGGGCCAAACCTTTGAAATACTTAAGTACAGTTATTCCAATCAATTAATTATTCATGAGTCTTAGTCTTCCTGGAGAAGGAAAAGGCAACCCACTCCAGTGTTCTTGCCTGGAGAATCCCATGGACAGAGGAGCCTGGCAGGCTACAGTCCATGGGGTCACAAGAGTCAGATAGGACTTAGCAACTGAATCATCTAAATCACATAGTCTTCAACATTATATCAGTTTCTTTATCCAGACTTGAAGAAGGAAAACAGGAACTGCAACAAAGATTGGGGAAAAAGAGGACACAGAGTCTCTTTGTATATACCATCTCAGCCGATATATTCAGGCCCCTCCCAATGGCCTCCCCCATCTTCTCTGCACATGTTTAGGAAACCCGGCAACAAGTGACTGAGGGACTGTTTGAGCCAGACCCAACTGAGGCTGGCTGAGGGCTTCTGATATCCTCTGTGGCAGGAGGGGCCTGGCAACAGGTGGCATCCTCGAACCCAAAGCTGTAGTTGGCACTGGTACCCAAAACCTGGGGAGGGTTGTCCTTTGTGACGTCACTTCTTTACCTAGCCTACCTAATGAGTTCTTAGGTTGCAAAGGTAATACTCGTACCACAGCTGGGTCTTCATAATGCTCATTACTAGTCAGTAGTGATAATAACAGTATTGATGATGATTGTAGCTTTGGAGAGCTTATTGTGTCCCAAGCATGGCCTTGAGCATCTTATAATACCAGTGAGATCTTACTCTGAAAAGTACTAGAGAGCCTAGCTCTAGCAGAAACCACTGGCACCAGCCTCTCTCCTGCCAGCCCCATCATTTCCATGAACACTCACCCAGCTGCCAGCTCCTGCATCTCTTCGTCTGAAGATCCTGGGCCTTTTCTGGAAGCAGAGGTCTACTCCGCCTGTGCTTAGGTCAGGCCAGCAGTGCCAGGGAGGGGATGCCTTTCATTCATGCCCCGAGCAGACTTCAACCTTGACAGTGGTACCCGGTGGATAAATATCCTGCCTCCTGGAGTTTCTGCTGGGATGACCCTGAGAGGTGTGTCCTCACTGTGTCCCAGAGCTGCTCCCAGATTACACCCTGCAGCCCTCAGTGACACCTGCTAGACGATGCCTCTGTCCCTGGCTTTCTTCCCTTCCCTGTCTCACTCCTCTACCCCCCCCTTCCCATGTTTTCCTCCAATCATCTCCCACATAAATCCCTTGTGGGTGAGTCTTTGTCTTAGGGTCATCTTCTGGGGAAAATAAATGAAGTCTCCCAAACCAAACTGTCTTAAGGTGAAACAAATGTTTGCCAATGTACCTGAAAGTCTGGCTTTAGGACTGGCTTGAGTCAGCTGTGCTGTGCTGTCCACAGTCTCCCCCAAATTCCACTCCTGGCTCTGTCTCTTCTGAGTTGACTCTGTCCTCCAATTTTTCTAACTGCCCTCAGACTCACATCATCACCATATCCAAGCCAGATGAGGAGAATGGCCAGTTTCCTGATAACTTAAACTCCTGGAGAGGGGAGTCTAGCCCTGATTGCCCAGACGTGAGCCACGCACCATCCTTGAAGCAGTCTCAGTGGCTGGGTGCATGCCTCTTGTGGCTGGATGCTCCTGAGCCGGTGTTCTGCTGGAGGGCCCAGGCTGAGACCGGGGGAGGGCAGTTTTCCCACGCAGACACTGGAGCACAGCCACTGTGCAGAGGGATGCTGGCCGCAACACTGAGGATAGCAACCGACGTTTGCGCCTTCCTTTTTCCTCATGCAAGGATTTCTTCCCCACAGGGAGGATCCTGAGGCTCAGAACAGTTATTCATCCAAGGTCATGATGCTGGAAAGGGCAGATGCTGGAAATGGGCACGCTGGTTTAGCTGCTTCTAACACTTTCTCTGCTACAATGGGTTTAGCTGTTTCTAATACTTTCTCTGCTGCAGTGCCTGTGTGTGCCTGCTTAGTCCCTTCAGTCATGTCCAACTCTTTCTGACCCTGTGGATTGTGGTCCTCCAGGCTCTTCTGGCGGAGAAGGCAATGGCACCCCACTCCAGTACTCTTGCCTGGAGAATCCCAGGGACGGGGGAGTCTTGGTGGGCTGCCGTCTCTGGGGTCGCACAGAGTCGGACACGACTGAAGTGACTTAGCAGCAGCAGCAGCAGCAGCAGGAGGCTCTTCTGGTGGGATTTCCGTGGGATTTCCCAGGCAAGAATACCGGAATGGGTTGCCATGCCCCGCTCCAGGGGATCATCCTGACCCAAAGATTGAATGCACATCTCCTGTGCCTCCTGCATTGCCCGTGGATTCTTCACCACTGAGCCACTGGGGAAGCCTTCTCTGCTACTGATATCGACTTACACGTATTTTTACTTAAAAGGAATGAATGTATATTCATTCCCCATCCTTTCTATTCAGGGCCAAACCCTGTTTTGGGGTGTAGGCTCTGCTGATTCCTGACCCCCACCCCTGCCATCTCTCTTGTGTAGATCGCTCCCGCGACGCCTCATGTACAGTTCCAACTTCACTGTCTTTCAACAGAGATGCTTGGTAAGCAGTCTGAGTATGGCATTCTCTTAGATTTTCACGTGCCCCTCCTCAATCTTTTACATTTGTCTCCTCTATTGCTATCTAATTTGACAGTAATCTTTTTTGGAAAGTTGCCTTCATTGAGCTTTTCCAAAGCAATCAACTTAATTTTCATGGAAACAAAAGTTCTCTTTTTGTTTTGTATTTCACCAGTTTACAGGATAGTTAATTAAATTACTTCAGCACAGTGACACACGCAGCTGGCATCAGTGGGTTTGGGAACACACATAGCTGACTCTTGGTTGGCACGCAGCTCAGCTGGCAGAAGATGGCACAAGCATCCTGGAGGGACAGTCTGCCAACTGAGAGGGTCAGCCTGCTGGGGGCAGCGGAGAAGACCGTACAGAGGGGAGGGGAGCCCTGGCCGCTGGGGCCGTGAGTTGGGGGGAGCTGCTTGAGGCCACGTCTCCGCGAGCATCTAGAACCCTGCTGGGATGTGGAAGGTGTTCATATGGGGCAGCCGCTGTCAGGCAAGACAGGGACTAGCTGTAGAACATTCCTTCTGGGGCCGCAGTTGCCCTGCTTAGTCATCTGAGGTTGTGCAGGAAGTGACAGACCACAGTCCCCATTGTCCTTAAGGCTGTGGAGATGACTTGTCCCTCGTGTAATCAGAGAGCTTCAGTGTAAGGGAGAGGAGAGAGCGGGGATGCCAAAGCACACCCCTTTCCCGCCACAGATGGGGATCCTGGCGGCTCCCAGGGGTCCCCGAGTGGGAACACATGTGATATCCTGTTATGTGTTCTAGTGGCTAAAGGGCATTTCTTAAGGCCACCACTACCTACGCATGCTTTCACACAAATTAGGAAAAGGTGCCCTCTTTAGCAGGGGCCAGGTGGTGCTAGTGGCAAAGAACCTGCCTACCAACGCAGGAGATGCGGGTTTGATCCCTGGGTCAGGAAGATCCCCTGGAGGAGGGTATGGCACCCCACTCCATATTCTTGCCTGGAGAATCCCATGGACAGAGGAGCCTGGTGGGCTACAGTCCATGGGGTCGCACAGAGTCAGACACGATTGAAGCAACTTAGTACACGCACACATACTGGTTGCTCAGTGATAAAGAATCTGCCTCCCAATTCAGGAGACAACGATTTGATCCCTAGGTTACGAAGATCCCCTGGAGTAGAAATGGCAACCCTCTTTAGTATTCTGGCCTGGGCAATCCCATGGACAGAGGGGCCTGGCAGGGTACAGTCATGGGGTCGCAAAGAATAAGGCACGAATGAGTGGCTGAACACACACACGCACACACACACACACACACGCACACACACACACGCACACACACACACGCTTACACATACCTTTTAGGTAGATAAATTGTACAAAGGTGCTCTCTCTGGACACGTGAGCACCATTTTCCAGGTGAACACATCCCCCTGGCAGAGCCCACGGCTTGGCTAGTGGAGCAGGCACTCAGGACCAGGCCCCCCCATCCCCTCAGATTCCAGGTGCAGTTGGACAGTGCACAAGCTATACAACCGCACAAGGAAGCCCTTAGGAATGTTGTCATCCGCGCCGCGTTCCTGTTGTTGTAAGCCGAGGGACAGAGCACAGCAGTCAGGCTGTGCTCTTCAAAGTGTGCGCACACCAGCAGTAGCAGCGACAGCCCCTGGGGAACTTGCTAGGAATGCAAATTCATGGGCCCTGCTGCAGACCTGCTGAATCACAGTCTCTCGGGGTGGAGTCCAGCAGCTGTGTTTTAACAAGTGCTCTAGGTACTTCTGATGCACGCTCAGGACTGAGAAACACAGCAGTCAGAGCCGCTGCCGCCTGGCTGGCCCACGTGCTTACAGCCGTGGATCACAGCAGAGCCTGCCCTTCCTTATTCCAGGCTGTGGGGAGGTCCCACTTGCTGGGGACGGGACTTGTCAATATCACCACCAGACCCACCTCAATAAGGGAAACCCCTGCATTTCTCATCATGTAAATTTTTCTTGTTCTTTTTTTTGCTTTGTGGGAATGAGGAAAACTGTTCACTTTCTGGAGCATAGGATTTCTGCCAAGTCCCAGGCAGAGCTGGGCCTCAGGGTCCCGTGGACTGAATGCCCCTCAGAATTGGGTGGAGAGGATGTGAGAGCTAGAGTGGGAGGGCTTGGGGGTGTGGGGAAGCAAATTCCCACGGTTTAGTCACTAAGTCGTGTCTGACTCTTTGCGACCCCATGGACTGTAGCCCACCAGGCTTCTCTGTCTATGGGATTTTCCAGGCAAGAATACTGGAATGGGTTGCCATTTCCTTCTCCATTCCAGGCAAATTCATCCCGCAGCTGCAACCTTGAACAAGGCAGAGGCTGGGGACTACTCAGACCTCTTCCCTCTCCTCGCGGAAAATGCAGTTTCTTTGTTTCCTGTGATCAGCCTGCTGTCTTTGTGGGCCCAGGACCTTGTTGTCCTTGTCCCCTGTTCCTTCCTCCCCTCTGGGTGGCAGTCAGTGGTTCTCCCGCCTGCATATTTTAAATTGTCTCTATCTGGTAAAGATTTGATCTCTTTCAAGTCTGAGCTCCAACGGAGGCTTGCTCCACCCTTTTGCTTGCTTCTTTCTAAGATGAGGTCTGGATGTGGGGGAAATTATGGTCATTTCCTCATCCCAATGTTTTGAGGATAATTCTTATGGCATTTTGCAGGCAAAATGATGGCTCCCAGAGGCAAAGAAACCATGGCTTGAGTTTAGAACAAGTCGGTGTTGAAAACTCAGTGAGGTCTAGTACAGATTTTAGTATTTAAAGCAATAAGAATTAGAGGCACAAAAAGCAAAGCAAAGCAAAACCCGTTATATGTGAAAAGGGGAAGAATTAGACGGCCTTTCTCCTCCTTTCTCCCCATGAAAGGAAGTTTGAAAGAAGTTGATTCTATTGCAGAAATTGAGAGAATCTTTCACTGTTCTCAAGTTGTGGGCCCAGCTCACGTTTCCTCAGAAGGTACCAAGACCTCAGCGATTACTGCCAGGAGGGGGGCACACTGTGATCAGAGAACCCCTTTGAACGGAGCAGATACCACATTTACCAGCTGATGTGATCTTGGGTGAATTTCTTCACTTCACTGAGCCATCAGTCAAATCAGTCAAATTATGCACAATAATATCAAATAGGTGTGTGGTACAAAGTGAGGTGTAGGAATTAAATAAAAGTATATATTTGAAGTATTGGCGCACAGTAGGCATTCAAGTGGTAGTTTCTTTCCTTCATTATTCACTTGTCTATAAAACATGCTGTGTGTGTGTGTGTGTGTGTGTGTGGTGTGCGCGCACGCACGCTCAGTCATGTTCGACTGTGGCCCACTGAACCCACATCTCCTGCGTCTCCTGTGTTGGCAGGCAGATTCTTTACCACTGAGCCACCTAGGAAGGCCAGACATGCTTTATGTTATGGTGACATGTGGAAAGGTCCTAGCGAGTGATGGCTAAGCACTATTGTTCATAGAGAGTGAGGTCAGAATTCTGGTTCTACGTGTTTTTAGCAATGTGAAATGAGGTGGTTGCTTATTTTCTCAAAACTTCTGTTTCTTCCTCTGAAAAAGTAGAAATTACCTTAGTACTTACCCTGAATGATTGATTGTTGAGAAGATTAACTAGGATAATGTTTATAGAAGTATGTTTAAACAATGCCGAGCACATAGTGTATATGAAAGCTATTAATATAACTATAATATTTAAGTATATAAGGCTTCCCTGGTGGCTCAGATGGTAAAGAATCTGCCTGCAATGTGGGAGACCTGGGTTCGATGCCTAGGTTGGGAAGATCCTCTAGAGGAGGATATGGCAACCCACTCCAGTATTCTGGCCTGGAGAATCCCTATGGACAAAGGAACCTGGTGGGCTACAGTCCATGCGGTCACAAAGAGTCAGACATGACTGAGCAACTAAGCATATTAAGGCTTCGACTGACGTGCATGGAATAGTGACAGTGGGCCAGGCCCTCTGTTGAATGCTGCACACACAGAGACCAGCGGGCCACAGTTGGGTCATAGAGGTCTTAGAGTCTGGTTCGTGAGACAGAAAATTAATCTGGTGTTTCTCGTAGTGAGTGGGTAATGATAGCTGCAGGGCGGGTCAGAGCATACAGGAGGGTTCCAGGTCTGGATAGTCAGTGGAAGGCAGGAGGGCAGTGGAAGGCTGAGGTAGGGAAGACATTCAAGCAAGGAAAGTGCAGAGGCAAAGGCTGGGAGGCTGCACGCGAGATGCGAATGTTTAGGTGGGGTCTGGAGCCTGTTCAGTGTTGAGGAGGAGGAGGCAAGGGGCAAGGTGGCTTAGACTGCTGGTCCAGGCAGGCATGCTCTGTTCACTGCTGTCTCCCAAGCCCTCAGAGCAGGCTGGACAGAGGGAGACAAGATGTAACTGGTTAGACTAAAGGAAAGTGAAAGAAGAGGGTTGAGAATGGGGGCAGGAGAGGCTCACACCCAGAGGGGATCACATCCCCGGAGCACCTCTGGCAGAAATAAGGTCCAGGGCGGTGGATGCAGGAGGGGCCCAGTGGCCCTCTGTCAGGAGGGTGGGCGGCAGCGGGGTGGGAACACCTGGGACACAGGTTATTAGGTGGCAGTGAGCGCAGGGGAGGAAGAGAGAGTGAGGCTGCCTCGAGGGCCGGGGAAGAGAGTGCCCACAGGCTGCAGTTTTGACTTAGCATTTCTGTGAGTGTGAAGGGAGCTCCTAGTGTGAAGGGGCTGCTGCTCAGGGTCCAGAGGGGGGTGCCTTGAAGCGGGGGCACCATGGATGTGCCTGTGGGACTTTTCTCTCACAAGCCTCAAGTGACCAGGGTGGGTACAAAGAAGGGGATGGGGCCTCCATCAGAGCCTCAGGTGTTGCTGGCGTGTGCAATGGAACACCAAAGGTGGGCCATGGTGCCTGGGCTGGGAAGGAAAACACCAACGATAAAGGATCCAGCTGATTCCATGAGAAAGGAGGCCAGAAGGGTCAGGCCAGAACAGGGTTAATGGAGGCCCCATCTCGTTGAGTGGGGGCAGCCTCCCTGTCATTGCCTGGAATTCCGCCACCATCTGTGTACACCCAATTTTCTCATCCTTCAAGGCTCTCCTTGAATACCCTTTGAGCATCTTGGAACTGAAATTTCTCCCTCCTTTGAACTCCTGTCCTCCTTGAAAGTGAAAGTTGCTCAGTCAGGTCTGACTCTTTGCGACCTCTTTGTGTGCTATAGAGTCCGTGGGACTCTCCAGGCCAGAATACTGAAGTGGGTAGCCCTTCCCTTCTCCAGGGGATCTTCCCAACCCAGGGATCGAATCCAGGTCTCCCACATTGGAGGCAGATTCTTTACCAGCTGAGCCACAAGGGAAGCCCCAAAATACTGGAGTGGCTAGCCTATCCCTTCTGCAGTGAATCTTCAGGACCCAGAATCAACCGAGGTCTCCTGCATTGTAGGTGGATTCTTTACCAGCTGGCCTATACTCTTTAGGCTTGTTTATTCACCCAGACAGGGGCTTCCCAGGTGGCCCAGTGGTAAAGAATCCACCTGCCAATGCAGGAAACTTGGGGTTTGATCCCTGGGTGGGGAAGATCCTCTGGAGAAGGAAATGACAACCCACTCCAGTATTCCTGCCTGGGAAATCCCATAGACAGAGGAGCCTGGTGGGCTGCAGTCCATGAGGTTGCAAAAGAGTCGGACATGACTTAGCAACTAAGCATGCACGCACGCACCCAGACAGCTGGTCTTTCTCACGAGGATGTGGACTCTTGTAGACCAGCCTCATAGTCTCTGCAGACTCTGCTGCCGTCCATCTTGTGAGTAGATGAATATGCATTTGCTGCACAAATCAATTCAATATCTGGTCAACATTCCCTAAGAATTAAGAAAATCACAATAGTTCAGTCAGTAAATTCTCTTTCTGTAGAAAGGCAATATTGCTTGAGAGAAAGCATAAGGTTTTGTTTTTTCTGGTTTTTATAAGTTATTTAGTTTTTTTTTAATTTATTTTTTAATTCAAGGATAATTGCTTTATAGAATTTTGTTGTTTTCAGTTTTTGAGACTTGTATTTCCTTGTCATAAAATGCATCAATGTCCTAGGAATAAGAAACAGCATATAAGCAGGGTATCTCCTGGCTCGCGTGATAGCATGATTATGAAAAGGCGCCCCTGGCCTGCACCAGGACAAAGGCTTCAACGAGTGGATTTCAGTCCCCACTTGCTACTCAGCCAGACACCTTTGTGGAAGGCACACCTGGAAATTGTGGCTTTGCTGAAATGCCTGGTACACAGTAGTCATTAAATCAAAGTAGCAATTATACCTGCAGTTATCATTAATACAGTATTATTGTTGTTATGCATGGTGCCCACCTGGCACGACATGCAGGCAAATCCTTTGATTAATATTCCGCTACAGTCGGAAATTTTGTTTTAAAGATTCAAGTCATAGACACACAGGAGCACAGTCTGCCTTGGAGAAGAAAAATGAAAGGGTGTAGTAAATGATGCTATTAGAATTATACTTTCTTCATTACAGAAGTAATATGATCCTGCTTTAAGGGCTCCAAGCTCCCTCAGATGCTGAAATTTAAAAGACAAGGCCTAGAACAGAGCCCCAGAGTAAAAGGGAAGATTGGAGAAAGCTATATAAATGGATTTGATCTCTTGTTAGTGGTCTCTATTCTCTTGGTAGGGCTAGGGAAGCCAGCTTATTATCAATAAAAAAGAATAAACACTTTAGAGGAAGCAATTTTTGCTGTCACCACACGTTTTATATACCTGTCAATAATTGTAACAGTTAAATATGACGTATTGATGAATACAGCGGGACCAAAGGATACTTTTTTCTGATTAGGGTGAAAAGACTTTATGCTCTTTCTTTTATGGATGGAAGTAATCCAACTCACAAACTTCAGCTCTCTATAATCCTCTATGGGAAGGCAATAAAAGAGAAAGGAAATTCAAGGAGCCTTTTTCACTAAGAGCTCAACCCCATGGAGCCTATCCTTCTTCCTGAACTGAATTGGTTTCCGAGGCTGTCTGGAGGGCCCCTTGAGGGTCTGGTCCGTGGTGGCGTCTGTGTGGGGACTTCGTGGCCAGGAGGCCCTGTACTCCTGGGCACCCATCTATCACTGTCTCAGGTCTGGGTTGACCAGGCACGGTCGTCAGGATGTCTCTGGGTGAGCAGGCAGAGAGAACTACTTGAAAGACAGAGAGAGGCACTTCTGGAGTCGAGTTCACATGAACATGTGGTTCGTGGTTCATGAAAATGAACGCATCCCCACGTCTGCATCTCCTTCCTCCACCTGCTTCATGAAGTCCTGCCCGTCTTTCCAGTAGAGATCCCTGGGTCTCTCCGTTTCTCTCCATCTCTGCCACCACCCTAGTCTAACAACCTCCACCTGCCCCCTACTAGTGCTGAAGTAGCCAGACAGAGAGGACCTGGAAACCACGGGGACCCTGGCTGGTCTGCAGGGGCCCTCTGGGGTGGGCTAGGGGATCAGGGTGAAGCCCAGGTCAAGCCCTGTCCCCTTCGCAAGGCCCTTGTGCTCTCAGCTGCTCTTCATCAGCTGGATTCTAGCTCCCTCATTGACTTCAGGCTGAACACTCCTTTCCTTGGGGGAGTTTTCCTGACCCCCTTGAACCTGCCATGGCAAATGGCTTTGTTGACATCATCTCTTGCCCTCCTTTCCTAGGATCCTGAGGGAAAACAGATGCTTGTCGATGCATAGGGCAAGTGGGAATGAGAGTTCTGGCTTAAAGAGTGATTACTTGAGAAACACTGCTGCTACGTCACTTCAGTCGTGTCCGACTCTGTGCGACCCCATAGACGGCAGCCCACCAGGCTCCCCCATCCCTGGGATTCTCCAGGCAAGAACACTGGAGTGGCTTGCCATTTAACACTGCAGACTGTTATTCTCCCAATTGATGATCCTCTTAACAGAAAAATGTAAGAACTTAGCTCTGTGAATTAATTTGGGTGGAGCTAGCAACTTAACCTGGAGAAGGCAATGGCACCCCACTGCAGTCCTCTTGCCTGGCAAATCCCATGGGTGGAGGAGCCTGGTAGACTGCAGTCCATGGGGTCGCAAAGAGTCGGACATGACTGAGTGACTTCACTTTCACTTGTCACTTTCATGCATTGGAGGAGGAAATGGCAACCCACTCCAGTGTTCTTGCCTGGAGAATCGCAGGGACGGGGGAGCCTGGTGGGCTGCCGTCTATGGGGTCACACAGAGTCGGACACGACTGAAGCGACTTAGCAGCGGCAGCAGCAGCAGCTTAACCAAAAAGTGGCATGAGAACAATTCAGACCATGTTGGGATGTTCCTTGGGTATGGGTGTAAAAGGCACTGACTGGGACCTTGGTCCATATCAGAGTCTGGAGGCAAAGGGTACAGGAGGCTTTTGAGGGTCTGATGCAGAAGGGCAGGGTTATGAATTGTGTGGAAACAAGTGTCGTTGGGGTAGGTAGTATAGTGAGTAGTTTGGTATCTGACATTGTGATTAATTTTATGTGTCAACTTGGCTATGCCACAGTACCCAGATATTTGGTCAAACACTATTTTAGATGTTTCTGTGAAGGGTTTTTTTGGATGGGTTTAACATTTGAATCAGTGCATAGTTGACTCTTGGACAACATTGGCTTAATCTTCTTAGGTCTGGGGAATTCCCTGGAAGTCCAGTGGTTAAGACTGTGCTTCCACTGTAGAAGGTACAAGTTTGATCCCTAGTTGGGGAATTAAGATCCTGCTTGGCTAACCAAAAAGCTAGCAGACAAAACAAAGGACTGCGTAGGTCCACTTAGAAGTAGACTTTTTTTTTTAGTAAATATATATACTAAAATACTGCACAACCCAAGGCTGACTGAATTTACAGACGTTGGACTTCAGATATGCAGAAACAGTGGGTATAAAAAGCTGACTGAATAGTCAAATGTGGATTTGTGAATTTTTGCCTCCTTGGGGTTTGGCCAAACTTTTATTGGTTTCTGTTGGTTCTGTTTCTCTGGGGAAACCTGATTAATACAGGTAGCATGGCACAAGCTTAGTTATATGGATTCTACTTTTTATTATATCTAGTTCATAGTGGGATGCATAACTTGTCACAGGAATAACTAGCGACAAAAGCTCACTTTCAGGAATATACCCAAGGTGTCACAAAACCAAGGATGGGAGGACTCTGTAAGAAATCTTGTCATTGGTGCCTTTCCAGTCAAGTCAAACAAAATTAAAAGCAGTTTCTTTCAACTGGTGCTGGAACTCTCCAACCTCTATTCCGCCAGGCTCCTCTGTCCATGGAATTCTCCTGGCAAGAATACTGGAGTGCGTAACCATTTCCTTCTCCAATTATGCACCAGGCATGATTCTAAATGCTTTCCACGTATTAATATTATCTCAGTTAATCCTCATGACATCCCTAAGGGCTATGTATTATTGTTACCTTCTTTGTACAGGTGGGGAAACTGAGGAAACGAGGTTAAGCACATTTCCCAAAGTGCCTCGCTGGGGAGTGGCAGAGCTTGGACTTGAATCTTAGCAGTCTGACCATGGAGTCCAGCTTGCCTTAAAGCCTGATGGCTTTTGCATTAGATAAGAGGACCGCGGATGGGCAGATGAGTAGGAGGGACGGGTAAATGGGGACACTTCATGGAGAATTCAAATATATCTTCTTAGCCATGTAAAAACTGAGAACTTCATGGTTAAGACTGGTGATAATAAAAGTAGACGGCATTCGTTAATGTCTCGTGCATACTGGATGACATGGAAAGCCATTTATGCGTGGCTGCTGTTGTTTAGTTGCTAAGTTGTGTGACTCTTTTGTGACTCTGTGAACTGTAGTCTGCCAGCTCTGTCCATGGGATTTCCCAGGCAAGAATACTGGAGTGGGGTGCCATTTCCCCCTCCAGGATATCTTCCCCACCCAGGGATCACACCAGTGTCTTCTGCATTGGCAGGCAAATGCTTTCCCTTTGAGCTGCCAGGGAAGCCCCTTTATAGGCGGCTGTTGATGTTCAGTTGCTCAATCATGCCTGACTCTTTGGGACCCCATGGACTGTAATCCACCAGGCTCCTCTGTCCATGGGATTCTCCAGGCAAGAATACTGGAGTGGGCTGCCATTTCCTTATACATGGTATGTTTATCTAGTTTGCAGGAGAATTTTGTGGGGTGGGTACTGTTATTATCCGCCCTGGAAAGAAGAGGAAAATGAGTGGCAAAGAGGACAAGCGACTTACCCAAAGTCACACTCAGAGAAGAAACAGCAGTTTCAGGAGCAAACTCATGCTTCCTATCTCATCTCAGAGGAGAGTCTGTGAGACGTGAGAGGATTCGTTTATTATTATTGGGAATTCTTTGGGAATCTCACAACTTTGTCTAATTTTTCTAATCCAAGGGCCATCTTTCGAAGGAGAGGAGCTGGTGCCTGCCTCTCAAATGTGTGAACCGTGAAAAGTTGCAAAGGACCTCTGATAAGGAACAGCTCTGTCATGGGCTGGCCCTGCTGCTCAGAATCCCTGTGTTTGCATGATTCTCTTGAGAATGGGCTTGTTTTCAGAAGCCTCCAGTCAAAATACTTTTTGAAAGGAATAAACATCAAGCCCTTGGCCCCTACTGAACACATTAGAGCAGACTAGAATATCAGACCAAGTAGCCCGAAGAGAGGGCACCCACCACCAACATGTTTTAAGGATGCCAGGGACTTGGTTTGAAAGCTTAGAGCTCTCCACTCACCCTTGTAGCTCTCATCCTTAGTCCCATTTCCTCAAGAAAGTCAAACAAGCAAAACAATAACAATAATAAAAACTAGATTAGAATATTATTGCATAACCTGACTAAGCATATGCAGTGACCTGTCCCTGGCTCTCCGGGTATCTAGTGCCTGGCTGTGTCTGGCTGTGTGCACACATTGACCTTACTCAAGCCTGCCTACCACCTGCTAAGGCAGGGTGCCCCTGCCTACGGCAATGTGTCTATATCACTTCCCTTTTCCTCCCCATATAGAATTGGCAGGGGGAGGGGCAAACCTTCAAGATGGGTTAGCAAGTGAGAGAAGTAACACAGGGTAGGGTATGAGATGAGAGTGTGTGCCAGGGGGATGTGCCTGGCCACTTCCCCGAGTAGAGCTTGGAGGATGAGGGGGTGAGATGTTAGAAGGTGTTAAGGCAAGGTGTGCCGGCTGCTCCAGAGCCCTCCCTGTCCTGAAGCCATGTCTTTGTGCCATGCACACATTCTCATATAAATGAACATATAGCTGCCTTGGCACCATCTTGGGTGATATTCCCTTGTGCTGTGCATAACCTAAATACCCACAGATGACTGCCTTTCCCGCTCAGAAGTAGAACCTGGAAATTCATAAGAGCTGGGTAATATGTGAGGACAGAGGTTAATTAATGTACTTCCTTTTAAAATATGCATACATATATATGCAACATTGATGTGTATTTTAAAGAGTGATAGAATGGAGTCCATAAACCCACCACCCATTTCAGGAACTATAAAATTACTAATAATTTGAACCTTCTTGTGAGTGTCTTCCTATCCCATCCTTGGCCTGCCCCTCCCCACAGCTTCTTCCGGTTGATGACCATTTTGACGGATGTTGCCAACAGTTTCATTTTGAATGCCAGCTACAGTTAGAGGTAACCACACTCCTGAATTTTTTGTATATTTTTCCCCTATCTTAAAAAGTGGTTTTAACACAAATATATGGATGCTTAGACAGTAATTGGGTTCCTAGGTGGCTCTGTGGTAAAGAATCTGCCTGCTATGCAGGAGAGGTGGGTTCAACCCCTGGGTTGGGAAGATCCACTGGAGAAGGAAACGGGAACCCACTCCAGTGTTCTTGTGTGGGAAATCCCATGGGCAGAGGAGCCTGGCAGGCTGCAGTCTATAGGGCCACGGAAGAGTCAGATATGACTTAGCGACTAAATGACAACAACAAAGACTAATGTAATTGTTTAGTTCTGCTTGTTTTTGAACTTTTTATTCAGTATGACAGCTCTCGTGTAGTCTTCTAGGGGTTATCTTTTTCCCCTCAAGTCTATATTTTTATTGTTCATCTTGTGTGTAGCTGTGCTTTGACTTCTGTATAATATTTCATTGTGTGATTTTTTTTTAACCTTGATTTACTTATTCATTTTGTTTCAATCTATATCAGTTTATATCTGTATCAACCTGTGCTGCTAAGGACATTCTTAGATATTCCTCTTTGTATACATGTGTAAGAATTTCTCTAGGGCATTCATTTAGAATTGACTTTCTGGATTGTAGCATATGCAAATGTTTAACTTAAAGCCTATATTTATAAAGTACCATGAGCTGCTGTCACAGAAAACAAAATGTCAGAGACGTAACACAATAGAAGGAATCTTATTCATGTAAAGTATATTTGCAGATGGGATGGAGGTGGGGGGGAGGAGGTGTGCTTCATTCCACCTAGTCATTCAGGAATTCAGGATGACAGAATCCTCCCATTTTGAAAATGAGGCCTCCAAAGTCATCCTGGGAATGTACAAATAGCTAACACATGGGAAAGTGAGAGTCTGGCAAGTCCCAAAGGAAGTTTTAGTGGCAAGTCAGAGAAGTGGCATTGATCATTTCTGCTTACATTCCATTGGCCAGAACACAGTCATGTGGCCACACCTAAGCGCAACGAGTCTGGGAAATATAGTCTTTCTGTGTATCCAGGAGAAAAATGAAGCAGATTTGGTGAGCAGCTAGTGGAAACCAATGCCAAATTGCTTTCCAAAGTGACCATTCTAATTTACACTTTCATTTACCAGGATATGGGCTTTCCTGGTGGCTCAGATGGTAAAGAATCTGCCTGCAATGCAGGAGACCCGGGTTTGATCCCTAGATTGGGAAGATCCCCTGGAGGAGGGAGTGGTAACCCGCTCCAGTATTCTTGCCTGGAGAAGTCCATGGACAGAGGAGCCTGGCAGGCTACAGTCCATGAGGTTGAAAAGAGTCGGACATGACGGAGCGGCTAACACTTTCACTTCACCAGGATATGATGATTTGTTAATCTAAATGTTTTGCGTGCTTGTTCAGTAGCTCAGTCACATCTGACTCATTATGACTCCATGGACTGTAGACCGCCAGGCTGCTCTGTCCATGGAATTATCCTCTTAAGTTTTGTCATTCTAGGTGAAAATTGTTACCTTATTCTCATCTTCATTTTAATTTCCCTGACCACTATTGAGGTTGAACAGTTTTTCTTATATTTATGAACCATGTATTTCCTCTACTGTGAAATACATGTTTATGTATTTTTGCTCAATTTTCTCTTGACTTAGTATAAAAATATTCTTTACATATTCTGGATACCATAACATTGTAGGTTTGTACGTTGCAAATATCTTTTATCAATTTTGACTTGACTTTTTACCTTTTAAAGTTTCACTTGATGAAAATAATTCTTAATTACAATGTAATATAATTTACTAACATTTCTTTTATGCTTGGTGTGTTTAGTGTTCTGTTTAAGAAATGCTTTCCTACTTTTAATGTTAGAAAGATATTCGTCTGTATTTTCTTTGATATTCTATCTTCATTTGGTAAATAGACTCTCATCATGCTCCTACACCAGCTTGTTATTTTGAAAACTTTAAACTTAAAGTTGTAAGACTAGTGCAGCAAACACTCATTTATCCTTTAAATGGGCTCATCAACTATTAATGTTTTTCCATATTCATTTTCTCTCTCTATATATTTGTCCTTATATACTCAGAAAGAAAGAACACCACTTAAGTGATACTCCTGCCCACACAGTCATAACATGAGTTAAATCATGTGGAAATATCAGACAAATCCAAATTGAGGGAAATCTATAAGACAACTAGGTTCTACTCTTCAGAAAAGTGTATGTCATGAAAAAAAAAAAAAAGCCAGGCTGGGAAACTGTTCTAGATATAAGGAGACTTAAGAGGACTGTATACAGTCCTCTTAATAAAATATATACACACATATGTGTATAAATAATAAAACATACACATTAATAAACATATATACGTTTTTATTACTATTTGCTAAACCATTTGAGAGTAAGTTGCAGACTTTACTCCCCAAATACTTTCTTATGTATCTCTAAGAAGAAAGCAGTCTCTTATAAAACTGTCAAATTCTTAAACTTTAACATTGATCCAGTACTGCAGTCTTACATACAGTCCTCTTAAGCCTCCTGTCTAAAACAGTTTCTCAGTCTGGCTTTTTTTTTTTTTTTTTCCATGACATAGACTTTTCTGAAGAGTAGAGCCTAGTTGTCTTATAGATTTCCCTCAATCTGGATTTGTCTGATATTTCCACATGATTCATGGGGTCGCAAAGAGTCGGACATGACTGAGCCACTGAACTGAACTGATGACTATTGGCAGGAGTACCACTTAAGTGGTGTTCTTTCTTTCTGAATATATCATGTCAGGAGGTACATGCTGTCGGTTTGTCCTCTTATTGGTGATGTTTTATGTTTGATCACATGGTTAAGGTGGTTACCTTTATAATTAATAAGTAATTTGTAGAGAGAGAACAAGCCAGTTTTAAACAAACACTTTAATAGTTGGATAGTATTGACCAAACCTTTAGAAACCCAAGCCCAAATTGCTGCTGTTGGTAAGAAGTTACAGAAAGAAAAGCCTTCTCTCTCTTCACAACTTAAAAAATGAAAGTACTTTTCCTTTTTAAAATTGGAGAAATAAAAATCTTTTCTCTTTTTATAATTTGGAGGAGAAGAAATACAGAAAGGACAGTGAGTAAATACAGGTGAAAATGTGGTAACTGAATTTAAATATTTCTGATTTCTATGCTCACCCAGAGTAACCGACATATCATATATATATATATATATATATATATATATATATATAATGTGATGGGTGCAGAAAGCAGTATGCTCTTAGCCAGGTTATTTCAATAACAACAGGAGAGCACTGAATTGCGTCTTTGAGGCTGAAGAGCTTCCGCAGTCTCTCCGGCTTCCATACTGATTAGAAGTGCTTCAGATACATCATAACAGTGTCAGGACAGTGTTTACGAGGAAATTGTCGCTGTCTCTTGCTTGTAGAAGGTGACATAATGGAATTTCCTTCCTTTGTCCCAGTGACAGGATGATGAGCACTGTCTGGGCTCCAGTTAGGCCTGTTTTGCCATTCACGTATCTGGGCTCAACTGACAAGCCCGGGGAGATGAGGGAGAAGGTGTGTCCGTCACTGCGACAGTGGAGCCTGGTGGGGTGGGCCCTCACGCCTGCATGAAAAAGCGTCTAGAAATGACTGAGTGAAAGCGGGGGTGGGGCGTGAGCACCAAAGATGGGGGCAAGGAGCAGCTGCAGGCTCACTGTTCCCATGAGGTTCTGCAACTCAGGACTCAGAAGGTTACGGGATTGGTACCGGGATGCCTTTATCGGCGTTGGTGTCCAAGTACAGATTCAAAATAACTCTACCTATTGTCACTCCCTCCTCCCCTCCTCCAACTCCAAGTCACTAACATAACTTGGTGGTTGGTGGTTTAGTCGCTAAGTCGTGTCCGACTCTTGGATCCTGTCAGGCTCCTCTGTTCCATGGGATTCTCCAGGCAAGAATATTGGAGTGGGTTGCCATTTCCTTTTCCAGGGGACCTTCCCGATGCAGGAATCGAACCAGGTCTCCTGCATTGCAGGCAGAAGATTTACCAACTGAGCTATGAAAGAAGCCCTGTGTATTGATGACGTGTAGTATTCCAGAAAGGTTTTAGGAAGTCTTGGTGCTATAATTTATTATTAATAGAGTTGGGTGGCATATTTAAGTTGAGACAAATTAAACAATACATGTTTAAGTGGAGGATGTATGTGGGGGGCGGGGATTTTTTTTCACTTACATCGTCACTTTCTGTCAAGTAAACTAGACCTTATCTATCAGTACCCCCAGGGAAAGGGATGGCATAGCAAAACCAAGAAACAGAAATAAAAAAAGTTAATTGCAGTGAGTAGGTCCAGGTTAAGGAAGTTCAAGGGATGACTCTGCAGTTACCACCCTCTGCTTTATCATTGCAGCAGCCTGAACTGGTACTCCCTCCCAGGACTTACCCTCTCTAGTCCACTTTCTAACCTGCTGACAGTGAGATTTCAGGCACACAGGTTGGGACAGATAATTCCTCAAATGAACATTTCATGGCATACCATTGCCTGTTTAAAAACCAAATACCTTATGGTGGTTTGTAATGGTGATGATAGCACAGCACTGGCGTTATTATTACACAGCATTCATTGAGTGTTCTATGTGTCAGGCACTCTTTTCAGTGGCCTATGTAATCAGTCCCTCACAACAACACTATGAAGTAGTTACTGGTAGACATTCCTATTTACATATGAGGAAGCTGAGGCTGAGGGTGTTAAGTAGCTTGCCCAGGGTGACCCAGCTGGGAGGTGACTGAGAGGGGCCCTGATCAGTCTGACTCCAGAGCCTACACTGATCCCATTCAGACATGCTGTTCCACCTGGAGATCCAGTGTCTCCTGGCATTTGGAGAGGAAAGCGGGTGGGTGGGTGTGTGTGTGTGGGTGTGTGTGTGTGCGCACGCTCAGTTGTGTCCAACCGTTTCTGACCACATGGACTGTAACCCGCCAGGCTCCTCTGTCCGTGGATTTCCCAGCCAAGCATACTGGAGTGGGTTTCCATTTCCTTCTCCAGGGGCGCTTTCCCACCTAGAGATCGAATCCGTGTCCCTTGCATCTCCTGCACTGGCAGGTGGATTCTCCACCTGGGAAGCCCAAGGACAACTGATAATAATACTTGTGAAAAGTGCAAGTGTTAGTCTCTCGGTCATGTCTGACAAATTTCAGCCCTATGGACTGTAGCCCACCAGGCTCCTCTGTCCATGGGATTCTCCAGGCAAGAATACTGGAGTGGGTAGCCATTTCCTTCTTCAGGAGATCTTCCCAACCCCTGAACCCAGATCTCCTGCTTTGTAGGCAGATTCTTTACCGTCGGAGCCATCAGGGAAGCCCAGCTAATATTTATCAGGGGTTAAATATGTATGAGGCACTGTTTCAGCTGCTTTAACTGATTGACACAATTACCTTACAGCAAACTTTCGTAGGAGGCAAATACTATCATGGGCTTCCCTGGTGGCTCAGATGGTAAAGAATTCGCCTGCAATGCAGGAGACCTGGGTTTGATTCTTGGGTTGGAAAGACCCCCTGGAGAAGGGGAATGGCTCTTATCATCATCTTTGCATTTTGTAGATGGAGGAGTTGAGGCACGCAACTATCCCCCCGCTGCTAAGTGGCGGGCCAAGCTTCAAACCCAGGCAGTCTGGATCTAGAAACTACACTCTGAATCACCTACCGTGCTGCTTTTGGTACCTGGCTTCAGGTTTCCAGGACCAGGTATCTACACACAGGTGAGCTTCTTACAAGGGATGTCCATGTTAACAAAAATGAAGGGATATTTGAAAATCCTCACACTGGTAGAGCCCTTCAGCTGTTCTCTGGCTCTGTCCCCTGAGTTGAGCCAAGCTTTTTTCTGAATCCTGGAAGACAAATAGCAGGCTCATGGGTGTTAAGTGTGCCCTGGGGATGGGGATTCTGGACCTCCTCTGGCCTTCCCCCGCTTCCCTCCCCGACATGTTTCATCACCTCAGGTTGCCACCAGCTAGATGCTTTTAAGTCTCTCGGCTGGAAAAATGACCATGAGTAAAGTAAATGCAGCTCTCAACGATGGAAGCTCCCCATGGTGCCTGCAGTGGGGGATTTCCTAGCATCTGTCTCCGCCCACACTGAGGTCATCTTTCTGTTGCCCAAAGATGCTGTCCCTGCTTTGTTGCTGGCTACTAACCAGCCGCTCAGGTACCTGGAGTCCAGGGCTGCCTCATTATTCAGCGCAGTCGTGTTACACCCCAGACTGCAATACATTATCATTCAAATGAGCCAGCCACAATAGAAGACAAAATATGCACGCTGATTTCTCGCCAATGCCCTTTCTCCGGCACTCCCTAATTGCGGCGGGCAGTTGATTGGGCTAGTTGAACGCGGAGGCTGACGGGGCAGCCTAAGCAGAACACAGACAACACACAAGCTCCCTAGCTCTGTGTAGGTAAGCAGGGTTCTATTTACAGCTCAGTGGTGCAACAGTGCTCTGCATGGATGGTCAGTGGTCTATTAGAGCATCTCTCCTCTTGGTTCCATAGTTTTGGTTGTTTCTCCATTAAAAATAAACAAACAAAACTGATTCACTTGTGACCTTGGCTCATCCTCACTTCTTTTTTTTTTTTGTCTTTCATCAGGATGGTTTCATGGTGACTTTCTCCTATCTAATGCTCAGTATTTTTCCAAGGATGAGTGAGCTCCCATGCTGCATTCTGCGTGTTCACTCATGCATGTAGCCAGTCATGCATCCATTCATTCAGAGGACAAATATTTACTGAACACGTACCAATGGCCTGGACATGTGCGGGGTTCTGGTGTTACAAGTTAGTCATTGTTCTTACCTTTGTCATAGCTTAGAGGCAAATAGCAGAGCTAAATAGTCAACAAATAAATGCTCAGCTAAACACACTTTTGCAAATTGTGACGGGTGCCCTACAGAAAAAGATGAATTGTCACAAGAAAAAAAAATGTAACCATGTAAGGTGATGAACATGGACTACATTTCTTGTAATCATAACATATACTTGTATCAAATCCTTATGTTTTACACTTAAGCGAATACAAGGCTATATATCAATTATATCTCAATAAAACTGGAATAAAGAAGTTTAAAAAAGAGGATGCTTATATCTTGTGTGAGTGCCAAATCACTTCAGTTGTATCCGACTCTGTGTGACCCTATGGAGCGTAGCCCACCAGGCTCCTCTGTCCATGGGATCCTCCAGGTGAGGATACTAGAGTGGGTTGCCATGCCCTCCTCCAGGGGAATCTTCCCAACCCAGGGATCAAACTCTGCATCTCTTATGTCTCTTGCATTGGGAAGCAAGTTCTTTACCACTAGCATCACCTGGGAAGCTTTATATTCTTGCATGAAATCTAAATACATTTAGAGAAACACTGATCTTCAACACTAGTACATGATACATAGGTTAGTTAGTGTTCTCCCAATAATATTTTTCTCAGGTTATGCTCTTCACAGCTTGAAAAAATAAATCAACTTTCAAAGTCGTCTGTGTTTTTCTGAAGGAGAATTTGAATGTTAATTCTTTAACCTCTATGATGGTATTTGTTTCCTCTACCCTATTTCTTTGGCTTTGAGCTACTATTGTGTGATGTTGTGTGTCTCTCCAGTACTGGTTAGAACTTGGGGTGGTATAATATACAACAGGAGGAAAAGATCCATCCTGTACTTATTTGACATTAAAAAAAAAAGTTCCCTGTGTCCTAGACACTGTTTCATCTTTCTGTCCTCAGCACCTGTCACACAGAGTTCACCACTGATTAGCTCAGATAAGTTTTAGTATAATGTAGTGCTTCCTAAGTGGCGCTAGTGGTAGAGAACCCACCCACCAGTGCAGGAGATATAAGAGACACAGGTTTGATTCCTGGGTTGGGAAGATGCCCCCGAGGAGGATGGCAACCCACTCCAGTATTCTTGCCTGGAGAATCCCCATGGACAGAGGAGGCTGGCAGGCTATAGTTCACAGGGGGTTGCACAGCGTCAGACATGACTTAGCACACACGCATTCACAGTGAATACTATTATTTATTCATTGGGCAAATACTTATTAAGCATCTGCATCACGGTAGTGCTGGACCCTGGAGACCTACAAATGAAGTAGACCCAGCATCTCCTTTCCTAGAGCTTAAGTTGCCCCGAAATGTATGGAGAAGGAATCACGCAATAACAGTGGTAAGGAACATGGGGATATCATGGGGGCGCCTGGACTCGGCATGGTGGGAGGGAGGGGATTAAGGAAAACTTGTAAAGGAGATGACACCTTAGCTAAATAAGGAGTGTGTGTGGGGGAGCAGGGAGGAAGGGTGCCTCGCATATAGGATAAAAGGGAAGATGTGATGCATCTTAAGACTTAAAAATGTGCGGTAAGAGAATGGGAAGTTGCAGCAGATAGGGCTGGAGAAGGATGCAGGGGTCAGGAAGGACTTTCTGGGCCCTGTTGAAGCATTGGTAGTGGTGAACACTGAAGGGATTTAATGGGGGAGGGACTGGAGAGGTGAGATCTGCATGTAAGGATGCGTCATGGAGACTGGGTTGGGAAGATGCTGCAGGAATCCACACGGAGATGGTGCAGCATGGATGGAAGTGCATGAATCCAGGGACATTTGTGAGATGGAATCCACCAGGCTGAGGTCCTTTGTTGAACATATGGGTGGAGGGAGAAGGAAGAGGCCACTGAGGTGGGCAGGAGGGCATGCAGGTACAGATGTTGGTCTTGAACTGCACCTTGCCTTTTTCGCTGCTTATGGTAGCACGTGCAGAGCCTGCTGTTTTGCTGTTTTCCATATAGAATCTTCATAGTATGCCATAGCATGGATGTGCCTTAATTCATATAACTAGTCTCTTCTTGATGGAAAATTATGTTGGTTCCAGTCCTTTACTATCACAAACTGCTGCCGGAGCCCTGTGGCCTTTGAGAATTTCTAATAGTGGAATTTCTGGGTCAGAGTGTTGAGGAGACCAAAGTCTCCCAGCCGATGGGGTACAGAACTAATACTCAGCCCCACTAGAAGGAGTCGTGTCTGTGATCTGTGACCTCTATGGTACTGTGCCCTCCCAGGCTGAGTGACTTGGATCGCTGGACCACAGGTTCGTCTCTTGTGGAGGGAGTACTGACTCACTACCATGGTTGGAAGCTTCTTAAACAACAGATTTCTGAGCCTTCTGAATGAGAATCCCTGGAGGTTGGGCTTGAAAACCTGAAATCTTCATTTTGTCCCTAATACTTAGTTCCTGCCCTAGAGTCCTTCACTGGAACTCCTGGGGTCATCTCTGGGGTCCTCCCCAGTTCTATAGTCTCAGGGTTCAGAATAGTCTACAAACCCTCTGTGTCAGCTCCTGCAGGGAGCATCCTGTGGGACTTTCTTCCCCCTCTCCCATGGTATCCTGTGACACCATGCTGTTGTTTAGTTGCTGAGTCATGTCCGACTCTTTGTGACCCCCGTGAACTGCAGCATACCAGGCTTCCTGGTCCTTCACTATCTCCCTGAGTTTGCTCAAACTCATGTTTGTTGAGTCAGTGATGCCATCCAACCATCTCATTCTCTGTCACCCCCTTCTCCTCTTGCCCTCAATCTTTCCCAGCATCAGTCTTTTCCAGTGAATCAGCTCTTTACATCAGGTGGCCAAAGCAGTGGAGCTTCAGCTTCAGCATCAGTCCTTCCAATGAATATTCAGGGGTGATTTCCATTAGGATTGACTGGTTTGATCTCTTTGCTGTCCAAGGGACTCTCAAGAGTCTTCTCCAGCGCCACAATTCAAAAGCATCAATTCTTCAGTGCTCAGCCTCCTTTATGGTCCAACTCTCATATCCGTACATGATGACTGGAAAAACCATAGCTTTGACTATATGGACCTCCGTCATCAAAGTGATGTCTCCACTTTTTAATACGATATCTAGGTTTGTCATAGTGACACCACGTTGGATAATAAAAATTTGAACACCCAGGTTCACCCACTCTTACGGATCAAGAGGGAGGAGGTTACATGGGGGGCTGTGATCCTCTTGGGGGCAAGGTAGTCTTTAGTTTCCTTGACTCTGAGAAGCTAGCCCCACCTCCCACTGGATGTGAACATGGCTGTGATCTAAGGGCCCCCTCTAGGCAACCAGACAACAGAATGGAGTTGACTCTGGGGCTCTGCCTGTGCCCAGTGCCTGTTCTTGGGGGCAGTGTGCCCGCTGCACACCAGGGCGCCCTTCACTAGCTCTGTGCCCACACCATCTGCTGACACATTGCTCGTGCAGCTTGGGTTCCATGCCCATGGCAAAAAACCTCTTTCCTCTTTCTCAGATTAGGAGAAAAGTGCTTACTGGCCACTGAGCAACACAATACACCAACACTGTTGCTCATGATTTATGATTAAAAAAAAAAAAACTTGGTTAGGTGTAAAAGCAGCTTTGTCCCCAGAGGGTCCTTGCAGGAGCACTATTAATTTGGAAGCATTAGCCACCTGTTCTTGACACCCTCACCTAGATCTTTGTCATATCTGAGGAAAGAAAAAACGGGACCATGAGTGAAAGGACCTGGACTCTAGCCATGCCTCAGTCACTGACTGTGTGGTGCCGTGAACTCCTCTCAAATTTCTAGACCTCTGTTTCTTCACCATTAAACTGAGAGATGTGCCTTCTGACGTACTTTTCTGCTCTGGGCATTCTACATGTCTCTGATGGGTAATTAAGTCAATACTAGTGTTTGTTGAGGCTTCCCTAGTGGGTCAATAATAAAGAACCTGTCTGCTGAGCAGGAGACATGGGTTTGATCCCTGGGTCAGGAAGATCCCCTGGAGAAGGGAATGGCTACCCCTCCAGTATTGTTGCCTGTGAAATCCCATGGACAGAGGAGCCTGGCGCGCTACAGTCTACGGGGTTGCAAAGAGTCAGAAACGATTGAGTGACTAAACAACAATGGTCTTTGGCCTGCCTGTCCTGTGGAAAGAGAACTAGTCACAAACAGCTTGAGAACTCAGAAGGCTTTTATACCTAGAGTCAGAAATACTGATTCCCATCTGAAACACGTGCAACTCAAGCTTCTTGCTACCCCAGCATGCCAAGCAGAGGGTCGGAGAGATGATGCTTTTCAATGTGCATTTATTTCCATTGCTCTGGAATGAGGACTTTTACAGGGGACAAGTGCCCCCAAAGCCCCAGATGTTTAGGGATATACCATTCTGAGAGGGGCTCCATGGAGCACTGTTCCCATTTGGAGTCAGCCTCTATGCTTGGCAGCTGTGGGGTCTGGCTGATGAGGAGGCTGAGGGGAGGCCCCTACAGGGAAGGGGAAGTGCCCAACTGGCCTGGATATTTGTGTTCTGGAAGCCCTGGAGTGGGCTTTTATAATGGGCTGCCTGGCTCTGTGCCCTCTTAGCTCTTTGACTGGCAACTGAAGCTGGGAATTCCATACCTGTAGACTCAGCTGGCTCCACACTATGCTGGGACTGATCCTAGGTTTCCAGGGAGCAGTTAGAAAGAGCCTCATCAGTTCAGTGTTGAATGTGGCGTATGAGTCCACTCTGGCCTTAGTGTGCTGGTTTCCCTTGACTTGGGTTCTTATATCAAGTAAGGTGCTAGCCTAAGAGGAAACTAACGGAAAATCCTACTGAGACTGTATTAGGGCTTGTATAAAGGACACACTCAGGCCTCCCAGATGGCTCCACAGTAAAGAGTCCACCTGCCAATGCGAGAGACACAGGAGACGTGAGATCGATCCCTGGGTTGCAAAGACCCACTGGGAGGAAACCCACTCCAATATTCTTGCCTGGAAAATCCCATGGACAGAGGAGCCCGGCAGTCTACAGTTCAAGGAGTCACAAAAAATCAGACTCGACTGAGCACAGTATAACGTAGCAAAGGACATGCATTTTCTTACAGACTTGAAGATCCAGTTTGGATAGATGCCAGGCTCGGCTGTTTCTTAGATGAATGATGTCATCAAGAACCCATATTCTTTGTGCTTCTCCCTTCTGCCATTTTTTTATATTTACTTCATCAAATAGTAAAGAATCCGCCTGTAATGAGGGAGACCTGAGTTTGATCCCTGGGTTGGGAAGATCCTTTGGAGAAGGGAAAGGCTACCCACTCCAGTATTCTGGTCTAGGGAATTCCATGGACTGTATAGTCTATGGGGTCACAAAGAGTCAGACATGACTGAGCAACTTCCACTTTGACTTTCATCATCTGGTTGGTAGCAAGATGGTTACAACTGTTTCAGTCATCACATTGTGAATGCAATAATATCTGAAGGAAGAAGGACTTTCCTTTCCTAGGGCTTTCTCTTGAGAGGGAGGAAAATTTCCCCCATGTTTCGTAAACTCCAGTTCAGTTGCATGTCCAGTGGGATTACTCTATGGACTTAGATTAATCATCTAAGGTGGAAGGGATTTGGAGGAGGCAACCCAATGTCCACCGTGGTTTCTAGGGTTATCTATTTTCTTTCTTGGTAGTGTAATCTATCTGCTTTCTTGCTTGCCCAATCTCTTTCTCTTTAGCTATTTATCAATTGCCTCCCTTTTCGCCCTTGCAGTTCCACTGCAAGCCTCCTCTGAATTTATTGCAGGCAGGCACTCCAAATCTAGACTCGAGGCCAGGGACAATAGGAATTGCATCTTGCTCATCGTCTATCTTGGCTTGACCCATCTACCTGTTGGACTCTGGTTCCCATGTTCCCCCGCCCCATTGGAGTGGACATTCGATTGCCCCATGTCCCTGGGTGAGCAACAGCGGGGCAGGTCAGAGGAGGGGCACAACCAGGCTGTGGTGAACCTCAGGGCTAGGTGAAGACTCACAGGTCATAGTCCCTTTCTGACCACATGGATCACTTATAACCAGAACTGGAAGGCACCATCACTTAAGTCCCACCACCACGTACTAATTGGTCAACTGCCTGCTCCCGCTGCCTCCTTGCTCTGGGAATGACCTGGTGCAAGTTCTAGAAGGAAAGGAGGAGACTCTGTGCTCATTAAGCTTTGCTTTGTTGGGAATGGCTTGCAATTGTGAGGGGTAGGACATGGCAAGGTGTCCTTTCTGCCTAGGAAAGAAGGCGGAACTGGACAGGTAAGGCCCCACCGTGTGTGCTGGAAAGCCACTACTCTCCACCTGTAACATGACTGTGGGTCGAGACACCCGAGGCTCTTGCCTTTCTCCCTTCCTCCCCTCCCTCTCCAATCCCTTCCCTCCCTCCTTTTTTTCCACTTCCTTCCTTCCATTCTGGAGTTCTCCTGGCCATGGCTGCTAATACAGTATGGTCAATACACAGCTGGAGAGCCAGTCTGCAGGCACGTGCCAACACGGAATGCAGATGAGCTTTGCCAAACAGCTAATCAGAGGGTTCCTCATAAGAGCTAAGATAAGGGGGAGGGGCTGAGGCAGAATGTGCTGTTAATTCCCCCAGCAGGCCAGTATCCAGCGCTCCCTAGCTTCTCTACATCCTAGTTTATTTTCAAAAACACTCCCACAGACAAGAGATCAGTTGGTTCACAGCATATCCTCTGTGAGATAGGGAAGGTACTATATCATCCCTGTTTCACAGCTGAGGAAACTGGGCTTCAGAAAAGCCAGGCCATTGCCATGTCAGGCAGAAAGTTAATGATGTTCTCTTGGCTAAGTTGACTGCTCAAGGTCACCCCAGTCATTAGTGATGGATTTGAACTCATGAGTGCCAACCATTCCCGCCCACTGCACTGTATGGTCCTAAGGAGTGGCACAAAATGAAAGTGTCCCAGGGGACTGTGACCCACGTATGACCTGGGCCTCTGATCAGACTGACTTCTCTCCCAACAAGGCCCGCTGACACTGAGGCAGATGGAACTGAGCTGGGCCCACAAGCAGCACTGGGGCCAGCATGAAGCAGAGACCTTCAGCGCCTATTCTGGGAGTCTCTGTCAGTGAGTGACCTTGGGTGGAAAGAACAGTATTCTCCTGTGGGTGTGCATATATGTGTGTGTGAGCACGTATGTGTGTGTGTGCGCATCCAGAAATGGGATGGGCTGTGGGTATGGATGTGTGCACACACTTGTCTATGTCAGTCTTGCAGATTCCCAGGAAACACTTGGTACATTCTGCAAAGCTTTTGGGACCAGCTTCTGTTGCTCTTTTAAGAAATGAAATTGCCTTCCAGATGCTTCTTTCACTTGTTTTTTCCTTCACTTGACAGAGCTGCCTAAACTTCTTATTCAGGGGCCCTAAGAGGAGTGTATCATTTCACGCTCCCTTGTTTAGCTTCTCCAAAGCTGAAGCCAAAGCTGGCACAGCTACTGATTAGCCAGAAATCAAAAGCGAAGGCTGGGCTTTTGATGGGAAAACTGCTACATTAGAGAGGGCTGGTTGTTTTACAATTGCAGGGTTAGGTCCATAATATTACCCACCACTGAATGGCCATTAGATTGCAAATTACCGGTCACTTTGCTGGACGGCTCAGCCATCCTGTAATCACGATCATAATATCCTCCATAATGGTCAGGCTCAGGCACCTACCAGGAGTCTGGCTGCTGAGGCGCCAAATTGCTGGTCTGTGTACAGTAATGATTATCACAGCAGGAAGGAAGGAAAGCTGCCCCAGCGTCCTGGGTGTGTGGCGGTCTGTCCCCATTCCCCACTGGGAAGCAGAAGGGACTATCGGAATGACTTGTGTTCCCTGCCTCCTGGGTTCCACCACTGAGGATCTGACTCTGTGTGGCTGTCCTATTCCATGGCATTACCAAGACATGGGCTCTTGGTTCAGATGTGCCAGCTGGGCTATCAACCCTGAACTGACAAGTGAAAAAAGAAAGTGATTGTTTCCCCAGGCTTTAGTGAACTACGGGTGTGTGTGTACCTGCATGGGTGCATGTCTGGTGATGGAAACGTGGCTGTGAAACAGACAGTTTCAAAAGCATTGATGCGCTTGTAGTTTTAAGTTGGGTTGTGACTTCATATTTTGCACACATGTCATAGGTATTCTTTTATGGTTGTTGTTGCTCAGTTGGTAAGTCATGTCCAACTCTCTGTGACCCTACAGAATGCAGCACGCCAGGCTTCCCTGTCCATCACTAACTCCCAGAACTTGCTCAAACTCATGTCCGTTGAGTCGGTGATGCCATCCAACCATCTCATCCTCTGGCGTCCCCTTCTCCTCCTGCCTTCAGTCTTTCCCAGCATCAGGGTCTTTTCCAATGAGTTAGTTCTTCACATCAGGTTGCCAAAGTATTGGAGCTTCAACTTCAGCAACAGTCCTTCTAATGAATATTCAGGGTTGATTTCTTTTAGTATTGACTGGCTTGATCTCCTTGGTGTTCAAGGGACTCTCAAGAGGCTTCTCCAGCACCACAATTCAAAAGCAGCAATTCTGTGGTGCTCTCACATCCATACATGACTACTGGAAAAACCATAGCTTTGACTCTACAGACCTTTGTCATCAAAGTGATGTCTCTGCTTTTGAATATGCTGTCTAGGTTTGTCATAGCTTTTCTTCCTAGGAGCAAGTGTCTTTTAATTTCGTGGCTGCAGTCACTGTCCACACAGATTTTGGAGCTCAAGAAAATAAAATCTGTCACTGTTTCCACTTTCCCCCCATCTGTTTGCCATGAATATGCAAAAAGAAAAAGAGAAGGCAAAACTGATGGGGTGACGGGCCCTTGGCTTAGCACTTGGCTCATATCAGGGCCCAGAAGGACACAGAGAACATGCTCCAGTGAGGTGAGGTGGTTATGTCTTTAGGTAAAGGGGTCAGGATGGAGTGGGGTGAGTGAGGACCAGGGAACTGAGTGCCCTGAGCTCACTTGAGTTTCGCCTTTAGCTCTCATGGTACTACTTCCTATTGCCAAACCCAGCCAGAAGTCAGAGGACAAGGGAAACCAGAGGTACTTTCTACAAAGGGCAGAGCAGGCTAGGGAAGGGGGTGGGATCTCGAGAAGTGAAGTGGACATACCCAGCTGCTGCTGCTAAGTTGCTTTAGTCATGTCCGACTCTGTGCAACCCCATAGATGGCAGCCCACTAGGCTCCCCCATCCCTGGGATTCTCCAGGCAAGAACACTGGAGTGGATTGCCATTTCCTTCTCCAATGCATGAAAGTAAAAAGGGAAAGTGAAGTCACTCAGTCGTATCTGACTCCTAGCGACCCCATGGACTGTAGCCTACCAGGCTCTTCTGTCCATGGGATTTTCCAGGCAAGAGTACTGGAGTGGGTTGCCATTGCCTTCTCCGGGACATACCCAGAGCCTTGTCTAATTCCTATTTGTTAATGGGCTGTGTAGGTACTAGCTGGCTAATGGGGCCTCCTGGGCCCTGTATGGACTGGAATTCCAAGGTCTTAGTCCATTGAAATTGGAGTCCTACCATGGGGGCCTCTAGACTTGTGGTGGTTTTCCTGGTCCAAGGAGCCAGTGACTCCTCAGTTTCCATCCAACTGCAGTTACTGCCTAGCACTTTGGCCCCTAGAGTAGGCTTCTGGGCCTCTAGAAATGCTGCAAGATGACTCACTGGCATGGCCCAGCTGATCAGCTGTGTGTAGAATGTTCTGAGCACAGACCTGGGACTTGATGCAAGCCTTTCTCAGCAGGAGCTAGGAAGTGGGTGGTGGGCGAAGGAGCCTTCCGCAGACTCAGGATCAGGCAGAAGGCTTAGCACCTCTCCATGACTTGCAGGGAGGCTCTGGACTGCGCCCCTCTCTGTGCTTCACTTTCTTCTCCAATCTGGATGAAATGGCATCCTGCCAAGTTTTGTAAGGCACTGCAGCTCCCTCGCCAAGCCTCCTTCCCTGCCCAAGAGAATGCTAGCTGAGAAGGGAATAAAGTTGGCATTATTTTCAATTCCCCCAGAAAAATACCATTCTCTGCCCTGTGAGAGCCCATTTGCCAAATTGCTTTTAGCAAGGCTGCGCTAGTGACGGGGAAAGACTCAGATGGTATTCTGTGCAAGCAAAGAGAGCAATGAAAATAGCAAATGCTCACAGTGCGCCTGCCCTGTGCTAGGTGTGTTTCAAAATGCTTGGCAGGCGTTATTATATTTGAGCCTCACTACAACCCTATGAAGCAGGTACTAACGTTTCAGATACTTTTCAGATAAGGAAGCTGAAGGAAGCTGAAGGAGAGAGAGATTAAGTGACTCGCTCAGCGTTACACAGATGGTGAGTCGTGGAGCTGGGATTTGAACCCAGGCGGTCTGCCCCCACAGGTGCGCCTCCTCCTTTTCCTTCTTGGCTACCTTTTCCTTAGTAGGTGCCAAGAGACAGGATGTTCCCAACTATGAATGGAGCGTAGAGCTGGAAATAGCTTAGAGGGTCATGTAGTCCAGCCTCTGTGCTCTTATGGAGGGGAAAACTGGGGGTCCACGAGTTTCCGCGCTCAGCTCTCTGGAGTCCTGATCTAATGTGAGTGGATTACTTGGCAGTTCTGGAAACACTGGGCAGCTCAAAAGTGGCTGGCTGTGCCTGGTGACAGTCTGGCAATTTTCCTAGTGTTGTTTAGCAAGTAAATTTCTTTGAAGCAAAGTTCTTTTTATCCAAGAAGCAATGTGACCTCAACTCTCGTTTAATAAAACATCTCTGACGTTAGCTGCATGAGGCAAAAGGCCCGAGGGTGTCCATGCTGCCCTTGTGCTCACTGAGCCTGATGCTGTCTCTAGCATCAGATGAGGAGCTGTCTCTAATGTGAACAACAGCCAAGCGTCAGGTTGTGGGGGCCCTCAGAGACCAGATGAGCAGGGTAGGCTGGAGGCACAGCCCAGGGGAGAGAAGCCTTTCCATCAATTTCCAAGGAGGTTCAGGGGCCACCTGAAGCATCTTTGTCTGCAGAGGTCCTCAGCCCACCCAGCCAAGCTGCTGTCACAAAGAACAGAGTGTCTTGGGCCATGTGATCATGGGAGAGGCTGCCCAGGCCTCCGAGGGGACTGCCAGCTTCTGAGCTGTTGATTCCATGACTCTGGGACCCAGAGCTGCAGAGAAAGGGCAGCATTCTTCCTGTGCAGGCCTGATCCAAATGGCCCCATGGCTTTCTTTTCTCTGGGATCAGCAGGGCTACTGTTGGGAGGGACAATCGAGGCTGTTGTCCTGGCCTGGCCCAGAGGCAGCGTGGCCAGATGCAGAGCTGGCTCCCTGGGTTCATCCCTGCCGCACCTGCCCTCCTCATCACTGGGGCTCGCGGGTGAGAGCCACCCAGGAGCTCTGCTCCTTCCCACCTCCTTGTGGCTGAGGCCCAGGGCAGCTTCTGTCTGTCCAACCCAGACAGCCCTGGGGACGATGAAGAGGACACTCCTTAGCCCATATTTTCCTTCTTCTCCTGGACACATCAGAATTAAGATGGAGACATTCTATGTCTATGAAGAAAGTTTGATGTTCAATTAGAAGACACTCGTTTTCCAGATAATGTACTTACAAAGGGGTTAACATGCCCAGAGTAAGCTCCAGGAGTTGGTGATGGACAGAGAAGCCTGGCATGCTGCAGTCCATGGCATTGCAAAGAGTCGGACACGACTGAGCGACTGAACTGGACTTGACTGAACATGCCGATATTTTCCTCTTCCTTTCGTGTGGCTTAACTGATAAAGGGGACACGGCTTGCTCTCTTGGGGGAAGATCTTGCTATTTTTTTTTTTCTCTCATGCTGTTTTTTAGTCCTCAGTCATGTCTGTTGTGAGAAGGCCAGGTGTGACCTGGACAACCTCTACTCTTGCTATCAGGGCAAATGTTTTCTCGTGTTTCCTAAGAGTAGGAGCTCTTAGGCCTGTGTTTGGTTATTGGGAGAGAAATAGAGAAACAGTACTATGATCACTTTGCTTCAAGGCATTGCAATGTATTGGATGTTTGGTCAAAGAGTCCAGGAATTCCTAAATCTTGTCTCAGACCAACAACCCCTCCATCAAATGATTTCCCACATCGTCTGTATCAGTTAGGGCCCAGCAGGAAGCAGGTGGCATACTCAAACTAATTTGGGGAGATTTTAATAAAGGGATGACTACTAAAAATGTGGGCAGGGTTTAGGGAAACCAGTGATGGGTGGTGTATTATCCTGGAGTTAGCAACCCCAGGAAACTGTTACCCTTTTAGGCTTAAGGGCCTAGGGGAATGAGCAGTTCCTGCATGCCAGAGAGAGCTGTGGCTCTTTGGGACAGCCTCCTGACAGAAGCTTTGGCCTGTGGAAGAGGGAAGCAGTCAATCAGCCACGATCTGGCTGGCCAATAAGGATTCAGAGCAATCAATCTCATACTCTCCCTACCCCTCCACTCCAGCCAGTTCTTCCCATTGGCCAAACCTACCCAGAAGTGAGAGACAGACCGTGTTGATGAGGCCTATCAATGCAGTTCATGAGAGTCACCTTTCTGATGCACAGAGCAGGGTGAAAGGTGGAGAGTGGATATGGAGGGGTAAATGAAAGCATTTAGCACAGCATCTCATGTTACCTGCCTTCTGCCTTATCCACCAGGCACCTCTGTCCATGGGGATTCTCCAGGCAAGAATACTAGAGTGGATTGCCATGTCCTCCTCCAGGAGATCTTCCCAACCCAGGGATCAAACCCAGGTCTCCCACATTGCAGGTAAATTCTTTACTATCTAAGCCACCAGGAAAGCGCACCTTATCTCTGACTCCTAACAAATATGTATATACATCACCCCAACTTGGAGAGGGGTGCCACAGGCCCTCAGTAGACAGAGGTGAGGATTGTTGCTAACCAGCCTACAAAATGGGCTTCCCTGATAGCTCAGTTGGTAAAGAATCTGCCTGCAATGCAGGAGACCCTGGTTCAATTCCTGGGTTGGGAAGATCTGTTGGAAAGGATAGGTTACCCACTCCAGTATTCTTGGGCTTCTCTGTGGCTCAGCTGGTAAAGAATCTGCCTGCAATGTGGGAGACCTGGGTTCGGTCCCTAGGTTGGGAAGATTCCCTGGAGGAGGGCATGGCAACCCACTCTAGTATTCTTGCCTGGAGAATCCCATGGACTGTATAGTCCATGGGGTCACAAAGAGTTGGACACAACTGAGCCACTTTCACTTCACTTCAGCCTACAATATACAGGGCAGCCCTCTGATAACGAAGAACTATCTGGTGCAAAATTTCAATAGTGCCAAGGTTAAGAAACCCTGCTCTTAGTGGAGAAAGGAAGGTCTTGGCTCTGTGAAAGGGAATCAGAGAGCAGGTGGAAAAAAGAGAAGGGTTTTTGTGTGTATGTGTTTGCTTTGGTCGGCTTGTTTTGATTTTTTAAAATTTTTTGAATTTAATTTTTTTGATGCGGACCATTTTTAAAGTCTTTACTGAATTTGTTACAATATTGCTTGTTTGATGTTTCGGTTTTTTGGCTGCAAGGCAGGTGAGAGTAGTAGGAAGAACCTACGAGAAGAAGTTTCCAGTTTTGTCTTTGGGAGGACGGCCTCCTGTTGGGGCCCAGCTGGGCTTACTGTCTGTATCTTGGGAATCAGCTGAACTGCAAAGCCAAGCTTCTTAGATACAGGACTGAGAGGTTTTGGGGGGAACATCTCAGACCATAGGGATGACCCTCTAAGTTTCCCTGCTCTTTGTGGCTTCTCAAAGTGGTACAGCAGACTCTAAAGAGCTGTTTCAAGATGGTTCAGCCAGACCCAAAGGTCTGGCCAAGTTCTTGCCTTTCCCAGGCTTTGGGGTTCTCTGCTTTTCAGCTCAAAGCTCTCAGAATGTTAATAAGTGGGGACTTAACATAGTCCTAAAATAGTTCTCAGGACACACAAGAAACGTCCCAGCTCAGAAAGCAAAGGAGTGTAGTCAGTAGTCCTTTGTTAACTTGCTGATTAAACCTGGTCTTTGCTTCTTTATTCTCTTCCTTCCTATAGCCCATTTTCATGTTATTTCCCTGCCTGGCTGTGCTTTGGTTAGAGAGAAGGGGCAGGCAGAGAAGAAAACTTTGTAACAGCTGCCTTTGGCAAGTTATTAACAGACTCAATGAAAAAACGAGGAAGTAATGAATACAATTACCTTTAAAAAAAATCAGGATTAACAATTAACCACGCTATCCCTTCCTCCATCACCATGTCTTGACTGGGCTGTATTATAGCTTGAATGAGTTTAATTATTTATCAGGTTTTATTTATTTTTTAAACAAGTAATTAATTTACATCATTTAAAAACAAACAGACAAACGATTTAGATAAAGAGAGGACAGTCCTCTCTCTCTGTCCTCCCAGCCCATCCCCAAAAGCAATGTTCGTCCAGAGATAGTCTACTGCTATACAAATATGCATATATATTCTCCTTTGATTTTTTCATCTCATTCAAATAATAGTATATTTGCTTGTTACTCAGTAATCTATCTTGGAAATCCTTCCATATCAGTTAAGAACTTCTTAAAAATTGGTTCTGTGGTATTATATGGATATATCCTAATATATCTGGCCAAAAAGTTACTTGTTTTTAAAAAAGCTTTGAATCTATTTCCAACTAAAAAGAAGGCTCAACTAAAAACACAACTGAAAGTTTAGGCATTGAAAGACTATTTGCTCTATCATTTTGTAAAACTTGTATTCTCTCATCTTCCTGAGATTTTCCTGAGTATTTTTCCCAGCATTTGCCCCTTAACTTCAAACCTCTACAAAATAGCTGCTCAGCACCATGCAGTGTCCCAAAGGCTTGGATACTGCTTACAACTTAAACCATGTCTGTTTTATTAAATTACTGCGTGTTTACTATATTTTTTTTCTCATGGAAAGCCAGCCTGAGCCAGTCAAACAATATCAACATCAGAAAAGCCTATTTTGGCTTGGGACAAGACATTGCACCTCTCTGGTCCCTGGTTTTTCCATAAAAAAAAAAAAAAATCTAGGTAGTATACTGGGGACCTTAGCAGCTTGGAACCTTTGTACTAGCAGGGCTGGTTCAAATTTAGAAGAGCCTGCTTATCTGCGCTGTGTTTCTGTGGACAGCCAGGACCCGTGTAAAAGAAGAACATATTTTAAGTAAAGAAAGAACTTGCTGCATTTGGAAGCCAAAGAGAGGGCAGGCAGAAGAGCCATCAGGGTGCAGAGCGGGCTGGGGCTCCAGGGCTTTGAAATCCTTTCCAGCGTTGTCACTTGAATGTCGAACACGTTATTCTCAGAGGACACTAAAGAGAAGTACAGGTACCGTGGGCTCCAGGGGGATTCATTATTCAAGGCACAAAATTTCCTACTCTGGCCTGCAACACATTATAATTCAAATGAGTCCAGCACAATAGAAGAAAAATATGCAAGCAGATTTCTCTCTGTGGTGTTTTCCCCCCTCCTCTCTGAAGCCCTGTAATTACAGCAGGCAGGTGGAGCATCTGGGGTGTGGGGGAGTCCACTGTATTTTTACCTTCCCAGGAATGAGACTTGCCTACCACATCAATATATTTTATTTTTAATTAAGTGCCTATTGCAAAATCTGAGTCCCTCTGCAAAAGTCTGATTCACAACTCCTCCCCCCCCCCGCCCCCGCGCCCCGCAGTTCCTCCAGATGCTGCTGCTATTACTGTCTCAAATTTCCCCTCTTAAAATTTGCTCTTTTAGTGAATTACTTATGGCTTTTCCTGAACTCTGCAACTCTGAGGCGGTCTAATTGCGGGACCTTCACCTTTTTTTTTTTTTTTTCCGTTTGCTCAGAGCACCTGAGTTGGTTTCTTGGCGTGCCCAGCAGCGCCCTGTGCCCGAGCGAGTGGTTCAGACTCAGGAGCCCCTTCCTCTTCCTGGCTTTCCCCGCGGTGGTCATGCGGGGGTGGGGTTGGCGATGTGTCCATAAGAGACCTCCTGTCCTGCGTCCCGGGGCAGCGGACCCCGGCCCTGCAGCACCACCCTCTTTCCGCCCGGCCCCCCCACCCCGCCCCGCCCTTGTGAAGCCTGGGCTTTGCGGGCTCTGGCGTCGGAGCCTCCCTGGAGGAGGCCACAGGATCCGAGACCCCTATGTTAGTCCAAAGTGAGGGAGCGTGCATAGAAGCCCCTTGATGTGGGGCGCCGGGCAGAGTAGGCAGGGGGCCGGGGGGTGGTGGGGGACGAGGCAGTCCCCAGGGATGGCGCGGGAGCGTCCCCGCTGGCCACGGAGGAGGCGGAGGGTGCCTTTGGTTATCGGGGAAGTCCGGGACTCCAGGAGGGGCGGGAACTCACGTCCCGGGATGACCTCGCCCAGAGACCCCGACCGACGACCTCCGGGCAGTGTGGGGGCTCTCGGGGGTCCCCCCCGCCCAACCCCGAGGAGAAGGAAGCTGCCCTCGACCAGGAGCCTCCAGGCACAGAGAGGGGCTGGGGTGGGGTGGAGGCAGGCCGCTGCGGGGTCTGCGGCCGACTGCCTGGGCTGGGTGCGCCTCCCCGATTGATTCCGGCCGGGTGAGCCCTGGTCCCCTCTCTGGGCACCAGAAACAGGATGCAAATGAATTCCCAGCAACGCTGGGGCCCCGCGGGGGTGGCTCCCGGCCACCGCACTGCCCGTCTGGCGGTCAGCTGGCGTTCCTGCCTCCTAGGGGCAATTTGAGGCGTGCTCCGGGGTTGGTCCGGGACAGTGGAGGGAGGCGGCAGCCCAAGTACCGGTGAGGCTGGGCCGTCAGTACTTGCAGAGAGCAGCAGCAGCCGCCTCAGTCTCTAGTGAATCTTAACCAAGGGCAGGAGAGTCAAAAGGGTGTTTTTAGGCTGGGAGAGAACTCTATCTGCGGAAAAGAAACCCGCTTGTGGACAACAGGGGCCAAGCCTGGAGTGAGGCCCCTATGCTGCCTCTTGGACCTTCTTCTGGCAGGGTCAGCCTGTGCCCATGCGTCCAGTCTCCAGGGCAAGGACCTGTGCTGGGGGCCGATCTCACTCAAGAAGGGTGGGAAGAGCTGGGGGCTGATGACTTGTTTGTTCTCAGGGAAGGACCAGCCTCGGTGGGACCAGCAGGGTGCTGAGGGGAGGAGGTCAGCTTCCTCTGAGAAGCGTGTGGGTCAGTTGTGTGACTCCGCCCGACCCTCCTGTTCTTGGTGGCCCAGAGACTGGACTTGGGGCTCTGTGATTCCTTTTTTTTTTTTTTTTTTAGTAATTTCTGTTCTATTTTTTGTTCTCATTACAAAATCAGTGCATGTTTATTGTGCCTGTATGCTCAGTTGCTCAGTGGAGTCAGACTCTTTGCGACCCCCTGGACTATAGCCCACAGGGCTCCTATGTCCATGGGATTCTCCAGGGAAGAACATTGGAGTGGGTTGCTATTTCCTCCTCCAGGGGATCTTCCCAGTCCAGGAATTGGAACCCACATCTCCGGCATTACAGGTAGATTCTTTACCATCTGAGTCTCCAGGGAAGCCCATGGCTCACAATGCATGTCCTTAATTATTTCCTTAAGACTTATAGCTCAAAACAGTTGGGTTAACTGCTCTGCATTAAAAAAAAAAAAAAGTTTTAGTACATTTTGTTGAATTGGCCTTTAGAAAGGTTATGTCAATTCATACTCTTACCTGCAGGGAATGTAAAAGTCTGTTGCCGGAATTCATCAAGAATCATGAATATTAGTCCTTTTGTTCTTTTGTCTTTGACTATTTTTTAATTGGAGTATTTGTCTTTTACTTAAGTGCTTTGTAAGAGTATTTTATGTATTCAGTCTATTAATTCTTCCTCCTCTGTTTTGCATCTCCCCCTAAGTTATCAATTGCTTTTCACATTTAAATTTACATTTGAAGTTTTTGTGTAGTTGAAATTCTTACTATTTTAATTGATAGTTTCTGCCTTTGATAACCATTCTATAAAGCTCTTCTTCCTACCTCAGGATTTTCTCTCTGCCTATATGTTCCTCTAGTACTTGCATTGTTTAATACAATAATAATTGTTAATTTTTTGATTCTTATGGGATTTATTTTGATATATGGTACAAAATAGGAACCTTAAGTTTTCTCCCTGCCTATTCTCCCTACCCTCCTTGTTGGTTCCAATCTTCTTGACTCTGGTACCCACTGTAGCCAGTTCCCAAACAAGCAGAGCCAGAAGGGAAGATCTGGTGGCAGAGATCCTGCCTCAAAGAAGCTCAGAAACTTGAAGTGAGGGATTGAGAAACTTCCTGAAGAAGCAGTATGATCTGTTTCATAGCAGTATATGATTAGAATCACATAGATGTGGGTGAAGTCCAACTTCTGCCTCTTGTACCCTGTGGGACCTGGAGCAAGTCACTTGATTTATTTAAATCTCAATTTTTTATCTGTAAAACTGGCATACTAATAGCACCTACCTCAAAAGATGGATGTGAGGACAATGTGATCATATGTTTGGCACATAGCAAGCACCCAATATTATCAGTAGAAGTAGGTAGAGGGGGCTTCCCAGATGGCTCGGTGGTAAAGAATCTACCTGCCAATGGAGGAGACTCAGGTTCAATCCCTGGGTCGGGAAGTTCCCCTGGAGGAGGAAATGGCAACCATGCCAGTATTCTTGCCTGGAAAATTCCATGGCCAGAGTAGTCTGTCGGTCTACAGCCCAGGGGCTTGGACACGACTTAGCAGCTGAGCATACTCGTAGTAGGTAGAGAGAAGACAAGGAACTGCATGTGATATGGAGATATTAAAAAGAAACACAAGCTATCAATAATTACAGAAATAAAGGTAATGAGTACATGTGCTACAGTTATAATTTGAATTCAAGAGAATTTATCCAGACCAATTAGGGTTTCCTGTGAGGGGAAAAAAGAGAATCAGGGTGGGGCTGGGGTAGGGGTGTGGCTCATATTTCTGCAGCCTGGATCTACCAGAGTCTGGACTTCAACTAAACTCAGACATTTCAAAAGAGTCGGGTAGCATTTCTGTTCTCAAATCCTGTCCCAAAGCTTCCTGATGGACCTGTGTGGGTTGAAGAGAGTCAGCTGAACCAGTCAGCGTTTGGAGAGCTTACAGGACAGAGAGCACTGGGGCTTGAGGCTCTAATGGGCAGCCATGTCCCTCTGGCTCACCCCCAGCTGAGCATTGCTGCAAAGAGAAATAGTCACTGGACATGAGCCAGGGGCACCAGTCAGCTTAACCAGAGGAATCAATGGACACTGTGTTTTGCCTCTGCAAATGAGGAAAATGACATGGTGAGAAGGCATATGCCTTGTCCAGAATCACAAATCCCATGGGGCAGAGAAAGCAGAGAGAAACATTGCCTCAGAAGGAGCCATTTCCCATCGTGAGGATGCCTGGAGCCCAGCCTTGATTAACAAAGGCATGGGATGCTGCTGCTCAGCTCCTGAGCAGCGGAGGCCCAGTGTATTTTTTTTATGAGGCATGGACAATGAGTAACCGTTCAAAAGGCCAAAGCCGCCTTTTAGAAAAAGGCAAATATTTTAGGAATCCCTTGTTACTAGGCAAATGCCTGATTGCTTTTTAGGGGAGTGAGGCTTAGCCTGATGCCCTGTATGTAGGACTTCAAGCTTGGATTCTGGATTTTGCTTCACTGGGACGTGTGTGTGCATGCATGCTAAGTCGCTTCAGTTATGTCATGCTCTGTGTGACCCCATGGACTGTAGCCCACCAGCCTCCTCTTTCCATGAGGATTCTCTAGGCAAGAATACTGGAGTGTGTTGCAGTGCCCTCCTCCAGAGGTTCTTCTCAACCCAGGGGTCCAACCTGCATCTCTTGTGTCTTATGCATTGGCAGGTGGGTTCTGTTACACCTAGGCGCCACCAGTGGTTCTCAATTCTGGCTGTATATTGGAATTAACTCTGGAGCTCTAAAACAGATAGATGCCCAGGTACCACTTCCAGAAGGATGCATTAAATTGGCCTTTAGTAGGGCTGAGGGAGAAGGCAATGGCACCCCACTCCAGTACTCTTGCCTGGGAAATCCCATGGACAGAGGAGCCTGGTGGGCTGCAGTCCATGGGGTCACTAAGAGTTGGACATAACTGAATGACTTCACTTTCGCTTTTCACTTTCATGCACTGGAGAAGGAAATGGTAACCCACTCCAGTGTTCTTGCCTGGAGAATCCCAGGGACGGGGGAGCCTGGTGGGCTGCCGTCTATGGGGTCACACAGAGTTGGATACGAGCAGCAGCAGCAGCAGCAGGGCTGAGATGTCAGGACTGTTAAAAAACTCCTTGATATTTCTAGTATGTAGTTTAGTATTGAGATGAGCCCCTTTTTGTGTTTCTGTATTATCTCTTTTCCCAGCTGGTGAGAACTAGGTTGTAAGACCGAACGATCCTATCAAAATATTTCTCAAACTTTAAGGAATTATCTGGGAATCTTTTTCTGTTTGGGCCACTGGCACGTGGGATCTTTGTTCCCCCAGTCAGGGATCAAGCCTGCACCCCCTGCAGCCAGAGTGCTGAGTCTTTACCATGGACCACTGGGGAAGTCCTGGGGATCTTATGAAAATGCAGATTCTGGTTCAGGAGTTCTAAGATGGGGCCTGGGATTCTGCATTTCTAACAGTCTCCCAGATGATGCTGGTCTCAAGTTCACCTTTGAGTACCAAGAGGCCAGAAGTGGTCCTCATATTTCACTGAGCATGAAAATGACCTGATCAGCTTGTTGAAAAAGCAGATTCCAAGGATGACTGAAGAGTGTCGGGGATGGAGTCCAGGAGTCTGCATCTTTAACACATTTTCAGGTAAGCTGGTAGTTCAAAGGCCACTCTTGGAGAATGTGGTCAGCCTGCCCACGATTTTCTCTAGGCATGCATCTTTTGAGCACATCCTGGAGTAATGCTTGGCTGGAAGAGCATGCAGGCTTGGAGTTGAAATGGAACAGAGATGATGCCTGGTTTCCAGGCCTGCACTCCAGCTCACTGACTCTGAGATCCCTTAGTGTTCAGGCCAAATCCCATTACCACAGCAGACCTCTGAGTCCTTGCGTTTTCTTGGTATGAAGGAGCCATCTGTTTAGGTTTCGGTTTTGATTGTAAAGTTATTTGACCTGTTCCCCCGTGGAAATGTGACTTAATACATCAAGAGTTCAGCGTGTAGATCCTGGGAGGATGAAAAGCAATGGACTTTAAAGATGCCTTCTACCCAAGGAAAAACCTCAAGCAGGAAAGTAAAAATGAAAAGGAAAAAACAACAACAACAATGCTATATGTGCTATTAAAGACATCAAATAAGACAACTGCCTCTAAATTAATGTCCTTTTTTTTTTTTTTCTTCACGGAGATAGTCTGTGAGGCAGAATAAACTCAAGACCTGAAATGAGATTCTGAAGGAAAACGGACAGATCCCACCTATTCTCTCTTTTGGTTACTTTTAGGGCTGTTGCTTTTCAAGTGCTAATTATTCAGCTGTAGCTGATTCTAGGTCTTTGTTTTTCTCCTGGCTCTTCTCTCTAGTTTGGGCCATTTTACTGCTTATTAGCAGTTCCACCAAAATGGAAAATGGAAATGAACCTTACATAAGGCGTGTACCATCTTTGAGTAAGTCTGTTTATAGGATTGATGGAGAGAAAGAGATTGAATTATTAGTGCAGATCTTACGGATCTGCCCCCTTTTATATGATAAATTCAAGCCTTATAACAAAAATGGAATGCTTTTCCTGTAGTTCAGCAACCACCAGCAATAATTTGCTAGAAAAACTGGAATTTGAAAAATGCTCAATTCTTTTATTCATTCTAATACACTTATGACTTTATTTGCTTCCTCTCTTCAGATTTGTCTGGGTAAAACTGTTGAGACATGGGCGACATAAATTTATTACCACATATGTGTAACTTTCCGGAGAAGGCAATGGCAACCCACACCAGTCCTCTTGCCTGGAAAATCCCATGGACGGAGGAGCCTGGTAGGCTGCAGTCCATGGGATCGTTGAGTCAGACACGACTGAGCGACTTCACTTTCCCTTTTCACTTTCATGCATTGGAGAAGGAAATGGCAACCTACTCCAGTGTTCTTGCCTGGAGAATCCCAGGGACGGGGGAGCCTGGTAGGCTGCTATCTATGGGGTTGCTAGGAGTCAGACACGACTGAAGTGACTTAGCAGCAGCATGTGTAACTTATCATGTTTAAGGAATTTTTTTTTGCTGTCTATTTCTTCTAGCAAGTTATAGTATATAACAAAACATACCCCCTATTCCCCTTACTTGGTATAATAAATATCATGGTGAAATTTCTTTCAGAGTTTGATTACTCAGTCAAAACCTAAGTGTCCTGCTGGGAGATGAACAATCATTTTAGTGACACTGTGCTATGCTTTGGTTGAATTCAATACTTGCTAATCCAGCCAGAGAAGAAGGACATAGGTAATTGGAATTGAGCAAACATACTGAGCCCCTCAAAAAAAAAAAAAAAAGACTAACAAGAAGTGTACCGTTTCTCATCAAACATCTATCCATCTATTTTCTCCTTTCCTTGTAATAGTCATTGTAGGTGTGGGAAATAACTCTAGAGGCCTGGTCTACACTAGGGAAAAATGCTGTTCCCCATGAATTTAAACAGACACAGTCTGCCCATAGTCAATGTCAGGTCAATAATAGCCATTTTAAATTTTCTATTAAGAAAATGTAACACCCCTAACCAAGCTTCCCACCTCTCACTGTGTAACACCACCAGATGATTTTGGATTGTCTGTGGGTAGAAAACAGGGAGGTTGATTGGTCAACTTTTATGTAATTTACCGAAAATACTAGCAACTGCTTTCTGTCCCTCATCTGTACAACCCATACTCCTCATCCTCATCCAGAGCCACTGCAGGAGAGCAGTGTTAGCATGGGTGAAGCAGTAAGATTGACTGTCCTGGTTGTGGCTTGGTCAGGATCCCTGATACTGGAGGCTTCATGAAAGTTCCGTGACTCTTGCCGCACCCCTGGTGCATAACCCAGCACTTGGCTCTGAGTAGGCATGTAGGTTGGCAGTCTTGGTTTAAACCATGTCAGGTAACGGATGGCTTTTTAATGTACAGATTTTTAGAGCTGGAAGAGACTTGAGAGAATAAAGATGACTATAAATTTCCCATCTAGCTGCAGTGTCCCCATTTTCCTTCCATATAGAATCATGATTTTGTTCAGTTGGTCTCTCTCTGCTGTACCCTCATGAGAGGCTGGAATGGTCCTTCTCAAGGGAACTCCATTTCAGAGGTTGGTTCAGAAATGGGTACTCAGTGGTGACCAGTGCTATGTGAGGAACTTCTTCTGGGGGGACTGTCTCACTCCTTTTCCTTTGGTTGCTTTGTGTCTGGCTGCAATACCTAGAATTATGGTCTAGATCTCTCCATCATAAGGATAAAGCTGATAATTCAGGATTACAAAATAGAAAATAGAAAGAACCCAGGTCCTTGATGATATCATTAAGCCACTGAATCAATCAAACCCTACGATGGCTAATTTTTTGTATCAACTTGACTAGGCTAAGGGATGCTCAGCTGGTAAAACATTTCTGGATGTGACTATGAGGGTGTTTGCAGAAAAGATTAATATTTGAATTGGTAGATTGAGTAAAGGTCACCCTTACCAATGTGGGTGGCTATCATCCAATCCATTAAGGGCCTGAGTAGAACAAAAGTATGGAGGAAGGGTGAACTTTCTCTTTTGATTGAACTGGGACAGCCCATCTCTTGCCCTCAGGCATTGGTGCTCCTGGTTCTTGGGCCTTCAGACTCATACTGGGATTTACATCATTGGTTCCCTCGGTTCTCAGGCCTGTGGTTTGAACTGGAATTATACCATTGGCTTTTCCAAGCTTCCAGTTTGCAGACAGCAGATCATGGGATTTCTCAGCCTCCATAATCATGTGAGCTAATACACTACAATACAATATAATAAAATATAATATAAGTCTCTTATTGGTTCTGTTTCTCTGGAGAACCTTGACAAATACAAGCCCTCCCCTGCCTTGTCACTCTGCTTTCTGTTTTGCAAAATAATATATTTCCTTAATGTTTAAACCAGTTCAGGTCAGATATTCTTTTGTTTATAGCCAAACCATCTTAAATGTTAAGAGAGGTTTAAGACCACATTGTCACTTCACAGAAGATGTAACAGTTTGCTCGAAGTCATGTTGTCAGTGACAGTGGAATTCAGGACTAGAGGGGGGGGTCTTCTGCCCCAGGGTCATTTGTATTATGTGTTGCCTCTTTTACAATTACTTGATTATAAATTAATGGTAGCTTAAAAAAAAAGTGTATTTATGAACACACTATCTTTGTATTTAGCCAAATTGCCCTACCTAGGTCAAAGTCTGGAATTCTAATGCAAATTTTCCGCATTTGGACATGCTGGATCAAACTAGCCACTCTCACATACAAAGAGTGTGCTTGTTGACTCTGAAGAACTCAAAACACTTTGTTCCTCATTGCTGGGGAGCACTAGACTAGAAGATTTGCTCTGTGGGGCAACAATGAGCAAGAAAGGCAAATATACCTTTTTGGATCAGGACCTGCCGTGATATCTAAGGCCTTTGTCAAGATTTTGGTTGGCAGATTGAATGGAGTCTAGAGGCAGAGATAGGGTGAGAATAGGAGGGGAGAATAGGAATGGGAAGATTGTTTCTTTTTCTGTTTTTAAAGGAGTTTCTTATATCAGGCCCCCACCCAGGAGACCTGTTTGCCTCTGCTTCTGCCCATGCTGGAGGGTGAAGCTGAACCTCCCCCACTGAGTCTTCTCTCATTACAGTAGCATGCTCCAGTAACTATTTTGCGGAACTCATTTCCTGAACACCTTATTTATTAAACATATCAATGTTATCATGGAATATTTCTTCTGGCATTTTATGCCTTTTGCCCTTATGTTTTGTCTTTAGGGAGCAGATCAGCAAAAAAGAAAAGACAGACTTCAAGGGCACATTGACTTGCTTTGCGTCCTGCTCTGGGGTCCCTGCTTTGCAGAATTCCAGGAGCCAGTCCCTCAACCTGGCAGCCTGCCTGACTCTACCCCTCTGGGGTAACCTTCTCTTGCCAAGTCAAGTTCCCTATGAAATGCAGTTGGGGCAGCTCTGAATAAGCATATTATATTTGTTTTCTATTGCTGCTTCAACATATTGCCTCAAATGTAGGGGCTTAAAACAATACACATTTATTACTTAGCTGTTCTGAAGGTCAGAAGTCTCAAAGGGGTCAGCAAGGGTACTGTCTTTAGGAGGCTACATTTCCTTGTCTTTTCTAGCTTCTAGAGGCTGCCTGCACTCTTTGGCTCCGGGCCTCACATCAGTCCAATTTCTTTTTCCTTCATCACATCTGTCTCTGTTACTCTAACTCTGACCTTTCTACTTATCTTGTACAAGTACTCTTATACGGACACTGCATTGGACCACCTAGCTAGTGCAGGGTCATCTTCCATCTCAAGATCCTTAGCTTAATCACTCCTGCAAAGTCCTTTTTGCTTTTGAGGTAACATATTCACAGGGATTTGGGCATGGGCATCTTTGGGACTTCTCTGGTGGCTCAGATGGTAGAGAACTTGCCTGCAATGAGGGAAAGCTGGGTTTGATCCCTAGGTTGGGAAGGTCCCCTGGAGAAGGGAATCGCTACCCACTCCAGTATTGTTTCCTGGAGAATTCCATGGACAGAGGTGCCTAGTAGGCTAAATACAGTCCATGGCTTCGCAAAGAGTTGGACACAACTGAGCAACTAACACTTTCACGTTCACTTCATCTTAGGAGTAGGGAGGAGGCATTTTTCCGCTTACCATATGTATACTCTTTGGGTGTCAGTTTCCACATCTATAAAATGGAAATATTACTGTCTTCCTCACAGGGTTATGGAGGTGATTGAGTAGGGTAATTTACGTGTGTAAATTTCCATCTTGTGCTGGCACAGTGGAGGTGGTCGGTTCCGGCCAGTGTTCTCTTCTAGGTAGGTAAGCTGCAGGTGGAATGCTATGTCCCTAGATCTTTCTAAGCCCTTAGCTTCTAGTTCATGCTGGGTACCAAGTAGGAAATCAATACATGTAATAAGTAATTCCCTTGATCAATGACAATGCCTGGCATGCAATCAGAGCTCTAAAATGATTTGTTGATTATTTATTATTTTGTTAGCAATTGGTGGCTGAGGAGCATCTTATTAACTGCTATTATTTATCAGATCTAAAATATAAATTTGGATTTTTCTGCTACACTTTTACCTTAATTACCTTAAATGCTAGTGGGAGAGAGGAATTAGTCCACAAGACAATTTAAGGGAAAAACATCTTGCTGTCATGGATTTTGTCCTTGGTCTGGAGACTTCTTGATTTCCTAGGGTGCAGCTGACTGCTCTCTCTGCAACTGAAAACTCTCTCCAAGGGCCTGTCCAGTTAGGTCACACAAAGCCAGTCTTATTATTTAGAGAGCACACAATGCCCCTCACATGGGGCGCAGAGAGGAAGGAATTTTTTAAAAAGCCAATTCCAGTCCCCTGGAGCTGCAAACTGCCCTCAGGGCAAAGAAGCCTGCAGAATAATTGGGAGGAGTCTGGCAGGAGAGCAGCGGACAGAAGTTACAGCTGCATTTCTATTTCTCTCTATCTTCGGGTGTGCCATGCCACTTTTTAAGCATTCCCCTCTGGGACAAACCTGTATGTCAAGATAAACAATCAGATACTATGCAAGGGCCAAATCAGGAGCACCGCAGCCTCAGCCCAGGAAAATAATCTCAGGAACATTAGCCTGTGCGCCTCAGTGAGGTGGAGGGTACAGGCTCCGGCGATTCTGCAAGGAAATTGGGTCAGGGAGGAGATGCTGTCTGTTTACAATGAGTGTCTATTCGAGACCCCCTAAACTTGGTACGTTTGTGCTTTCTTGAGATAATAAGGTGGAAACGACGTTTCAACATCCCTCTATCAAACCATCGTGCAGTTGCCCCAGGAATCCCTAGTATGGTGTGGATAATGTATCTGGAGGATAGGGTGAGAAAGGAACCAGAGTTGCTGTTGTTGTTCAGTCACTCAGTTGTGTCTGAATCTTTGTGACCCCATGGACTGCAGCATGCCAGGCTTCCCTGTCCTTCACCATCTCCCTGAGCTTGCTCAAATTCATGCCCACTGAGTCGGTGATGCCATGCAACCATCTTGTCCTCCGTCATCCACTTCTCCTCTGCCTTCAGTCTTTCCCAGCATCAGACTAGATGCCAAAACTATGAGAGGGAGGGTTGTGGGAAGAAGCCCCCTCTGCCCTTAGAGCCAGGTGGGGACTATGTGTAGAGAATTCCCTCTGAGCCCTGGCCCTGGGCTTCTAGGGCATCAAGCCTTGGCCGGTGGAGGCCTAGGGGTGCCCGAGTAAACACACTTGATCACAGTGGTCTGAGCTGTTGGCACCTGGGGGTTGAACTTGTCTAAGGAACTTTGGGGGAATGTGGGGGAAGCATTATTTGTACAGTGTGTGACCAGAGTGTAGAATTCATGGACAGATGCTGAATGGTCTTAATGTCTCGACTCCTCTCTGGACAGAAGAGACTGGGGAGCTGGGCTGGCTGAGGTGGCATATTTTAGAGGCCAGAGCAAAGCCCGGCAGTAATACCCAGGAACAGAGCCCCTGGTGCCCAGGGCACGGAGCCCAGGGCCAGCGTCGAGTTACCAAGGTTGTGCTAGGCGAGAGAAGGCTGAGTCAGGCAAATAATTCAGAGCATCTGGGACCACAGTGGCTAATGAGTACAGTGTGGCCCAGAGGAAAACCCCAGGCGTCTGTGTGTGTGGGATCCCTGGACCGTGTGTACTGGGGCATCTGTAGCTCACGGCTTAGGGATGTAGCTCAGGAGGAGAGACTCAGAAATGTCTTGAGCCAGTTGGTCAGTCTGAAAAACCGAGATGACCTTGTTCTTTAATATGGACATTAGGAAGTGCAGTCAGGCTAAGCAAGGGGGCATCATCTCTGTCCCTTTTGCTACAAAACAGAGGATGGTCTTCAAGTCTGCCCTCATCTAATAATTCCAATATCAGGCCAGTTTCCCTTACGCCCCCGCCGAGGTATCTGCTGTCAGGCAGAGGACTTCCTACCCTTCTCTTGGGTAGGGTAAACGTGCATTTTAGTCTCAGAAGTCCATGTAGATTTGGACAAGCCCAGGTGCCGGGGCCAAGTGAATTACACATGTCTTCCTTTGACTCTGCCTCGAGGAAAGGTCCATTTTAATGACTAGATCCTGTTTGTAAGCAGAACAAGTATACATATTGCCAGCAAAAATTCCCTGAATTTACTTTGGAATCTACTTGGTTAAAGTGCCATCCACCAACGAGCCTCAGCCAACTGGATAAATACACGCAACTGGAGCTGCCGTGGAGACACAGGCCGAGCGCGATGCAGGCACAGCACACAAAGCTGTCTCGTCTCATGGCTTTCAGAAAGAGAGCTCGCTGATCTCTCTTTTTCTCCTCTTCCGAACCCTCTATGGAGAAATCCATCGGGGGAGAAAGTAATGACTGCTCTCACTGGGCCAGAAATTCCAGGCTGAAATAACCCAGGGGTAGCAGGCGGGCCTGACAGTCTGTCAGTTTCGGATGGTGCTGCTCGCCAATCATTCATTCCTGCTAAATTGCAGAAACTCCCTTCCTTCATATCAGACTTTATGTGCCCGTGGTGCTCTGTGGTGCAGTTTAAGCCCAGTTTCTGGGGCATCCACAGTGAAGTAGGTGCCACCCTGTCCACTGGTCATGAGGAAACCATTAAGTCAGCCACAGCTTTGGTTTCTTTTTCTTCCTATCTGAGACTGAACCTCTGAGTCGTCTCATAAGCCCCAGTGTTCCTTTCATGCACTGATCTCATTTTGGCTGTACCCATGTTTACCTTCTTTCGGTTCCTTGAATGTGCTAAATCCATTCCCTCTGAAGAGCATCTGGAAGGTTCTTCCCCTGGATCTGCCTACCACTGCTGTCCATCCCCTCCGCCCAGCCTTCTTCTCTCTGCCACCTCATTGGCTTTATTTATTATATATTTTTAATATTTATATTTTTATTTATTTGACTGCATCCAGTCTTACTTTTGGCGTGCGGGGTCTATCCTGCACATGACCGATGGAACCCAGGACCCTGCACTGGAAGCGTGGAGTCTTAGACACTGAACCACCAGGGAAGTCTTCTCTTCTGCCTCACTGGCTTAAAAAAAAGAAAGGAAAAGAAAAACCCTCTCCTAGCAGTTATCACTACTGTTATTTTCCAGTTGATGTGTTTGTTCATTTATTCATTATGTTTCCCCCCCTGGAATGGAAGCCCCCAGTCTATGGATGATGCCAGGTGCATAGCAGGTGGTCCACAAATGTCTAGGAGCACATGGCTCTCTGGGGAGGGCCCAGGGAGATGGAGAGATTCCCCACCATCCCTTCTCCCGCTCTGGGCTGCAGCAAGTCTCGCAGCGATTCTGCTTGCTTTCTACCACACCCACGAGACTGGAGAGTAAGCCCAGTAGGGCAGTGTTCTGATTGTTTTACATACAGAGATAAGAAAACAACTGAAACTTGGTCTTCGCTCTATGGAGAGAAAAACAAAGTAGTTTTTTATTCAAGAAGAATGTGTGTAATAACAGTAATCTGAAAATAATGGTATCTGTGAGGTCTCTGGTGAAGCCACCCAGGAAAAGGAAAACAATAGATGCGAAAGCTTCAGTGAGTCATAACACCACCTTTCAGCATCAAACTGCCCTGGAATAAGATTCAGATAAACTGGTTTCATCAACTCTAGACTCAGCTGTACGTGTCCTTTTTTATTCCTAATGCCAATTGCACATTCTTTAGATAATGGCAAGATATTGGCTCTGTTTCAACTCACTCAACTGTGCAGAGGTGGAATGGAAAGGATTCCACATCAGCTTCTTAAGGTCTACATACAAGAGCAGCTCATTTCTTGGGCTTGCCCAGTGGGCTTCCTTTTCCTTCTGCTAAACTGGAGAGAACTGCTGTCTGGATCTGTGTTCATCAAAGGTGGTCTGTGGACCATCTGTATCAGGATTATGTAAAAGGTTTTTTAATCCTGTAATAAACCGTAGTGGAAAAGAATATTTTATAAAAGAAGGTCTATGTGTCTATATACTGAGTCACTTTGGTGTACAGCAGAGACTGGCACAACATTGTAAATCAACTATACTTCAATTTTTTTTGCTTTTTAAAAAAAGCTTATTTAGAACACTGATTTCTGGAGCTCACTAGAGACTTAGTGACTCTGATCTCCTAAGTAGATCCCAGGAGTCTGTGTTTTTCACGTCTCCACCCTCGGAGGATTCTTAGGCACCAGGATTTATGAACCACTGCCTTTGTGCAGGCATACAGCTTCCACCATATCCTGCTAGCTGCGTCATCACTCACTTCCTGTGTGTGACTATGTCTTCTTCCCAGCGCAATTCCAAGGGCAATGGATACATCTGACATTTCTTTTTCGTTCCCTTTAGTACTTAGTTCACTGCAGGTGCTCAAAAAAGCACCTATTGAATGAAGAGCCTGAACTAATTTTCCTTTACTTTGAATTCACTGAAACTTCCCCACCAAAAACTGGATCACGAAATTTGCCAAACTGATGGTTAAGACAAGCTGATGTGTGTGTGTGTGAAAAAACATTTTGAACAAATGTTTTGAGTCAAAATACCCCCACTTCTCATCCAGAGAAGAGCAACAAGGAACATATTGCTGGGAAAATTGTCTATCTGGAAAAGGTAGAGGCTTTTCCCTGGAGTTCTTGTCTGGCAAGATCCATGAAGGTTTCACGGTGAGGGAGGTCATGGAAAATGGGAGGACGTGTGTATGGTGTGGCTGAGAGGCACTCAAACACCCACTTAGCACTTTGGCTAATTCTTGTGAGGCCCAAAGCCCAGCTGGACCAGTATCAGCGTCTCTAACCCTGGAGAGCAGGGCGCCCAAGGGGGAGGGTCCTGGGATTTGAAGGAGTTAGAGATCCTGGGGGTGTGGCAGTGCTGGGGGGCGACTGCACGGGGAGTGAGGTGGAAGCCAGTCCGGGGCTCCTGGTGTGTGTGGGCACAGGTTCCGAGGGCAGGGCACCTGGGGTGGGCATCACCTCTTCCCTAGTCTTGCTCAGAGTTGCTCCTGAGGCAGAACCCGTGATAAGGCGGCATCACCAGTGTGAAGACTGGCAGAGAGGCAGGGATGAGGGGAAGGGACGTGGATGGAGGGTGGAACTCTTGGGGCTGGATCTCATCTTACCTAGCGTGGCCTCTTTCTAGAATTAGAAATCTGATCTCCAATCTCCTGGACATCCAGTTTAAGCTGTCCCGGGAAAGGATTCCCTCACAGTCAGTGCAGGGCTTAGAAAGTACCTCGTGGACTGAGCTACCATCTTCCTCCTCGAGGTTTTCTGCTCTTTGCTGGAACTCCTTATCTCTCCTCCTTTTTTGAGACTATTTCCTGACAGACATTTAGATGTGAGCAGAGGGCACCTGTGTTCTCCCCAGTCTTCTACTGGGCAGATTGGACTCCCTCAGTCCCTTCTTTTACCCCCTCGGGCTAGTCCCCTCCTCCTCTTCCTGCTGCTCAGAGGCTTTCTCAGCTCAGGCTGCCTCTCTCTCAGTGAGCCCTCTCTGTTTCTTCTCAACGGTACCTTCGTCTTCTCGGTCACTCAGGCTTGAATGTTGGGCTCAGCCTTGCTTTCTCCTGCTTTCTTACTCTCAAGCGGTTGGGAACTGGAGCATCTTTACACATTTTGTGATGTTTGGTTCTGAAGAACTCCCGAGGCAGAAAGTGGACATGGGCATGGTCTAAGCCTGAGGCTTGAGACTGTCTCTCAGGGAGAGTCTGCCCTCTCAGTGACCTGCCCACCGCTGCAGAGATGAGCTGACGTGGGCACCAGTGTGGCTGCACACAAAGTCCTCACCTGCGTAAGCCTTTGCAAAGGCATGTTTTCCATAGCTCTGGGGCTGCATTTAGACTTCGTACTTGGGTGCTCAAGGTTCTTTGTGATCTGGTTCAATGCATTTCTCCAGATTATTTCTTGCCCCTCCCTGAGGGACACTTTGTACTCCAGTCATTGTGAACAATATTCTAGCCATTCTGAGTGCTCCATGGTTTTCCTAAGATAATCTGATACATGAAGATATTCGGTTTGGTCTTGTTTGTAATGGGGGAATCCATCAGCACTTCTAACAGCTGTGGAGGTAAGAGTACCTTGAGTGGGTTATATTTTAGAAAGGTCAGACTGTCTGGGGTCAAACTATCCAAGGTTGGAGAATGGATGAGAAGGAAGTGAAGCGTAAGGAGCTCATGGTGGCTGGGATTTACCCTGAGGGCCACAAGGAAACCACGGGGGTGCTTTAAACAGGGGGGTGAAGGCATCCTGTTCACATGTCCCATGACTCCAGCTGTAGGGCAAAGCATGGATTTGAGGTGGCTGATTTGGTGGACGTGTGGGAAGAGTCATGGACATTGCCTCAGTGCCTAACCCGAGGAAATGGTACATGGTGGTGCCACACAGTACATGGTACAAATGGTACATGGTAGATGACACACAGTCAAGGAATGAAAAACAGGTGGGGCGGGAAATAGTAAATTGTTTTGGATATTCTGCGTCTGAGACATCCACACGGGGTGGTCTGGAAGTCTGTGCAAGAGGGAGACCTGGGCTGTAGCTGTATATTTAAGGATCGTTAAAGGATATAAATGGTCAAATGCAGAGAAAATGTTTCTTGAGAGCGAGGAGGGCTTTGCACTGAACCCCAGCTCTAAGAGATGAGATTCCATAGAGAAGGCTGTGAAGGAGAGGTCTGAGAGGCAGGGAAAGATGGCCAGGGTGGGTGTCATGGAAAGTGAGCTGAGGAGGCTGCTTCAAGGGGCCAGTTGGTGGCTTCAAATGCTGCTGGAAGTTTGAAGGACAGAGGACAGAGGAGAGCATTTGATGTTGGTAACAAGCAGGTAGTTGGTGACTGTGTGGGTAAGAGCTGCTGTGGGTGGTGAGGTCAGAGCTGGTTGCGGTGGGTTGAAGAATGAGTAGCAGCTAAGGAGGTGGAGATAGTGCAGAGACATTTGGTTTTTAAAGAAGTTTGTTTGTGAACGAGAGGAGAGGCCAGTAGCTAGATGGCTGAGATCCCGAAGGCTGTCTAAAGGTTGATAGGAAGGCTCCAGTAGAGGGGAAATTACAGGGGAGGGAGAGAGTGGTCTGTGTCGTAGAGAGATATCTGAGAAGGTGGTGGAAAGTAGGGATGGGGTGGAGGGTAGGCCTCTCTAGGAGCAGGGACAGCGCTGCTATGGTAACTGGAGGAGCAGAGGGGACTGGACCAGGAAGGGCGCCAGGAGGAAATGATGGGAGTTAGGAGGGGTTCTGTTTGATGATTTATTTTACTTTGAGAAGAAGGAAGCAAGATTGACTGATGTGGGGCAGGTGTAGCAGCCCAGACGTGAGGAGAATAAAGAAGGTTGAAATAACTGTGTTGGGGAACCAGAGAGTTCCTGAGTGAAACCACGGGCTTCTCGGCAGTGTAGAGGGCCAAGGTGACTTTTGGTGACCTTTCAATATTATGTCTATGTGGAAGTCATCTCTGTCACATTATCTATACCTCTCTCAATGCACTTACCATGTTCTGACTCTTCATGCAGTTATTTTCGGGCTTCTTAGACTATTGTCAGTCCACAAAAGCGGGCTTTGTCTTTCTACTACTCACAGCCCTGTGACATTGCGTGGTACATAGAAGGGGATGAAAAAAACATTTGTAGCATAAGTGAGAGCGGCTTGACCCTGCAGAAGGCAGCAGGGCACTTACTCTGTGATCTGGCGAATGTATATTTAGAAAGCAGGGATTTGTCGAGGGTGCTCTGAGGGTGAGACGCTGGCTGGAGACGTAGATTTAGGAGTCGTTAGAGTTTATAAATGGCCAAGTTCAGAGAAACTTGACCCTGATGACCTACTCTCATTTACATGCTCCCAAGTTCATCATACCCAGTTAATTACTGAATCCCAGAGATCTTGGAGCAGCATTCTCAACCCTATTGGACACAACAGCTTCTTTCATTAAAATGTATTTTATAACTCCCACTTTACTTTCTTGAGGTGAAATTCATTGATAACATAACCCACCTTTTACTATAATTAAGAGATAAATGCAATGTCCTAATGTGATGAGGAAGAGAAATAAAAAGAAAGCCTTTTATAATAATACTTTTTCCATGCTCAGATCTACCTAACCTAGAAGAGAGCTTCTCACACTTTTCTGTGCCTCTGAATCATCTGGAGGTCTTATTAAAATATAGAGCAACAGTCAGCAGCTCCAGGGTGGGGCCTGAGAGCCTCGCTTCTAACAAGGATGCAACTGCTGATGGTCTATTTCTACCTTTTGGGTAGAGACTAGGATTCATAAGGAAGGATTGGCCAAAAAGTTTATTTGGGTTTTTCCATAGCATAACAAATGTATTTGGATTTAAGAGAACTAAAACAACGTTAAACTGGATATTAAAGATATTTCACTTTAGAGTGGTGTTTTGAAATAAGACATGCATGGTGCTTTTGAACTGTGGTGCTGGAGAAGACTCTTGAAAGTCCCTTGGACAGCAAGGAAGTCAAGCCAGTCAATCCTAAAGGAAATCAACCCTGAATATTCATTAAAAGGACTGATGCTGAAGCTATACTACTTTGGCCACCTGATGCAAAGAACCAACTCATTGGAAGAGACCCTGGTGCTGGGAATGACTGAAGCCTAAAGGAGAAGAGGACAGCAGAGGAGGAGATGGTTAGATTGCATCACTGACTCAGTGGACATGAATTTGAGCAAACTCCAGGAGATGTTAGATGACAGAGCATCCTGGTGTGCTGCAGTCCCTGGGGTCGCAGAGGCAGACACAGCTTAAAGACTGGAATAACGACAGAAAAGGATCCTCTGCGTTTGGAAATTTTGCTCTCTTTGGTAAATCCAAAGAGGATTTTCACTCTTATGACAGCAAAAATATTAATGTTTGGTATAGGGGCAGTGCACACCTCAGTAGGCAGAGCTTACGACCAAGGTCCTTCCCCAAGAACTACACTAGATGTCTCAGCATTAAGCCACCATAGCTTTGAACTGTGTCTGCGAGCATCTGTGGTTTACTTCTGTTTATTTGTGCATCTGTTAGCAAGATGTGTCCTTAGGTAATTGCTTCTTTGTTTTATGCCGTTTTGGCTTAGGAAAGGTTTCATAGGAACATTCTACTTTTGGGTAGTATAGGGGAAAACTATGTGTAATCATCAAGGATGTGACAGTTTCAAAGATCGATTTATATGGGTGTGTCCTATTGGTGATTCAAATACATGATATGTTTTTTGAAAATGGTAACTAACCCTGGGAGGTTTTAGGAAAAACAAAATAAATCTTCCCCCTAATTTCCAGCTGCAGTTTTATTATTGGGTAATTCATTGTATATTAATACTGTACAAAAAATATTTTGTGTTTGTATGTAAAACGCTGTTGTTTAGTCGCTAAGTCATGTCTGACTCTTTGTGACTCCATGGACTGTAGCCCACCAGGCTACTCTCTCCATGGGATTTCCCGGGAAAGAATATGGAGTGAGTTGCCATTTACTCCTCCAGGAATCTTCCTAACCCAGGGGTTGAACCCATGTCTCTTAATGTCTCCCACACTGGTAGGGTTCTTTACCACCAGCACCACCTGGAACCTCTTAAATACTCTTCTCTAGAATGTTCTGCTTTCTTCCCCAGTTTAAATGACATTTCTTCATTTAAATGACCCGCCAAGACCAAGTCCCAGCTGGTCTTTCCTTTTATGTTTTCCCATCACGTTGAACTTCTCCTTTATACATCGTTCCAACCATATCACTAGCTATAGAGTGATTTGTACTTAAAGTCTGCTTTTCCTTCTGGATGTGATAGGTCCCATTTCCTAGCATGATATTTGGCACTAAGCAGATCCTCGGTGCTTGGTTGATGAGTGCATGTGGGTCACAGTGAAGAGATTTGATTTTTATTGGTAGGATTAAGGACAGTGGGGCACAAGTGAGTTCTTCCGAAAGAAAGGAATTCTGGAACGTGGAGGTTTACTGGCAGCCGTATAACTGGCTGCTTGACTTTCTGCGGTTGCACAGGGTGTAGTTTGGGTATACAACACACACGGTGTCTATCTGTCCCCTGCCTCCAAGAGCAGGAAAGGGAGATGAGGCAGAGGGACCGTGGCTTCAGAGAGGTCGGGCAGGATTGTAGCAGGCTCAGATCAGTACCTCTGCTGGAGACTGGAAGGAACTTGCCCTGTTTGCAAGTAAAGGCACAGTCCTACTTCGGAGAAGTCTATTAAGTCCTTTCCCCTTCCATTGCCTCACCTATGAATGGGGACAGCCACCAGTGAGGCTTGACACACAGTGGTCAAGCAAGGCCTGTATACACCGTAATGTACTGTGCAGGTATTTTAGTGGCTGTGATTCTCTTTACGTCCTAGGCTGATTTCCTCACACTGTTGGTGGTGCATTTGAAAACATGGGACACAGCCTGTGCAGCGATGCCCTTGGCCAGTGACGACACTCAGCAGCCCTTCCCAAGTCTTACTGAGAATCCCTTGCCTGTCAAGAACTCCCCTGGGCCCTGAGAATGCCCCGTGAACAGAAGAAAACAGGCATCGGTAAGTGAGGCTGCGAGGCGAACTAAAGACTTCAGAAGGATGGAGAGGGGTTGGGGCTTTTGAGCTCTGACCTGCAAGGATGAAGTGAGGAAACCAGCCATGCACAAGATGTATCAGGAAAGTACCAGGTTGTTGTTTAATCCTCTCAGATAATCCCGAAAGGCAGATATTTCTACATAAGAGGAAACAGGAGCATGGGAAGGTGAAGCTGCGTGCCAGGCTAATACAGCTGGAGGTGCAGGGCCTGGGCTGTCCTCTCTGTACCTCCTCTCCCCCCATCTCACATGGCCCCTCTCTGTTCACCCTCCACTGGGTCCTGTCCTCCTCTTTGTTTATCCATGATGGTTACAAGATTCTTTCTTCAACTTGTTTTGCATTTCCCTTAAAAACGGACAAAGAGGAGGCGGGGTGAAGAAAACTGGTAACTCACAGTATGCATTCTCCTACCGAAGAGGTCAGTTTTAAACTCTGAAGCAGGTCTTACCTGCCGCTACTTCTCTCTATCCCTCAGCCATCTTCCTGACCTGGTGATTTGATTCGAATCAACAAGGTAAAGAAGTGACAGTCCTGCAATTAAGCTACAAAAGGCTGTGACCTTTGCCTGGCCTTCTCGGCTGGCACACTTTGATGAAGCCAATTTCTGTATTGGAGAGACCTACAGTGAGAGGAGCTGGAGGGGAGGCCTCTGGTCAATATCCACTGGAGAACTGAGACCTTCCATCCATAGCCCCTGAGAAACTGAGAGCTTGGAAGTGACTCAGAAGCAGATCCTTCCTCAGATGAGCCTTTAGGGGAGACTGCAGACGCTGGGCTGACACTTTTGACTGCAGGCTTGTCGGAGATTGCAGAGCGGGGGACCCAGCTAAGCCGAACATGACTTGGGACCCATTGAAACTGTGAGCTAATAAATGTGCGTGGCTTTAGGCTGCTAAGTTGGGGGGTAATTTATTACACAACGGTAGATGACTAGTACATTGTCTGAGCATTCATTCGTAAATATTTGTTGAATGAATAATTGCCTTTGTTGAGCCCTGAATATCCTGAGCAGGTTCTGGAAAGGGAGTGTCCAAAAGTACCAGGATGAAGGCTGTCAGCCTCAGTGCTCAGGCTTCCCCCACAGGCCACAGGGCCAGCACTAAACAGAAGGCCTGCCGGTGTCCTGACGGCCAGCTTAGATGGCCTTACCACCTTTGACTTTCTTTACCCCTCTTAAGATACTGCTCAACCTCCTAGGATCCAGGGGTCTCCTAACAAGGCACCACCTGGAAAGCTCTGATGAATTTAAAAACCCAACATGCATTTCTAACAAAGCATGAGTTGCCCAACTGCACAAACAACCCCACTCCTTTTACTGGCTATCAAGGAGGACACCTTCATGTGATAATGTCCCCAAAATGAATAATTCATGGTTGATGAGTACACTTCATGAATATACAGGATGCCATATAAAATAACATAAATGTTTCCTAATAGAATTAATACACTTTCCAAGCGGTTCAGCTTGAGGCAATTATTGCACTTCCTGGGAGATACAAATTACTTTGCCCTCAGCCTCATGCCAAATAACCCCCCTAAGACACACACTAATTACCCAGAAATACACTGCCTGCCATAGCTCATTGACTAATTGACAATCAGTTTAAAACTTCAGCAAAATATCTTAAAACTTAGGCGTCGCATTTAGCAAGGAAGCCGATTTTGTTTATCGCCTCATTTTGGTCTGCCTCATTGGCAGAGATGTAGCGTGGTTTGTAAGTAATGACTGAGCAGGCTTATTATAATGATCAATGGTAAAAGAACCGCATTCCATCATACCATACAGCATTTCCATCTCTCATTTCTGTGATTCTATTAAGAACAATTACCAATATTATATCCGTTAATATGATACAAAAATAGGATGCAACCGTGTATGTAATAGCTATCGCTAATGTGGTCTGTTAAGCTCAGGGTACAGCTGTCATCGCTTCTTTTCTCTTGCACGTCCAAGATGTGGCCTTTCCGTGCTCTATGCCCTTTATGTTCTAATCCAAGCACACACACCCGCTGAGTTCATGCTGTACGTACACGCGATCCTCCTGCCTCAAAAATAAGTTCTGGGCAAAAGTCAGATCTTCCAGAATCACTGCTCTCGATTTCCTTCCTGTTTACAAATCTCTGCAGGAGATCTAACTTCTTTATGAAGCTGTATGAGCCTAACTCTGCCTGAATCTTGTTTCTAATCACTTCGATGATGCCAGGAGTTGACACACTACTACAAACCTTTGTTCTGTATTTTCTAGAATAGTCTAGTCTTATAGGGAGAGTGCCCCCCCCAAATTTCAAACAACTGGTTTATAGTTAAATGTGAGGTGGGGGAGAAGGGAAGGGGAAGGTGGAATGAATTGAGAGAATAGCATTGACATTCCTTGTATAAAATAGTTACTGGGAAGCTGCTGCACAGTGCAGGAAGCTCAGCTTGGTGCTCTGTGAGGACTTCGGGGTGGGATGAGGGTGGGAGGGAGGTCCAAGGGGAGGTATGCGTTTGACTGATTCACTGACTATATTCACATATATTCACATCACTTACTGATTCACATACTATATAGGTATGCGTTTGACGGATTCACTTCATTATACAGCAGAAACTAACACGACATTGTAAAGCAACTGTATTCCAATAGGAAAATATCTGGGACTTAACCCGTTTACACATTGGAGATGGCGTTCTAGGTGGAGCAGAACAAATCTGTAGTTGTACCGAGCTGCAGGCGGGGCAGTCGTTGCAGGGTGGCTGGACTGGCGTTTCATATGGTTGCAGCCACAGAATATCCAACCAGGAATGGCTTGAACAGTGAGGGAATTGTTTTCCTCACAGAACAAGACCTCCAAAGGCCAGCAGCTGGGGACTGGGGGTGTGGCTCGGCTGTTTTTGTCCTCCTCCATCCTTTGGAGACGGATGATGGCCTCATGCTCTGGGCCCGACTACTGGAGAAGACCAGGGGCGGGGTCTGAACCTGGCAGTTCTGTCCAGAAAGCCCAGGCTCCGCCCTCAGTCCTCGGCAGGCTTCGGCTGAGGCCTCATTAGCTAAATTGTCACATCGGCCACTTTGATTACAAGGGAGGCCTGGAAATAGTATTGAACTGGGCACAGCACTGTCCCTAATAAATCGGGGTTTTGTTATCAAGGAGTCAGTGGAGACTAGAGGGAGATGGACCAGCCTGTCACCCCTAGGGGAGTTCTGAGGGGAGAAAGGGTATCTAAGCTGGCACGGGAGGGATGGTAAGGTTCAGGTGGGAGATGGGAGAGGAAAGGGGACCTTTGGTAGATTTATAGTGGGAGTAACTTTGGGAGAGGAAGAGATAGTGGCGTGTCCAGGAGACCGTGACAACACTGCTCCAGGAAAATTCTCGTCTGAGAAATTGGAAAAGTCAGCCCAGTGATGTGTGTCTAGTTCCTGAAGGACCCTCCCACCCTCCCTGCCCCAGAACACCCGCCTCGTGCTCGCTCCCAGCACCTCCTTGTTCAGATTCAAGTGGTCTTTCTGATTAAAGAGAACAAAACCTTAAGGGGATTCTGCTTCCTGCACTTTGATCTCTCCCCTAAGCCACTTATTCTCAGTATTGGCTATGCACTGGAATAACTCGGGGGTAGTTTTTAAAATCCCAGCACTAAGGCCATCATCCAGACCAGTTAGGTTCTGGGGGTGGGGTCAATAGTGTGCTGGTAAAAGTTTAATAACTGGCTTTCTAGAAAAAAAAAAAACAACAACACCTCATGTATATACATAAATGTATTATAAATTATACTGATGTAAAGGGTGTATACAAATGATAATAAAATATACAATACTCTTTATTACAAAATACTCTTTAGCCCATTGATCCTCAGATAATGCTTTCCTGTTTGTTTGTTGTTATTGTTTCTTGCTGAACTCGTGTGTGTGTGGTTAGCCTATGGCCATGATTCCGTTGTGATCTGCAAATGAATGCTCGGTTGCCATTGGCTCGTGAGGATGGTCCCAACATGAAGGCTAGTTGATGTCTCACTTTCACTGACAGATAGGATGAACATGAAACAGTGAAGGTGTATGTAGAAACTTCCCTCGGTCATCAGTGATGAGAAAGACTTCTTGGCTGATGGGGTCATAGCTTTCAAATACTGGAAGAACATCTCCTTAATTTTGTGCCATTCACGGTGCAATGATTACAGGCAGGATACACTTTTAATTTGCCTGATTAGCCTCTTATCCATCACTTCCTAAGGTCTAGACCAGGGGTTGGCAAAAGTTTCCAGACGAGAGCCGGAGAGTAAGTATTTTACACTTTGTGCACCACAAACAGTCTCTTCCTCCTCTTCTTTTGTAGAATGGATTAATTTTTTTTAAAGCAGTCCTTTAAGAATGTAGAAACATGTGGATCATACAGAAGCGGACTATACTGGCCTGTGTGCTGTAGTTTGCCGAGCCCTGATCTAGACAATCGACACAGATTGTCTAGATTCTCTCCGACCCAGAGTGTTTGCTAGTTCCCATGATGTAAATATTCTATAAGCCATCATGGAATTGGGAAGATTTGCACAACAGTACCTCACTGTGTAGTGTTCCCACCATTCAGGCAGGATAGACAACCTCAAGAGCACAGATAGTAGTGAGATCATTAGAAAGCAGCACATTTGGAGTATTTATTAGCTTTATTGATTTATATTTGGGTCTTCTTTGCTGCCCAAAGGCTTTCTCTAGTTGAGGAGAGTGGGGGCTGCTCCTCATTGTGGTGGCTTCTCCGCAGAGCATGGGCTTTAGGTATGTGGGCCCAATAGCTGTGGTGCACAGGCTTACTTGCTCCATGGCACGTGGAATCTTCCTGGGCCAGGGACCAAACCCATGGTCCCTGCATTGGCAGGTAGAGTCTCAATCACTAGACCATCAGGGAAGTCCATAGTACCCTCATTTTTAATAAAGACATTTAGTTGTAAGCCTATATAATCTAATTTGGAATAATGCTGTGTTTAACAACTGGCTTTGAAAATTTAATAGTCTCCTGTGAGCTGGTAAGAAATGGCTCAAGCATGCTGCTAACTTGTCAGATTGATCTTGGGACACTTTGTTGAGGACTCGGGCTTCTTGTTTTATGGTGCTTGGTAGGACACCACTAGAGATTTTTGATGAGAACATGATCAAATGGAAGAAACAGGTTTTCTGGGAAGATTTGCTTAGCAGAGGGGAGATGATGGATTGGAGTTTCTACAGGCTGCCTATAAGATTTGTAGAAAGTCTTTAAGGAGTCTGGGAACACTTTAAAACTACACACAAAATCTTGAGCACATGTGTGTAAGTGAATTTGTTTTCTGGGGAGAGAGCTCATATCTTTCATCAGATTCTCTATGAGCTTCCAAAGTATGTTAAAGACTATTGGATGAGATAGCATATTGAAAAGCAGAGACATTATTTTCCCAACAAAGGTCCGTCTAGTCAAGGCTATAGTTTTTCCAGTGAGAGCTGGACTGTGAAGAAAGCTGAGCGCCAAAGAATTGGTGCTTTTGAACTGTGGTGTTGGAGAAGACTCTTGAGAGTCCCTTGGACTGCAAAGAGATCCAACCAGTCCATCCTAAAGGAGATTAGTCCTGGGTGTTCATTGGAAGGACAGATGATGAAGCTGAAACTCCAGTACTTTGGCCACCTCATGCAAAGAGTTGACTCATTGGAAAAGACCCTGATGCTGGGGAGGGATTGGGGGCAGGAGGAGAAGGGTACAACAGAGGATGAGATGGCTGGATGGCATCACCAACTCGATGGACATGAGTTTGGGTAAAACTCTGGGAGTTGGTGATGGACAGGGAGGCCTGGCGTGCTGCAATCATGGGGTCACAAAGAGTCGGATACGACTGAGCAATTGAACTGAACAGGATGAAAAGTAGGAAGAGCAAGTGGAAGCTGAGTAATTCAACGTATCAGTCAGGGTCCTGGCAGAAAACAGTTCACCTGAGATGGTTCCCAAGGTAAATTTAAAGAAAGGACTGTGTTCAGAAGTATGGGCAGGGCTAGGTGAACAAACAGGAGACAGAGAGGTACCAAGAAATTAGCCACAGTGGGAAACTCTCAGCCCCCAGGACTAAAGGGCTGGAGCTGGAGGAAGAAACGCACAAATCTGTATCCATGAGAGCTGCAGCCTTGGAGTTGGGGCTTGGTGGAAGCAGGGGGCTGGAGGGGCCACTGTCTTCAGAGACGGCTGATCAAGAGGGAGTGAGGAAGGAAGGGACCCTCTGGCCTCTCTCCTCCCGCCTTTGGCTGACTCTTGTCAGTGCCTCCCCACGGCCTCTAACCACCAAAAGAGCCTGGATGATGCGGTCTACTGGGCCAGAGTAGGCCAGCAAGCGTGGCTAAATGGATGGACATTATAAATGGAAGGACATTATAATTGGAATAAATGGAAAGTAGCTAACAAACAATGTGTAGAGTAACATTGAAACATATACATTACCATATGTAAAATAGATAACCAATGGGAATTTGCTGTGTGATTCAGGGAACTCAAACTGGGCTCTGTAACAACCTAGAGGGGTGGGATGGAGTGGAAGGTAGGAAGGAGGTTCAGGACTCAGGGGGCATAGATATACCTATGGCTGATTCATGTTGATGTTTGGCAGAAACCGACACAATATTGTAAAGCAATTATCCTTCAATTGAAAAATAAATCTATTTTTTAAGAAAGATATATTACTTAAAAGTTCCAGAAGTGTCCAAGAAAGGGATCGATATAAGGTCTTATTTGGTAACCCCGGACGCCATTACTCACTGTCTGGTTTTGGACTTCTGCTTCTCAGCAGTCCCTCCTACATTACCTTGGGTCTGCCCAGTAATACCAGATAATGAGAAGCAAATGTGGAGGATTCTGTTGTTGTTGTTGTTAACTTTGCCCTTCCACTGCCATTTCCAATCTCCTTGACACTGGCAGTCACGAATGTCTCTGAGCCTCCCTCATCCATAAAGCCTGGAGGTTGCTTTCAGTGTTCTCTTTGATGGTACCTTCTAGGGCAAAAGCTTTATGGAGCTTTCAGAGGGTCATTGGCTTCCTCCCTATCCAAAGCACCTATCAAGTAGGTGGGGCTTCCCTGGCGGCTCAGCTGGTAAAGAATCCGCCTGCAATACAGGAGACCTGGGTTTGATTCCTGGGTTGAGAAGATCTCCTGGAGAAGGGAACGGCTACCCACTCCAGTATTCTGGCCTGGAGAATCCCATGGACGGTCTAGTCCATGGGGTTGCAAAGAGTCGGCTACGACTGAGCAACTTTCATTTTCACTATCAAGTAGGGGAGCCCTTCTTCCCTGCCTGCTGCCTTCTGCAGTGGTTCAAAGTCTGGAGAAGAGCAAAGGTAATAAATAGTCTCCTGCCCCCTCCAAGGGGCCCTCTGCAGACCATTAGCCTTCGGTTGACTTTGGCTCTGCTGTCAGTTGGTAGGATTTGCAGCAAAATGGTTTCATACCTAAACTTCCCCAGTGGCTCAGTGGTAAAGAATCTACCTGCCAATGCAGGAGACACAGGAGATATGAGTTCAGTCCGTGGGTCAGGAAGATCCCCTGGAGAAGGAAATGGCAACCCACTCCAATATTCTTGTCTGGGAAATCTCATGGACAGAGGAGCCTGGTGGACTATGGGGTCACAAAGAGTTGGACATAACTGACCATGCACACATGGTTTCGTGCGTGTTTGAGTTGAAGTGTTGCTCAAACTGAGGGAGCACTGATTTTTAAGATTATGTTTGCATTCTAGTCTGTTCTAGAGAGACCTAATATCAAAAAACACCAAGAAACTCTGCTTCCAAAGCAGGTGGAGGGAATGGTGGAATGTTGCTGAAGGGAGCTCACTATTGTGTGCTTTTGTTGGAGATTTAATTTTAATTAGCCGATGCAAATGATCTGTTCCACATATGTAAAACAAGAGGACAAGAAGCTGATCCCTGTGTCAACATCAGGATGTCTGCCTTAAGATCCCATTCAAATAACTCCCTAAAAATGATCAGACACTGAATATATTATTTTCTGACTTTGACAAAACCAGTCTGCACAAAGCAGCAGCCCCATGAGGTTATGGATAAACCAACCGCGTTAAAACTTCAGCATTTTCATGTCAGTCACAGATTTTCTTAAGGGCCAAGTCACTGTTTAAGGACTAATGTGTTTGGAGAGGGGGGAAAAAAATCGCACTGTGTTATTAGGCAGAATCCCCTTTATATACAGGGATTGGATCAGCTTGACCCTGATTGTGTTGCCTGCTTTATTGTCCTACTTCAAACACAGGGCCCTGGGCATCATCTTAAGGAAGGGCTGATTGAACTGTCGGCCTGACACTTGTCAGCTGTGGATAATACGGGTTTCAGTCCGTCATGCTCACACATAAATGAACCATGACAGAGATAGACTGTTGAATAGAAAAAGCAGTTTTTTTTACTGTGGATAACCTTTCTTGAATAAATGCAACAAATAATAAAGTCTGAAAAAGAGGACATGTACCCTAGGAAAGCAGTGACGTTCAGAACCAAATGGTTATTATCTTTTAGGGCCATCAAAAATTGCCCATTATCAAAGCATGTGATTGAGAGAAAAGGGAAAAGTGCTATGATTATAATAAAAATGATGGCAGTTGAGCCCATGCAGTCTCCAATATAATATCACATAACAAAACCCAGTTACAGCTCACCAGGATTAGAAAGGAGGCATTGTTTGTGTACCAAATGGAAGCCACAATTGTTCTTAGGAAATGGTGGCACACATCTTAATTAAAACAGCAAAGGAAAAAAAAAATCTGAAACACTTTACTTCTCTAAAACATTTCTTCTTATGTTTTTACTTTTTTTTTTTTAAAATAACTCCCAGTAGAAATTGTGAAACTCTACATTTCAATCAACACAGTCAAAAGAATGATTTGAATTTACAGGCCTGTAATTGGAACAAATTGGAAACAAAAGACGAGCTCGTTTAAGCCACGTGATGTGGCTGCAGCGCTGCTGTGTACAGTATGCTAGGAGAAAAAAATTGTGTTTCTTTAAAGCAAAGCTAACTCTACTGCAGGCTGCCAGCAATTTGCATAAATGTCTCTACCATGATTCTTTTTTTTATTTATGGGCCCTAAGTTTCTAATTAAATACTAATTAATACTATCACCAGAATTGTCTCCCATCCCCTGCTCTTCATGGCTTTGTCACTTTGATTAATGCACAGTCATTTATTAACTTATTTAACAAGCCAGGGTGCCTCATGACAAACTAGATTAAATTATCCTCATAACAGTCTCATTATTGAAAAAAAAGGGAGTCTTAAACTTAATAAAAATTATCCTCGATAATGTTAAAGCTTTTCCTCTGCACCCTTAAAAGATAGAAATAGGTTTCTTGTTTGATTTATAATATATGGAGTTGCATAAAGCATCCATTAATAAAATGTATAAGTTCATTTAGGCTTCACATTACACTAGTGCTGGAGCCTTGGGTGCTTATTATTTAACTTTTGCTGTAGTTATGAAGATAATTAATGTCCTGACCAGACAGGGACTAAAATACCCACTAGAATGAGATAATTAGAGACATAAATAATGTTTAGGCTCTCCTGTGCTGCTTTTTAAATTAATTGTTTTGTTTTCTACCCAAACTTGAGAAAGAAGAAAATAGGAGTTTACCAAGGAACTGTACAATAAAGGTGACATGTTTGTTTCAGCGGATCCACAGGGACTGTGAAGCTTCCCAGTTTCTGGGAAGGAGGAGGGACTGGGACTGGCTCTTCGGAGCGTGGGGGCGGGGTTGGAATGTTGGGCCCTCGTTGCTCGCTGGCTCCCTCTTGTGGTCAGGTCGTAGTGGCAAGCACACCTCAGCAAAGCTGCGTCGTGAGCCGACAGGAAGCCCAAGGGTTGAACAGTCTCTTAATTACCTTGTGGTGTAAACTTCTCATCTTAGTCAGACTCTGAGCAGAAGGAGAGCCCTAGAGGAAACTGAAGGGGCCTAGGGCAACAATTTTTTTCACGCTGACGAGGCAGAACGCAGGAAGTTGTGGCTCATGCCTTGCTGGTCTCAAAACAAAAATGTATAAATACATTAAAACATATGTGGAACATGGGCTCTTGGTGGAGTGGTGTGTTACAGGAGCGTTTCAGCATACTCTGAGGGCGTGTTTTCTACTCGTTTTCAGTTTCCTGCTAAAATAGCATCCTCATTAAGTTCCCGAGGTAATCCGGTGCCGGAAGAGTAGATCGGGATCTGTGTAATGGAAAAGTGTTTCCTGGTTCCCCACGTGGTCTGTAGTGTCCGGCTCTTAGGCTGGGGCTGTTGGGAAGGGTCACAGACAGGGAGCTGGCCCCCTGAATGGGTAGCGCTTGACCTTTTACGAAGCCCTTTGCCTAGACCAGAGGGAGGGGCTGTCATATGGTTGCCAAGGGGTCACCTGGCCCAAGGGGTCACCTCACCCTTCCCTCCTGGCTGCTTCCTCCCTGGGAAGGGCACCTGGCTCCTTTTCTTCTGGTTTCCAGTATCCTTCCTACGTTTCTGTATTTCTGCATCTCACCTCCATTTTTGCTCTCTCACACTTATCTCTCCCTCTCACCTTTCCTTTTTATCCTTGATTCAGAGGGCAGATAACAATCAGTGTACTTATTCACATGCAAAAATAGCTCACTTGTCAGAGCTGCACAGGGCCTGGTGCCACGGAAATTCCGTGAGCGGAAGACTGGTTCTGAGAACTGTCTTTGGGTTTCAAGAGCTTCATGTCATAGTTATCTCAAGTTCACACCCATCCCCTGGAGGTGAGCAGATGGCACTTGTCTTTATTATTTGTAACTCTTGCTTAGCATTGACTAACATTCCCATCTTTGCAAGCCCACTACTGGAGACCTAATAGTAGGTGGTTTTGGCCCAGAAGAGATCAACATTACATCGGATCTCAGCTCCCTGATTTACTTGATTTCCTCCTGGTGACTTTATTTGAGTTCAAGGTATTAAGACCCCAGCTCGCCCAGAATTCATCTGTGACAAGTAGGCCAACTTAATTTAAGCGGGGCCCCGAGGAGCCTTGTGAGATGTCACAGATGAAAACAAAGCTCAGTAAAGGAGACGCTCGTGGTCAGCGCCGGAAGGTGAGAGCCCAGGGGGGTCCCATTCCTGCCCAGGACCTTCCCTTTCCATCCCTGTTGGCATCATTATGGTGCCCTGAGGAGTGGGGGGCACAGGGGAATGGTGGTAAGGTGGAGAGGGGGTGTGGATTAACAAGGAGTAGTTGGGAAGAACTGCATAACTGCAGACTTCATGACTCTAGTTTCAGAGTTTCTGATTTAGTCTGACTGAGGGCCAGGAATCTGCATTTTAAATAGGCCTGAAAGTGACTCTGAGGCAGGGGTCAGTCATGGATCACTGGATGCGAAACACTGGGCTGGAGAGTGGAGGAAGAGAAGATGAAAGAATTGACAGGAGGTGAGGGATTTTTTTCTGAGTCATCTTTACCCTCCTGAGAAAGTGCGGTAGCCGTTGTGTGTCCTGCAGACATTGCTTACCTGGGCCTGCATCTCCAGGTAATGAGCAGGGGGCAGGGGAGGGAGGTGGGTTGGGAAAGTGCAAAAGATTCCTTCCGGCCAGAGAGGAAAGCCCACCCACCAGCACACTCTGTGGCGCTCATCATCACCTCTCCCAAGTGCTGCCCTGGCATCAGTCCTCCGGGCCCCTTCAGTGCTGCTGCTTCAAGATTCGTACCCACCTCCGCCCTGTGATAGCCAAGGAATCCTATGAGCTGGAGTCAGGAGGAGATGGAGGTGTCCTGAGCCCAGGCTTCTCCAAGCCTGTGAGTGAAGAGAAGTTTGTCTGGAGGGGCCCTATTTCCTGTCTCCATAGCAACCCTCTGGAACAATAAGAGTGTGCAGTGGGCTTTAATTAAACTGATTCAGTCACATGTGGCCTAAAGAGAGTCCGGTCAGCTGTGGTGTGTCTGGCTTCTGAAGGCCTGGTCTACTGTTGGGTCATGCTAGGCAGGCAGGTGCTGTGGGGGCAAGTGGCCCTCGAACAGCTTCAGAACCAAGCCTGTGCCCAACTGGAACCCCTGACCTGTTGGGTTTTCTCTGTATGTTCTTCATGCCTTTGCCACCGTGTGGCCCAGAGTGATGGAGAAGCCACGTGTGTGCACCATGCAATGCATCAGATGCTGAGGATTGAGGGCGAGTGCCAGGCACTGTCCTCGGTGCTGGTGGTACAGAGAGGCAGGAAGTTTTCTTGCCAACAGGCTTGGCTTTAGCCCTTGAGGCTTTCAGTGACAAGGCCTTGAGGAGAGAGGTAAGTCTATAGAAGCCGCCTGGGGATCCAGCTGGCCCCCAGCATCATGCAGCCACTTGGAAGGGACCGGGACAGCCATGGCTGATGGGTTCCAGGTTGGTTTCTCAGGATGGATATGACAGTGGGGAGAGAGATAGGGATTGGGGCTGTGGTTTTGAGACTGGCATGTGCTTCCCCCTCCAGGGCCTGTGTGAAATGATCCACCGGGAATGGGTAGAGAATACTGAAGCTCTTACGATATTGGCTGTTAATGCCCTTATATTTGTGTGTGTGTGTGTGTGTGTGTGTGTGTGTGTGTGTGTGTGTGTTAGTCGCTCAGTTGTGTCTGACTTTTGGCGACTGCATGAACTGTAGCCCACCAGCCTCCTCTGTCCATGAAATTCTCCAGACAAAAGTACTGGTGTGGGTAGCCTTTCCCTTCTCCAAGGGATCTTCCTAACCCAGGGATTGAACCTGGGTTTCCTGCATTGCAGGCGGATTCTTTATGATTTATGGTACATTTTAAAAAGAAAATGTTGATCCGATGGTAAACTGTATGCGATTTATGAATGAATGAGTGAGTGAATGTCAGAGATATGTGCCTGGTTATTTCTCCTGTATCACTTTTGGATGTACATTATGAAATAAATTCGTGACCATTGGTCTAGACTGTCAATAGAGTGCTTGAAGCTCTCGTCCCTAGAGTCTAGGTTGGATGGGGAGCGAAGCCAAACCACAGGAGAGCTGAGAGAACAAGGGGAAATGGACAGAATGGGGGATGGAAGGTGGAGCACACCACTAGTGGGATGGTGCTAAGTGAACTCGCTCAGTCGTGTCCGACTCTTTGCGACCCCGTGGACTGTAGCCCACCAGACTCCTCCATCCATGGGATTCTCCAGGCATTCCCCATTCTCTACTGGAGTGGGTTGCCATTTCCTTCTCCAGAGGATCTTCCCGACCCAGGGACTGAACCCAGGTCTCCCACATTGCAGGCAGATGCTTTAACCTCTGAGCCACCAGGGATGATGCTAGGTTATTCCAAAGTCAGGTTTGTAACCAGGGGAGGGAGGGAGTGAAAGGGGGAGGGTAGTGATGGTCCATGTGGATATGGAAGTGCCATGTTTATGGGAGGTTCTACAATAGAAAAGAAGGTGGTAAGCCACCAAGGTGCCAGTGGGAGGTTTGGGGGAAATTGTGGGCTTCCCTGATAGCTCAGTTGGTAAAGAATCTGCCCGCAATGCAGGAGATCTGGGTTTGATCCCTGGGTTGGGAAGATCCTCTGGAGAAGGGAAAGGCTACCCATTCCAGTATTCTTGGGCTTCCCTGTGGCTCAGCTGGTAAAGAATCTGCCTGCAATGCGGGAGACCTGGGTTTGATCCCTGGGTTGGGAAGATCTCCTGGAGAAGGGAAAGGCTACCCACTCCAGTATTCTTGGCCTGGAGAATTCCGTGGACTATGCAGTGCATGGGCTTGCAAAGAGTTGGACGCAACTGTGCAACTTTCACTCACTCACAGTGGGCGAACAGGTGGGGCGTGAGGCGGGAAGGAGGGATTTATATGAGGGTGGAAGAGCAATGTTGTCTCCAAGGGGTCAAGAGGACACAGATCCTCCCTCCCCATCCCTGGGAGTCAGGGAGCAGTGGAGTGAGATGGTGAGTTCATGGCTGAGAGAACCAGACTCCAAAGGAAGCAGGAAGAGAAAGGAGTGCTCCCCCCACTAAAGTCAAGGGAGGATTTCTCATCATGGAACAGAGGGTGCAATAGGAGTAGGTGCTGGTGGAGCAAATGAGACAGGCTGGAGGTGAGTCCGTGGGGAAAGAGGGCATACTGCCCACACTCAGGGCTCACCCCTCTGCACCACGGGTGTGCTGATATCAAATGCCCTGTTGGGTGGGTTGTGGAATAAACGTTGTAAGCATAGCTGACATTTTTTTTAAGAGAGTGTACAAATGTCTTTTCATTGAAAAACACAAAATATGTTATCTGTGGGCGTGCACCATGGTAGCTGTAAACCATCACACACTTTGTCAGCTGATACCCCTAACTGAAACCTGTAACCTTTCCTTTGGTCTTATTTTTTGTTTTTTTGTTTTTTTCAAGTGATTTCTCTGAAGTTACTGGTGAGAAACGCAGCTCTGAGAACACGCCACCTCCACACCGCCTCCACACCACCTCCACCCACTCTGGCCATGCAGGATCCGCCCCCTCTTCAGTATCTTTGCTACAACTTCTGCTCTGTTTCACACAGCAGGAGCAGCCATGAGGCAGCTCTCAGGACCTTAGTAGGGCCGGTGATGCTTTTTTTTTTTTTTCATCCTAGTCATATCTCCAAGCAGTGCATCACCACCAGCTTCCGAATTGGTTTTGACGAACGTTCTCAGCTGTCAAGGATCCTTCTTACTGTCATTTTGGGCAAGGTTGTGTTATTGCAGACATTTTGAATATTTAACAAAAATAATTTCTATAGCAGTTTTTAAAAAGATTTTATTGGATTTGGTGAGTCCAAAGCTGGAATATGCTGAACCCAAGCCAAACCACCTCTTAGAAAGATGCCTTCTTCCCAAGCAGCTGGGCAGCATCAGTGGCTCTGGAACTCTTCTCATTCATCCCACCCCACGTGTTCTACCAGCTTTCAGCAAGCATGGCTGCTGCATCTGATTGTTTTATAGTACGTTCACGCAATCCTTCCCCTTCGTACTCACTGACAGTGGCCTTTCTTGATTATGATTTTCAATTTGTGACTCATCACCTTTTCCTTTCAAGAGCAGAGACTCCTCTTTGACCTCAATGACTCACCTTTTCTGAGGCTGAACATCTTCAAGATTTAGGGTCAACTCCTCCTCTCTAAACACCTGCAAAAGCATTTAAAAATGAGTCAATTCCAGGGCTTAGTTTTCCTTTATTATACCAAATTTATTCATAATACATTATGCAGGTGTTTTGATGAGAATCCAGAAACATCTTGAGACACCATATTTCTCTGAAATGTGAGAATTTAAAACCATCGCTGTTCCAGGACAAGTCTTGTGAATAGAGCTTTTTATTGCATTCATTTGCATTATTGTGTTCCCTTCTCAGAACTCCTGTCAATTAACAACAGCTTGATCTTGCAGTTGAGACAGCAGAACCCAGAGAAAATTCACCCTAAGTCCCACACTTGCAAGATGGTAGAGCCAGGACTAGACCCAGTGTTCTCTCTGCTAGATCATTCTGCCTTTTCAGAATTAAGGACAGATCAGACAATAAGCTTATTCCTGATCGGGGGTGTGACAGGTTCGAGCTGGAGGGGCCCCCTCTCTATACCTATTTCAACTCCACCTTCCTAGATATTCAGTAGATGTATCTAATTAGGAAAAATGCAAATTATTTGACTGTGTACCTATAAATATTATCCCTGGAAAGAAAAGGAACATTTGGTAAATGTGAAAAAAAAATGGAGAAAATTTGCATGTTATCCTTGTGTAGGGGCCATATTAATCTTCTCTGTATTGTTCCAGTCTTAGGACACATGCTGCCAAGCAATCTTCAGGCTCTTTTAAAATGAATATATTATAAGAGAAAATACTAGAGTATATCACATATAGTAAAGATAACTATTGTTTTATGAGATTTTGTGTTAGTTGTGCATATCTGTAGATACTGTGGGTGATGATGTAAAATTTATTCCATACTGTGGATTGTGCTAACGAATGTTGAAAAGTCACAGGTACGGCAGAAAGATCGTTAGAGAGTGGCTTCAATGACTTGATTCCAGTCATTACTCTGGCAATAACCACCTGCATGAGCATGGCCAAGAAACTTATACCCTCAGGGCTTCCACTTCCTTATCTTTAAAACAAGCAGGTCCAACTACATGTTTTTGAGATCCCTTCCTCTAAGATTGTATCATTCTGGCAATTCTTTCATGGTACCAGCGAGACGCAAAAGCCTTCCGAATGAGAATGGTGGGTCGAGGGCGGTGGCTGGAGCAGGAAGTTGACACGAGCCAGGTGCAGCCACCCGACTTTGCCCACAGCAGCTGCTGCCCTGGTGCTCACTATTGCTGCTCGTCATCTTTGCTGGTAGCACCCCGACATGCTGCTGCCGCAAGGGTGTGAATGATCACCACGGCTGAATCCAAGTTGGAGCCTGTGGGCAGCCATGGAGGCGAGGACTGCCAAACACACACACCTGGTGCCACCCTTGGCACTGCTGGGTGCTCCGAAGCTGTTCTTGATGACAAGCATGGTAAACATTCTGAGGCGGGAGCAAAGAAAACGCAGCGTAAATAGAACAAGTTGAAACTGAGGAGCCATTTTCCCTTTACAGCTGACAAGGAGTAACAGAGACCTTCCTTAGAAAAGAAGAAGGAAGGGGAGCAATTTCAGAAGATACATAGTGTAAAATGCTTAGTTTGACTGCTTTTCTGGTGCAAACAAGTACTTCATTTTGTGTAAAGAACAGGGACCTGTTATCACTTTTTACTCATTTGATGCATAAGATGCAAAGTTGATTTCATGGTGGAGAATGACCCAAGAGGTTGCTTGCTTTCCCTTAATAGAGAAGACATCTTTGACACTGGCACACAGGATCCGTACACACACATACACACACACACACACGAGAACTGATAAATGTATTAAAGGCATAAATTATTTAATGGTCCTGTGACAACATGCACTGCAATAGGAAATAAGATGCATCGCTGTGATAGGCATGCATATGTAGAAATTAGGGGAGTATTTTATTTTTTTTCCTCAGGTAGCAACATGCCAGAAAACATTCTGCCTTTGAAGAACAAAGTACAAAGATGTTCCGACAACTGAGGGTTATAGTTCTGCACCATTGCTTATCATGCACTGCATTTGGAAATAGGGCCTGGAGTAGACAGTCACCTTCCCCAGCCTGGATTTCTTTAGCACCGTCCCACTGAGCGTCATCTGCTGGGTAAGACTTAACAAGATGTGTCTGTTGGCCTGCACAAGACCTGGCTGACTTGAGCCCTGCGTGTCAGGAAGCAGATCAAAAGTGGGCTTTGTGGTGGTCAAACCCTGTGTACTTTTAAAGAAATAAATGAATAATTTAACTCATTTTAGAATTTGCAGAGGGCACTGAGCTGACAGCTCTGGGGCCCAAGGCCTGACTGCTGCCCAGGTGCATCATGGGTATGAACATGGAAATGACCCGGTCCAGCCCCACAGAGGCACCTCTTACAGTCACAGCTGTCACTCCAGTTAGACTGAGGAGGAAAGGCATCCTAGTGCTTGGTCCCAGCCTGATCCTGGCTCTGCAGGAGGTCCTGCTGGACAGGGTGGGGAGGAGATGCACTTGCTAGACTCTCCTTTTATTTTTTTATTTTATTTAAAAAACTATTTTTTTATTTGGCTGTGCTGGGTCTTTGTGGGCTTCCCAGGTGGCTCAGTGGTAAAGAAGCCACCCGCTAATGCAGGAGACATGGGTTCGATCTCTGGGTAGGGAAGATCCCCTGGAGAAGGAAGTGGCAACTCATTCCAATATTCTTACCTGGAGAATGCCAGGAACAGGTGAGCCTGGTGGGCGACAGTCCATGGGATCAGAGTTGCACACAATTGAGCAACGAACACTTTCACTTTCATTGGTATCAGGTGGCTGACTCAAAACTCCTACTTTCTGTCCAGGGATACAGGATAATATCAAAGCAGAATAATTGCTTCCAAGGGTTATTTACATCACTGTGTATTACTTTTGGAGAAGGCAATGGCACCCCACTCTAATACTCTTGCCTGGAAAATCCCATGGACGAAGGAGCCTGGTGGGCTGCTCTCCATGGGGTCGTGAAGAGTCGGACATGACTGAGCGACTTCACTTTCACTTTTCACTTTCATACATTGGAGAAGGAAATGGCAACCCACTCCAGTGTTCTTGCCTGGAGAATCCCAGGGACAGGGGAGCCTGGTGGGCTGCCGTCTATGGGGTCGCGCAGAGTTGGACACGACTGAAGCGACTTAGCAGCAGCAGCAGTATCACTTTTGGGCTTCCCTGGTAGCTTAGCTCATAAAGAATCTACCTGCAATGCAGGAGACCCTGGTTCTATTCCTGGGTCAAGAAGATCCCCTGGAGAAGGGATAGGCTACCCTCTCCAGTATTCTTGGGCTTCCTTGGTGGCTCAGATGCTAAAGAATCTGCCTCCAATGCAGGAGATCTGGGTTTGATCCCTGGGTTGGCAAGATCCCCTGGAGAAGGCTACCCACTCCAGTATTCTTGCCTGGAGAATCCCATGGACAGAGAAGCCTGGTTGGTCATGGTCCACGTCAGCCTTGATGTATTCCTTTCCCTATTTGGAGCCAGCCTGTTGTTCCATGCCCAGTTCTAACTGTTGCTACCTGACCTGCATACAGATTTCTCAGGAGGCAGGTCAGGTAGTCTGGTATTCCCATCTCTTTCAGAATTTTCCACAGTTTGTGGTGATCCACACAGTCAGAAGCTTTAGCATAGTTAATAAAGCAGAAATAGATGTTTTTCTGGAACTCTCTTGCTATTTTGATGATCCAATGGATGTTGGCAATTTGATCTCTGGTTCCTCTGCTCTTTCTAAAACCAGCTTGAACATCTGGAAGTTCATGGTTCACGTATTGTTGAAGCCTGGCTTGGAGGATTTTGAGCATTACTTTACTAGCATGTGAGATGAGTGCAATTGTGCAGTAGTTTGAACATCCTTTGGCATTACCTTTCTTTGGAATTGGAATGAAAACTGACCTTTTCCAGTCCTGGGGCCACTGCTGAGTTTTCCAAATTTGCTGGCATACTGAGTGCAGCACTTTCGCAGCATCATCTTTCAGGATTTGAAATAGCTCTACTGGAATTCCATCACCTCCACTAAGTTTGTTTGTAGTGATGCTTCCTAAGACGCACTTGACTTCACATTCCAGGATGTCTGGCTCTAGGTGAGTGATCACACCATCGTGATTATCTGGGTCGTGAAGAACTTTTTTGTATAGTTCTTTTGTGTATTCTTGCCACCTCTTCTTAATATCTTCTGCTTCTGTTAGGTCCATACCATTTCTGGCCTTTATTGTGCCCTAGACACTCCTTTTGTATAGGTGACTGGGAGGTTTAAGAAATGAATACCTTTCTGGTCATGAGCCACCGCAGCTGGATTTAAAGGTATGAGTCTAATATGGGATGTGGGTGTAGCAACCTCTTCAATGACTAAGTCTACTTCCAGATGACAAAGACAAACAGTACAATCCAGAACCAACACAATAATACTTCCAAAGTCCTAATGACAGGAAAAAAAAAAAGTCCAGCCCATGCTCACCAAGTGGCTGTTATTTTTGTCTGTGGGCTGGGCTGGGGAGACGCTCTTCGTACGGCTGTCACTGGGCCCGGCCGTCTGACTGGAAGTTTTGTGACCTGGCAAGGGGATGGCTATATTTGGCCTCTGGAAGGGAAGTTGCTGAGATAGGGTAGCTTTGGATCATAGGGTTTGAGCCCATGCCAGAGGGAGGGAAAGCCACTTACCCAGCTGAGCAAGCCAGTGGGACAGCCCAGCTGACCTGTTTAGCAGGGTCATGGGGAGGTCTACAGGGGAACACTCCACACTGTTGCTGGGGGAACTCACCTCAGCCCCACGAGTCTGCTATCCCTGGCTGAGCCGGCCAGGAGGGCTGGCATGGGCTTGGCTAACAGCACCCGCAAAGTGGGATTTGATTCAGGCCGCCTGTTCTGCTTCACTGAGCTCGCGGCAGTCTAGGCTGCCTCTTGGTATTCATGTAAGTTTCTCTCTTGTTTACTAGTTACTATTCACATGCCTTGTGTTTGCGAATAGTCTCCTCAGTGGTAAAGAATCCACCTGCAATGCAGGTGACCTGGGTTTGATCCCTGGGTCGGGAAGATCCCCTGGAGGAGGGCATGGCAAGCCACTCCAATATTCTTGCCTAGATAATCCCATGAACAGAGGAGCCTGGTGGGCTACTGTCCATGGGCTGCAAAGGGTCAGACACGACAGAAGCGACGACTTAGCACACAGCCGTCACCAGTGTTTGCTACAAGATCATGAGTGCTTTGGTTTCACCTTTATGATCCACATGGCTTCCCCACACAAGGATGTTTCAAATATCAAACACGTGCTGGATTGTCCTCCCCTTTTATGCTTTGGGTTATGTATATATAAAATATTAAATCTTCAGTTGGGTTATAAAACAAGAATGACACTCGAGTCATGATAGAAAAACAAGATTATTGTTTATAAATATACCACTAAAATATGCATTTTGTAAGGCTCATTGATTTATTTCCAATTGGAGAAACCACACAGACATACAAAATGGTTCATTTGATATTCATTGTAGCTCCTTAGTGCTTTTATTAGAAGTGCCCATGGTGCCAATGGCAAGGTTGATGTTTTCAGGGCTTGAATCAATGCCTGAAACTCATCAATTCCTATAGGCAGTTTTGGTTTAAGGTATTTTGATGATTTTATGAAATGTTTTACCCTATTAAAGAGCCATAACTTAAACTGTGATACAGGGCAGGCACACAGTAGATGATAAATGGCTTTGTGTAAGAGATTTCAAATTTGTCAAATCTGCATTAAATAACTATATTTGAAATCGGTTAGAAGGTTGGGTGAATTCTCCAGGTGAAAATGACTTTTGTTTTATGGATCCCTCCAAAACAATTCCCCCAGAGTTTTCACTTGAATAAATCACATTTGAGTTCAGTCTCCAGAAACAGCTTGCATTGTAAAGTTGCATTAGCTGCTTCTCTGTTTCCTCTTTGTAGGGAAAAGCGCTCGATTTCTTCATTTGTAAAGGAAGTGGGACTAGATAACCTGGAGTGAGAATCTTTATATCCTCTCATTCATTCATTCATTCCATGGGCTTCCCAGGTGGTGCCAGTGGTAAAGAACCTGCCTGCCAATGTGGGTTTGATCCCTGGGTTGGGCGGTTCCCCTGGAGGAGGGCATGGCAAGCCACTGCGGTATTCTTGCCTGGAGAATCTCATGGATAGAGGAGCCTGGTGGGCTATGGTCCATGGGGTCGCAAAGAGTCAGACACGACTGAAGTGACTGAACACGCACGCAGAGAAACAACAACATACAAAGCTGAGGTCTTGTTCTCATGGAGATGACATCCTAGAAGGAGAAAGACAATAGACAAATAAGATAATTTCATGGATTTATAAGGGCCCTGAGGTGGTAAAGGAGAGTATTGTGATGTTGAATTGGGCAGGTGCCCCCAGCCTCTCTGAGAAAGGGTCAGTTCAGCTGAGAAGAAACCACCTGAGTGGCCCTCCAGGGGGGAGCATTTCAAGAAGGGGGCCCGCCAGGGCTGTGGTGTGGCAGTGCAGGAGCGTGCTCCAGGAAGAGAAAGGCCTGGATCTTTTCCTTTTTGGCCTCTCTGGGTCTTTGTTGTGGTGAGTGGGCTCTCCAGTTGTGGTGCTCGGGCTCAGCTGCCCCATAAGCCTGCGGGATCTGAATTCCCCAACTGGGAGTTGAACCCATGCCTCCTGCATTGAAAGGTGGGCTCTTAACCACGTACTACCAGGGACGTCCTTGAGGGTTTTCCTTGTGGCTCATCTTCCCCCATCTCTAGAACTGTTAATACGTTGTTGCACAGAAATGAATGAGGCCTAAGGGGTTGTGGGAAGTGTCCAGAAGGGAGGCAAACGAGATTGAAGCAGACCCTGGGGTTGGGTGTGGGCTGCCATGTCAGCTGCAGGGTACACTCCGCTGCAGTAATGAACAGCCCCACGTCTCGGTGTCTTAACCAAGCATAACCTGCCTGAGGCTCTGATGGCTCCCACCTGGACAGGGAGGCAGATTCTTGCCATCTCGTGTCTCCACCATCTTAAAGTCCTTTGTTTTTCATCTCATGAGTTGGGAGAGGAGAGTGAGTGAAAGACGGAAATGAATCTTTTAGGGACCAGGGCTGCCCTGGCTGCCTGTCTAGAACCCGGGTCCAGGACTCTAGTTTGACTGGAAGGGAGGCTGGAGAACAGTCTTCCTGTGTGCTGAGTGAGGAGTAGATGCTCTGGGGAACAGCAAGCCAATCTCAGCCACAGAGAGAGAGGAGAAAGAGAGAGGGGAAGAGAGCAAGCCCTCCTCCCCTCCCTGTTTCCTTGAAGACCTGCACGGCACGTGTTCCCTCTTGGCCTGGAATGCTGATCAAGGGGTGGGGATATGGAGGGAATGTCCTCACAGTGTGACTTCTTACCATCCCACCAGACAATACACAAAGAAGAAAAGGAGGGGGTAAAGCCATGATCTTAACTGTGGAAGGGAGGTCGCCTATATGAACCCCCTGGTATAGACTAAGTCATTCTGCTGCTTGTTAGGAGTGTGGCAGAGAAGCCAGATTTGACGCTACAGTAGTACTCCTGTTATCCCGTGTTAATCCAGCTTTGCTGCTGTCATCTCACCATCTACTCCAGCCAGGCCCCACTTCTTGAGATGCCCCACCCTACAGAGAACAGAATCCATCCCCTGTGTTCTCACTATTCTGCTCTTGCACTGCCTGAACCTTCCCCTCTACAAAGCCTACTAGGCCTTCTTATCTTTATGGAGCCTTCCCTGCCTTCTCAGCCCTCAATGGAGTGCAGTCATGAAGAGACCAGATGTCTCTTCCATTCAACCTTCAAATCTTCTCCCATGGGTCCTTATTAACCCATCCTTTAGAGACACCCCATAGCTTCCTGGACCACGTCCAACAGTTAGAATAGCCTCAATTTTGAAGGAGTTCAGAATCTGCCTGCCATGCAGTCTGCCTTGTATCTGCCTGGTAGCTCAGCTGGTAAAGAATCTGCCTGCAATTAAGGAGACCCTGGGTTGATTCCTCGATCAGGAAGATCCCCTGGAGAAGGGATAGGCTATCCACTCCAATATTCTTGGACTTCCTTGATGGCTCAGATGGTAAAGAATCCTCCTGTAATGTGGGAGACCTGGGTTCATTCCCTGGGTTGGGAAGATCCCCTGGAGGAGGGCATGGCAACCCACTCTAAAATTCTTGCTAGAGAATCCTTGTGGACAGAGGACCTCTCTGGGCTCTAGTCCACCGGCCCGCAAAGAATCGGACATGACTGAGCAACTAAGCCCACTGCAATTATGAAGATTAGGTTTATTTCCAAGTGTTAAACGTCCAGTCCAGTCTACTGTATCATAATAGAAAGAAAGTGAAGTCACTCAGTCGTGTCCAACTCTTTGCGACCGCATGTACTGTAGCATACAAGGCTCCTTTGTCCATGGGATTTTCTAGGCAAGGGTACTGGAGTGGGTTGCCATTTCCTTCTCTAGAGGATCTTCCCAACCTAGGGATCGAACCTGGGTCTCATACATTGCAGGCAGACGCTTTACCGTCTGAGCCACCAGGGAAGCCTGGTATGATACTTTAGGCTCATCTCCAAATCCAAGTCACTTATCCAAGTGTAAGCTCAGAGATGTGCAGTTGGGAGGGAGGGGTTGATGTGTAATGTTATTCTTCTTCTACCTCATTTTCCTCTGGCTGTTCCAAGGTCCAGGTTGGTGTTGATGAGATTAGAGGAAGAGGGACAAAATAAAACACACACCACAAGATTCCTGGCTAATGTTGAGAAGTCACGCATTGCCTTCCTTTCTGGAAAGAACCATTGTCAGTTATTCCATGGGGCACAGCTTTGGGTACTTTAAAAAGAACCTCCTCTCACTTACCACATAAACTTTACAGCCCTGCATTCTTACTATTCGCTAGCCGCTAGGGCCTTCTTTCTACTTAATGTTGTTATGTTCCTTCCTGCCTCTGAGTCTTTGCAGTTTTACTCCCTTCACCTGGAGTCCAGTCTCCCTTGCCCCTTGTCTAGGTAACTGCTAGTCATCTTTCAAATCTCAGCTCAAGCATCAGTTCTTTGGAGAAGCTTAATTTGAACTCTCAGCCCAGGGCAGGCCCCAACTGTACACTCTCACAGCCTCTGTAATGAAGACATTGATTGTGTAAACAATTATTTAACATCTGTTTCCCCCACTTGAATGTAGATTTCAAGAGGGTTTGATAAATCAGTACTTGTAGGAAGAATAAATGTGTTTTCCCAATAAGCTCATGAACACTTTGATGTGCTAAACAGATGATAGTACTGTTAGTCATTCAGTCATGTCCGACTCTGTGAGCCCATGGACTGTGGCCCACCAGGCTCCTCTGTCCATGGAATTCTCCAGGCAAGAATATTGGAGTGGATTGTCATTCCCTTCTCCAGAGGGTCTTTCTGACCCAGGGATCAAACCTGCGTCAGTAGGCACTCAATAAATATCTGTGGAACTGACTTGAAATTGATGGCGGGAGCTACGCCTATTAATCTCTGGGTTCGCTATATGACTTAGCACATAGTAGTATTTCAGTTAATTCAGTCTGTTACCTAAGTCTTTTGAACAACATTACCAGCATTGACCAAATAATGGAGAATTGACTGGAATGCAGTTTTGACCTATGCGTTATGGATATTCTTCATTGTCAGCAGCTTTTTGACCCAAGCCAGGCTTCTCACTGGCTGACTTCATATTCTGTGGTCCAGGAGGAACATGCTATAGAAAGAGAACATTGTTAATGTGACCCTAGGTCTGAAGAATGACAAAGTCTAATAATTTTTCCCTTTGCTCTCTTCAGTACACTTGTGCCTTATCAGTGGAACTGATCTGATTCTTGGTTCCCCAAACGAGGTCTACCATATGTGCCTCCAACCTGAGTTGCGTGAAGACTTCTTTTATTAGCCACAATTAGTTGCAGGTGCAAAGACTGAGGGCACAACTAACTGTATCTGGAATCACCCACTCACATACGAAATGAAGCACTTGCACACTCAGAATTAGGTTCAAGTGGCTAATTGCACCCGGAAGTAGGTAATTGCTGGTGCAATTAGCTGCAAGTGCGATCTTTCACCTGAGACTAATTGCTCCCAAAGTAAGGAGATAGGGATTGGAAATTCAGCCCTGAATGAATGTGTGGTTATTGCAACCACCTGTGATTTTAATAGTCCTCCCCGTTGGAACTTAGAGTGTGGTGGCCTCCCTTTGGTTTTTACGAACAGTTAGGTTGCTTAACTCTTTCTGTATAGTCATTTCACAGCATTCTCTTCTCCAGTTGGGTCTTCTTTCCCTTGCCAAGACCGTCTTACATTGAGGGTCTGCCAAGCCAGAGATCTGGAATCCCTGGCTGTTTAAAAGACGCATGCTCCTCCATGGATATGTGTGTGCATGCTCAGTCGCTCCAGTCATGTCCAGCTCTGCAACCCACTGGACTGTAGGCCACCAGCCTCCTCTGTCCATGGGATTCTCCAGGCAAGAATACTGGAATGGGTGGCTGTGCCCTCCTGCAGGGGATCTTCCTGACCTGAGGATTGAACCTATGTCTCCTGTATTGGCAGGCGGATTCTTTACTCACTGAGCTACCTGGGAAGCCCCCTCCACTGTTCACCTGTACCTAAACCCCTCAGAATACAGTATAAGAAATGGTAGATAATTTGGAAAGTTAGTGGGTGGTAACTTCCAGTTAGTTCTTGAACACAGTCCCCTGAAGATGGCCATTTGAACATGAGATGGAAAGTTCTCCTCCCCAGCGTCTCCCAGGTAAGGAGGAGACAGATTCTCTATCAAACTACCCATAAAACTCTTCACTAGCAGGTTCATGGAAAATCCCATGGATGGAGGAGCCTGGTGGGCTGCAGTCCATGGGGTTGCTGAGAGTTAGACATGACTCAGTGACTTCACTTTCACTTTTTACTTTCATGCATTGGAGAAGGAAATGGCAACCCACTCCAGTGTTCTTGCCTGGAGAATCCCAGGGATGGCGGAGCCTGGTGGGCTGCCGTCTATGGGGTCGCAGAGAGTCAGATACGACTGAAGCGACTTAGCAGTAGCAGCAGCAGCAGGTTCAACCTGACATGTACTTCCCTCCATGCTTTCCTCCTGTGTTGGAGTCCAACCAGGAAAATAGAAACCACCATAGGTTTGGTGTCTTTTTTTTTTTTTTTAATGATTATAAAATTAAAGCATTGGAAAATTCAATGAACTTTAAATACAGTAAAACTAACCAAGGAAACCAAATTGTTAATACTCTCCAGAAAGTCTTTTGATTATATAAACATTATTTAGGTAAGAAGTTGATCGCCATAGTTGTTTTAACAGAGAATTTAATAAAAGGAACTAATTAAACTGGTATTTGCTAGTGAAGTTGCTCAGTTGTGTTCAACTCTTTGTGACCCCATGGACTGTAGCCTGCAAGGTTCCTCTGTTCCTGGAATTTTCCAGGCAAGAATACTGGAGTGGGTTGCCATTTCCTTCTCCAGGGGATCTTCCTGACCCAAGGATTGAACCTGGGTCTCCCACACTATAGGCAAACTCTTTACCATCTGAGCTTCCAGGGAAGGTGCTAAACTGTTATTAGCAGACTGAAAGGGCAAAAAAAGAACTCTGAGAGATCTCAGAGTTAACTGCAGGAGGCAACTATCACCCTGAGGGCTAGGGAAATAGAGGCAAGAGGCTGGGTTTGTGAGCGCTAGGAGCTCGGAGATGGGGTCCTCTAGAGCTGGTGCACACGCCTCTGGGAGGGGTGCCACCTGGCTTTCTTGGTACCTCAGTGGCTCGGAGGCAGGATCACAGAGAACTGGGACCCAGAACTCTGAGCAGAGGGCACCGTCCATCTGCTTCTGGTGCTTCGCTGCTTCTGGTGCTTCGGAGAGAAACCCTGCAGAAGGGGACCCAGAGCTCCGAGGAGGTCTGCCACCCAGCTGGCACTGCCCTGTGGACAACCGGTGAAGCACAGTAGTGCACGTTCACAGGGAAAAATGCCTTCAGGATACGCCATGGACCCTGGGGCTTGTGCGGCTTGGGTCAAACCAGGATGTAACGTCTTGAAGTAAGAGGGGAAAGTGACAGCTGCAGAAAAGGATTTCTGAAGAAGGCCTGGAGGAGAGGAATGTGAGTCTGTGCAGGGTGTCTTGTCTTCTTCGTCTTTCATTTTGGAGGCTGTGGGATTTTAGCATAGTGGACCCCTACTGACCTCAGGAGCTCATCTTCCAGTTTTGTATCTTTTTGCCTTCCCATACTGTTTATGAGGTTCTCAAGACAAGAATACTGAAGTGGTTTGCCATTCCCTTGTCCAGTGGACCACATTTTGTCAGAGCGCTCCACCATGACCCATCCGTCTTGGGTGGCCCTGCATGGCATGGCTCATAGCTTCATGGAGCCACACAAGACTGTGTGATCCATGTGGTCATTTTGGTCAGCTTTCTGTGATGATCCAGCATTTTCCTTTGCCTGGTTTTAGTTTATTATGAAGCAATTGTGTGTGCAGGTGACAGAGACACAGAGAAAGGGAAAGAGGGAATGTTACTGTCACAATGCACGCACGCCAGTGGTGGTCCTAAACTCTGGTCTCGGTAGGTGTCCGCAGCCAGCCTTGCCAAGGGATCTTTCCTCGCTGCTCACCTGACTGATCAACATCCTCTCTCCTTCTTGCTGTGAGAGCTCAGGCCTGCCTGAAGCCTGTCTCCTGACCTACCCAGAGTGCTGACTCCTCTGCCTCCCTGCTTAGTCAGTCCAGGGTAGGAGAGGATCCTGCTCGCTAAGCTGGAGGCGGCCTCAGCTGAATGCCAATCAGATGGGGTGGTGACTGCTTTGAACTCCCTCTGGCTGTGGAATCTGCCCTTATTCAGTTGCTGTGGTATGTAGTGACAAAGCCTGGCAAGGAAGCAGAGAGACTGCAGCCAGAGGGGAGTAGAGGAGGGTAGTGGCCTTGGACTGGCCCTGGGCACCTGCCCGGCCAGTCTTGCGCTCCACGCTGGGCTTGGGCAGAGAGTTCCAGAGTGCTCAGTGCTGCCGGAGGAAGGCGGTGTGTACTCGCTGGCTCAGAGCCAGCTCCTGATGGACAGATAGGTTGCTTCAGCCCAGCACTTTCATTTGGCAAGGGGAGCAAATGTTCCTTTGCCCTTATCACCCTGGTTTGTGGCAACTGAAGCCTCTCCAGAGGCAATGTAAATATTAGGGGAAGTTGGGTCACCTGCTGATAGTTTGGACTCAGAAAAAATTCTTTTCTTCCTACTAAAGGAATAAAACCACATGGAAGAAATGCTGGAAAAAAACAACAGCTTAAAAAATCTGACCAAGCTACAATAGTCACTAATATCACATAAAGATGTTTTCCCTGACTCTTCCCTGCGGAAATAGTTTGTTCAGCCATTCATTCCTTCCATGAGTATTAGTTTGGCATCTACTATTACCGGCACCTGGAGATAGGACCCTGAATAGGACAGATACAAATCCTAGCCGCTGCAAGAGCTTATATTCTTGGGGAAGAAGTTCTAATATCATGCACGTATAATTTCTTATCCAGTTTTCACTTGTCATTCTATCTCACGAGCTCTTCCCTGGTCACTGCCTCATCTTCATACCCACTATTCTGAAAACTATTAACACTTATTTTTCCAGGTGAAGGAATCAGAGTTTGTTTAACCATTTCACTCTAGTCAGGTATGAGCTCTGTTTCCCATTTCCCCAGCATTAAATAATGCTGTGATAAGTATCCTTGTACTTAGGGGCTTCCCAGGTGGCTCAGAGGTAAAGAATCCACCTGCCAGTGCAGGAGATGCAGGTTCAGTCCCTGGGTCGGGAAGATCCCCTGGAGAAGGAAATGGCAACCCACTCCAGATTCTTGCCTGGAGAATCCCACAGACACAGGAGCTTGGTGGGTTACAGTCCATGGGGTCGCAGAAGAGTTGGACACAACTTAGCAGCTAAACAACAGCAAAAGTGAAGAACACTTATGTAGGTGGCTTGAAATTTTTTTTTTCCTTTATTTTGGTTACTTTCCTCCTTGGCTATATCTTTCACAGTATCAGGCAGGACTCCTGGTGACGACAACAGAGCTAATAGCTGGTTAGGTTAAAGAGGGAAGGGACCTACTGGAAGGTTATCCATCTAGTTATTTACAGGATTGGCAGAAGGGTGGAGCACCAAGCTCTGAAAAGCAGCAGGAACGTGGGGCTGGGGCAGCAGAAGTACAGGCCAGGTCCACCCCCCGCCCCAGGAACAGTGTTCGTAAACCTTGCAGCCTCCTCTCCCCTTGGACAAGCCTCAGGGCCTCCTCCCAGCTCCACCAACATGGGGAGGAATCTTCATGCTCCTTGAACTTTTGTCTCACACTGTCCTTCAAGATTCCAGGTTTAGGACTGGCCAAGATTTGGCCTCACTGGGTGGATCTCTGCCTGCCTCTCTGTTTCTAGGGAGTCAGGGCAGGGAATAGCTCCCCTTCCTTGTCTGTCCTGGAGAAGATGGGTTTCTGCCCCACCCCTGCAGACAGGGAAAGCGGTGGTTCTGGTAGGAGAAAAGGAAAAGTATTCTCTACATGCACATTCTTTTACTTATTATATGTAAAGGGGTGGAGAGATTGGGGCAGAGTAACAGCACCATTCTATTCTGCCTGCCAGTGGAGGGTACAAACCCTGCTCAGCGGGGCTGAGTTAGGACCCAGGGGTGTTAGGGACTACCACTGGCCCTGCCATACTCAGTGTTCAGAAAATGTAGGTGAGATTCACACTGATGAGGTTTGGTTTATACATACGGAAACTGAGGCTTGGTAAGGATCTGTGACTTATCTCGGATCACACAGTCAGGAAACCTAAGCCAGCCAAACCTGAGTATAGGTCTTCTAAAAACCCTGTGGGTTAACGGGTGACTTGACCTGCACTACTTCCCAGCGCTGGGCTGGTAGCTGGTATGAGGGGTGCCTGGAGCAATCCACGTAAAGGCCCTTTCAACAAAGGGGCCTTTGTAACAAGTCTTTCTTTGTTTGGCCATCAGGCTGTTCCCTGAAGTAATTAAGGCCTGTAGTCCTTAGATATAAAGCTGGCTAACACTACTTAACAGTAATACAGCAATTTGACCTTGGGTGCAACGCTGTGTTTGAAATGCATGAGTCAGGTCAGCCCTACTCCCAAACACCTGGGTATGAGACACGTAGCTGGATGGCCCTGCCTCTCCTGCCTTGGCTGGACAATGCCCATTGGTCCTAAGGAAGGAGGTGTATTGGCATTCTCCTGGGCAGTGCCAGACAAGAAGGCTGGCACACAGCCCCTACTGCTGGGGCTGCATCTTTAGGACCTGCAGGCGGACATCTGGCCCGCTGCTGCCTGGACGAGAAAGGTCCCAGCCTTGAGGGTCCCTGAGTACTAGGTCATGCCCATCTGCATCTTTTCTGCCAGTGCCCCGTGCCCTCCTGGGGTGGTGAGTAGATGCTCTCCTCTTTGCCTGGGGACACAGTCTCCCCTCAGTTCCCATAGGTTCTCCGGAGCCAGTGTTAAAATCAACTTGTGTTTTCTTTTTTCCTCCAAGACTACCTTTATGTTAAAGATCTCTCATCTAGAGGAGGAAAGACAAGCTTGACTCTCCTTGCAACCAGGAAATTAGGCTTTCATCAGACCTGTACCACTGGGGACTGTGAGGGTCAGCAGACAGAAACGGGGTCTCTGCCTTCAGAGCACTTTCGATGTCTCTCTGGGTGGGTACCGCATGGAGGGGAAGAGCAGCGAGAAGGCTCTTTTGTTAATGATAGGGCCCCTGTCTGGCCTTTCCTCTCTGAGCCTGCAAATACACCGCCATGCAGCTCACCTGCCTAGCAGATGGCAGAAGCTCAGGGTTTCGGTGGAAGCGGACTTCTGGCAGTGGTAGAGTTAGCACCTGCGGATTCTACTCCCTGCGTAAGCTCCCCAGGACTCATGACACAACGGGGTTTCCAATCGTGCTGAGACACATTTCCCCCACACGACTGGTGGGTGACTCACTTCACTACTGAGAACCAGCATCAGGGTTTCAGCAGAGGTTGGGGCTCTCAGTTCCTCTTCACCAAGGGCAATCTGTGAGGGGATCTTTCGGCTTCAGTGACTTTGGAGAATTCAGGGAGTCATGAGGGTCTCTTTGGGGGACTGAGTCCCAGGGAATGTGTGCTGAAGGCCCTGTATCTCAGGCTTACTGTTCACCAGGTGCCCTCCTGCCCTCCTGGAGCCCTCAGGCTCAGGGTGAGGCTCCTTCAGGCTCAGCCCCTGCCAGCCTTGAGCTCATGGCACCGGTGTGGGCCGTGGGAACAGTCCTCCTGGCTGGCGCCCATGGTTCAGGGCTGCAGTGTCTGCTGAGAATTTAAAACCAATAATAAAATCAACTGTAAGTCAGTCTGCTTTTTATTATCCCCATGCCAGCAGTTCTAAACAATGTCAGTGATAAAATACTTTTATCCCCCACCCCCCCAAATTTTTGTTGGTCCACATTCTAAACAATTACTGTGGTGATTGTTGAATTTTAATTATACACACACACATATATGCTTCAAATTAGCATATTTTATTGCTTATCCTTTAATAAATATTACATCCCACATGAAAGTTAATTAGGAGGACTCCCAGTAAGAACAGTTCTGATGGATCAAGCTGGCTTCAGGCACAGTTAGTGTCTCTAGCTCTCATGGTGCTAGGTACGCCTGCATTTAAACAGTAGATAAACGGTGATAGCCCAGTGATTGCAAAGTCAAGAAACAAAACCTGAGATAAATCAATTTTCTTCCATATGACCACTTGGTGTTATCATGTTTAAACTTTAGCAAGTGCAAATTTTAGTCCATATATAAAGTGTTTGACTAAATTTAATAGTATCTTTACAATTAAAATCTATTCTAAGTGACTTTTAAAAGGAACAAATGAACAGTAAGAATAATAATTATAGATTATTCCATGATTATCATTGAAAATAACTTTGTCACATAGAAGAGGGTGTTTAAAAAAAAACAAACCCTACTTTGGTTGTGAGACAGGCTAGGTCCACAACATCTGTGTTGATTTGGATGATAGAAATCAGAACCTGGCTGAAACAGGAAGGGCTTGTTAATCAGGCTTTAAATGGCCTGCAAACCCTGTGAAGAACTGGATGAGCAGTATCTAGTCAGAGCTCCCAGAAGCACCTCCAGCTCAAAGAATTATTGGGAGATATGACTGGGGAAGGCTGTGGGCCCACCTGTTCACTGCAGAGCCCACTGCCTCTGCCATGATAGAGGCCAGCCAAGTGAAAGCCTCATGCCCTGTCCACATGGGCTCTAGACTGAGGGCTTGCAGCAGTGCATCCAATTGGCAGAATCTTATCCCATCTGAACCCCAGCTTGCAGAGGAGGATGGCAGACAGTTGTTTCCCAGGGTTTGCAGTATAGGATGGTCCCCTGCAGAAGTTTGGGATGGAGGGAGAGCTAGCCAGTGCCCAGCGCCCTCCCCAGTGACTCAGCTGGGTGTCCATGCCTCATTCCTCTGGTCTCTGGAAGGGAAGGGCTGCTGCTGAAGCTCCAATACTTTGGCCACCTGATGCAAAAAAACTGACTCATTAGAAAATACCCCGATGCTGGGAAAGATTGAAGGCAGGAGAAGGGGAAGACAGAGGATGAGATGGTTGGATGGCATCACCGACTTGATGGACATGGGTTTGGTCTAGCCTCAGGAGTTGGTGATGGACAGGGAAGCCTGGTGTGCTGCGGTCCATGGGGTCGCAAGGCGGGACACGACTGAGGGACTGAGCTCAGCTGAGGGACTGCCCCTGTTTGCCAGCCAGGCTCTGGTCCATGCTGGCTTCTGGGTGAATGGCTGACTCTGTCTTCCAGCGTTTCCCGTGCAGCCATCCTGTGCTGTGGCACTTCCTCTGCTTCGCAGGGATCTTCTCCGCGTGGGGTCCTTGTCGAGGCGGTCCTAGTGGTACTTTGTGAGTGTTCTCTCCAAGTCTTCATCACATCAGCTTAGTAACGTCTGTCGGGTAAGAGAGGCTCAGAACACCCACACCTCTCCCTGATACCACCCCTAAATCCCACCCCTTAAGTACATGCCTTTTTTCCCCTAACTTGTTTTGGCTGTGCTGAGTTTTCGTTGCTGTGTGCGGGCTTTCCCTAGTTGGGGCCGGTGGGGGCTGCTCCTTGCAGTACGAGGGCTTCTCTGTGAGGTGGCTTCTCTTGTCGCAGAGCACGCACAGCCTCAGTCGTCGTGGCACACAGACCTAGTTGCCCTGCAGCATGTGGGATCTTCCCAAACCAGGGATGGAACCTGTGTCTCCGTGTTGGCAGGGAAATTCCCAACCCTAGACTCCCAGGGAAATCCAGTGCTTGTGTTTTTATGGTTCTTATTTTATAATAACTTTCAGGCATTTTCCCCAGTTTGCAGACTAAATGAGGCTCTTGTCCTCAAGTTCTCATTATCATTCTCATAACATTAAAAAAAAACAACCACTCTTAATTTGCATCTTTACTTGGGCCCCAAAGCCTTCCGGGGACAGTGGGTAGTTGTGAGTGACACTGGGACGGAGGAGCAGGCCCTGGAGGCTGACAGTGCAGACAGGGCTGGCGGCAGCTTCCGTGGGAGAGCAGCAGCTGAGGCCCAGTCTTGCAGCCCGTGTCCACCCTGCAGCCCAGGAGGCAGGGCCTGCCCAGCAGTCACAGGCACCAAGTGAAGCTCCGCTAACAAGGCTGGAGAGAAGGGTGTAGCGCCTGCAAGGGAGAGGCTGGGATTCTCTCCGTTGCAGCCTCCTGGTCTCTTGATTGCTGTGTGATGTCGACAAGGACCTCTCCGGGGAGGGATGTTCCTTCTGATGAGGGCAGCTCTTACTCCTGCTCCAGTGGGACTGCAGAAGGAGTGGCCCAGAGGGAAGCAAGAAGCAGGATTGGCGGCATGAGGCTGTGGCCTTCTGGATGGTCTCTGGAGGAAGTGCCTGAGACACACAGATGGTCAGTGTGGCAGGCTGGCTCCCTGCCCTGCCTTCACCGCCCAGTCACCACCGGGACCCTTAGAAGTGTGCCCACAGTCCTGACCCCAGTATGTATAGAGTGCGGCCGAGGAAACGAGGGGGCTGCAGCGTCTGCTTCCTTCCCCAGCTAAGGGACCCACTCAGGTTCACACCACTCTCCACAAGCCATTCCTTTTTCTGCCCTGTATCTTCCCAGTGGCCTGAACCCCACTTTACTTCAAATAGTGGAGACAGAGTTTGACCCATTACCATGTCTACTGAATACAGGAGGTCTTGTGTCTCATTTCTTGCTTTTTATATTTTACTTTATTTTTAAAAATAAAAATTGTGTATAGTTAAGGTATACAGTAGACTTCCCAGGTGGCGCTAGTGGTAAAGAACCTGTTTGCCAATGCTGCTGCTGCCAAGTCGCTTCAGTCGTGTCTGACTCTGTGAGACCCCATAGATGGCGGCCCCATAGATGGCTCCGCTGTCCTTGGGGTTCTCCAGGCAAGAACACTGGAGTGGGTTGCCATTTCCTTCTCCAATGCATGAAAGTGAAAAGGGAAAGTAAAGTTGCTCAGTTGTGTCCAACTCTTAGCGACCCCATGGACTGCAGCCTACCAGGCTCCTCTGCCCATGGGATTTTCCAGGCAACAGTACTGGAGTGGGTTGCCATTGCCTTCTCTGGATTGCCAGTGCAGGAGATGCAAGAGACACACTTTTGATCCCTGGGTCAGGAAGATCCCTTGGAGGAGTGCATGGCACCCCACTCCAATATTCTTGCCAGGAGAATGTTGGGGACAGAAGAACCTGGTGGGCTATGGTCCATAGGGTCACAAAGAGTTGAACATGACTGAAGCAACTCGGTGCATACTCACAAGATATACAGTATGTTGATTTGATATGTATAGACACAGAGAAATGATTACTGTAGTCATATGGGACATGGATTTTTCCCAGAATCCTTGTTTTCTTCAAAGCAGGGTCTCCCAGTGTCCTGTAAGAAAAGGACTTGGCACAAGCTCAGTTTTATATGTATAAAATATGCATGTTCAATTTATGTTCACATGTATTTGTATACATATAAAATGCATACACAATTGATTGTTAATATTTCTTGCTTCCTGGTTCACATCTACCAGAATGACAAGGCATCTTGCTGATGCCCCAACCAACTAGGAAGTGACTCCAAAGGAGGACGTGGTCAAGATTATGCTCTTCTCCAACAATATGGCTAATTCTAACCAGCACATTAAGATTCTGAAGTTAAGAGTACATTGTGAAATGTGAATCGATGTGACATTGTCAGACAAAATGACCTGTGGGCTTGGGAGGTTGGCGCTCGTAGGAGGCCGAAGTGTACGTCTTAATCTTGATTTCCTTTGGGAATATCTACTCCATTGTGTTCTTGACTCTGATTATGTTCTTGTGCAATCAAAATAGCTCTAGTCTCTTGGGCTGGACAGTTCTTTCTCTTTTTGTAAACACAGGGCAAATTGTTGTTTTGTTTGATTTTTTGAGCAGCAACAACTGTTTGGTGTTTGAGCTGTCGTGTCTACATGCGTGTACAAAATCCCATCCCATTAAGAGGAGAAGGGTTGGATTTAGAGTTCTGCTAGGCGTGTAAATTATTTAATGCACAGGGACCTCAAATGTTCAACTGGAAAACCAAAGTTCAGTATTCAGAGTTCAACCTCAAAATGGCATGAACAATCCAATAGGTAAGCACAGATTTCTTCCTTTATATCCATAATCTCAGGATATTAGGAAGCCTTTAGCCTTAAGAAAATTTCAGTTGGGATTTGTATTTAACCTCAAGCTTATCTTTTGCTTGGTTTTAAATATATTGGGACTGGGTAAGCTGGTAATAATAGAAGTTCTGAATTCTAATATAGGGTTTGTCTCCCTATCTCTTCTTCCCTGTCAATATGTGACTTGGAAACTTCCCTACTGGATGTTGTCATATTGCTGTTTTGGGCTGGGGGGATCTTGAACTGAAGCGTAGTGTTGAGAGTATCCATCCATCTCCATATCTGGACTTCACTCAGGTCCTCCCTAAGCTCTCTTTCAATTTCTTTGGCTATGTACTTCAGTGAACTGCAAACAAACAGATCATTTTGCTGATGGTGATAGGGCAGTAATAGACTTCACTTCATTGCCTAGTGCCCTTCAGATATGCTTCCTCCCAAACTCCTCAGCAGAACAAATGTAGTTACTGAATTTGGTTACTGGTACACAATGAAATAATAGCTAAATAACATAGTTACATGGTTATAATACAGTTAAATCATGCAGCAAGTTGCACACAATAGAAAATGCAGTTAGGCGGAGAGAATGAAATTAAGGGTTAGAGGTAAAAGAGAGGATGTATCCTTAGATGTGATTTGAAATGAAAAGCAGACACCCTTGGAAGGACACAGAAACATGTCACCAGATGATGCCTGAGGAAGTGACTTCTCTTGTCGACTAAGGCAAGGCAGGGTAAGAGCAGGGTAAGGACGTGCTCAATGGGTTATATATCTTATATGTCCCTTTCTTTCCCTTTCCATGGCAGTCATCCTCATTTAAGTCCTTATTACCTCTTTCCGTGTCTTTGCAGCTGTTAAATAGCTGATCTTCCGGTTCTCTTCTGATTTATCCCAGGAAGCCTCACCAAATCAGCTGTCCTTTAATGCCATGGTGATTATATCATTCTTGTGTTCCAAATCCTCCAGAGCCTTGTATTACTTGCTGAAGTAGAGTAGGTAGCAGTTTCTTAGCTTGGCATTCAATGCTTTGACAGTCTTTGCTCTAGCCTACTATACAAAGTGTGTACAGCACATGGGTATCACTGGGAACTTGTTGGAGATGCAGCATGTCAGATCCCCCTCAGGCTTATTAAATAGAAATCTGCATTTTAGCAAGATCTGGAGAACCGTGGTGTTGGAGAAGACTCTTAAGAGTCCCTTGGACTGCAAGGAGATCCAACCAGTCCATCCTAAAGGAAATCAGTCCTGAATATTCATTGGAAGGGCTGATGTTGAAGCTGAAACTCCAATACTTTGGCCACCTGATGCAAAGAACTGACTCATTTGAAGGGACCCTGATGCTGGCAAAGATTGAAGGTGGGAGGAGAAGGGAATGACAGAGGATGAGACAGTTGGATGGCATCACTGACTCAATGGATATGAGTCTGAGTAAACTCTGGGAGTTGGTGATGGACAGGGAGGCCTGGTGTGCTGCAGTCCATGGGGTTGCAAAGAGTCGGACACGACTGAGTGAACTGAACTGAGCTGAACTGCAGGTGATTCCCATGCACAGAAAGTTTGAGAAGCACTGCTCTAGCCAAACCAGAATACTCGGAAATATACTCCCTTCTTTCCTTCTTTTAACTTTTGCATGTGGACTTGCCTCCACATTTATGCCATCTTTGCCTGGCCACGCATGGGATCCTTTTGTATGGTCATCTCAAATATAACTTCTTCCATGGGACCTTTCCCAGTTATCTCATTGACCAGGCAGACTGACCTTCAGAATGCCTGTCAAGCCCTTATACATTGAACTATGCATGCTGAAGGGATAGCTTTATTTTTACCCCCATGGGCTAGTCCTTTTGGCCACAGAGAATTGGTTCATGATTAGGTAACCAGCACTAGTGGTTGACCAGTAACCTGGAGTGCAGCCACATGAAATGGTAGTAGGGAACAACTGAATTTTCTCTCACTCCCTTTAAAAAATTCAAATAAGGCAGTGAGCAGTGACTGCTAAAGCTAACCACCAGGTGGCAGAGTGAAGGTCATGAGTGGTCATGTGTAGACCACAGAGGAACCAGAAACTTTGAATAAGCCAAGTCAGTAGAGACAGGGGACAGAGCAGTCCTGCTGAGGTTGTAGAGATGTCCCAAGAGACAGGGGGCGGAGAGAATAGTGGATGCCTAGGCCTGACTTTCTCATGCCAAGCCTCATAACAACCCCCATGACTTGAGAAAGCTTGCATAAGTCTGTTTCTTGCAACTGGCATAGCCACTTTGGACCCCTCACATGGAGCTGCTGGCTTCATCCCTAGACCTCTCTTTGAAACTATGTTCTCATTCTCATTGGCAGTTTCCCAGCCTTGCGTTAGAACACCTGTGACACTATAAACACCAGCTATCAGCAACTCGTGATAAGATTGTTTCCTTCTCATTTTTCAGCATCTAGCAAGTGGTCAGACTGATGTAAATTGAATTTCAGGGAAGCAAAAGCATTGTAGGGAAGAAACCTGGGAAGGAAGGTGATAGGAGTATATCATTAAAAAGGGCAACCCAACTGTAGAGTGGCCAGCATTTAGTTGGAGCCTTTGGTGCCTTGTTGTACCCACCAGGCCAAAGAGCCATGAGCCAGTGTATGTTTTTAATACAAGCTATTCGATGTTATGGCAGCAAAATTAGTAATTCTCACCTCTCAGGAATCCAATCTCAGCTGACACTATCAATAAAATAATTTCTTTCAGTGAGTTGAATGTACCAAACACATGTTTCCAGATGGTCTGCAATCATCCCTCTTAACCTCTCATCTGCTCTGGACCCTTCCTCAAGACTATAGGACAGATGAGTTTAGAGAGTGGTGAGTCTCTGTAGATTGAAAGAGGCAGCGACAGTGCTGATATGTGGAGGGTTGCCTTCCACTGAGGGTCAGTATGGGTCTATTAAGTGTGCAGAGTAGCACACACAGAGAGCTCTGTACACGAAGGGAAATGGTCCTCGTGTGTGTATTGTATCTTTTAGTGTGGGAGATCAAGAGGAATCTGAAAAGTGTCATTATGGTTGTTGGGAAGGCAGGCAGAGAGGGGGCCCTAATTTTACAAGTAGATGGGGATTTCTTTCCCCTTGTTCAGCTCCCTCTTGGAGAGCATCATGCTCCAGATCCGGAAGTTTCATCTGCTTTTAAGCTGGAAGCGTCTTCTTTAATGGCTTTGTGACTCACAGGGCCCGGGTGATGGTAGCTTTTTCTGTGTATAGAACTATAATCCTTCTCAATTATCAAAGACATAAATTACTATTATTTCCTTACCAGATCGAACATCTCGCTTAAATATGTGAAAGAAAAATTGTTGGTTGTCTGGTGAATTTTCCTCTTGGAAAAACTGCCTTTTCTTAATCTACAAGTTCAATGAAAGTTCAAAAGTTTATCAGTGCAAAGTCTATATTCTAATAATTCATCAACCAGCTTCCATATCCACATTAGGAGGCTCTGGGTTGCAATGTTTTGTCCTGTCTCCTGTGTAAAAGTAATCAAACAGCACATTTCCTGGGCATATCGCAGATACCTATTGATCACAATCAGAGCACAGATGGCATCAGGGAGCTTGGCTGACATGCTGGCTCTTGTGTCAATCACAGGAACAAATTGATTTCGACTGCCTAGCCACGATTCTCCTAGCCCAGCAGAATTCCATTCAGCACTGCTGTTTGGAGAATTTTGAGCAGGCAGCATTTCTGAAGGAGTGTCATAGTCCAAAGTCATTGTAGAAGTAAACTTGATTACTGAGAAAATGGTGATTTTTAATATACTTCATGCTTACCTTTACCATGAGAAGGTCAATACCTTTCTCCAGTATTGAAAGAGCACTCGTCAATTTAAAATTTATCCTGATTTATATCTGCTAATTAGGGAAAAGGAAAAACCTGATTTGCATTTTTCTATGATGGCATGAAGTGCCATTAATACTTTCCTCCACCTGGGATTTGTTTTCTTACTCACTTTTTTAATTAATAATTTTCATTGACAAAATTAGAGAGCTTACACTTATGCTATAAATCTTTCCTTATGACTTGGGTGTAGATATGTAAGCTGAAGAATGATATCAGAAGAGAGGGATAACACCCCCAATACTATTATAAGCATTAAAATCCTCTGTGAGAACCAGATAAGAAAGGACAACCTTTGATACTATCCATTACTGTCCATTACTTTACTGCTTCATACATCAAGGCTGCCAAGTCAAGTTCAATGGGAAATGGGAAATGGGACTCCATCAGGGAAGGTTTGGGATATGAATGAAGAATGACCTGGGGACCAAGCTATTCTGTTCTTATTCCACTTCTGCAGCTCTAGGCTGGCATGTTTCCCCTGTGATCCTCTTTCTTGTCACTTAGCCATCCTATGTAGCTTTTCTCTTGAACTGCTCTCCAGCTGTGCCCTCTCACTGATGGTTAGGTGGGAGGGTAAACTAGATGACTGTGTGTTTATGTTACTCTTTGTTAAACATATAAACCTATTCTCCTGCTTTGTTTGATTGGAATAAGAGTAGATATTTGACTCAAAGGGTAAATGGGAAGGAAATCCAAAAGAGAGAAGATATAGGTATAAGTATAGCTGATTCATTTTGCTGTACGGTAGAACTAATATAGCACTGTAAAGCAACTATACTCCAATTAAAAAAAAAAAAAACAAAAAAGGAGACCAGTCCATTGGCTGGTCTAATCCAACCAGAGACCTCTCCAGAATTCAAGTTAAGAGATATACAATTGGTAATTGGATATTGTTGGGTGCCTGGAATCAAAGGCATATAGGCTAGTAGAAATCAAATGTCATGCAGGCCTGGGGCAGCCATTTTTAGGTTTGTGTATTCTGATGAGGCAGCAGAGAAAGCTCCTCTGCTAAGACAAATAAGAGCTCAAGGCTGGTGCAGAGATAAGGGATGTCAGGCCCCTCTAGGGAGAGAGCAGGCAGCCCTGACTCCAGGGGCTGTAGTATCAGGCCTGTCACTCTTGTGACCCAGCTCCCTTACCTCTTGTCCTGGGATACTCTTATGCTTCCCTGTCATGCTTCGGGAAAGGTCCTTGTTTTTCTTAAAGCAGCTTGAATGAGTTTCTGTTCTTCACCACCAAATATGCCCCAACCGGAAGGTATCCTGCTAGAGAGATTCAGATGAGAATTTCAGTTGCTTTCACTTACCTAGGGCTTCCCTGGTAGTTCAGATGATAAAAGAATCTGCCTACAATGCAGGAGACCTGGGTTCGATCCCTGGGTTGAGAAGATCCCCTGGAGAAGGGAATGGCTACCTACTCCAGTATTCTTGACTGGAGAATCCCATGGATAGAGGAGCTTGGTGGGCTACAGTCCATGGGGGTCACAAAGAGTCGGACACAACTGAGCGGCTAATGCTTTCACTTTCTTTCACTTACTTAGTCCAATGCCTGGGAACAACAGTAACAAATCAGAGTGCTCTGTTTTGTCTGTCTGAATACAACTCCACAGGGGAGGATGTGCCGGGAGCCCGAGTTGTTCTTGACACACTCAGATTACTCCACTGCACCTCCAAAGCCCTCTGCACTCCTCTGCCTCTTGCTTTGATGATCCTTCCTGCTCTCTGGGATCGATCATTTATGTACCCTATTCTGCTTTATCCATTGCTCTCTGAGGTAGCTTAAAGTTGGCCACACATTTGTTGGGAATCTAATTCCCATTTTCTGGAATATGGGCTGGCCTTTTTAACTTGATTGATGCTAGAATGTGGTGGAAGTGATACCTGGGTTTTCCAGGGTTAGGTCATAAGACACCTTGCAACTCTGGCTGTGCCCCTGGGAGCCCTTGGAACCCTAAGCTGTCTTGTAAAGAAGTCATATTACCCCAAGGCTTCTATGGTGTTAGGAGCCCAAGTCCAGGCGAGGGAGACGGTTGAGAGGGAGGGCAAGACAGGCAGGTCAAGGACTCTAAGCACCAAATTTATGAGTGAAAAGCTACCTTGGAAACAGACACTCCAGCCCCAGTTGGCTCCAGGTAGCTCAGAGATAAACCACCCAATTGAACCCTTCCTGGACTATTGAGACACAAACCGCGTGAGCAAACTAAAATGCTTGTTTTACACTACTAAGTTTTGAGGTAGTGTGTTACACACCAGTGATTAACCAGAATAGTATTCCAAGTCATCTGAAGGCTGCTCCAGCCTGCTTGCCTTTCCTTATGTATTCCCTACCCAAGGACGCCCTCTTCCTCCTCCTATACCTCCATTATCTTTCAGTTATTAGAACAAGTATCTCTCTTCCGAGAGGCCTTCTCTGATTACTCATCTCTTCTGTAACACATTTTGCCAAAGCCTGTCTTATCCTTTGCTGGTTCAGTCCTGTGTGCTTCTTCAATGTATTTTTATTGTCATGTCCTAAGTCCCTAAGGACAGAGCCCATTCCTTGTTCCATTTTTTGATTCTTCTGCCCCTTGACAGAGTCCTAGACAGAATTTAACATATGCTTTGAAGCTAAATAGCCCAATCACGTTAAATGAAATTTATATTGGTACTAATCAAGGGCTTGTCTTCAATTACACATTCCTGATTCAGTATTTACGTTTAGAGATACTTCTTACTTTTCATTCTCAGATTGTATGTAGACTTTAATCTTTTGGGCTGGTTGGAAGAAAACTCCAAGGTGTGCAGACAGAAATCCCACGTAACATAGACAATAGGCAGAAGCAAGTAGCATACTCCAAGTTTGTTTGCTTGTCAACACGCGCCTGTATCATTTATGTGGGGGAGGGGTCAGAGTCAAACTTTGTGTCTGTAGTCCTCTCGTAGCTAGGAGGAGTATCTTTTAACCACATCACCTTTCTAAAACCCATTTTTAGGGGCTTTTCCCAACCCACCAAATGAACTTTCCCATGTTCACGGAACTTTTTTTTTTTTTTCCTTTCCATATACTCTTTAGTTTCCCTTTCACATGCAGCATTCTTTGCTGTGTTCAGAAAACTCATTAGGGCCCAAACTCTTCAATTAGGAAGGGTAAACACATATTACTCTGAGTTTTCCTCCCTTGCAGTAGATATAGACAGAATTCAAGCAAAATGTTGGCCACTGAAGTTTACTTCTCTTCAATCAAATTCAGGTCACGGCTTCCTGTAGTTTTCTATATAACTAATTAAGCCCTTATCTTCAATTTCCAAAGGATCACTGTTTCCTTTCAGCTTATATCCATTTCCTCATTAATTCATGGTGTGTACTTATCTATTATTATATGTGCACCAATCAGTTTGGAATCATCTCCTGTTAGATTTCCCCACTTTTTGTTAATCTAAGAATCACAGTATCAGCAACATGGTAGCAGGCAAACCAAACTGAGAGGCAGAGTTCTTTTTTTTTTAATGCTGCAAAAGAAAAAGAAAGGGAACATTTAAGATGTTCTGATTCTTAAACTTCTTTTTTCCTTAAAAAAAGAAGCGGAGAAGTTATTGCACTTCTCCCTAGAAATTGCAACTGTATACATTCTAATTTTTCCCAGCACTCAGGCTTACAGAATACAAGGAAACATTAGCCACATTCTATTCATGCTCATAGGTCGTGACTAAGATAAATAGATTCTCGAGAAATATTGCTGTGGGTGTACTCCAAGTGGGAGGAATTTTATGTTCCAGTCTCCCTGATGAACACCTAGAATATTAGAGACTCTGGGAAGTTTGTGCCTGACTCCTTTTAAAGGAGAATGTGATTAAGGTCACAGTGTGATATGTCTCTGACACGCCACTGTCAAGGAACAGGGATCTGAACAGAAGAGAGCAAAGCAAGCTGAAGTGAAAAGTTCAAATGCATGAGTGGTATTCTTACAAGTAAAAGGCAATTGAGGGTTATTAAAGAGTAGTTTTTATAGAGGAGGTGGCTAATCATCCACGTTTCTAACAGGCATGAGCTGCGCTTTCTGTTTCTTTCCTGCTTTCGTTTAGAACACCTAGCCTGCACACTGCTTATTTACACTTAATAACCAATCTGTTGAAAAGTATTTACCCTTCTTGATCAGAATGCCAAATTATAACATATATCTTCAGTTCATTAGCAACAAACTGAGGTGTCACCTTTGTGAGATTCTGGTCATTTGAGAGGAAAGGGGATGCTGAATTGTGATGGAGAAGATCCTTATTTTAATCACAAATGTGTATAAGAACTGAAAAGACAATATGAAAAGGCAGGTCAAGAAAGCTGCATTGAAACAAGTGTTTTTGATTAAAATTTGTATTGGCCCAGAAGTCCCCTTTAAGTTCCTTTTTATTGAATAATTTCCCTTTGATCCTTGAGTAACTAAAAGAAAACCCAGCAGTTGACATTAACCTGGGACTCTGAGCCCTGCTGGATCCCAATGCCTGACTGCCATCCGGGGTCCACCAGAGAAGAGCCTTGCCCAACACAGGTCAGCCTTCCATCTATCTCTTAGCTCTTCTGTCCCCCTCTCTTGGATGGGGGTGGAGGACACTCAGCCGAAGCAGCCATTCTATGTGTACTTATTTCATTGCTTGTCTTCAAAGAGGCTAGGCAGGAGACATTAATGACAATATAAGAAGGCATTGATCATCTCAAGATATCGACCCTGGAAAAAGGGTAGAGATTACCAGACCCCAGGAATGTTGAGGATTTTGTCTAATTTTCTTTCCTTGTTTATTTGTTAAAAATGATGGGAAAATAATGTTTATATTTTTGCCTTTGTGGTTATAACCAAATCATTGAGCAGCATTAAAATAGGGTAAAAAAAAAGGGAACAAAATTAAAAGGGAGAAAATGCAGAATTCTTAGAGTTCAAGAGTGTGTCAAGAAGGCAAAGATTATTTAAACAACTTTGAGCATATTTTTAAAAACTGTATCATTGCAATTCACGTGAATTCCCAGTTTCCGTATGTAAACGTCTGATCAGTCATTCAGTTCCAATCCCGACATGATGTTTGAAGGCCACTTTGTAATGATTTTACCCTGGTTCAGATTATTTGCAATCCAGGGGGAAAATGCGAAAGCAAATAGAAAACATATCTGAGCACAAATCAAAAGAATGATTACCACACTCTGCGCTCTGTACCCATTACTGGGTCCCCAAGGCTCTCGTTCTGTTTGCCTTGGCACTTTTTCTTTAGCTGCCTTTGGTTGGACTGGGTGGGAAAAACAACTGCCACCCACAAAACCCTCAGCAGAGAATGAGGGCAGAGGAAATGGGTAATCTGAAAAGATGCGACATCCTCCGAAGGCTTGGTGCTCCAGACTTCATGGTGGGGGGAGTCTCCTGGTGAGACCGCCCAAGGCTCTCAAGGAGGTCTTGGCTGAGTGCATGTCAGAAAGTGCCCCACCAGCTGGGGGACGGGTAACCCTGCTCTCACTTTAGTCTCTAGAAAGCTCCCACTCAGTGGGTAATGAAAAATGCATTTGCACAAAATGGTGAGAAAAACCATTGTTTCTATAACACATTAGGCTTGGCCCTGCTCAGGAGACAGCACATCATGTCCCATAAAAAGAATTATCTATATAACTTACTGTGCATGGCAGAAAAGTTGCAATGTGTCTTTAAAAGAACTGTCTCCACACTGCAAGAAACACTGTCTCTCCTGATCCCCACTGACAGAATAGCCTGTGTTTATAAACAAATCCACTCAACCTCTTAATGATGACCTAGGATAAACATTTGACTTGCACTGACTTTCAAGGTCTCCCTTGTTTAAGCATCAATTGTTCATTTCTGTGACTTTTGTATCCAGTCTGAAGGAAAGACAAATGATGCAAAGAATGATTTACATTAGCAATGGAAGCAGAGGTTGTGCCTGTGTTTATCTGATCCTTTTTTTTTGTATAACTAATGATGAGATAACCAGCCTGGTGCACAATGACCATTCAGGCTGAGTCACCCACCTGCCTCATTTCCACGTTGACTTTAATTTTAAAATATATTAAAAACACAGGCCCTTGAATTGCTAGGCTTCTTTGGTTCAGGCAGGTCTGTAGGCAAAGGATGGGTTCCTCATTAGTGTCAGGATTCTTCTCCATCAAGTCTGCAAGGGTATTGCCACTGGGGCATTCCTCTCTTACTACACTAGGAAAATTGGTACTCTATGAGGGTGTTGTGGATGCCCAGCTCAGATTGACTCTCTGCTCTCAGTAGAGTTCTGGAAACTTGGACCAAATTCACCTAGCATCAGAAAAGGCTGTAGGGAGTTGTGTATGAGCCTGGAGAATAGGAAAGCCTGCTTTCCCTTTCAGTAAATTTGTAAGAAAAACTCAAGTCATCTCAGGTACTATCAGTCTGGCCTGGAAGAAAACTTCATGAGACTAACCATTGACCTTCAGGACAACCTGTACCACATTTAAACATGATGCCCAAGACTGAGTTCACTAAGGATCCTCTTTGGAACAAACCATTAATTCTTAAATAATAGGAACTGATCTCTGAAGGAAGAAATGCTTGTTAGTTGTCTGGGCTCTATATAGTCCTCTGTGTGCCAAACAGCAAAGTTGCCTCGACTCCAGTTGCAGACAATCCCTATGGAACTCTTGGAGAGGCAGTGATGGTAAAAGCAGTGGTTGTGGAAGATAAACTCATGGCCGTGGAGCAGTGGTGGTGATAGAAGACACTAAGATGGCTCAATGTATCAGGTCCCAAGCCCTGCTCTGACCTGGCTCAAAGAATGTGGGGGAAATTTTTCAGTTCTGGATCATATAGAAAAAACATACTCCACCTGGTTGTACTGACTGGCTGCAACTATAAAAACAAGACTAAGTGGATGAGGACTCTGAAACATAAAAAGTAGCAAGTAATTTGGGGAAGAAGACCAGAATTTGGAGTACCATTGAACTGGTGGTGAATTTATCTTTTTTTTTTCCCCTCTAATATCTTCCCATCCTGAACTCAACACAGCCTGAAAACAGAAGTGGGCTCCAAGGAAAAGAGTTGGAGAGCTCCAGGAGAAGCTGGTTCAAGGAGTGAGAAAAGACACTGCCAACTCTCAGAAAGAGTATAAAAATTCATCTTTGAGTTTTTCTTTTCTCTGTTCCCTCATACCCCTGTCCCCAAGAAGTCCCTTAATGGCAGCAATAGGAGCAAAGGAAGCAATATGGAACAGAAATCAGTGAAACTGAAAACAGAAAACAATAGAGAATATAAAAGAAGCCAAAATTTGGATCTTTGCAAATATTATTAAAATGTATAGACTTCTAGCAAGCTGGAGAGAGAGAGAAAGAGAGAGATTAAAGAGAAAGAGAGAAAGACTGTGAAGAGGGGGTCAAATTATCAAACATGGGAGAAGATATTGGTATAGATCCCACAGACCAAAAAAAAATCATCAGGGAATACTGCAAACAACTCTATGCACATACATTCAACAACTTAGAAAAACTGTGTTGTTTTCTTTGAAAAGCACAAGCTACCAAAACTCACCAAGTTGAAGCAGATAACCTGAAGCTTTATGACTATTAAATAAACTGTATTTATAGTTTAAATTTCATGAAAAATAAATCTCCAGGCTCAGATGATTTCACTACTCAATTCTCCCAAACATTTAAAGAAATTAGACCAATACTATGCAATTTCTTGGAGAAGGAAACAGGAACCCACTCCAGTGTTCTTGCCTGGAGAATCCCATGGACAGGGGAGCCTGACGGGCCATAGCCCATGAGGTCACAGAGAGTCGGACACCGAAGTGACCGAGCACATGCAATTTCTTCATGAAGATGTTCATGTTCCATGAAGATTTTCAAACACTTCCCAGCTTGTCTTATGAGGCCAGTATTGACCAACATCAGATCGATTCTATTATTTCATTGATTTCTGCTCTTATTTTTATTACTTCCATTTTCTTTGTTTGCCTTGGGTTCATTTTGGTATATTTCTCTAGATTTTTAAGGCAGAAACTTTGATTATTGATTTCAATACTTTCTATTTGCAGCATTAAGTATTTTAAGTAAGTACTTAATGCTATAAATTTCCTTCTGCTGCTGCTGCTAAGTCGCTTCAGTCGTGTCCGACTCTGTGCGACCCCATAGACAGCAGCCCACCAGGCTCCCACGTTGCTGGGATTCTCCAGGCAAGAACACTGGAGAAATTTCCTTCTAAACACTGCTTAATGTGCACCTCACCAAGATAACACACAAAAAAGCTATAGATCAATATCCTTCATGAACAGAGACACAAAAAACTCTTTAACAAGGGATTAGAAAGTCAAATCCAGTAATATATAAACATACTTTGCCAGGATCACATGTAATCCACTATATTAACAGTCTAAAGAAGCAAAATCCCATATTCTTTTCATTTGCTTTTCATTCTTTTCACATGCAAAAAAAAAGCATGTGACAAAATTCAACATCCATTCATGATCAAAACTCTCAACAAATTGGAAATGAAAGGGGCTTCCTCAAGCTGATACATGGCGCTTATGAAAAGCCTGTGGCTAACCTGGTACTGAAGGGTGAAAGGCTGCATGACTTACTCCTATGGGAACAGGGCAACAGCGTCCACTCTCACCACTGCTCTTCAGTGTGGTACTGGGAGTCCTACCAAGTGCAGGAAGGCAAAAGGGAGAAAAGAGGCACATACTTGGAAAAGAAGAAACCCTGTTCACAGGTGACATACTTTCCTGTGGTCCCCCTAGAACAAATTCAGTTTAGTAGCTCAGTTGTGTCCGACTCTTTGTGACCCCATGAACCGCTGCTGCTGCTGCTGCTAAGTCACTTCAGCCGTGTCCAATTCTTTGTGTCCCCGTAGACGGCAGCCCACCAGGCCCCCCCGTCCCTGGGATTCTCCAGGCAAGAACATTGGAGTGGGTTGCCATTTCCTTCTCCAGTGCATGAAAGTGAAAAGTGAAAGGGAAGTCACTCAGTCCTGTCCGACTCTTAGCGACCCCATGGACTGCAGCCTAGCAGGCTCCTCCATCCATGGGGTTTGCCAGGCAAGAGTACTGGAGTGGGGTGCCATCACCTTCTCCGCATGAACTGCTAGATGTTTTATAAACCACGGTGTTTTATAAACACCATGGAGTTTAATAAAGTTGCAAGATACAAGGCAAACACACAAAAATTAATTGTACTTTCATATACTAGTAATGAACAATAAAAAACCAAAAATTTAAAACAAAACCAGTTTATCGTAGCTCTGAAAACTGAGAGTATAGCTATAAATACAATGAAACATGTATCTGTTTGTGTAAAACTTCTAAAGGATGAGGAAAGAAATTAACAAAGGCTTAAAGTTGGAGAGACATCCTGTTTGTAAGTTGAAAAATTCAATGTAGTGAAAAGGTCACTTGATCTTAAATTGATCTGTAGATTTAACACAGTAACCATCAAAATCCGAGCAGGTTTTTTTGTAGGTATAGACAAGCTGATTCTAAAATGTATATGGAAAGGCAAAGGAATTAGAATAGCTAATATAATTTTGAAACAGAAGAATGAGTTGGAGGAATCATACCACCCAAAATAAGACTTATAAAGCTAGAGTAACCTAGACAGTAAGTATGGTACATATTGGCAAAGGACAGGCACATAGATCAAAGGACTAGAATTGAGCCCAGAAATTGACCCCCAAATATAGGGCCAACTGATTTTTGACAAAGGTGCAAAAATGATTCAATAGAAGAGGTATATTTTTCAACAAATAGTATTAAAACAATTGAAAATCCATATGTAAAAAAACAAATCATGACATAAACCTCCTACCTCATATAAAGAAAGAAAAAAAGAAGAAAGTGAAGTCGCTCGGTCGTGTCTGACTCTGCGACCCCGTGGACTGTAGCCCACCAGGCTCCTCTGTCCATGGGATCCTCCAGGCAAGAATACTGGAGTGGGGTGCCATTTCCTTCTCCAGGGGATCTTCCCAACCCAGGGATCGAACCCGGGTCTCCCACATTGCAGGCAGACGCTTTACCCTCTGAGCTACCAGGGAAATTAACTCAAATATTGGGAGAAAATCTTAATGAATGTACAAAGAGTTTTTAAAACATGAACAAAAGTAAGATTTACAAAAGAAAAAAATTGATAGATGTACTTTACCAAAGTTGAATTTTTAAGACTATTTACTTTGTTTTTGGTTTGGCTGCACTGGGCCTTTGTGGCTGTGTGCGGGCTTTCTCTGGTCGCTGCAGGTGGGGGCTGCTCTGAACTGTGGTGCATGGGCTTTTCGTTGCAGTGGCTTCTCTTGCTGTGGAGCGCTGTCGGTGCACGCACTCAGCAGTCGTGGAGTGCAGGCTCTGGGCACAGGCTCAGGAGTTGTGGCACATGGGCTTAGCTGCTTCCTTGGCATGTGGAATCTTCCCGGACCAGGGATCAAACCCATGTCCCCTGCAATGGCAGGCAGGTTCTTATTCACTGTACCACCGTGGAAGTCCTCAAAGTTAAAAACTTTTGCTCTGTGAAAAACACTATTAGGGAAAAAAAAGATACTATTAGAATGAAAAGTCAGTACATGTTAGGGAAATATATTTACAAGTTACATGTCTGAACAAGGACTTGTATCCAGAATACATGAAGCTCTCTCCAAAGTCAATAGGAAGAAAACAAGCAACCAGTTAAAAAGTGGACCAAAGAATACCAAAGAGAACTAAAGGATGGCAGATAAGCACATAAACAGATGCTCAACATCGTTAGTCACAAGGGAGATGCGGATTAAAACCAGAATTGTATACCGCTAAGAATCTATTAGAATGGCTAAAATATAAAAAATCTCACAACACAAAGTGCTGGTGAAGAGGCAGGGTAAATGACACACTCTAAAAGGAATGCAGAATGGACCAACCACTCTGGAGCACAGTTTGGCAGATGCTTATAAATTTGAACACATCCTTACTGTACCACCTAGCAGTCCCACTCCTGGGTACTTACCCTAGAGAAGAGAAAACTTATCTTCTCACAAAAACTGATACCAGAATATCTGGAACAGCTTCTTTGATAATTGCCCGTATCTGGAAACAATCCAAATGCCCTTCAATAGGTAAATGAATAAACAAACTGTGGTGCTTCCATCCAATGGAATACTTATTCAGTGATAACAAGCACCAGTTTGGATGAATCTCAAAGGCATCTGAAAGGCATGCTGAGTGAAAGAATCAAATCTCTAAAGATTATGTACTATATGATTTAATTTATATGACAGTGTCAAAAGAACAAAGCTATAGCACAGAGCTAAGGAATATCTCAAGGGAATTTTCTGGGTAATGGAATTGTTCTGTATCCTGATTTTGGTGGTGGTTATCTGTGGCTATACAAGTGCTAAAATCCATAGACCTGCACGCACACACACACACACACACACAGTCAGTTTTACTGGATCATGACTGAAACACAAGGTAGGAGCAAAACTGTGGAGTCTTCCTCCAAAGGATCTCCCCAGGCTCATTCTCCTTGGGGGCCCAGGCCTTCCTTCTCTTCTTGCTCACTTTGTCCCAGTCTCATGGTCCCTCTTCTTTTCCCTCCAGAGCTCCATCATGGCCAGGCTGTGGCCCTTCACAGTGCCTAAGGCTTGGGTTTTGCACCACACTCTTCTTGGTTTAAAGCTCAACATTCAGAAAACTAAAATCATGGCATCTGGTCCCATCACTTCATGGGAAATAGATGGGGAAACAGTGGAAACAGTGTCAGACTTTATTTTTGGGGGCTCCAGAATCACTGCAGATGGTGACTGCAGCCATGAAATTAAAAGACGCTTACTCCTTGGAAGGAAAGTTATGACCAACCTAGATAGCATATTCAAAAGCAGAGACATTACTTTGCCAACAAAGGTCCGTCTAGTCAAGGCTATGGTTTTTCCAGTGGTCATGTATGGACGTGAGAGTTGGACTGTGAAGAAGGCTGGGCGCTGCAGAATTGATGCTTTTGAACTGTGGTGTTGGAGAAGACTCTTGAGAGTCCCTTGGACTGCAAGGAGATCCAACCAGTCCATTCTGAAGGAGATCAGCCCTGGGATTTCTTTGGGAGGAATGATGCTAAAGCTGAAACTCCAGTACTTTGGCCACCTCATGCGAAGAGTTGACTCATTTGAAAAGACTCTGATGCTGGGAGGGATTGGGGGCAGGAGGAGGAGGGGACAACAGAGGATGAGATGGTTGGATGACATCACCTACTCGATGGACGTGAGTCTGAGTGAACTCCGGGAGTTGGTGATGGACAGGGAGGCCTGGTGTGCTGGGATTCATGGGGTCGCAAAGAGTCGGACACGACTGAGTAACTGAACTGAACTGAACTTCTTGGTTAAGACTAACCATCAAAATCCCCTGTACTTTGATCAGATTCCCTTAACAAGCCAGCAAACAACAAAAACAAAATCCATCCTTGCTTTCCCCCTTTCTCCACCTCTGCATCCAATTCATCTTCGAGTACTGCCGGTTCTTTCAGAACAGATCCAGAACCTAATCCCCGCTGGCATCGCCAGGCAGAGCATGGCCATTCTAGGCCCCAACTATTGCAGCTGCCTCCTATCGGGTCTCAGTACTTCCAGTGCTTCCCTGCTATTGTCTGTCCTCAAGACAGCAATCATTCATCCTAGTGAAACAAATATGTCATTTCTCTACTGAAAATTCTCCAAAATCTTCAAGTGATTTAGAATAAAAGGCCTACTCTGGCCTCTAAGGGCCTTTTGAACCAGCCCTCACCTGCTTTCCTGGCCCTTTCTCTTCCCATTCTTCCTCCCATACTGCAGACCAGTCATTCTGATCTTGCTCTTTCTAGAATATGTCAAGTTTATTCCCACCTCAGTGCTGTTTCCTCTGCCTGGAAGTAGCTTCTTGGAGATATCTGCATGACTGCTGCTTCAGATAGTTTAAGATTCAGCCCTAAAGTCACTTCCTGAGAGAGAGAACTTCTCTGACCACTTGTTTGAAAGAGCCTCTGTGGTCTTCCAGTCTCTCCATCCCCTTAACCTGATTTATTTTCTCTCAACACTTAGCCAGCCAACACTTAGCTTTCTTACAGATGCTGACTTCCTACTGCAACTCAGAATCCAAACTCCTTACTGTCCCCTGCAAGATGCTCTGTGGTCTGGCTCCTGCCTTCTGCTCTGAAATCACCACCCTCTCCTCCTTTTGCTTCCCCAACTCCGTTTCCCCCTCTCCAGGTATCCTGACTTCCCTATGTTTCTGGAACATGTAAAGCAGGTTTCTATGTCAGGATCTTTGCCCTGGCTTTCTCATCTCTGTGGAAAGCTGTTCCTTGATGCAGCCTCCTAGCATATTCTGCACAAAAGTTGCTTAAGCAGAAACCTTCTTTGACTAGTGAATCTAAACCAGCAAGTCCTTCATCATCTGGTATCCCCCTTCCCCGATTTATTTGTTATTGCATTTGTAACTGCCTGATTTTTGTATATGCATATGTTTTTGTTACGTGTTACCTGTCTCGTCATGAGGCTGGTAAGAGCTGGAACCTTTGCTCCTGTCTCACTCTGTGCATGCTAATGCCAGTTTGAGGATGCCTGGGTGCAGGGAGGCACTGGGACTATCAGGAGCTCTCGGGGTGGTGTGGGGGAGCCCTGGCAGCTCACCTGGTGTTGCTGCCTGTGTCTCTCCCCAGCTGTGAGCTCTGTACGGGCAGAAGCCAACAGGCAGTGCCCAGCACATAGTGGGTGCCTGGGAATAGTTGTAGAATGAATACCTGAATGAATAAATGATACAGGCCTTTGGGTATTTAAAAAGGATTTTGCCGTTTCAAAGAGGAGATCTCCATGTTTTAAATGGAAAGAAATGGTATGAATTAGGGGTAGGAGGGTACCAAATTTGGAAGCTCTTTCTGACATCTTTACATTTACCCTAGACTGGTAAACACATTTTGAGGCCCTTCTATTGACCTTAGGCTTGATGACACATTTTAATACGGCCTCAGTCATGCACAGCTCTTTTCTCAGTTCCTCCTACATGTGTCCCCTCCCTACTCAGCTCCTCTGCCTGTGTGTCCTCCTCTGCCTGGACCATCCTTCCAGCCCCCAGCCTTCCCAGAGTCAACTCTTCCTCACCTTCTCACCTTAGCTCAAGCCTCTCTTCCCCAACATTCCCACCAGATCAGGCCCAGGGGGAGCAAAGCTGTGATTAACATGTGTTTGTAGGATTCCTTAGGGAAGGTTCCCGTGAAAGGGAAGCAGTGGCTGCATCTGCCCGGCCGTTCTCTCTCCTGGAACCCCACACTGCCTGGCAAGGAATAGATTTAATGAAAGATTTGTTGGATGAAAACATTAATTCATTAATGAATGAAACAAAAGCTACTAACTTTTCAGTAGAGCCCCAATTTCAGGATGAAGCAGTGAAGGGGATTGTTCAAACAAAAGGCAAAGAAATGCATTCAGCTTTTAACTCCTGGTACTGTTGGAATATGAAAGATGCTGTGGTGTACAGGGCATGGGACGTAGGACGGGTGGGTTTCTAGGGGTCAAGAAAGGACAGAGGAGCTTCACTGCTGCTGAGCTCTGCTACTCTGACCTGAGCAGGCTTCCTCATTGTTTGAAGTATAACAGGACCAAACCTTCAATCCAATAATAGAGCTGGTGCTCAGATTTTTTTTTTTTTACATTATGTGAAATTTTCTTTGTGCCTTTCTACTGAAACTCAAACGATAAGAATAAGAATAGAAGAGATCATTGAAATCAGCTCCACAGAAGGTGACCTTCAGGCAGTCAGCTGTGTCCCACTGAGGGTTGCTTGGCCTCATGGGCGTTTGGCAGGGAGGAGGGGTTTCCAGAGGCTCCTTGTCAGGAAGGCGTGGAAGTGAGTCGACTTTCAGGTAAGGGACGAGGGACACTAGTCTGGCCACCTATAATAGGGCACTCCACCTGGAACTCCGGGAGTCTGTGCCCATGCTTTCTGTTAGTCCAAGCTTCAGTCTTCTCCCTTACCTAGCCTCTGCAAGAAAGGCTGAAGTGGTGTGTGCCATGCCTGTTGCTCATTGGAATCACAAGGGGAGATTCAACAATTCCAAAGCCATGGCTCAGATGGTAAAGTATCTGCCTGCAGTGTGAGAGATTTGGGTGAAATCCCTGAATCAGGAAGATCCCCTGGAGAAGGGAATGGCTACCCACTCCAGTATTCTTGCCTGGAGAATTCCATGGACAGAGGAGCCTGGTGGGCTACAGTCCCTGGAGTTGCAAAGAGTCGGACACGATTGAGTGACTAACACTTTTACACTTTCAAGGTAATTGGTAGGGTCCAGGTATCAGTATTTTTAAGACGCTCCTTAGATAACTCTGGAGTGCATCCAGAGTTGACATCCACACTAAGGCATCAGCACAATCAGCTGATTTCCCTTTTTCTTCTTTCCTGTTCTCCTTCTGGTTCTCAGATGGGCTGAACGGTGATGGTGTGTGTGGTAGGCAGACCTGTGTGATAGCTGCCAGGCGTTCTGTCACCTGCTACCCCTGCCCTTGTGGAACTTCTGCCCCTGGAGGGCGGGCTGGACTTCAAGTCCAATCAGCCTAACCATCCAGAGGAAAAGGGTCAACACAGGGTGGGGGAGGTGAAATGAAAAGCCCTGCACAATCCACAAGCTTGGGGTTTGTCTGGGTCCATGTGTGGTTATCAATGAGCTTCACCACCTCAGGTCTCCCTCCGCCCCCTCCCCCGCACTCTAACCCCAATCCAGTGGGGATGGTTTGGGGGTGATCAGCCCCTTAGTGCTGTTAACATCCTCAATAGAACCTTTCTTCAAGACTTCTGGTTCTGCCATCTGCCTTCTTTTCCTCTTCCACTTAACCTTGGCCACCTGGTCTGAACTGGGTGTTGGCATCCTAGCCCTGTTCTTTCTCAACTAGAGGAAAACCTCCTCTCAAAGCAGAGCCAGCCAGGGCAGTGTTGTGCACAGCACAGCCACAAGAAGCTGCTTCTCTAGGTTGGTATTACATTCGTTACTGTGGTGTGAACCGAAGCAACTGGGGCCAAGGTCTACTTGGGTGCCCTGGCTCTGGCGGGGAGTCACTCTTGCGTGGTCTCTGCGAGCAGACATCAAACCCAGGCTTCCTGACCAAACCTCACTCCTGATGTTTCTTCAAGGAGATGTGGACTCCCAGGCCAGTCAGTTCCTCTCCCTTACGTTTCCCCCAAACATCAGAAGAACTACTCTGGGGACACTGGCCATGTCCCCAGCTCCCCCATCCCAGAGGTGCCAGCAGCTCTTTTGTTGGTTTGGTTCTCCACTTAGATCACTGAAGTGATTTCAGAGCCAACTGGGCAACACTCAGCATTTCATTTATGTCTTGGCAAGGTTACCATGTTATTACTTAACTGTGCTGCTGCTACTCAATAAGTGGGAACTGATTGAAATAACCACAGGAGTTGCTGGATTCCCCTAATTTTAGCACAGAGTTAAAGCTCACTCCCACAGTTGGAAGTTAAAATAGGCTGCCAGCCCACAGAAATGCCCACCCACCACACCTAATTGTCCCACCACTGATGCCTGTCAGGGAAGGAGATGCAGAAGGCTGCAGAACATTCTTAGAAGCAAGGTTCTTCTCCTTGGCAGAGGCCTGAGGTCATTTTGGCCCGGCTGAGTTTCCCTCAGACCCTGTGCCTGTGGAACTTTGCATGGCTGCTTTTAGATACTCCTGTTTTTCTCCCTAATTTGTTTTAACAGGCAGTCCAAGTACAGAGTACACATTAGCGCAATGGAAGAGAACAGAAACTTCTCTTTGGGGGGTGCCACTTTAAATGACTCATTCCTGGAGGCCAGATGTGTGAAGGGCAAGGATCCTGAGCAATCAAGGTAATTTGGAAAGCAGAAAACTGATATTTGATCCAGGCTAACTTGCTTTCTTAGTGTCACGGCAATCAACCACAAGCCGCATGCCACAACTTGAAGGAAAATCTGGAGTAAACAGCTTCTCGTATGATTCCCCCAAACCCTGTCTAATTCTTTTGGTTTTGTTCTGTTGAAAACTTATCTTACCAGAATGCTGAAGGGATTCTATGAGAAGTGAGTTCTTACAGTGTGCCTACTGCTTAATGTTTCTCGTCACTGGTCAACTGCGTGTCCTCTTGCTCCTATTTTGAGTCATCATCTGCCCCTAACCCCTTAGCACAGCATTATGGATCAGACTGTCAGGGGAAACGAAAGGAATAGATGAGGCGGATTTTTTACCAAAAGAGAAAAGGCTTTATCCATAAGGTCTCTCCTGAGAGGATGCCGGGCAGCTCCCAGAGTTCTGTCAAGTCTTCTGTGCCAGCGTTGGTCCATCATTTCTTCTCGCTCCGTTGCTGTGGCCACCGTCTTCTCCCAGGCCTCAAGGCGGACAGCTGGGCTTTGCGGAGTCTTGGCATCCATGTGGGTTATCAGGGCCACGTTGCTCTTCTTTAAAGATAGCTTTTCCCTGCCACTCTTCTGCCTAAAAATGTCCAGTGACTTTCTGTGGCCTGTAGAATGCAGTCCAAATCACTTAGACTTCCAGTGATTCAACTGGTTCCTAATGGCATGCCCCCCTAGATGCCACAACCTCTTCATGAAAACTCTTTCAGCCAGACACAGCTCTTCCTTAACATGCCCCTTCCAGCTCACCTTCTCACCTCTGTCAGCTAGGACTCCTCTAAGGCTCATCTCTTCTCCCCCTGCCCCAGTTGTTCAGTCCCATCCAATCTTCCTGCCTGTCCACATCCAGCTCACTCTGCTGCTGCCTGCACTGTGCCTTTCCTGATTGTTCCCAACATAGAGTGAGCTCCCCATGCTTTGGACTTTCACAAGTACTAGTGGCACTATTATCATGCTGGTGTTGTTTTTCAAATTAGACTCAGAGTTCTAACCCTTGTACCTATTTGCTACTTCATTTTTTTTTCAGAGTCAGTGTTTGGAACACACAAGATGGATAGGAATCATGGATCCAAGAAAAGACAAGGAAGGCAGGAACAAAGGAATCGGCGCTCCTGTCTGCAGTGCGATGCTTTCAGTGTTAGGTGGCTGCTTTCTAAAATCTATCAAAGTTCCCACTCTGGGAATTGTTCTGTGACCAAGGTCTCTCACTGCGCTGTCGGGACCCCTTGTACATGGAATCATAGTTCTTGTGCATCAGGAGACTGTCCTGGTGAGAAAGAGACTTGGGCTGGTTCATTTTTTTCTAAAGCTGCAAGGAAATCCAGTGCATGACCAGACTTATTCACACACTTACTGAATCAGGCCAAGCTTGGAACTAAACGATGAAAATGAAAATTAATCAGGGACTCCCCTGGGTCTCACACATGGCAGTTTGGAGTCTTCTTTTTTTTTTTTTTTCCCCCACTATCACAATTATTTTTCTTATTCATTTTCTTTGGTTGAATAGAGGACTATAAAAAAGGAGGGGGCAGAAGTAGTGATGGAAAGGAATAAACCCATGGAAACAGTGAAATAGCTGCAGAGATAAAATTAGGCAGGAAGGAAACAAAAGCAATTTCAGTATCTCTGTGCGAGGCACGCAGACCTTTCCTTGCCAAGACCCCTGGATCAGGTTGTCTGATGAGGTGGCAGGTGCTTCCTCGATTCACACAGAAAACAAGCTGGGGGCCTCTCTTACTGTGGCGGCTAGTTACATAAACACTGTGTCCTGTGCCCCCTTTATGTCCCTCCCAGAAGAGATGAAAATGACCCAGTAGTTGAGAAAAGAGAGAGAAGGCTTTGTGCCTTTTCTTCATTCATGAGGATTTAAGGTAAAAACTCTTCTTGACATTATAAAGTAGGGTTACGTCCCCTTTACTGAATTTTTGTTGAAAAACCAAACCACAATAGAGAGCAAGCAATCATATAGCATTTTCACACCCCAGAATCTCATTCATCTTGGTAGAACAAAACTGCTTTAACATATAGAAACCTTTTCTTCTCACACTGATTAACAAATAACATTAGGCATGACCCCAGTCAGATTTTCAAAACTTGCTGAGCACCTTTCGTGAAGACTTGGAAACTACGTAAGACTCTCTCCAGGAAACCGTGTTTGACATTTTAACAGTATTGCCTTAGCAAGAGCAGAGAACATTCAGAAGGCAAATCAAGAATTCGTCCCAGAGTGCTTTCTTCTGAGCAAGGGGATGGTTTCTATATGAGATGTCAGTGTAGTTTCTATATTTGCCATAAAAATGTCCATAAAAGCTAAACTATTGCTCAGTTTTTTAAATCAAGCAGAGTTAGCCAAAGTGCTTTGTAGAAGAGACTATCAGGAAAGGACCAGATAGTGGTCATTATGACTAATCAGTGGCAGGAGTTGGGCTAACCAGTACTGGCCGCGAGGGACCTCAGGGCCCTGGGGACCTTTCAGGCAACTCACATTCCTTCAATTGTTGGAAACAGTCCTCTGGAAGGGACACAGTGAGTTAATGTGCTGATTGAATGTACTGCCAGCTGCTGGTTTACTCTAGTACAGGAAGGCTGCTTTCCTTACACGCAGTTCTTTGTTGTGTTGTGCTAAAGAGAAAAAAATATATAAAAGCCTGAAAGGAAGCCTTCCGTGCTTTATGTCTGCTAAAATTGTCAGTACCGTGTGCCTTGAGGATATATGCACCATGCTCACCTTGCAGGGTTGTTGTGAAAGAAGATGGCACTATCAAAACCAGCCCATGCACTTCACAGCTTGTAAAGAACCTGCGTATACATTTTCTCAGCTGAACCTTGCAACATCAGTGGGAGGCCTGGAAGGCTGACGCTGTTATCTCTTGAGAGGGAGTGGCCACACTGCTGCAGCATGCGGGCAGCTTTGCTTCAGGAAGCCCCCGTTTATGGTGTTGCATTTTTAAGTAGTATTTTGTATCGTACAAGGATGTTTATGGCAGCAGTGTTTATAACAAGGAAAACTGGAACCAACCTAAACGTTTGTTCGGTTCAGTCGCTCAGTCGTGTCCGACTCTTTGTGACCCCATGAGTCGCAGCACGCCAGGCCTCCCTGTCGATCACCAACTCCCGGAGTTCACTCAGACTCCGTCCATCAGTGATGCCATCCAGCCATCTCATCCTCGGTCGCCCCCTTCTTCTCCTGCCCCCCAATCCCTCCCAGCATCAAGGTCTTTTCCAATGAGTCAACTCTTTGCATGAGGTGGCCAAAGTACTGGAGTTTCAGCTTTAGCATCATTCCTTCCAAAGAAATCCCAAGGTTGATCTCCTTCAGAGTGGACTGGTTGGATCTCCTTGCAGTTAGTAGAGGACTAATTAAACTATGGAACTGGCCTAGGTAGAATACTATGCAGCCATTAGGAATTAGAGATGTGCTCAGTCGCTTCAATCATGTTCGACTCTACGACCCTGTGGACCGTGGCATGCTTGGCTCCTCTGTCCATGGGAGTCTCCAGGCAAGAATACTGGAGTGGGTTGCCATTTCCTTCTCCAGGGGATCTTCCTGACCCAGGGATTGAACCCAAGTCTCCTGCATTGTAGGCAGATTCTTTACCCACTGAACAACCTGGGAATTAGACATAGTAGAAGTGCATTCATTAGTGTTTAAGTATATTCTCTGATGAAGAAAATTATTCAGAATATATTTAAGCCAATAAGCAATGCATGATCCCTTTGTGATAAGAAAAATGTGTGTCGTAAAATAATCCTTATCTTTGGTGCTGAGAGTATGTGTACTATTTGTTTTCTTTCTCATCCTTGTCACTTCCAATTTTAATGTTCATCAGCATTAGCAAACTGTGAGTCAGCATGTACACCCAGATTAACTTATATCATAATCATTAATGGAACAGGTACAGCTCTACCTCTGGGCTTCCTGGGTAAAATGGTCCCCATGCATACAGGTATATCAGCCAAGGTCCTGGCAGGGACCTGAGTTCAACCAAATGGTGGAGATGTAGAGTGTTGATTAAGCCACAGTTTACAGTGGTGTGATGTGGATGAGGGAAGCAATCAAGGGTGACTAGGCACCCCGATACTAGGTACAGTGGGAAGAAGCCACTAGCAGCCTAGGGCACTGGGTCTAGAGGAGGAAGTAGTTATCAGAGCCCAGGGTGGGGGCTGTGGAGGAGGGGACCCTTGATGGAAGCTGTAGCAGCTGTAGCAGTGAAAGTCATTGCCCTTGTCAGACAGCCATGAAACAGGGAAGCTCTGGTCTAACCTTTCTCTTTTTAAAAAAATTTATTTATTCATTTTTGATGTAGATCATTTTAAAAGTCTTTGTTGAATTGACTACAATATTGCTTCTTTTGTTCTTTTTTTTTTTTTAATGCTCTGATTTTGGCCAAGAGGCATGTTGGGATCATAGCTCCCTGACCAGGGATTGAACCTGCATCCCCCGTGTTGGAAGGTGAAGTTTTAACCACTGGGCTGCCAGGGAAGTCCCCTGTGATCCTGTTCTCCTGCCTTTTTTCTTATCTACTGATGCCTCCCACCGACCAAGCCCCACTGGAAGCCTGCTGACAAGGGGATCCAGCTAAACTGTACGTAGAGGTTAGCCTCCTGGGGCACAGAAGAGGGCCAAGAGCACAGGAAGCGGGTCTGGTGGTGGGGGTTGTGCAGCAAACAGAAGGAGAAGAGCCCCTCCCTCCCGCTTGCCCCCTCCCCGCTGGCCCACGCTTGGTCTCCGTTCTCTGGAGAAAATGGTTATCTCTTAGCCAGGAAACTGAAAGAGAAAGGAAGTACCTCTTAAAGCTATGTGAAGTGAGTGACTTGATTTTGCTGCCTGTGCTCAGAGCCTCAAAAGCATGGAGATGGGATCACGGATCACCTGGCCCACGTGAGCACAGAAAGTCTTTGTGGAATGTTGTACAGAGATAAAATGGTGCATTCTTGGCTCCCAGTAATATCATCTCTGCTGCCTGGGGGAAAAAGGGGACTTCCAGGGAAAGGAAGACCCAAGTCATGAAGATCTTGCTGTTTCCTGCCAGCCCATCTCTGCTCACATGTCCTCTCGCGGTTCAGTGTCTCCTTCATCAGCCCCCGCTGAGAGCAGAACTAGAGTAATAGCGGCAGCCTGTGACTCCTGAGCACTAACAAGGTGGCTGGCACTGCAGGCTCTAAGCACTTCATATGACCAACTCATTAAGCCTTTCAACAACCCTGCGAAGGAGGTAACACCATTACCACTCCACTGAGTGGCTCAGAGCATGGATAATGCAGCCAGCCCGCTGGGCTTTTGAATCCTGCCTCTTCCACTTCCCAGCTGTGTGACTTGGTTTTCCCACTTGTAAAATGGGGACAATTACAGTGTCTGCTTCATGAGGTCATTATGAGGAGTAAATGAATAGACATAAGTAAAGGGCTCTGAGCTGGGTTTGGTGCTTTAGCAAGCAGCCAGTAACTCTTAGTGGTTTGTTGTTGTTCAGTTGCTAAGTTGTGTCCGACTCTGTGACCCCATGAACTGCAGCATGCCAGGCTCCTCTGTCCTCCGCTATCTCCCAGAGTTTGCTCAAATGCATGTCCATTGAGTTGGTGGTGATGCTATCTAACCATCTTACCCTCTGCCGCCCCCTCCTCCTTTGGCCTTCAGTTTTTCTCAGCATCAGGATCTTTCCCAGTGAATCAGTTCTTCGCATCACGTGGCTGAAGTATTAGAGCATCAGCATCAGCAACAGTCCTTTCCAGTGAATATTCAGGGTTGATTTCCTTTAGGAGTGACTGGTTTGATCTCCTTGTTGTCTAAGGGCCTCTCAAGAATCTTCTCCAGCATCACAATTTGAAAGTTTCAGTTCTTGTTAGTGGTTATTTTCCCCAGTTCCCACAAAAGGAAACTGAGGTAGAGAGATGTTAGCTGCGGTAACATCTGGTAGCATTGATGGTAACTGCATCAAGTCACAGAGCTGATAAACAACAGAGTTAGGGCTCCAACCAAGAAGTAGGGTTCAGTATTATACAAAAGGACCCACTCTTTCTCGCCCTGCTACTTTTGAAGGGGGCAAGGTCACATCGGGTTTGAGGTTGATCCATTGTCTGCCTGCCTAAGATGCAAAACAGTTCCCTCACATTTTGGAAGACTGTGCAGGCATTGATCTGTGTACTCCTGTCCATCCTTCAAATCTCACTTTCTCCAGGGTCACTTCCCCCAGGTGTGTAGTCCCCCAGCAGAAGGCAGTTGGCAGGTCGGGGCAGGTGAGTAGCCCGTTTCTCAGTCTCATATCCGTTGAGATCAGTTAGAATAGAGGGCAGAAGTGTGGGGACTGAGGGGCTCAGGTCAGCCTATGAGTCCTCAAGTTTTCGATTCCTACACCCTGGCAAGCTATGGCAAGTGTGTGCTCCAGCTCAGTTGCCTGCTCTGGGCCCAAGAAGAGCCTGGGGTTGCCCAGCACATCGCCATCGTTGTTTTTTTCTATTAGCCAGAGAAAGGTCAGGGGCAGTCACCTGGCCAAGGTCCTGAGGTCAAGTCAGCACAAATGTTGAGGTAACTGATGGAGCTCACACTGGAATTCACACATTCTTGAAGCCTGGGCCACAGCAGTCTTTCCTACTGTCTCTTTCATGTCTTCAAAACTAGCTTACCTGCGTCGCTCTCTTGGCTCCTCTTGAATAGTGGCTTTATAATTAGATTTTTTTTGTCAGTCTCATCTTTCATTTTACAGTGAAATGTGATCAGTTACAAACTACAGCAGAACATGCTCAAAGCTGTGCCACCAGCAAGTCAAAAGGCCCCAGTGTAATGTCCATAGCTTGTTGAAAACACAATCAAATGGCTATTCAGCAAATCTCTTTTTCTTTTATCCTTTTTATTTTTTTCCTGATGGCCTGGCATTCAAGGTACAATGAAATAATATGAATGCAATAATACATCCTCAGTTTTACAGATGCCTAGTAACCAAAGTCAAAGGAGATTGTCTAGTGTTTATTAAAAAAAAAAAAAAGGTAATTCCTCCAAAAACATCATGCACAAGAGACAAATGTGTATTTAAGTTTGCACAGTGTTGATTGCTGCTTTGTTTCCTCACTTATCTTCACAAAGTTGCTTTCAGGAAAGGGGTTATTTAGTCGATGACAGCAGTTCTTTACTTGAGACTGAGCTAAGTCACTAACGCTACCTCGCAGCACACTGGCTAGACCCTGGCATCCAGTCTGGTGGGCGGAGGAGGTGATGTGAAGGCAGATCTGGACTCAGTTTCCCCATCTGTGAGATGTGGGGGTTGAACTGGCCTTAGATGATCTCTAAAATTCCTTCCAACGACAAAAATATTTTTTTCTCAAGCTTCTGGACCTGATAACCTTAAAATATGTGCTGAGCTGTGTTCTGAGTCATTAAATTAATTAAGAAAATATGCTTAGCTTTGAACCAAACGTGGGAACATCAAGAGCTGAGTAGCAGAAGTGGGTGTAGGGTGAATGCTATATTTTGCTGGTTCATGGGATGATTTTCTGATGATTAGAAAATGTGCCCTCCTTATTGGGAAATTGGAATTAACATATATACACTACAGTGTATAAAGTAGATAACTGATGAGAACCTAGTATATGGCACAGGGAACTCAGGGTTCTCTGGTGACCTGCATGGGAAGGAAATCCAAAAAAAGAGGGGATATATGTATACATTTAGCTGATTCACTTTACTGTATGGCAGAAACCAACACAACATTTTAAAATAGCTATACTCCAATAAAAATTAATTTTAAAAAATTGGTCAAATACAAATAGGCAAATTATAGATGATATGCTAGGACCAGTGAACACTCCAAAAGATATTCAAGAGTTTCTAATAATAAAGAAGTATGAACTAAAACACAAAAGAAGAAAATGTGCCCTCTTCGTACGGAAGCACTTCTCGGGCCCATGGCTCAGTGAGCTGACTGTCCCTTTCTGGAATTAGGAAACTCCTTCCTTGGGCTTCCCTGATGGCTCAGATGGTAAAGAATCCGCCTGCAATGCAGGAGCGCTGTGCTATGCTTAGTCGCTCAGTCCTGTCCGACTCTTTGCTACCCCATGGACAGTAGCCCGAAAGGTTCTTCTGTCCATGAAATTCTCCAGCCCAAGAATACTGGAGTGGGTAGCCATTCCCTTCTCCAGTGGGTCTTTTCAACCCAGGGATAAAACCCAGGTCTCCCACATTGCAGGTGGATTCTTTACCAGCTGAGCTACCAGGGAGGTCTGCAGTGCAGGAGACCCAGGCTCAGTCCCTGGGTTGGAAAGGTCCCCTGGAGAAAGGAATGGCTACCCACTCCAGTATTCTTGCCTGGAGAATTCCATGGACAGAGAAGCCTGGAGGAGTACAGTCCATAGGGTTGCAAAGAGTCAGAGATGCCTGGGTGATGATTAAGCACACATGCGCGTGCTCCTTCCTCTGGGCAGATGCAGCCTGTGCTAGGACTCTGCCTGTGTGAGTGAAGCCCCACCCACTCCTTAGCCAAGCCCCTGTGCAGAGCACCACCTGCACAGCCTACCTGAAGACCGATGTGATAGCATCACATTCACGATTAGAGTCTACAACAGCTAAGCAGGAACCTGATTTTTTGTGTTTTCCAAACTCTTGTTTTAACCTAAAAATAAGCAAATAAGCCAACAAGCAAACCAAAAGACACCTTGGTGCTCATGTGAGTGGAGACTGCTTGGATTATAGTACATGGACCTCTCATTTCGCCGAAAAAATGTGTTTTGTGAATAGGTCTGGGAGAGCGTCTTAGCCTGGGTTCCCTCAGAAAGCAGGACCTGAGAAAGGAGGGTGATGTATGTGGTTTATTTGGGAAACACAGGCACCAGGAACAGGAGATTAAGAGCTGTCAAAAAAGATGGGAGGCAAGCCAGTACAAGGTGCTTTATCAACCTGGTCCCTAGTGTGGTCAAATGGGGCTCCATCCAGCTTGGACCTTGGAAGACCATCTTCTCAAGGAATGAAAGAGAGAATCATTTCCCAGCTCTTGGGACCAATCAGTCAAGGATTGCCTCTGGGGTGTTGACTCCTCCGACATCCAGGTGGGCACATATGTCGGGATGCTTAAGTCTGTGGTGGTGCTGGCCGAGGCACTGTGCCAACGAAGGCTAACCTTATCTCTTTCTGGTACTAAGTCACTGCTTCTGGTGGGAAGCAACCTACTAGCAACTGACTGGCTGGCCTCCTTTAGGGATGCCTGTTCAGATGGAGGTCTCTCTACGTGACAGGAATTCATTCAGTACAGCAGTTGCTAGACTGGTCTTGGTGAGACATCACTCAGGTGGTTGGGGCCGTGCTGGCTGACCCTCTATCACTGCCCCATGTCTCATGTGTCATGTAAGTCCTGGAGCAGCTAGGGAGAGAGGCTGGCTGACATCCACAGGCTGTCCTGTTCACCCAGTGGTTCAGTGCTGCCCCTCCAGCGGATGAGCTCTGATGGGCCTGGATATGAACCAAACATCTGGCTGCTACATGACCAGTACTCTACATGACTTTCTCCACATTTTCCTACTTTCTTGACTTCTGAGCCTGAGTCATAAAAGGGCATGGAGCTTCTTCCGTGTATTGAGACACTTTTTCTTTTAATTACCCTGAAACTATCATACTGTGAAGAAGTCTAAGCCAAATGATGAGGCCATGTGTTGGTGTTCCAACTGACAGTCTTCACTGAGCCTAGTAGCCTTCAAGTCATCTAGCCTAGAAACTAGAAATAGGTGAAGATGATTGCAGAAGATTCCAGTCCAGTTTGAGTTACTTTCTGCCATTTCAGTTTCCCCACCTAAGGCTTTAGCCAGCTTTCCAACTGAGTTCCCTCGTCTGAGCCACAGAAGAGAGAAAATGGTTTGAGTGACTGTTCTCTGAGTTCTCCCAAATATGGCACCAAGCTAGTACAATTCTAGATACACAGGAGAGAAATCGGTTCATTACATGCATACAAGTGGATGCCTCTGGGCATTGGGATTTAATCCAGTCATGGAACCCCAATTTAGAAAAGCTGGAAGAAGTAGAGACAAGACTTTCTTGGTGTGTCCTGCCCAAATTCCTGACCCATGGAATCTGTGAGCACAGTGACACGGGGGCTGCTTTATATCTCTAAGTTTTGGGGTGGTTTGTTATGCAGCAAAAGAAAACTAGGCAAAGTACAAGATCTAACATCTTGTCTTTTACCTCAAAAAGTTGTAGCATCCCCAGATCATTGGACTCCTAGAAATGTCACTGATCCGGCGGTCTGTGGAATGGTCACAGGGTTTCATTCCTCTGACACACAACTTGCTCTTTCTATTTACCAGGTCAAATTTGTGTGATGGCATCAACACAGCGTTCCAACATGCTTATGGCGCAGCAGAGGCAATTAAAAGATCACTGAAGACTGTTTTGTGACATTGTATAAGAGGCTTCATATAGCCTTAAGCAAGACTATGAATGTGTACTGATGTCCTTAAATAAGGCCTAGTTTTGATCCTGTTTATTGACAAGGAGATGAAAAGCACATACTCACAGATCAATAGCAACATATGGAGGGCCAGAGGCTGTGTTGATCTGTTTTGGTAGTTACTAGTCACATCTAGCTGAGTAACTGAGATGACTGCGACTCAGTTCAGTTCACTTCAGCTGCTCAGTTGTGTCTGACTCTTTGTGACCCCATGGACTTCACGCCAGGCTTCCTTGTCCATCATCAACTCCAGGAGATTGCTCAAACTCATGTTCATAAAGTCAGTGATGTCATCCAACTACCTTATCCTCTGTTGTCCCCTTCTCCTCCTGCCTTCAATCTTTCCCAGCCTCAGGGTCTTTTCCAGTGAGTCAGATCTTCAAATCAGGTGCTCAAAGTATTAGAGCTTCAGCTTCAGCATCAGTCCTTCTAATGAATATTCAGGGCTGATTTCCTTTAGGATTGACTGGTTTGACTCTTTTCAGTCCAAGGAACTTTCAAGAGTCTTCTCTAACACCACAGTTCAAAAGCATCAATTCTTTGGTGCTCAGCTTTCTTTATGGTCCAACTCACATCCACACATGACTACTGGAGAAACCATAGCTTTGACTATACGGACCTTTGTTGGCAAAGTAATGTCTCTGCTTTTTATTATGTTGTCTAGGTTTGTCATACCTTTCCTTCCAAGGAGCAAGCATCTTTTAATTTCATGGCTGCAGTCACCATCTATAGTGATTTTGGAGCCTCTAAAAATAAAATAGCTGTGAAGAGAAGAGAGGCGAAAAGCAAAGGAGAAAAGGAAAGATATAAGCATCTGAATGCAGAGTTCCAAAGAATAGCAAGAAGAGATAAGAAAGCCTTCTTCAGCGATCAATGCAAAGAAATAGAGGAAAACAACAGATTGGGAAAGACTAGAGATCTCTTCAAGAAAATCAGAGATACCAAGGGAACATTTCATTCAAAGATGGGCTCGATAAAGGACAGAAATGGTATGGACCTAACAGAAGCAGAAGATATTAAGAAGATGTGGCAAGAATACAAGGAAGAACTGTACAAAAAAGATCTTCACGATCCAGATAGTCATGATGATGTGATCACTAATCTAGAACCAGACATCTTGGAATGTGAAGTCAAGTGGGCCTTAGAAAGCATCACTACGAACAAAGCTAGAGGAGGTGATGGAATTCCAGCTGAGCTGTTTCAAATCCTGAAAGATGATGCTGTGAAAGTGCTGCGCTCAATATGCCAGCAAATTTGGAAAACTCAGCAGTGGCCACAGGACTGGAAAAGGTCAGTTTTCATTCCAATTCCAAAGAAAGGCAATGACAAAGAATGTTCAAACTACCGCACAATTGCACTCATCTCACATGCTAGTGGAGTAATGCTCAAAATTCTCCAAGCCAGGCTTCAGCAGTACATGAAACATGAACTCCCTGATGTTCAAGCTGGTTTTAGAAAAGGCAGAGGAACCAGAGATCAAATTGCCAGCATCTGCTGGATCATCAGAAAAGCAAGAGAGTTCCAGAAAAACATCTATTTCTGCTTTATTGACTATGCCAAAGCCTTTGACTATGTGGATCACAATAAACTGTGGAAAATTCTGAAAGAGATGGGAATTCTAGACCACCTGACCTGCCTCTTGAGAAATCTGTGTGCAGGTCAGGAAGCAACAGTTAGAACTGGACATGGAACAACAGACTGGTTCCAAAGAGGAAAAGGAGTCCGTCAAGGCTGTATATTGTCACCCTGCTTATTTAACTTCTATGCAGAGTACACCATGAGAAACGCTGGACTGGAAGAAACACAAGCTGGAATCAAGATTGCTGGGAGAAATATCAATAACCTCAGATATACAGATGACACCACCCTTATGGCAGAAAGTGAAGAGGTACTAAAAAGCCTCTTGATGAAAGTGAAAGAGGAGAGTGAAAAAGTTGGCCTAAAGCTCAATATTCAGAAAACGAAGATCATGGCATCCGGTCCCATCACTTCATGGGAAATAGATGGGGAAATAGGGGAAATAGTGTCAGACTTTATTTTTCTGGGCTCCAAAATCACTGCAGATGGTGATTGCAGCCATGAAATTAAAAGACACTTACTCCTTGGAAGAAAAGTTATGACCAACCTAGATAGTATATTCAAAAGCAGAGACATTACTTTGCCGACTGAGGTCCGTCTAGTCAAGGCTATGGTTTTTCCAGTAGTCATGTATGGATGTGAGAGTTGGACTGTGAAGAAGGCTGAGCACTGAAGAATTGATGCTTTTGAACTGTGGTGCTGGAGAAGACTCTTGAGAGTCCCTTGGACTGCAAGGAGATCCAACCAGTCCATTCTGAAGGAGATCAACCCTGGGATTTCTTTGGAAGGAATGATGCTAAAGCTGAAGCTCCAGTACTTTGGCCACCTCATGAGAAGAGTTGTCTCATTGGAAAAAACTCTGATGCTGGGGAGGGATTAGGGGCAGGAGGAGAAGGGGACAAGAGAGGATGAGATGGCTGGATGGCATCACTGACTAGATGGATGTGAGTCTGAGTGAATTCCGGGAGATGGTGATGGACAGGGAGGCCTGGCGTGTTGCGAATCATGGGGTTGCAAAGAGTCGAACACGACTGAGCGACTGAACTGACTGAACTGAAAAATAAACTCTGACACTGTTTCCATCGTTTCCCCATCTATTTGCCATGAAGTGATGGGATCAGATGCCATCATCTTTGTTTTTTGAATGTTGAATTTTAAGCCAACTTTTTCACTCTCCTCTTTCACTTTCATCAAGAGGGTCTTTAGTTCTTTTTTCTGCCATAAGGGTGGTATCATCTGCATATCTAAGGTTATTGATATTTCTCCCGGCAATCTTGATTCCAGCTTGTGCTTCATCCAGCCCAGCATTTCACATGATGTACTCTGCATATAAGTTAAATAAGCAGGGTGAAAATACATAGCCTTAATGTACTCTTTTCCAATTTGGAACCAGTCCGTTGTTCCATGTCCATTTCTAACTGTTGATTCTTGACCTGCATACAGATTTCTCAGGAGGCAGGTAAGGTGGTCTGGTATTCTCATCTCTTTCAGAATTTTCCACAGTTTGTTGTGATCCACACAGTCAAAGGCTTTTGCATAGTCAATGAAGCAGAAGTAGATGTTATTTTCTGGAATTCTCTTGCTTTTTCTGTGATCCAGTGATGTTGACAATTCGATCTCTGGTTCCTCTGCCTTTTCTAAATCCAGCTTGAACATCTGGAAGTTCTCGGTTCATGTTCTATTGAGGCTTGCTGCTGCTGCTGCTAAATCACTTCAGTCGTGTCTGACTCTGTGTGACCCCATAGACAGCAGCCCACCAGGCTCCCCCATCCCTGGGATTCTCCAGGCAAGAACATGGGAGTGGGTTGCCATTTCCTTCTCCAATGCATGAAAGTGAAGTCACCCAGTCATGTCAGACTCTTAGTCACCCCATGGATTGCAGCCTATCAAGCTCCTCCATCCATGGGATATTCCAGGCAAGAGTACTGGAGTGGGTTGCCATTGCCTCCTCCGATTGAAGCCTAGCTTGGATAATTTTGAGTATTACTTTGCTACCATGTGAGATGAGTGCAATTGTGCAGTAGTTTGAACATTCCTTGGCACTGCCTTTCTTTGGGATTGGAATGAAAACTGAACTTTTACAGTCCTGTGGCCATTGCTGAGTTTTCCAAATTTGCTGGCATATTGAGTGCAGCACTTTCACAGCATCATCTTTTAGGATTTGAAATAGCTCAACAGGTATTTCCATCACCTCCACTAGCTTTGTTCGAAGTGATGCTTCCTAAGGTCCACTTGACTTTGCACTCCAGGATATCTGGCTCTAGGTGAGTGATCACCCCATTGTGGTTATCTGAATCATTGAGATCTTATTTGTACAGTTCTTCTGTGTATTCTTGCCACCTCTTCTTAATATCTTCTGCTTCCATTAGGTCCCTACTGTTTCTGTTCTTTATTGTGCCCATCTTTGCATGAAATATCCTCTTGGTATCTCTGATTTTCTTGAAGAGATCTCTAGTCTTTCTCATTCTATTGTTTTCCTCTGTTTCTTTTATTTTCTTTAATCTCTCTCTGCTATTCTTTGGAACTCGGCATTCAGATGGGTATATCTTTCCTTTTCTCCTTTGCCTTCATTTCTCTTCTTTTCTCAGCTATTTGTGAGGCCTCCTCAGACAACCATTTTGCCTTTCTGCATTTCTTCTTCCTGGGGATGCTTTTGATCACTGCCCCGTGTACAGTGTTATGAACCTCCATCCATAGTTCTTCAGGTACCCTGTCTATCAGATCTAATCCCTTGAATCTATTTGTCACTTCTACTGTATAATCACGAGGGATTTGATTTTGGTCATACCTGAATGATCTAGTGGTTTTCTGTACTTTCTTCAATTTTAGTCTGAATTTTGCAGTGAGGAGCTTTTGGGGCTACCAGTCCATTGGTTTTCTGGTAGTCCACTATCGTCCACCATGATCTGACAGTTTACTTTGTCAAGACCCATACAGATGAATTGCACAGGGATATGATAGAGAACATCATCCCTTTATAGTAATACTTTGTCTTTGGTGGTGACACCGATTCTCTTCAGGATGAAGTGTTGACTTGGGATTACTCTCCAGGCTGGTGGGGTTGGGGTTGGATAGTTTTCATGTGGTTGGACTGTGTCCACTTAGCCCTTCCTATCCTGATGGCTCTTACTCTGTAGGTCAGGGACCAAGGAGAGGATTATGCCAGCTCCCTTGTTTATCAATCCAAATCATGCATTTGGGGAATGGGGAGATAACAAAAGATGAGCCTATGGATGTATTTAGTCTACTCTGAAGTGTGTTTGGGTTAGCTCTCAGTTTCTAAAACCCAGTTGTATAAGTCAAGCACCACTCTAGTTGGCTGTTCATCTGTCTCATCACTGGGAACACCCTGCTTTTTAGCCACTACCTTAGATGCCTGAGGACCAAAGCACCTTCCAGCCTTGTTGCTTGTGTAGTAATCACATATCCTACTTTCACTTAAGAATTGCCACCTGGCCTCTGACATTCCAGAATCCTATTATCTTGGTTGATGATAAGGAGCCTAGACCCATGGCAGCATCTCCTCCTATTAACTCCGGTTCATAGGAAAAGTTACCATGGAATTCCTCAAAAAGATGCCAGTGTTCTCTTCATCAGTGTATTTCTTATTGCTTTAGTCAATGAGATGTCTTCTAGGACCTCCTGGGGAATATAGAGAGGTGGAGAGTTCTCTGCTCTCACTAATAAATCCAATGTAACATTTCTATCCTCCCTTGGCCCTTCCTGGATAGTCCACCACCATCATTCTAGCAACTATGCCTTATTCACTGTGATCTATAGATGTATCCAATCTTCAGAGTCATGCCAACAGTGTGTTATGACTAGATTCTGGTGTTTTTGCCAGGATGTTAAATCCTAAGTCAAGAAAGCAGGCTCCCATATCAATGAATTCTTACCACCCAAATTTATAGGCACGTCTCCCTTGCCAATCTTCTCAAGATGCACTTCCACGTGTATTTTGCTGGTTTCTGCCAGCACATATTTGCCAGGTCTTGCAAGTCTGTTGGTATACAAGGAGAACACATTGCATTTCCTGAATAGGGCTGTGCTGAGACCTGACTCTGCTTACTGGTAATGACAGGAGGACAAGGTCAGATCCTGAGGAGGTAAAGCACCTTCTCCTGAAGTACTTACCTCAGATAAGGCTTTGGCAGCATTCCCAGATAAGGCGAGGCTGTTTACTCTGGAAAGAGTGATGTAGTTTCTTCTTTGTGTCCTGAGTGGATGAAAAGATCTATTTTTTCCCCTATCTGTTACTTGTTCTCTATTTCCTCTATTTTTTAGGTTGAGTATTTTTTATTCTTCCCTTTGAACTCTTTTATCGTCTTATTAGCCAAAACTCATTGTTCTGTTATACTATACTTCACATAGAGCTTAGGAACCTAACAGTGAAACACATCTATTTCTCCCCTTAAGGCTTGGTGCTATTTTTGACATACATTTCCTTTATATATATTATAACCTTACTTTACTTTGTTTTTGTTGTTTAAATAGTCAACTATCTTTTAGAGTTAACCAAGTTTTAGAAATCTCATATACTTATCTATGTTATAACCATTTCCAGTTCTGTGTGGAGATCCAGATTTTCATCTGGTATATTTTTCTTCTGCCTGAAGAGCTTCCTTTAGAACTGATACCGTGGATCTGCCAGTGACAGATTCTGTCTTCTTTTGTAGGTCTAACAAGTCTTTATATTTTGTCTTAACTTCTGGAAGGTGTTTTCACTGGGTATAGAATTCTAGGTTGACAAGTTTTCATGTTTCAAGCTATTACTCTAGCTCACTTCGGTTGCATTGTTTCTGATGAGATACTGCTGTCATCCTTTGGTTGTTGGCCTTCCTCTGAATTTTGGTTTTACTCTATTTATTAGTTTGAACAACTTGTTTATAATATTCCCTGTTTTAGTTTTATGTGTCCCATACTTTGGCTTCAGTTTTATTTTAATCCTATTTACTTTATTTGTAGACCTCAATTACATGAATATTGCGCGGCCTTAAATTGTTCCAAAGATCAGGGAGTCTCTGCTTTTTTAAATTATTTTTTCCTCTGTGTGTTTAACTGGGCATAGTGTCTACTGCTATTTCTTAAAATTCCTTAAAGGTTTTACCCTGCAATATCTAATTTGTGGTTAAATTCATTCAGTGTAATTTTTATCTCAGAAATTGTAGTTTTCATCACTAGAGTTCAGTTTGGGTCTTTTAAATATCTTTCATGTTTGTACTTCACTAGGTGACCACCTGTAGTACAGTCTTCATACTTGTTTGAATGTCCTTGTCTGTTAATTCTCACATCTGTGTCAGTTCTGGACTGGTTTTGACTGGCTGTTATTTCTCCCTAGCATTGGTCATATTTTCCTGCTCCCTTGCATAACAGGTCATTTTTAACTGGCTGCCACACTCTGTGAATTTTCCTTTGTTACTGGCTATTTTTGTATTCCTATAAATATTCTTGAGCTTTGTTCTGGGATGCAGTTAAATTGCTTGTAAACAGTTTTCTCCTTCTGGGTCTTGTTTTTAAGATTTGTTAGGTGGAACCAGAACTGTGTTTAGTCTAGGGTGAATTATTTTTTTACTGAGAAAAGAGCCTTCTGAGTGTCCTACCCAGTGCCCCAGGAATTGTGAGGCTCTCCAGTCTGATTGGTGGAAAGAGGCAATATTCATGGTCCTGCAGCCTCTAATTTGGGGGTGGTGCCTTCCTCACTGGGCAGCTTCCTCACATGCCTTCCTTAATCAGTATGCGCTGTGGAATATCAGGGAGGATGCTCTGTAGATGTCTCTTGTTCTCACTCTGGGCTGCTCTCTCCTATTGAATAGTCTGTCTTGCAAGCTCTGGTGGTTCTGTCTACTTCTTTCAGAGAGTCCACTGGATTCCTCTGCCTGGGTTCCCCTTCCTTGCACCACAGCCTGAAACCCCTCTCCAGGTAATAAGCTTCTGTAGGGTTTATTTTATAGGAACAATTATTTGCTTCCTATCTCTTAGAAATCACTGTTGTTTTGTTACCTGATATTCAGTGTCTTAAAAACTGTTGTTGCATGGATTTTGCTCATTGTTTTGCTTGTTCCATGAAGGAGGGTTAAATCTAGTCTTTATAATTACAGCTTAGCCAGAAGTAGAGTGTGTCTGTCTTTAAAATATTCAAAACTGCATTTGGCTCTTCATTTGTAGAGCATTTGCAAAGATCTTGAGTGCAGAAACCAAGCTGAATTTATCTCTGTAAACCTAAATGACCGATATGACTTTGCATATACTAGACGCTTGGTAAATGATTGGTATGTTGAATTGTAGTAGGAAAAGCAGGTGAAAATTTCCTAATGGAATTTAACAAAAAGTTTTTTTGGAGTATAGTTGAATTACAATGTTGTGTTAGTTTCAGGTGTATAGCAAAATGAATCAGGTATATATATATATATATATATTTTATTCTTTAGATTCTTTTCCCATATAAGTCATTACAGAGTATTGAGATCCTTGTGCTATACAGTAGGTCCTTGTTAATTTTCTATTTTCTATATTTGACTCTATTTCTGTTTTGTAAATAAGTTCATTTGTACCTTTTTTTTAGAATCCACATATAAGCAATATCATATGATATTTGTCTCTTCTCTGACTTACTTCACTCAGTATGACAATCATTGCTGCAAATGGTATTTGTTCTTTTTTATGGCTGAATGATATTCCTTAATGGGATATTTTTGCCTAATTAAAGATAGAAATATCTAACTGATAAGCCACACACACACACACACAAGAAATATCTAACTGAATGTTCAATAATGAAAACTAAAAGTAGTGCTCTTCGTTTCTATTATGGGAAGCGTTCACAGAGAGTGAGGGTGCTCATTTTATGGGAATCAACATTTCCATATTGTTCAGCAAAAGCCTCAGTCCAATGCCAGTTTTCCATGAATACTTCTCAATGTAAATCTTTGCCAAATGTGAGATATTACAAAAATAATTATGAAGGACACACACGCTCTAGATTACTTATTACTTAATTGTGAATAACTCTCTCTAGATGACTTATAAAAAGGATATCACCCCTCTGCAGTTTTCTACGGCTACACTCTATTGTCTATAGAACATCAGGTAACTAGGAAGCCTGGGTACTATTATCCCCAACAGGCTGATTGACATATGGAAATATATGAGGTCTTAGGGGCCTTATTTTTTGTTTATAATTTTATTTATTTATTTGTTTTTAGCTGTGCTGGGTCTTCGTTGCTGTGCAGTCTTTTTTCTAGTTGCGGTGAGTGGGGGGCCATTCTTAGTTGTAGTGCGTGGCCTTCTCATTACAGTGGCTTCTTCGGCTTTAGGACATGTGGGCTTCAGCAGTTGTGGTTTCTGGGCTCTAGAGCACAGGGTCAGTTGTTGTAGTGCAGGGGTTTATTTGCTCCACAGCATGTGGGATCTTTCCAGACCAGGAATTGACCCATGTCTCCTGCATTGATAGGTGGATTCTTTACCACTGAGCCACCAGGGAAGCCCAGGGGGCTTGTTTTAAGTTACACAGTCAACTGTAGAGCCAAGCCAAGAAACAGGTCTCTAAATGCAAAGCAGCATCATTTCCCTTTGGCAACGCTGCCTCAGAATACCAAAGGAGCTTAAAAAGTCCAATGCTTTATTTTTTAATGTGGGTTTTTTAAAATAGGCAGGAACAAAGATAGTGGAACAACTGTAGGATTCAGATAACATAGCATGAGTTTCCACCATAGAAAGTAAGACTGAAATTGAAGTTATTCTGCTGCAGAAGTTAAACAATGAGAAAATGGCATACAGATCCCCAAAGCCCCAGTGATCTGAAGAACCTAGGCAAGCACTGAATTAAATCGGACAAGCAGGGTTTCAGATGAGCCAGACAGTGTTCAAAGTAAATAAAACACGCGCAGTAACACACCCTCACTGCAGATAACCGAGGTTCTGGGTAAAGGAATTTTAGATAATCAGGGCTTTGGAGCATAAACAAACACGAGGGACATGGAACAGGAGGAGCTAATTGAGAAATTTCAGGTAACAGGTAAGCTGGTTTCTATAGTCACATTCTGGTTGGCTTTGGATGATTAAATTTCCAGAATTCACCAAGGTAAGGTGGTGAACAGGATAAAATGTTGGACAGTTAAATAACCTCACTAACGTACATACTGAATGACAAAGTATTATTACAGTTTGCGAATGCCCTAGGAAGGCAGGACCAAGCAAAAGGTATCAAGGGTGAAACTGGAGTACCCTGCTTATTATGGAGGAGCAGCAAGACAGGAAGGAGGGGAAAGGGAGGAAGGGGCAGAGGGCTTTGTCGGGGTCAGGATTACCATTTAGGCTTAGTTGCATTCCCACAGCACAGTGCAGAATGGGAAGAACTAAAGGACTAAACAAGCCTGGATTATTGAACAGGAATAGGACCTGGTCAAGAGCAGTGGCTCTACCTATCCCCATCACCTTTATCAACTCTCCTCCTCTAAGATTCAAAGGAATCCTCCCCACCAGCCAGCAGGGAACATACAACTCGAGAACCAGTAATACCGACGCAGGGCCTGGAATCAGGGAGCCAAGGGAATAAAGGGTCAGTAAACTGTGAAGAAGAAGAAGTAGAAATGGTTCATCCAAGAGGAGAAGAAGGTGGCTCCTTGGTCAAACTGGGGAGGTGAGGATAGTGGACGGGATGGAGGACCCATGTCTAACTTCTTTCACAACCTCTGGGGGTGGTATTTCTCCTGTGAGTTAAAAGGGCCAGGAATATGAGATAATTTTTTTGTGAGAAAATTATTTCCTTTTCATATTGCCTTTCTCTATTCTGAGTAAGTCTAGAGAAAGGCATAGTTTGGAGTTGGTTTTCCTTCAGCACCTCCTAATCACCCTCCTCCCTGCTTGCCTCTTAACAGAGGGAAAAGGCTGGGCTTCTGAGCCCTGGTAGGCAACCACCGTGAGCTGGAATTCCATCATAGCTTGGTGTTTATAGTATTTCTGTTGATGGCAACTGATCTGGTTTTAAATTTAGCTTAACGTAGTTTAAGTTTTCTTTACAATGAAATTTGAACAAAAAATTATTATGTTGAAATTCAAGCTGTGTGATTTGAAACTATCACAGGATGCATTTGTTTGAAACAGGATTTATCTTTGACTTAAATATCAAGAAAATGATGGGATGGCATGATGGAACTAAACCCTGCTCTGGCAATCAGAACTCTTGCATGGACTCTGAGTGTGACTGGGGGCCTTTGTCATTTTATTTTTATCAACTAAAGACACATAGCTGCTGGCCAGAACCTAGCAGGAGATGTCCAAAGTTTTAACATATTCAGTTTTTAAAGTTCTAATCAAAGGCAAAGAAATAATGTTTTCATGACTCTCTGCTACCTTGATACACATGTAAGTTTAGAAATATTGAGAGGTCATGTGAAGACTCCCAGCCTTCAAGGTGTCCTGGGATGCCAACCACTGGAGTAGATTATTTCTAAGAGATCTTCTCCTTCTAAATTGCTGTGCCAAGCATTCAATCTGAGGGTCAGCAAAGACAGCGATCTGATAGGGAAGAAGAGTGATGGATCATCACATAAAAATTTCATTTTCTTTATCTCTACCCCACCTATCAAATAAGTAGCCTGCAATGAATCTGCTTGAAACAGGTCAGGTACCAAGCATAAACCTTTCCTTTGTCATCTGAACCGTCAAAAGTTTTCCATTTTTTAAAAGCTATATTTACATGCCCCCTTTAGTAAAGTTACTTTATTTTTATTTATTCTGGCAGCACAGCATGGCTTGTGGGATCCTAGTTCCCAAGACCAGAGATCAAACCCAGGGCCCCTGCAGTGGAAGTGCTAAACATTGGATCAGCAGGGAATTCCTTAGTTTTACATAGTTTTGAAGGTCAAGGGAATTGGGGCCTTAACTAGATCAGCAAGGGGAACAAGCTGGCTGGCTTTTGTTGGCCTAATTTGGCCCTGATGGAAGAGACCACACCTCCCACTCCTGTGAAGCTTCTCCCAGTTGGCTAGCCCAAAGAATTTTCTATCTGTAGAATCCCCCTGGGAGCATCACTTCTCTGTATTCCAGGGAAAACAGCAGGGGTTAGGATAGGTGCTTTAGAGACTGACAGTCTGGGTTCAAATTCAACTCCCCTAGGGAGCCTCCTTTTTATTTAAATTTCTACATTTATCTAGCATAATAATGAGGTAGGTTCAATTTCAGGGCAGTTGCTATTACTACAAAACTTTTTGTGTGAATTCGGAAAGCACACAACCCTTTCCCTAAACCAAGCCCCCCCCCCCCCCCCGCCGCCCCCCGCAACCCCGCTCGCAAACACTCACTCGCTCGCTCCAGGCCCATGAATCACTAGAAAGCATCCCGTCCTCAGGGCCAGCGCAGTCTCCTAGTCCAGCCGACTTGGCAGACAGAGCAGGGAAAAGATTCAGCCCACCTGCCCCTCCACTGTGTTTCCCTGGTAAAGAATCCGCCTGCAGTGCAGGAGACCCCAGTTCCATTCCTGGGTCGCGAAGATCCCCTGGAGAAGGGATAGGCTACGTACTGAAGGGTTCTTGGGCCTGCCTGCTGGCTCAGCTGGTAAAGAATCTGCCTGAAATGTGGGAGACTTGGGTTTGATCCCTGGGTTGCAAAGAGCCCCTGGAGAAGGGAACGGCTACCCACTCCAGTATTCTGGCCTGGAGAATTCCATGGACTGTGTAGTCCATGGGGTTGCCAAGAGTCAAACATGACTGACTTTCACTTCACTTTCCTTCTGCCCCTCCACTGGGTGCTTTTATAAAGGGCTTCACTTGCTGAATCTCACACGGTGGCCAGACAATTATCACTATTTTCAAGGAAGGCTAAGTATTTGTGTTTTTAAAAGATCACCCTGGCTGCTTTGCAGAAAATGGATTGGAGGAGGATGAGGTTGGACACAGGGAACTGTTAGAAGCCTGTTGCAGCTGCCCAGGTGAGCTGTTTAATCAGGTTCAGGGATGGAGGTAGGATGGTAAGAAGGGAACACATCCCTAGATGTTTAGCAGGTGGAGCTGACTGGTCTGGAGGCTGCTGTGGGGACTCAAGAGATGATAAAGATGATGATGATGATGATGTTAACAGTACTGTTTACTGAGAGCTTATTTGTACCAGGCAATAAGTTGTTTAAACCAGGGAAACTTGACTACATTTCATTTCTACATGGTTACCAGAAGAATCAAAGGTAACAGAAAGTTCCCAGCCCAAAGCAGATCTTTCATAAATGGTGAATACTTGTCTACTATTTTTGAACAGCTAGTATTTGAAATTTCTCTGTTAAGAAGCCCTTGTTTGTGGGCACGGACTAGGCAGGACACGGGCATGTGGGTAGGTAGCACAGGCAGGGGAGCATAATTAAGACCTTGATTTAATTATTTACTGAGTATCAAAGTAGATCCTTCCTGAAACTTCAAAAAAATTTATTTATTTATTTGGTTGTGTGCGGCTTTCGTTTTGGCATACGGGATCTTTTGTTGTGGTACACAGACTCTCTCATTGTGGCGCACCGGCTTAGTTGCCTTGCAGCATGTGGGATATTATTTCCCCGACCAGAGATGGAACCCATATCCCCTGCGTAAGGCAGATTCTTAACCACTGGACCACCAAGGAAGTCCCTTCCTATAACTTTTAAAGGCAACAGATTTCCAACCTCACCTTCACCCTGTTTTATTTGTTTGGAGTAGGGGTCTTGGTATCAATGTTTTAGCACCTCCCCAGATAGCCAGGGTTGAGAACCACTGAATTAAAGAAAGAATTTTGGGAATCAGACAAATCAAGGTAAAATCCTGACTCTCTTCTTCCTAGCGTGGTTTCCTTGTTTAAACCTCAGACTTCCTATTTGTAGAAGGAGGACAGTCATACAGTCTGTTCCAGGATATGTGAGGATGAAATGAAGCTTCGTGTGAACTCTGTAGTAGCTCCAGGGACATCTCTGTTCATACCTAACTTGGTGTGGTGCCTGGCCCCTGAAGTGGGTTCAGTAGATGTCGTGGTGGTAACAGTGGGGTCAGGAAGGAAAGGGACCTAATGGGGACATGAGCCAGTCTGGGGCTGAGTGCTCTACATCCATCACTTCGTGTAATCCTAGCCCGAAGTGTGGCCATCTCTTAGGGATGCAGACGCTCAGGCCCAGGGAATAAGTCATGTTCCTAAGGGCACCTGGAGGGAGAGCTGGGATTGGAGTTCTAGTCTGTGTCTTTCTGCTACAAGCCAAATTCATCGCTTATTATTATGGAAAAGTACTTGTCACCGAAACAGCGGTACCAGGGAAAAGAGCCCTTGTTTGTCCTGCTTTGGATTGCTGGCCTGAGCCATGCAATGAAGAACAAGGAAGAGCTGACAGTCAGCCAGGGCAGCTCAGAGCATCTCAGAAAGCTTGGTGGTGGGCAAGGAGGGAAGTGCAGAGTGAGGAGATGGGCAAGAAGCCAGGAACAAAGAGGGAAACGGAGCAGGGTGCTGCCGATTTCCGGGTGAGCAATCACTTGTCTAGTGTATGGCCAGGGAAATGAGATGGCATATGCCAACCAGTACAGTAGCTCGTAGATTACAAATATTCAATAAATGGTATTTTATTTTTTTCCCTTTTTCAAGTTGCCTCCTCCCCTTGCCTCCCCACCCCCAAGATAAGGGCAGCGGTCTGTCCTCTTTTGGTGGAACACATCTGTTGGCTTGTCTGTCTATCCTTCCCCTTTCTGGGAATTGCTCCCCTCATCCACATGTTTATGGAACAGTCATTTCCTAGAGTGTCTCCTTGAGTGGCGGGAGGGATTCAGAAAGGGTGTCTGTTGGAGAAAAACAGCCTCTGTGGCCCGGGAGATTTTTGACTTTGATTTTCATGTGTGTTTGCCTTTATCGAAGCAGCTAATCTGCTACTGGCCAGATACAACTGCATTTGGATACTGCACTGGGACCCAAGGACGTCCCAATTTCTCATAACAAATTAGAAATCAATGATAGCAGCTTCCCTGCTAAGTAAGAAAAAAATTACATAATTCCTTCCGCACTACTGCATTAAGCAGATTTTTTTTCTTTTCCTGAACATATAGTAAGTCCCAAGAGGTTTAAGCCATGGTGCCTCTTCTTCAAACAAATATGAAATCACTACCAAATTTAAATAAAAAATAAATTCTATGTTGTGCTAGGAGATTCTCCTGCCAAAAACTCTCACACAATTAACACACTAGCAGAATGTGTTGCTAATTTCATGCCACTGGAGTCTTTTCTACTTCAGAATATAGAAACAAAATCGGGTCAGAGCTCCAATAATAACGGGATTTTGTTAAAATATACAGCCCTGTGTTGCAGATATGTTGAGACATGGGCGAAAAGTAGAATCACAGTCGTGCATGAAATAGCTTACTCCTGCAAATAGAACCAGAGGAATTTGTCTCCAGCTTCCCTGCACTAGGGGAGAGAGAGAGAGAGTTTAGAATGGCCCAGTTCTGTGGGGAAAACCCTCATTATCAATGTTTGTCCATCCACATACTTATACAAGGGAGACAAACTCCAGACAGAGAACTCAAGGATGCAAAGCCAGTAAACCCTGGAGTTCTAATTTCCTCCTTTCTCTTGGACTCCTTCTCTCCAGCCTGGCCTCCTGCCTCTTAGCATCCTTACACAGGGCCTGGTCTTTTCCATAACAAAAAGAGATAATGAAAATATTTTGGCAGTATTCAGGGCTTTCACATGGTGACCCTGACCTCCAAATCAATTTTCTTTATTCTTAACCTGACCTTGGCATCCATTCTCCCTGTTCAATATTAGTTACAAAATCCTGAACTCCAGGAGACCTTCCCTCCTCCCCCAGGTTACCAAGGCAGGCCACACTGCTGAAGGTCTAGAGAGGAGAGAGAGAGAAGGCTTCTTGACAAAGAAAAATAAGAAAGAGCCCCATAAGCCCGTGTGTTCTATAGGCATCTCATTTGCACCAAATGCCATTAGCTTTATTATTTACTCAGACAACAGGAGAGGCAGCCGCGCTCCCCTGCTCGCATGGGGCACACTGGATGACTCCATGCATCACGAGCCGGCACAGCCCAGTTACTTCACTTAAATAGTGATACGTAAGGTAGAGCCTGGTACATTTAATCCATCACCCCTGGGTTCGCCAAGTGCAAGGACTGGAAAAATTGCGCACGCCTCTCTACTGCTGCCTGCATTAATACCAAGAAGGGAGTGAACTGAAAAGAGAAAGTGCCAATTTCAGCACACATGTGAAAAAGAATAAAAGGGAAAGAAAGCATATCCCAGACCGGGGGTGGCGGGGAGGGGGGGCAGTGTGGTGGCAAGGGGAAGATTTTTAAGACGGCTTTTCAGAATTCTTGTGCATTTACTATGAGAGTAAGTACTCACAGAGACAAGAGTTCGGGGTCATCATACATTTAGCAGGATAAGTTAGCTGGCAGGAGCTATTTTTCTGCAAATTAGTTTTCTCTCAAGGGTAACGGTGTGGGAGGAGCAGAGGAAAATGAATTGGAGCCTTTGAATAATCGCGTATTGTTTGGCTGGTTGTGGGACCTCTGAACTGATGCTCCAAGAAGTCTTTCCAGGCCTTGCTTGTAAATGGACCGGGGTGGGGAGCCTCTCACAGCTGTTGATGAGTGTCCTGTAGGGCAGTAGTGGGGTCAGCAGTGTGGCCCCACAAAACAATGGTCCACAGAACATCAGCTCCACTTGGCGAGAAAGGCACAGGGCTGGCCAGGTGGCCAGACAGGACAGTGAGAAAAGGCGGGGCCCAAAGATCCTGCTGGTCACGAAGGCTGCGGCAAGGCCAGGAGAACAGACACAACAGCGTGGCAGGAAAGGACAGACCAGCTTTCCCTGGGGGGATGTTTCTAGCATGAAAATGAATGAGTTCATCCAAAAGCATGCCTGTCTCATTGTTTTCAGGTCCAGATCCTGAGTGCAAACCTCAACATGTGTTCATCCTTCAGACATTTTCCTGTTCTCACTTCAGCATTTACAAACACTGTATCATCAAACCCAGGGCTTCTCAGTTTCCCCTGGAGTGCCCTCATGACAGAGGAGCTTAAAGGCCAAGTTTAGGGACTCTGGAGGTAGAGCCCGAAACTCCCTCCACAAGGGAGAGACTTCTTTGAAGTTTTATATGTGTTTATTCTTAGTAAAAGTAACTTAAACTGATATGTTGTACAAGTAATGAAAATATTTTAACATTAAAAATAACATTTCAAGTTCCTCTATTTCCTTAATGCTAGGATGTAGCTCAGTCTATCTCAGGAAAAGAGGACACCACCCATCTAATGCATGCTTTACCCGTGAGAGGCATCCATCCATATTCCCAAAGCTTAAAGCACAAATTAGAAAAATCTTGGTTTCATAAAATCAAGGAAAATGGAAACGTTAGAAAGCAACAACCAATCTAATCTGTGGCTCCAGACACACTGGGGCAAACCCCAGTTTGCAAAGCATTATGGAGGAGAACGCTATTGTAAAGTGATGAAAAACAGACTTCCCTGGTTGTAACCACCTCACAATAAAAGTGAGAGTCTCCTTCACGCTGGTGCTGTTGGAGTGCACTGTGGCATCAGGCACACAGCAGGTGCTCAATAAATAGCTGGTGAATTGAAAGTTGTTGATAGCGCTCCAGATTCATTCTCCCCTCTGGGAAGCCTGTGACAGGGTGTTGAGTGCGGGCGAGGACATCTACTGAAGCCGTGTGACAGGCTGCCCTTCCTGGGAGGGCAAAGCAGGTTAGAGTGGCCCGTGGTAAAGGGAAGGTGGGAAAGAGAAGTCACTTCTTCTCTTGTGTCTGCTATGCCTTGCAGGCTGGAAGGGCAGAGAGAGCCCAGCGGGGGGCCCTGCCTAAGGGGCGCCCACCGTGGTGCCTTTGGCTTTGCTGTAGAAAGACAAATCCTACGTACTCCAAAGTGCAGTGATGAAAAACACGCCATTACCTTATTGGGAATCCATTGTATCTTAGGTAATTCACAAGGTAGGACCCTGAAATTCACAGTTTACTCCCTCTCCTCCTCCCCTCTCACCACCTGCAGTAGTTGCTTTCTAGTGTGCAGCTCACTTAGCACAGATCATCAGACTTGGGTCAAAGTGAGCAGAATCATCTTAAGTCAGTACTATGTGATACTGGCCCAGCTTTTTATTAAAAGTGATCATTTGTAAAAAATGAGTCAGAGGTTAGGGTCAAACCAGAAGAGGCAGAAAATGAAAAGAAGTAAATGATGATTTCAAGCTTAAAACAGAAATGCACACTTTTATTCAGTAAATGGCAAAATTGGTGGTTCTTAAAATGAAAACACAGTGTTTGTCACTTACTGGAATCCAAAACTTGCATAAATAATTAAATTAGAGGATAATGTTTTTAATCATAAAAGGATTTTGCTTTCTACATCCTGTGGTTCTAACTTCCTAGGAGATATAAAAATGCTATTTAATCTCTCTTCTCCACAAAAGTTTATATGCCACCTTTTAAAATCAAATATATGATAACTGAATATATTTCAATATAAATAAAACACAGAGCACCTATATTCTTGGCTTAAGACTGCTTTCATGAAGTATAGAAGCTTTGAAATTCTGTCATATTTACTCACTCCTGTATTTGTTCAAAAAAATATTGATCAAGTCCTGATATAAAGCAGACATAGCACTAGTTCTGAGGATATAGCCTGATCTTCTGACACTTATCTTTTTTTCCATGGCTTCCAACCTCTCAGTGTTCCCAGTGTTGGGTGAAATCAGGAGTCTGCTCCACTGAAGAAGGGAGTGACTGTATTAGGATGACAAGTGATGCCCTTCAAGAACAACATTGAAATTGAAGCTATGGTAAACAGTCAAAATACACTTTAAGTCATTGGTTGAGGAAATTTTGTTCAGGGAAATTGTCCTAAAGCAGTGGTTCTTAGAGCAGCAGCGTCAGCATCGCCTATGAGCATGTTAGGCACGTGAGCTCCTGGACACTGGCCCTGATCTACTGAGTCAGAGTCTCTGGGGATGGGGTTCAAGAAATTGTGCTTCAGCGATACTCCTCCTGCCTTTTATGCGTGTTAAAGTATGAGAGCCATTGCCCTGAAGTTAATCAGGCTTCACCCAGCAAAACTCCTTTAGAGGCTTCACTCATATCCTGATAGTATTGCCAATCAAGTTCTATCACTTGCCTGCAATATCTGTAAGTTTAATCTTCGAAATCACACAAGCATCTCCCAATCAAGTCATTTATGCACTGTCCCAACTCTGGGAGAAAAATAGCAAATTCTCAGTGATAATCAAAAGGGAAAATATTTGGACAGGTAATTTTAGGAACCAGCTATGGATCGCTATGCACAATAACGAAGTTGAGCAATTAGGCTTGGAAAGCCACAGCACAGAAAATAATTAACCCACAAAGTAATCATCTTGTAAGTCCCAAAGCTAATGATTAAAATAAACCTGAAACAAATGATTGTTTAACTTTTAAGCTGTGCTTGTTTTAGCCACAGTGTACTTCAGATGTGAGCTCCTGGGAATTTCTCCTGTCTGCTGAGATTGGCTTTAGGACAAGGACATGTGTCCATTCTTCTGCCTCTCCCTCCCTAGGGAAGGTTGCTTGAGTATCACAAAATACCACTCCAGTGTGGAGTGAGGAAGTTGGCTGGGCTGCTCTTCCCTGCTCAGCACTGGGGTGTTTCAAGCCCTGGTATTTCATCTGCAGCTGTGGTGGGCTTCAGCCATATTGAATCCTATATAACCTTGGAGGCTGAGACGCACGCTTTGCTTCTATGCAGCTTGCTTTGCACTTTCATTGGTGGTTTATTATTGCAAAGCATGGTGTTCCCCTCCCCCACTTGCCTCTCCACCTGAAGAAGTGAATTAATAACTAGAAAATGAGACAGAAATGAGATCTAGAAGAGCCTGAGCTTCTGAATGTCACTGTGAGCAAACAGCAGTGGAGAGAAAAGGTTCCTTTCCATCTTTATGTGCAGCGCTGTCTGTGCATTGACTTGTTTCCTGACACATGAGCCATGGCTTGAAAGGAATTCAGGCCCCAGCAAATTTTGCATTGCGCTTCAATGTGGCCTCTGGGATTGAATAAGGGCAAATCTATTATACTGTTGCCATGGAGACCCTGGCACAACTGCTGATAAAGAGTGTCTGATGTTTGGTAGGCCTCATAGCATGGTACATACCATTTAAAGGATGGTGTGTGTGTGTGTGTGTGTGTGTGTGTGTGTGTGTGTGTGTGTGCATGCATGCGTGTGTGTGTGTGTGTGTGTAGCATGCATGTGTGAATCTGTAAGAGAGCAAGTGTGTGTGGGAGGAATGACTGGGGGAGGTGAAGTGGAGATTAGGGTACAGTGGGGAAGGAAGGAAGACAGGCTGGTTTGGCATATCATGAAGGAATGTCCTGTATTTTCACAAAGAATTTGTAAATACTTTCTTGCTTCTAAAAAAATGAATCCTGCCTTCGAAGAATCTACACATCAAACAGATGGGGGCAGCAGAAGATACACAGACTCTCCCCTTGCTCTAGCAAAATTAGTCTTTAATTCATCTGAAAGAGAATTAAGCTAATACAATAAAAGTGAAAATGCGCCCTTTTGCGTCCTCTGATGAATGCTGCCTCCGTTCAGCTGTCTGTCTGAGGATCAATAGCGGGCCTGTAAGGATTGCCAGCGTTTGCTAAAGCGGACTAGCAAGATGATGGATTTTAATCATTAAAATGATTTTATAACCATGAAACAAAGAAGGCTGATTGTCCTTTCACATGCATAATCTCAGTTTTGCTGTTATTGATTTAGCCAGTCCTAAATTCACTTCCTGTCTTGAAGGCAAACCTTATCCTCCCCAATTCCATCCTACATATCCATTTCTGGCTCCCAATGATGAATATGGGCAAGTTGCTTTTTTTTTTTTTTTTCTGGTGCCCTTTTCCCCATTAGCCTCAGACCCGGAGAGGGATGGCACATAAAGCCGCAGCCAAGCTTCCTGGATGGCCTGATTTGGGGCCAGGAGTCTCAGGCTGAATCACCTATAGTCCATGAGTTTTAGACTGCGCAGCTCTAACAATAGGAGGCCCGGCAATCTGCGGCAGTTGATAGGATTATTATTATTACAGAGCGCAAAAAGCTTCTGCTTTCTTTTCTGCTGCTTTGCAGACCTCATAAGGCTTCTCTGTGATTTCTGCATAGTTAATTTGTCAGTTTATAAATTACCACATTATGTTAACGCTGAATGCTTCAAAACACAAATATATGCACAGAGGGCTTGAATATTTGAAGTGTTTTAGTACTATGGGGAAATAATTTTGTTGTCAAGCTATGGCAGATATAGAACTGCTAGGGGATACATGGCCATTTCATCAGGACTGTGTCGATGATGGCCTGTGAACATCCAAGGGGGAAAATCATCTTTTATCACTATTGTGTACCGTGCCGGTCCAGATGGAGGATAAAACATGCATGAGTTGCCCGCAGCTCTGAAAATAATTATACTCATTTGCCAGAAATGTAGAAAGTGCATCCAACCAAGTTACCACCCATCATAGTGACACTCCGTTTGCATACTGATGAAGTTTAAAGCCAGAGACAATGGTGTTGGTATCAGTAGCGAAGGGGGGCTGGGCATCACTAGTGCCGTAGGATTAATAGCGCCATCATTTTATATTATGCAGCAGTTCACTTATGCTGCATATCAAAAGACTACTGCCTCTGAGGTTCACCTCCCTGTTTATAAGATTACAATTTGCTTTAAGACTCCAAACATTAGCCTGGATTCCTTTCAGTTTCCACAAACGAATGCAAAAATATCTATGTTCGATAAAGTGCCTAGAATGTAATTATGGGTAAATATGTTTGGATGCCATTATACGTACTTGCTTGTGTGTGTATGTGAGTGTGGGCGGATATATACATACCCACATGCACATGTGTGATTTTGGGAGACTGTAAAGGAATATGAGAAGATAATATGCGCATGCTAAGTCCTGGTACTACTGCAGAGTAATTGATGAATGGGTTTTTAAAATGTAGAAAGAGAATGAATACAAGTAGGACCCAAGAGAATAATTCTTTATATTGCAATCAGCTTAGCTTATATGTTCTTGCTTTAATCATAGGAATCAGCAGTAAAAAACAGAAACTCGGTTATTTAATCCTTACTGAGTAAAAGAGAATGTCTTATAATGACCCTCTAAAAGATTACAAAATATTAAGTTATTTTTATATGCTTCTCATTTTTAGACAACTATAAAATAATCACAGCCATTGCTAGAAAATTAACCGATTTCTTTACATTTTTGAGTCCAGAAAATGTACACATAGAAACCAAGATGGGGCACTTTTCTCACAGAACCCTGAATTCTCATAGGTGCTCCATAATTTGAAAATAACCCAATCATGATGTTGTTACAATGCTTATTTTTAAGTAATGATTTTAATTAAGCCCTCTAAAAAGGAAACAACACTGTACCTCTCTTATATGGTTTGTACTCTGATGACTACACAAGTGCAGTTTCCCATTTTACTCTGGTGTCATGGGGGCAAGGATAACAATTTCCATCTCATCACAGGAGAGAGACACTATACTTCACTCTGCACAAAGCTTCAGTGTAATCAGAAGAAAGATTTTATGCTGTAAAATTACAATAAAACAATGGAGGAAAAAGTTCCAGCAGAAGTGTGGCTCAGAGACAAGGATAAAATGCAGGATAGCACAGAATATTCTTATATGGCAATAAAGATAGATATTTTCCCCTAACTAACTAGGGCACACTGGACTAATAAGATGTTTTTATAGGTTTTCCAGTTCTGCTTCTCTTAGAATGGTCCTTGAAACGTGGAAGGAACAGGGGCTCCTCCCAGCTCAACAATGAGTAGCTGAGAGAGTGTGAGGCTAGCAAGCTAGGTCCCCCAGAAGGACTTTCTCATGAGAAGGTGGCAGGATGTATTCTTGGTAAACTGAGCACAGAAAGAGGTAAATTTAGATTTACAGAAATGCTGTCCACACCTTCCCTTTCCTGTGGTATTGCATTGCCTATAGTGTTAATATCATTGGGATAAGGCTAAAGAGCTTAGGACTGTCAAAAGCCAAATTCTTTCAGGGAAGTCCTAGAAATGCTCAGTGAGTCAGAAATTTCTAAGAAAAATAGGTGATGTGTTTACTTAAAGTGCAATGAGAAATTTGACCAGTTTTCTGGTTTCTAGTACTGTTGTTATTGATCAGTTTTACTTGCCTAACAATCTTCTTATAGTCTCAGGTGTTAAAAGAGAAAGAATGATTGAAGAAATAGACACAAACATGAGGCTTTGCCTAGGAAATAGAGTGGTAGGAACAGGCATTTAGAAAATGCTTTACTATGTGGCAGGTGTGTGTGTGTGTGTGTGTGTGTGTGTGTGTGTGTGTGTGTGTGTGAGAGATCTATCTACATATCTATATATGTGTGTGAAAGTGAAAGTGTTAGTTGTTTAGTCCTGTCCAACTCTTTGTGACCCCATGGACTATAGCCTCTGTCCAAGGGATTCTCCAGGCAAGAATATTGGAGTGGGTAGCCATTCCCTTCTCCAGGGGATCTTCCTGACTCAGGGATCGAATCCAGGTTTCCTAGGATTGCGGACAGTCTTTACCCTCTGAGTCAGCAAGGAGACACACACACACACACACACACACACACACACACACGATAAAGTGGGCATCCCTGTGTGAGGTAGCCTGGCACAAGGGTATCAGAGCCTACTTACAAGTTTTCTATCCAGAGAGGTGGCTGAGCATGAAGAGATAGACTCCACACAAGCAGAGACGGCTGGTAGAAATAGTATATTGGTTGCCTACAGGTCTATTGATCAAATCAGTAAAACAATCAGAATAATGAGAGCCAGATTACTCATGGTTAGAGAAGGGAGTTACAAAATATGGAAAGGAAGAAAACTAGAAAAAAATATTGTGTGTAGTCTTGAGATAGGAGATATCAAGTGACTGATGGTTTTCAATATATTGATAAATAGGGGCTTCCCAGGTGATGCTAGTGGTAAAGAACCCCCTGCCAATGCAGGAGACATAAGAGACGTGGGTTTGGTTCCCGGGTCAGGAAGATCCCCTGGAGTAGGAAATGGCAACCCATTCCAGTATTCTTGCTTGGAGAATACTCTGGACAGATAAGCCTGCCAGACTATAGTCCATAGGGTCGCAATGAGTCACACATGACTGAAGCAACTTATCATGCACCACACATGTTGATAAATATATATGTATTTATACATATATATAATACAGGTGACATATATGACATACATTTATTATATCAGTTCAGTTCAGTCACTCAGTTGTGTCTGACTCTTTGTGACCCCATGGACTGCAGCACGCCAGGCTTTCCTATCCATCACCAACTCCTGGAGCTTGCTCAGACTCACATCCATTGAATCGGTGATGCCATCCAACCATCTCATCCTCTGTCATCTCCTTCTCCTGCCTTCAACCTTTCCCAGCATCAAGGTCATTTCCAATGAGTCAGTTCTTCACATCAGATGATCAAAGTATTGGAGTTTCAGCTTCAGCATCAGTCCATTCAATGAATATTCAGGACTGATTTCCTTTAGGATGGACAGGTTGGATCTCCTTGCTGTCCAGGCGACTCTCAAAAATCTTCTCCAACACCACAGTTCAAAAGCATCAATTCTTTGGCGCTCAGCTTTCTTTATGGTCCAACTCTCACATCCAAACGTGACCTTTGGAAAAACTATAGCTTTGACTAGATGGACCTTTGTCAGCAAAGTGATGTCTCTGCTTTTTAACATGCTGTCTAGATTAGTCATAGCTTTTCTTCCAAGGAGCAAGCGTCTTTTAATTTCATGGCTGCAGTCACCATCTGCAGTGATTTTAGAGCCCCCCCAAAATAAAGTCTGTCACTGTTTCCATTGTTTCCCCATCTATTTGCCATGAAGTGATGGAACTGGATGCCATGATCTTAGTTATCTGAATATTGAATTTTAAGCCAAGTTTTTCACTTTCCTCTTTTCACTTTCATCAAGAGGCTCTTTTGTTCTTTACTTTCTGCCATAAGGGTGGTCTCCCGGAAATCTTGATTCCAGCTTGTGCTTCATCCAGCCCAGCATTTTGCATGATATACTCTGCATAGGTGACAATATACAACTGTGATGTAGTCCTTTCAAAGGAATATATGTCAAATATATATATATATATATACACTTTTCTCCGTGCACTAGGAAGACCAGGAAAAGCAACAATTCAATAGTGATGAGTATACTAGTGCCAAGATCTTGGCTTCTAATACTGTTCTGCAAAAAAAGGAGCCTAGACTCCTTGCAAAATATGGTTGATTCCAAGGCTGCAGCAGAGAAAAGACAAGATGAGCCTGGAGAGTCTTATTTGGCTAGCAGGGCAACTGATGCAAAAATAGATTATGTTATTTGCCCAAGTCTCACCTCTATGAAATTGCTGTTGAACTATATGTGGATGAGATAACTCTAAAGGAGAGGAAAAAATTTTAAAATCTAAAAATTAAAATAGTTCAAATGATTTGAAAAATATCTTTAAGTTCTAACTTCACCTCAAAGAAACACAAAGTAGAAATCAGAGATGATGCCTCAAAAGGTTTATACAAGAAAGACACCATGGAACTGTAATCAGGAGATTGAATTGCACAGGAAAACTCTCTATTAGATAAAATGTTTAAGGTACTTACATATCATTTTTTGTGAATTAACTTAAGTAATTAATCAAACAACTCCTAACCCTAACCACCTGGGATAAAGACTTCATTGCCACTTGCTAAAGCTGATGACTATTTGTAACAAACTCAATGACGCATGCCTTGGATCATGTGTATGGCCACTTGCGTATAACTGAGTCCTGACACTCGGTAGCTATGAAACCTTGCTGAATCCCTAACCACTTTGTGTTTAGGTTTCTCTATCTGTAAAGGAAGAGCTTCCCAGGTGGCACTAGTGGTAAAAACCCACCCATCAGCGTAGGTAGATATGCCAGATGTAGGTTCGATCCCTGGGTCAGGAAGGTCCCCTGGAGGAGGGCACGGCAACCCACTCCAGTATTCTTGCCTGAAGAACCGCATGGACAGAGGAGCCCGGCAGGCTGCTGTCCATAGGGTTGCACAAAGTCAGACACTGAAGTGACTTAGCATGCACACATCTGTAAAGGAAGGTACTTGAACTAGAGGTCTCAGTGAGTTGCCATATTTTATTCTGTTTTTCTATCTTTGAGCAGGTTGAATAGCATTAAGAAAGTCACCCAATGGTTCGTTTTAGGTGAATATTTTCTGCCACATTGATGGGCTGTGTCCCAGCCCAGATGGCTGATGAGCTAAGGAGGCTCCTCCAGCTCCAGAGTGGACCTCAGGCTTGGATGGCTGTCAGATGGCCGTATGGAAAGGACAAATAAGGCTGCAACCCTAAGCCACCTGACCAGGTTGTTAAAGATAAGACACCTCCCCAGATTAAAGTTCCATCTCTCTCTTTCTCCTCCTTTCCCTCAGTCTGGAAAATGTATTAATGCCTTTATCTCACCCAGATTACCAGGAATGGTAATGCACGCTATTGTATCTCATAGTCTATTGATCCATAGAGATTTTGTGGGGGTTTGTGTGTGTGTGTGTGTGTGTGTGTGTGTGTTTAGTGTGAAGTGAAGTTGCTCAGTCATGTCCGACTCTTTGCAACTTTTAGTGTAAACTTTAAAAAAAGTTTTTGAAACAATCACACACTTACAAAGAAGTTGAGAGTGCAAAGGACTTATTTTCCTGAGACATTTGAAATGCACACTATAGTGTCTGGGGTGATGAAGTGTCTGGTTGGACATTTATTTTCCTAAATCCTGAGGTTGTTGTAAGAATTACATGAATTAATGTATACAAAAGGCAAAATAATAACCCCTACCCCCTCCTGAAACTCAACATGGAAAGAAAGAAAATTACATTGAACCTTGTGGTGTTGGAAGTGGAGAGTTCAGTGCGGCTCATGGTTTTCAATATTAATAGATACACATAAAATATATGTAATATGTATTCCTTAGCTCTGTCAGCTATAAGAACCATTCGTGATGAATATCCCTAGTTCCCAGATCTAATACCATTCTCCACTGAAAGGATCCAGGACTCCTTGAAGAAATGGCTGATTCCAGTGTTGCAGCAGGGAAAGTGCAAGTTATACCCCAAACATCTTGTTGCCAAAAGCAAGGAAGTGCTCAATGAATGATGGGGCCATATCAAGCCAGCTTGAGGGTGATACTACTGGAAAAATTGATGGCAGTTTAAAGTAATTACATTAAGAGATTATAACCTGAATAAAACAGGATATTATGAGTCTTTACTCTCTCCCTGAGACTCCAGAAATAAAGTAGCTCTGCTGATACCTTAATTTTAGTCTCATGAGACTCATCTTAGAACTTTTGCCTCCAATTTATTTATTTAGGGAATAAATTTGTTCCCTCAAGCTACTAAATTTGTGGTAATATGTTATAACAGCAAGAGGGAGCTAATACATATGAAGCATTTAAATTGTACTTGATACATAATAAGCACAGCCATTGGTGTCTTGTTGATATTGTTATTTAGTATTTGCAAAGCATTCAATTTAGCTACAGTAATCCAAACAGTACGGAACTGGCACAAAAATAGACACATAGATCAGTGAAACAGAAGAGAGGGTACATATATAAACCCACATAAGTTCAGTTCAGTTCAGTTGCTCGGTTGTGTCTGACCCTTTGCGACCCCATGAACCATAGCAAGCCAGGCCTCCCTGTCCATCACCAACTCGCAGAGTTTACATAAACTCATGTCCATCGAGTTTGTGATGCCATCCAACCATCTCATCCTCTGTCGTCCCCTTCTTCTCCTGCCCTCAATCTTTCGCAGCATCAGGGTCTTTTCCAATGAGTCAGCTCTTTGGATCAGGTGGCCAAAGTATTGGAGTTTCAGCTTCAACATCAGTCCTTCCAATGAGCACCCAAGACTGATCTCCTTTAGGGTGGACTGGTTGGATCTCCTTGCAGTCCAAGGGACCCTCAAGAGTCTTCTCCAACACCACAGTTCAAAAGCATCAATTCTTCGGTGCTCAGCTTTCTTTGTAGTCCAGCTCTCACATCCATACATGACTACTGGAAAAACCATAGCTTTGACTAGATGGACCTTTGTTGGCAAAGTAATGTCTCTGCTTTTTAATATGCTATCTAGGTTGGTCATAACTTTCCTCCCAAGGAGAAAGTGTCTTTTAATTTCATGGCTGCAATCACCATTTGCAGTGATTTTGGAGCTCAGAAAAATAAAGTCTGATACTGTTTCCACTGTTTCCCCATCTATCTGCCATGAAGTGATGGAACAAGATGGTATGATCTTCGTTTTCTGAATGTTGAGCTTTAAGCCAACTTTTTCCCTCTCCTCTTTCACTTTCATCAAGAGGCTCTTTAGTTCTTCACTTTCTGCCATAATGGTGATGTCATCTGCATATCTGAGGTTATTGATATTTTTCCCAGAAATCTCAATTCCAGCTTGTGCTTCTTCCAGCCCCACATTTCTCATGATGTACTCTGCATAGAAGTTAAATAAGCAGGGTGACAATATATAGCCTTGACGTACTTCTCTTCCTCTTTGGAACCAGTCTCTTGTTCCATGTCCAGTTCTAACTGTTGCTTCCTGACCTGCATATAGGTTTCTCAAGAGGCAGATCAGCTGGTCTGGTATTCCCATCTCTTTCAGAATTTTCCAGAGTTTATTGTGATCCACACAGTCAAAGACTTTGGCATAGTCAATAAAGCAGAAATAGATGTTTTTCTGGAACTCTCTTGCTTTTTTGATGATCCAGCAGATGTTGGCAATTTGATCTCTGGTTCCTCTGCCTTTTCTAAAACCAGCTTGAACATCTGGAAGTTCCTGGTTCACGTATTGCTGAAGCCTGGCTTGGAGAATTTTAAGCATTACTTTACTAGCTTGTGAGATGAGTGCAATTGTGCAGTAGTTTGAGCATTCTTTGGCATTGCCTTTCTTTGGGATTGGAAAGAAAACTGACCTTTTCAGTCCTGTGGCCACTGCTGAGTTTTCCAAATTTGCTGGCATATTGAGTGTAGCGCTTTCACAGCATCATCTTTCAGGATTTGAAATAGCTCCACTGGAATTCCATCACTCCACTAGCTTTGTTCATAGTGATGCTTTCTAAGGCTCACTTGACTTCACATTCCAGGATGTCTGGTTCTAGGTGAGTGTGAGTGATCACACCATCGTGATTATCTGGGTCATGAAGCTCTTTTTTGTACAGTTCTTCTGTGTATTCTTGCCACTTCTTCTTAATATCTTCTGCTTCTGTTAGGTCCCTACCATTTCTGTCCTTTATTGAGCCCATCTTTGAATGAAATGTTCCCTTGGTATCTCTAATTTTCTTGAAGAGATCTCTAGTCTTTCTCATTCTATTGTTTTCCTCTATTTCTTTGCACTGATTGCTGAGGAAGGCTTTCTTATCTCTCCTTGGTATTCTTTGGAACTCTGCATTCAAATGGGTATATCTTTTCTTTTCTCCTTTGCTTTTAGCTTCCCATCTTTTCACAGATATTTGTAAGGCCTCCTCAGAGAGGCATTTTGCTTTTTCGCATTTCTTTTTCTGGGGATGGTTTTGATCTCTGTCTCCTGTACAGTGTCACGAACCTCCATCCATAGTTCATCAAACACTCTGTCTATTAGATCTAGGCCCTTAAATCTATTTCTCACTTCCACTGTATAATCATAAGGGATTTGATTTAGGTCATACCTGAATGGCCTAGTGGTTTTCTCCACTTTCTTCAATTTCAGTCTGAATTTGGCAATAAGGAGTTCATGATCTGAGCCACAGTCAGCTCCCAGTCCTGTTTTTGCTGACTGTGTAGAGCTTCTCCGTCTTTGGGTGCAAAGAATATAATCAATCTGATTTCAGTGTTGACCATCTGGTGATGTCCATGTGTAGAGTCTTCTCTTGTGTTGTTGGAAGAGGGTGTTTGCTATGACCAGTGCATTCTCTTGGCAGAACTCTTTAGCCTTTGCCCTGCTTCATTCTGTACTCCAAGGCCAAATTTACCTGTTAGTCCAGGTGTTTCTTGACTTCCTACTTTTGCATTCCAGTCCCCTATAATGAAAAGGACATCTTTTTTGGGTGTTAGTTCTAGTCTTGTAGGTCTTCATAGAACTATTCAACTTCAGCTTCTTCAGTGTTACTGGTTGGGGGATAGACTTGAATTACCGTGATACTGAATGGTTTGCCTTGGAAATGAACAGAGATCATTCTGTTGTTTTTGAGATTGCATCCAAGTACTGCATTTTTGACTCTTTTTTTGACTATGATGGCTACTCCATTTCTTCTAAGGGATTCCTGCCCACAGTAGTATGGTGAATTAATCTACGATTAAGGAGGCAAGAATATATAAAGGAGAAAAGACAGTCTCTACAATAAGTGGTGATGGGAAAACTGGACAGCTACATCTGCTTCCCTGGTGACTCAGACAGTAAAGAATCTGCCTGCAATACAGGAGACCTGGGTTCAATCCCTGGGCAGGGAAGATTCCGTGGAGGAGGAAATGGCAATCCACTCCAGTATTCTGGCCTGGAGAACTCTATGGACAGAGGAGCCTGGCTGGCTACAGTCCATAGGGTTGCAAAGAGTCAGACATGACTGAGCAACTTTCACTTCAATTCACTTCAAGGAGGCAAGACTATATAAAGGAGAAAAGACAGTCACTTCAGTAAGTGGTGCTGGGAAAACTGTACCTCTACAACTAAAACAATGAGGTTAGAACATTCTCTCATACCATATATAAAAATAAACTCAACATGAATTAAAGACCTAAATGTAAGATGTAAAGCCATAAAATTTCAGAAGAGAACATAGGCAGAACGCTCTTTGACATAAATTGTAGCAATGGTGTTTTTTGGATCTGTCTCCTAAGGCAAACGAAACAGAAGCAAAAACAAATAAATCAGATGTAATTAAATTTAAAAGTGTTTGCAGAGCAAAAGAAACCATTGACAAAACGAAAAGACAAACTTCTGGGAGAAAATAGTTGCAAATAATATGAACAGTAACAGATTGACATCCAAAATATACAAACAGCTCATACAATTCAATATCAAAAAAACAACCTGATTAAAAAGCAGGCAGAAGACCTGAGCAGACATTTTCCAAAGAAGATATGCAGACGGCAACAGGCAAATGAGAAAATGCTTGACATTGCTAATCATCAGAGAAATGCAAATCAAAACCACAAGCTAGCACCTCACACCTGTCAAACGGTTATTATTGAAGAGTCAACAAATAACAAATATTGGCAAGGATGTGGAAAAAAGGGACCCCTCGTACACTGTTTGTGGGGTTAAAATTGGCTTAGCCACTATAGAAAATAGTATAGTAGTTTCTAAACAACTGAAAATAGAACTATCATATGATTAAGCTATTCCATTGCTACATTATATATCCAAAGGAAAAAAACACTAATTCAAAAGACATAACACCCCAATAGTCATAGCAGTTTTATTTAGAGTGGCCAAAATATGGACACAAGTTAAGTGTCCATCTAAGGATGAATAAATAAAGAAGATGTGGTATATACAAACAGTGTAATATTCAGTTCAGTTCAGTCGCTCAGTCATGGCTGACTCTTTGCGACCCCATGAATCACAGCACGCCAGGCCTCCCTGTAGGTCACCAACTCCCGGAGTCCACCCAAACCCATGTCCATTGAGTCGGTGATGCCATCCAGCCATCTCATCCTCTGTCATCCCCTTCTCTTCCTGTCCCCAATCCCTCCCAGCATCAAAGTCTTTTCCAATGAGTCAACTCTTCGCATGAGGTGGCCAAAGTACTGGAGTTTCAGCTTTAGCATCATTCCTTCCAAAGAAATCCCAGGACCAATCTCCTTCAGGATGGACTGGTTGGATCTCCTTGCAGTCCAAGGGACTCTCAAGAGTCTTCTCCAACACCACAGTTCAAAAGCATCAATTCTGCGGCACTCAGCTTTCTTCACAGTCCAACTCTCATATCCATACGTGACCACTGGAAAAACAATAGCCTTGACTAGACGGACCTTTGTTGGCAAAGTAATGTCTCTGTTTTTCAATATGCTATCTCGGTTGGTCATAACTTTCCTTCCAAGGAGTAAGCATTGTTTAATTTCATGGCTGCAATAACCATCTGCAGTGATTTTGGAGTCCCAAAAAATAAAGTCTGACACTGTTTCCCCATCTATTTCCCATGAAGTGATGGGACCAGATACCATGATCTTCGTTTTCTGAATGTTGAGCTTTAGGCCAACTTTTCACTCTCCTCTTTCACTCTCATCAAGAGGCTTTTAGTTCCTCTTCACTTTCTGCCATAAGGGTGGTGTCATCTGCATATCTGAGGTTATTGATATTTCTCCCAGCAGTCTTGATTCCAGCTTGTGTTTCTTCCAGCCCAGCGTTTCTCATGATGTACTCTGCACGTAAGTTAAATTAGCAGGGTGACAATATACAGCCTTGACGTACTCCTTTTCCTATTTGGAACCAGTCTGTTTTTCCATGTCCAGTTCTAATGTGTAGTGTGTGTAGTAATGTAATATTACTTAACAACATGGATGGACCCAGAGGATATTATGCTTAGTGAAATTAGTCATGGAGAAAGAAAATTACTATATGTTATCACTTACAGATGGAATCTAAAAAGTCAAACAAATCGATGTATATAACAAAACAGACTCATAAACTAGTTGTTAGCAGGGGGGCAGGGAAGGGGGCAAGATAAGAATCTGAGATTAAGTAATACAGACTACTGTATAAAAAATAGATATGCAACAAGAATATATTATGCAACAAAAGGAAATATAGCTATTATTTTATAATAATTTTAAATGGAGTATAATTTATAAAATATTGAATCACAAAATATTGAATTGTATATTGTACAGCTGAAGCTAATATAATATTGTGAATCAACTATACTAACTTCAGTTAAAAAGCATTCAACTTAGCTTCACAGGATCAAGAATAGAATAGAATCTTTGTTTCTGTAGTTAGATTGTTGTGGGCTTATATAATATTTGATAACATCATATATCTATAGCACAGTGGTGTGAGTAGGTTTGTAAATAAAGAGAATAGCCTTTTGTAATGACACCACCCTTATGGCAGAAAGTGAAGAAGAACTAAAAAGCCTCTTGATGAGAGTGAAAGAGGAGAGTGAAAAAATTGGCTTAAAGCTCAACATTCGGAAAACGAAGATCATGGCATCCGGTCCCATCACTTCCTGGGAAATAGATGGGAAACAGTGGAAACAGTGTCAGACTTTATTTTGGGGGCTCCAAAATCACTGCAGATGGTGATTGCAGCCATGAAATTAAAAGATGCTTACTCCTTGGAAGGAAAGTTATGACCAACCGAGATAACATATTGAAAAACAGAGACACTACTTTGCCAACAAAGGTCCGTCTAGTCAAGGCTATTGTTTTCCAGTGGTCATGTATGGATGTGAGAGTTGGACTGTGAAGAAAGCTGAGCACCGAAGAATTGATGCTTTTGAACTGTGGTGTTGGAGAAGACTCTTGAGAGTCCTTTGGACTGCAAGGAGATCCAACCAATCCATTCCAAAGGAGATTAGTCCTCGGTGTTCTCTGGATGGAATGATGCTAAAGCTGAAACTCCAGTATTTTGGCCACCTCATGCGAAGAGTTGACTCATTGGAAAAGACCCTGATGCTGGGAGGGATTGGGGGCAGGAGGAAAAGGGGATGACAGAGGATGAGATAGCTGGATGGCATCACCGACTCGATGGACTTGTGTTTGAGTGAACTCCGGGAGTTGGTGAAGGACAGGGAGGCCTGGCGTGCTGCGATTCATAGGGTCGCAAAGAGTCGGACACGACTGAGTGACTGAACTGAACTGAAATGAGGGGAGATCCCACAATCATCAAGAAGTATCTATAAGAGGGCTGAAATAAACTGAAGATAAGCCGTAACTGGGAAAGTCGCATCAGTCACTCGTACTAGCTGGGAGAGGGGGACCTTTGGTGTTTGTGGCTGGACACTGTTCCTGAGGGGAATCTTTGATATACTGTGGTTCAGACATTCTTATTTTCATCTGGGTTCAGATACGATCGCAGAGTGTTCTTGCTTTTGTCTTGACCCATCATGCTCACACAGCGGCTTTGTCTGGTGTTGAAGTTGGCTGAAATTGTTTTTGTTCACCAGAAGAACACTAGGGCCTAGCGTCAGTGCTGCCAGGATAGAGTGTAGCACAACCAAGGCCCAGCTGGAAGTCAAAGCAGGGTGGTACTTTTCTCTTTCTCAGCTCTCTTCTGGAGGTTAAAGTATGATCTGCATTAAAATCAGCCACAGAGCGTGTTAAAGTAGAGACCCCAGGGCCCTGCCCCCAGATGTGCTGAATCAGTGTCTAGGGTAGGGCCTGGAAGTCTGTATTCCTTCTCAGCATGCTACACCATCCTGAGGCACACCAGAATGTGAAGGCCCCTGGCCTCAAAAGAGAGATGCCACAAATCCAGGTTCACAAACCCAGCTGTGTGGCAACCGTTCAGTGTGAGGCATCAAGCATTAAGCTGCATGTTTAAATTTTCATTGGTGTCAAGTTCCAGCACCCTGGAGTTGTAGACTTTTAACGCAGTAGAAGCAGCCTTTGAATTTACAAGGTCATCTGTGCTTTTTACCTCATGTGCCAGTTTCAGAAAAGCCTCAGCTAAGGAGGTCAACCTGTAAGTGACAGGAAAAAAGGGGGCTGGTCACCTATTACCATAAATCAATAAAAGGTAAACACCAGTAGCGAGACTGCTGCCACAGAGGGGGAAAAAAAAAAAAAACAACCAAAACAATGAAGAATTGCTTTCAAAGTCAGTGAGAACATTCACAAGGGTAAACCAAAACTCCAGAGACAGAGCTTTTCAAAGATGCGTGACAGAAATCCCATTGAACAAAACAAACTATAGATCAGAAATGAGATGTCTTAACTGCAAAAAGAACCCACTTGCCAAAGCAGGAGACATAAGAATCGCAGGTTCCATCCCTGGGTTGGGAAGATCCCCTGGAGGAGGGCGCGTCAGCCCACTCCAATACTCTTGTCTGGGAAATCCCATGGACAGAGGAGCCTGGCGGGCTACACTCCAAGGGTCGCAAGGAGTAGAACACGACAGAAGCAACTTATTAGCATGCACGCACACAACTGCAAAATGTCTGATCAGATCGTTGCAGATAAAAACACACTTTCTTCAAAGGAAAATTCTTAAAGAATACAAAGAAAGCCGAGATGAAGTGAATTTATTCTAGCACCACAACTAGGCCAATATTTGGCGTTTTTAAGTGTCAGAGAAAGAGTAGCAAGTGTGACTAAGATAGAATCTAATAATGAACTTGACCTGAGTTTGAGATACTAGTGAGATTTGACTTCAGGATGACAAGAGCAAGGATACCTGAGGCTCAGACATCAACACCAAATTTAGTTGTGGACCTTTTTCCCCCCACTAAATTTTTCTTTTCTTCAGATGTGGGGCTCACCACAATCAGATAACCACACCTTTTCTAACAGAATGTTATGTAGTGAGTCTTTTAGCCCAATAATGGTTTTTGCCTTAAAGTCTATTTTGTCTATAATCTCCACGGACAGAGAATCTGCATCTATATGTAGCTGATTACCATTATTCTGATATTAATGTTAGTTTTCATCAGTTACTTGGAAGCAAGATCAAATTTAGCAGCCAGATCTCCCCCTTTAGTGAGGCCACCAAGGATGTATCCGTCACCTCCCTTCCCATGACCTAATCTGCTGCAGAAACCTTCGTGCTCCTGTTGTCTCTCTCTCCTCCCCCACTCTCTCTCCACCTCCTCATCCTGCCATTGTGTTACCAGTTATAAAATCTTGCATGACTTAAACCCTGATTAATTTATTCCTTTTTACTTTTATCTGAGAGAGGACAGATGGATGGACCTAGAGATTATCATACTAAGTAAAGTAAGTCAGAAAAAGAAAGATACCATCTGATATCACTTATATGTGGAACCTAAAACTTAATACAAATGAACTTATTTACAAAACAGAAATAGACTCACAGACATAGGAAAAAAAAAACTTGTAGTTACTGGAGAGGGAATCAGGGGAGGGGAGGGATAAAGTAGGAGTTTGGGATTATTCCTAGATAGATGCTGCTAAGTCACTTCAGTCATGTCTGACTCTTCACGACCCTATGGACTGCAGCCCATCAAGCTCCTCCATCCCTGGGATTTTCCAGGCAAGAGTACTGGAGTGGGGCGCCATTGCCTTCTCCCCCTAGATAGATAACACACTACAAACATCTATTTCTGCTTTATTGACTATGCCAAACCTTTGACTGTGTGGATCACAATAAACTCTGGAAAATTCTGAAAGAGATGGGAATACCAGACCACCTGACTGGCCTCTTGAGAAACCTATATGCAGGTCAGGAAGCAACAGTTAGAACTGGACATGGAACAACAGACTGGTTCCAAAGAGGAAAAGGAGTCCGTCAAGGCTGTATATTGTCACCCTGCTTATTTAACTTCTATGCAGAGTACATCATGAGAAAGGCTGGGCTGGAAGAAGCACAAGCTGGAGTCAAGATTGCTGAGAGAAATATCAATAACCTCAGATATGCAGATGACACCACCCTTATGGCAGGAAGTGAAGAGGAACTAAAAAGCCTCTTGATGAAAGTGAAAGAGGAGAGTGAAAAAGTTGGCTTCAAGCTCAACATTCAGAAAATGAAGATCATGGCATCTCGTCCTATCACTTCATGGGAAATAGATGGGGAAACAGTGGAAACAGTGTCAGACTTTATTTTGGGGGTCTCCAAAATCACTGCAGATGGTGACTGCAGCCATGAAATTAAAAGATGCTTATTCCTTGGAAGGAAAGTTATGACCAACCTAGATAGCATATTGAAAAATAGAGACATTACTTTGCCAACAAAGGTCCGTCTAGTCAAGGCTATGGTTTTTCCAGTGGTCATGTATGGATGGAGAGTTGGACTGTGAAGAAAGCTGAGTGCCGCAGAATTTATGCTTTTGAACTGTGGTGTTGGAGAAGACTCTTGAGAGTCCCTTGGACTGCAAGGAGATCCAACCAGTCCATTCCAAAGGAGATTGGTCCTCAGTGTTCTCTGGAAGGAATGATGCTAAAGCTGAAACTCCAGTACTTTGGCCACCTCATGCGAAGAGTTGACTCATTGGAAAAGACTCTGATGCTGGGAGGGATTGGAGGCAGGAGGAGAAGGGGATGACAGAGGATGAGATGGCTGGATGGCATCACTGACTCTTTGGACGTGAGTTTGAGTGAACTCTGGGAGTTGGTGATGGACAGGGAGGCCTGGCATGCTGCAACTCATGGGGTCGCAAAGAGTAGGACACGACTAAGCAACTGAACTGAACATATAAAATAGATAAATAATAAGGACCTAATGTATAGCACAGGGAACTATATTCAATATCTTATAATAAACCATAATGGAAAAGAATCTGAAAAAGAATATGTATATATCTATATACACATACATATATATTTTGCTTAGCTTGACTGCTCAGCCGTGGCAATCCCATGGACTGTAGCCCACTAAGCTCATCTATCCGTGGAATTCTCCAGGCAAGAATACTGGAATGGGTTGCCATTTCCTTCTCCAGGTGACCTCGTGACCCAGGGATCAAACCTGCATCTCCTGCATTGGCAGGTGAATTCTTTTTTAAATTAATCAATTAATTTTAATTGGATAATTAGTTTACAATATTGTGATGGTTTTTGCCATACATCAAGCATGAATCTGCCAAGGATATATGTGTGTCCCTCCCATCCTGAAAGCCCCTTCCACCTCCCTCCCTACCCCATCCCTCTGTGTTGTCCCAGAGCACCAGCTTTGGGTACCCTGCTTCATGCATGGAACTTGCACTGGTCATCTGTTTCACATATGGTAATGTACATATTTCAGTGCTATTCTCTCAAATCATCCCACCCTTGCCTTCTCCCACTGAGTCCAAAAGTCTGTTCTTTACATCTGTGTCTCCTTTTCTGCCCTGCGTATAGGATCATCGGTACCATCTTTCTAAATTCTGTATATATATGCATTAATATCTAGTATTTGTCTTTCTGTTTCTGACTTACTTCACACTGTTTAATAGGTTCCAGGTTCATACACCTCATTGGAACTGACTCAAATGTGTTCCTTTTTATAACTGAGTAATATTCCATTGTGTATGTGTGCTACAACTTTCTTATCCATTTGTCTGCTGATGGACATCTAGGTTGCTTCCATGTCCTATTGTATAGCTATTCTAACTAGTCCTGCAGTGAACACTGGGGTACATGTGTGTCTTTTAATACTGGTTTCTTCAGGGTATATGCCCAGCAGTGGGATTGTTGGGTCATATGGCTGTTCTATGCCCAGTTTTTTAAGGAATCTCCACACTGTTCCGCATAGTGGCTGTACCAGTTTGCATTCCCACCAACAGTGTAAGAGGGTTCCCTTTTCTCCACATCTTCTCTTGCATGTGTTTGTAGACTTTTTGATGATGGCCATTCTGACCAGCATGAGATGATACCTCATTATGGTTTTCATTTGCATTTCTCTATTAGTGATGTTTAGCATCTTTTAATGTGTTTATTAGCCATCTGGGTGTCTTTGGAGAAATGTCTGTTTAGGTCTTTTGCCCACTTTTTGATTGGGTTGTTCATTTTTCTGATATTGAGCTACTTGAGCCGCTTGCATATTTTGGGTATTAATTCTTTGTTAGTTGCTTTATTTGCTATTATTTTCTCCCATTCTCAGGGATGTCTTTTCACCTTGCTTATAGTTTCCTTCACTGTGCAAAAGCTTTTAAGTTTAATTAGGCCCCATTTGTTTATTTTTGTTTTTCTTTCCATGACTCAGAGGTGGATCATAGAGGATCTTGCTGTGATTTATGAGTGTTGTGATTTAAGAGTGTTGACAGGTGGAGTCTTTGCCACTGCACCATCTGGGAAGACCCCCACATATATATAATCATATTAATAATATATTATATATATATCTGAATCACTTTGCTATATATACCTGGAACTGACACATTATAAATCAATTATACTTCAATTGTAATTAATTAAATTAAATAGAAGACCCCATAACTCTTAAAAAATAATAATAATTTCTACCTACTTCTAGAATTTGGCTCTGTTGCAGAGCTGTCAACCAGTCCAAACTTTTCAATTGTTTCTATTTCATAAGAAACTCATCGGGGAAGTCTACCTTGATGCATGGATCTGACAGTTGGCTCAGGTTTTACCTTTCTTAACGAAAGTTTAGCTCAGTTCATTTACTCAATTTACTTCCTAGAATCCATAAGTAAAAATTCAGCTTCATAAACATAGCTGTACTTGGAAAATACACTTAACAAGATAAAAAGTATCTCTTTAAGAACTTTCCAGAGTGTATTCATAAATTAACCTTGCTTCTTAACAGTTAAGATTAATCCAGTAACACTCTCTTCAATTTGATCTTTTTTTCTTAAGGTACTAAGCCTTGTGAAAATGCAAAACTCCCAGGAGATGTAGCATTTTGACAGGCTGCCGCCAAGCCCTGAATTTCTTTACATAGTTTGAGTCTATACTTTTAATGCATGTAGATTCAGAACCATATATCTTCCTCATAATTTTAAAAATAATGATACCCTTTATCCATAAAATGTGTTTTTCCTTAAAGATTAAATTTTGGGGGTATAATAGAGCCACAGTTGCTTAACTCTTGATAAGAATTTGTCTCATAAATCTTTCCTCATCCCTTAACTTTCTGTCTTTTTGTTCCAGTATGTATAGGTGTCTCTCTTATACTAATGATTTTAAAATCCAGTTTGAGCATCTCTGCCTTTTAATTGCTTAATCCATTTGTATTTATTGTGTTGATACACATTTGGTCTTATTTTTCACCATGTTATTTTCTGCTTTCAACCAGCCATACGTTGTTTGTTTCCCAACCTATATTCCTATTTGAAGTGTCCATGTTATATTTATTCATATTATGTACATATTGAAACTTCACATTCTACCTACCATGTTTCTTAACTATTCTTTCCTATTTTCTGTATCTTTATGTTACTATAATTCATAGTTACCCACTTTTGGATTTGCTTTTCCTGTATTTAAAGCTTTAGGCTCTGTGGTAGAAGTCTTGATTCCCAGAGGGTGACTGCTTTCACCAGGGGATACAGTAAGAGTCCTATTTTATACTATGGCTATCATCAAATCACTTAGGTTTCTCATATCAAGAGGATGGTAAGCAGTGGAAGTGCGTAGTCTCCATACAAGGTTGATTTGCACTGATTATCAGGAGGAGGTTCAGCAGCTGTTGTAAAGGGAAAGAAGGGAAGACTGTATTTCACACTCAGTGAACGATAGGGGCATCTTTTGATGATCTGCTGCTCAGTTTGGATGGTCAGTGGATAAGTACACAGCGGATAGACATGACCTCAGAAGGGCGTGGTGATCAGAAGCTTAGACCCTCAGAGTTTCTACCTGTTATTAAGATCATGAGAAGTACTAGGCAAGGGTGAGGAGAATCTAAAACGAGTAGTAAAGTAGATGATGAAAACTGACTGTGCTCCTAAAACTACTTGCAGCAGCAGGGATTGCTAACTTTTCCCACTAACTTTCCCTGGGTAAGATTCCTCAGGAAACGAGACCACCCAGAAACCTGAAGATCCTTTCCCGGATGGGACAAACTTAACACAAAATGTAAACGGATCTGAACAGCCCAAGGGTGGGCTATAGCAGATGTTGACTGGTGCTTCTCCGAGTCCCCACCGCCTATCCCTGACTTCAAGTCTGAGACCTTTACTTCTTTGTTGTTGGGTACAGTGGCTGCTGATGGATCCCTTCTGAATTTCTCTGGGGTTTGCTTTTGGCCAAAGGGAGCCACTTTTCCCAAGTTCATAACCTCTTTCAGGGGCAGCTTGCATCCAGGGATTGGTGCCATTGAGATATAAGAGCCCAATCTAATTGTTTCAATTTGAGTTATTCTTCAGGGCCATCCCAACTCCAGAGACCCTTTGGGATAGCTGAGGCTTCGGTTGCAACTGTATCACCGTGTCTCCTGCATAATCCTTTCTTCACTCTCTCAGAGGTGTTCCTTAGAGTGTTCTCCAAAAAACCTCCTCCATGCCAATCTCTACCTCAGAATCTATTTCCAGGAGACTCTTCTTAAGACATTATCTTTTTCAGATAACGCTTCTATTATCACAGGTTACTGGGGGGTACCTATCCTTCTGTCTTTGTTTCTGCATCTTGAATTATAAACTCATCTTCACTGAAACCTTCCTATGAAAATCCTGTGTGGCCTAAGCAGGGATGTGTCGCTCCATAGAGATTTTCCGTTCACATCTGCAAGGTGCTCCAGGGATATCACTGTCCCAGGACTAATTTTTATGTAAATTTCTAATCCTGACAGTTTCCAAATCATGACACAAGTATACATCCTAACTTCAATACATCATAAGGCAGAGGCTTAGGACTTTTATTTTTCTGGAAATAATTTTTCTTTCCTTTTCTTTAGCCCAGAACAGCAAACTTCATCATCTCCCTGTTAAGGTGAATGGAATTTTTTTCCTAGGCTCCTCATTATAGAGGCAACATACCTTTGAGTATCCCAGCTTCATGAGGGTATTAGTTTTCATTCAGTGTCTCATAGGACCCACAGCCTCATATCCTGGCCTGATTGTGTGCTAAAACCCAAACTACTAGCTATTACTGAATTTGATAATCATCCATGGGGAAGCTTCAGGATCAGATCCTAAACTTACAGCTCCTAATTTCAGGTACCTTGAGATTTCCATTTATTTCTTGCCAGTTGATATGTATGAATATGATTCTTAACATATTGCAGAATCTGAAATTATACCTAAGTAGCTTAATGTTTCCTGGAGCTAAGTTTTAGTAAGTAATGGAAACCAGGAGGGCACTGGCCTTGAAACTAAATTGGAGGAAATGATGTAAGTGAGAAGGAAATGAAAAAATTCAAACTACCTCTTTCATATCCAGGCCTAGACTGGCAAGGCATTAATTTGGTAAAAACTGACCTTGAGTCCTCAGGGACTTCAAGTATCACCCTCGTGGGACTGTGATGTCCTTGAAGATGGAGACTGTGTCTTGTTTGCTGTTGTACACCTAGTCTCTAGTTCATGCTCAGTACATATTACATGTTCAGCAGATACTTGTTGACTAAATGAATAGATCAGGAGTATAGCAGTGCTATGCAAAATGATGAGATATTTAAAAATAAGAAGCAAGAATATAGCATAACATTATTTTGATGCTGGTCTAGGGAGGATTATAAAAAAAATAGTAGAAAAGGACAATGTGAACTGAATTATCATATTCATTCTTTCCAACATACCTCTAACAAATATTTATTAAACGTCTGTTGTTGAACCTGGCACTGTGCCAGATATGGAGACTGTGATAATGAGCAAAAAAATGAAGGACACGGCCCTCCCCATGTAGAGACATAGGGGAGGCAAACTTTAAATGAAAATGCTAGTAAGCAAAAAGAAAGTACAAAGAACAAGGTGACTGGATGTTCTCTTAGCCCAGAAAAATCTCTCTTCATACTTGTTGTCCCAGGGTAATTGTTATGGTGTCCCATCCACTCTTAGGAATGTTGCAGTTCGGATGGTCATCTTAGCTGTGACTGAGAGGTATGTAGTGTTGGCCAAGTGTATGATATTGAAAACCACCTATTCAGGGACTAGAGCAGAGGCTTCCCTGGGAAAAATGAGACAGACTGAAAAATGGTGGCTGGAACACAAAAGCATGTGATTGTGAGGGGTGCCAGTAGGGAGAACCTGCCAGGCAGATAGAACAGTATGTGCAGAGCAAGGCGCACCAAGGAATCAATAGTCAGCCTGTCTGGCTAGAGTGTCAAGGGCAAGAGGTAGCCTAAAAGGGTGCATGGCGCAAGGCCACACAGGTCTTGCAGGCATCGCCTGAAGTTTAGAGTTTTGTTCTTTAAGGGTGGAGGTGGCGGGGGGAGGGATTTAACATTTTGAAAAGATTTCTATTGGCTGGAGTGGGGAGAACAGATTTGAGAAATCTCAGGAAGCTAGTTACTAGGAGGCTACGGCACTAGGCCAGCTAAGACATGATAGTAGTTTGAGAAGAATCTAAAGGGCGAGATGAACAGGCCTGGGCAATGGATCGGCTGCTATAGAGAGAGGGGGATAGGGAATCATCTAGAATGTCTTTGACTTACGCACCTGGATGGATAGTTATGCAATTCAGTGAGCAAGGGAATGCAGCTAGTATTAAGATGTAGAACATCTGTCTATCCATCCATGCATTTACCTCTTTAGGGAACCAGCATGCATTGATACCTGTATATAGCAGGCATTGTGGGTGATAATAACAAAGGTGTTTCCCCTGATATCTAATAGGAGTATAAATACACACATATTTAGTTCACCAGTTACTATACTTTCAGCTGCAAGTAATAGAGAACTAGACTACTCAAGTCAAAACTGCTGAAACAGTGAGAACATTTATAAGTCCTGGAATGGGGATCTCCAGTTTGGCTTCTTTGGTAGCCTCAATGACATCAGGATGTTTGTCCTTTTCATCTTTCTATGATGCTGTCGTTACTCATTGACGTTTCCTTGACTAGTACCCTTTGTGGTTGCTTGATTGCCATCCCATTTCCAAGCACACACACCCATGACAACACTGAGCAGCCCAATGACTATTTTCCCCTGTGAATCTCCTTTGCAAGGCTAGGAAGCCTTTCCTAAAATCTGTGCCACCCTCCCCCCCCTGCTCCCACCCACTCCATAGATTTCCTGCTCACATCTTGGTGCCTAGAATGATGTCACATGTTTATTCTCAAGAAAGACCTGAAAAGAGGAAAAGGAGTGTGATGACTTGTGCGGTGAGCACAAGGTCAGGTGGAAGAGGATGACTTGCTTAACAAATCTGGGGGTTTGTTTATATGGAAAAAGGGTGAAATGACTGTTGGGTAGGCAACCAAGTATATTTACGGTATCCACAGTATTGTCTTAGAAGTAGTTCAGGAGACTGAAGCAGAAGAAATCACCTTGGAGACTGGAGGAGAAGAAATGTTTCCAAGGCTGGGAAAGGTTATTAGGTTTATGTCACTCTGAAGGCAGAACCTGAGGTCTGAGATTACAGCAGCACTTAACATAATACTAGCATAAATCCATCTTCACCCATTGATTCTCCAGATCTCAGGCATCCTCACGGATTTCCTGAATTCCTCCAAAGTCATATAAATACTGTTTTTATTGTTTCTAAGCTTCACTGAACTGAAAGAAAAATGGTTGAATAGTGTTTTGCATAAAATACTAGAAATATTTGTTCCTTAGCTCTGGCTCGATCCGAGCCTGACCTGTTTCTGTCATCACCGCTGGAATAGTTCTCCGGCTCTTGCCAGATTTTGAGTTGTCAGGATAATAATTTATCCATCTTGTTGTCAGATTCACAGCTCGTTTGCCTGACTCTAGGGGAATCTAAATGACTATCACTACACATGGTGTGCAACTCGTATTTTAAATGCATTTAATTCCAAATATCTTCTCTCTGCCACAGCCCTGATCCAAAGAGTTAGTAAACTACGGTCACAGTACCATTTTCCCCTGTTGTAGAAACCTCCGCCACCCACCAAAGATCAGTTTTCCTCCAGTTTTCTTTCATGCTCACTAAAATGATTGGCAGTGTGCACTGACCACAGTTACTTAATCATTCTCCTAGGTCTCTTTTTATACATTTCATGGGGTTCTCAAAGCAAGTATATTGGAGTGGTTTGCCATTCCCTCCTCCATCACTGATTCAATGGACAGGGACTTGGGAAAACTCTAGGAGATGGTGAGGGACAGGGAAACCTGGTGTGCTGCAGTCCATGGGATCACAAAAAGTTGGACATGACTTGGTGCCTGAACAACAACAGCAATTCCTAGGTCTCTGGGTCCGGAGCTGTCTTTTGGGTCCATGTGTCTTCCATCCTCACTTCCTCAAGCCAACTGCTCTCAAATTATGCCTGTTCTTCCAAAGAGTCTTGATTTCCCAGTGTGGCATATAACCTTTTTGTTTTACAAAAAGCTGGTCTTGAAGCTTCTCACTTTAAAGACAACTCTCGGGGTTTACTTTACGAGGCCAACCAGAAGTTATTTTCCATGTTTATTAATTCATCCCCTTCAACTTCCCTCACAATGGGTCCTTTTCAAGGTTTTAACTATAAGCGTTAAATTACCCTCCTGACATCCCTTTCCTCCTCCTCCCAGGAATGCTTGGAAAGGAATCCAATTGTGGGCAGATGTTAGGTCTTTCTCAAAAGCATTCTGTGTCAAATAACAAGTACCCAGTTGTAGTTCAAACAGAGCACTAATAGTGATTTATATGTTAAGCAAGAGTGGTAATTATCGGCTTTGAAAGCATATCATAATGACTCTTTACAGTTGTTCTTATATTTTATTATTCTTTCTTTCTTATTCTCTAGTCAGTGTTCTTAATTATACTGCTCCAGAAAAATACACTGGGAGAAAATGCTGCAAAAAACATGAGATGGTGAAATATCCTGGCCACTGGAGCATCCAGATAAGATTTGGTAGGTAACGTGGGGTCATAGGGAAGCAGCACCAGGATATTTGGGCTTCTCCTACTTTCTCTTTTCCGCCCTCAAAGTGACACACATAACTGCCAGAGTATCAGTTAACAAAAATGTATTTATCAAATATCTATTGGTATTTGGCTGAGGAGGGACTGTCTAAAAGCTCCACATTCATGAATGCCTCTGGCTGCTCTCACATTTGCTGTTAGGTACAGCCAAACCAGCGGAGAACTAACTTGACCGCTAAATTTTGTGCTTTTCCCCAAGCCCCATGGAATAGATTTTAGTGGATTTTACCGTGACATTTTACCACTTCTTTTATCCTTCACTGAAGGACATTATAAGAAACAGAGTTATAAAAACGTATGGCTCTACAGGCTGCTGGGACAGTGTCTCTTTATGAAGACTCACTAGGAAAAATTCTATTTAATTTCATTACTGGATATAATCACAATTTTGAGCAATTCTTTCTTCTTTTTAAAATTTTGTGGTCTTTGTGAATCATGTCACTGATCCTCTTTCTCTTTTTGATTTGGTTACTAGACAGCTCAGCTCATAAGGTCAGGATTCATCTCTAGCAAGCATCCACCCTGGACTTTGAGACATGTGTGTGTGTGTGTGTGTGTGTGTACTGGGCTCACTCTTTATCCTATTTTCCCTCCACTCACTTTACACTATCCTGATGACTTGTTTATTGTTTCATGCAGTGGAAATTTATTTCTCGCTCACATAATTGTTAAATGTAGGCATTTGTCAGGCGGCCTTTTGTGAGGTGACTTGAGGACACACAATCCTTTCACCTTATTGATCTTCTGTCCGCTAGAGCAGCGGACCCCAACCCCCAGGCCATGGAATGAAAACATGAAAACTGAGAACGAAGGAAACGACCCATTCTGTTTTCCTGAAGATACTTCTGCAAATAACCTGAACAGCATTGTTCACTTTAGCAGGAATAACCATGAGTTGTTCATGCCGAGAACCCTCGGGAGTCCAGTGGATTCTCTTTGCGGCCTTTCCCTTCTGTCCTTTCTTCTCAATTCTTTCTGCCACTGCCTTTGTTCAAGTCTTTTCTACTTCACACTCAGTCTACTAGAACCCCTACCTTCTTGGCTTCTGGAGAGAACTATCTTTTGAATAGGTCTTGTGGGGTTTTTTTTGCAAGTTGGCTCACATATTTTATTGTTACCTAATGCTATATGGCCCTGGAGAAGGAAATGGCAACCCACTCCAGTATTCTTGCCTGGAGAACTCCATGGACAGAGGAGCCTGGTGGGCTATAGTCTGTGGGGTTGCAAAGAATTGGACATAACCAAGCAATTAAAAGTGCAATGCTGTATGAAAAATCACCCTAAAGTTCAGTGGGTTAAAATAGCAATAATTGCTTAAATCTCTAATGGTTTCTATGCATCAGAAGTTGGGAGAGCATCTTAGATGGGTGGTTTTGCCTTGGGGGTTCTCATGAGGTTGCAGTGAGATATCTGCTGAAGTTTGCAATCATCTGAGCACTAGACTGGAACTTGGCGATCCTCTCCCATGGTGGCTTACTCACATGGATGGTGAGTTGGTGTGGGCTATTGGCAAGAAGTCTCAATTACCCTCCACAGGGGCCTCTATTCGGGGCTGCTCGAGGAACCTCATGACCTGGGACTGAATTCTCTCAGAATGAGCATTTAGGAGAAAGGGTACAAGCCACAATACCCTTTAGACCCAGCCTCAAGGGTCCCACACTGTCACCTCTGCCAAACTCTGTTACTCACCTGGAACGATGCTGATTGAACATGAGAGAATTGATGCTTTTGAACTGTGGTGTGGAGTAGACTCTTGAGAGTCCCTTGGACTGCAAGGAGATCCAACCAGTCCATCCTAGAGGAAATCAGTCCTGAACATTCATTGGAAAGACTGATGCTGAAGCTGAAACTTCAATATTTTGGCCACTTGGTGTGAAGAACTGACTCACTGGGAAAGACCCTGATGCTGGAAAAGATTGAAGGTGAGAGGAGAAGGGGACAACAGAGGATAAGATGGTTGGAAGGCATCACTGACATGATGGACATGAGTTTGAGCAAGCTCTGGGAGTTGGTGATGGACAGGGAAACCTGGCGTGCTCTAGGCCATGGGGTTGCAAAGAATTGGACATGACTAGCAACGGAACTGAAAGACCACACAAGGCCATGGATATTAGGAGGCATAAACCCATGGGCTGGCTATCATTCATTCTTGCATGTGGAATATGTCCCTCAATCTCAATTTTTCAAACTTCTCTCCCAATTCTTAAAATTCAAATCAAGGTCCATCTTTTCTGTTAAGTCTGTCCTGATCACTCAACAACTAGCACACCTATTGTAACTCTTATTGTTCTTACAATAGAGAGGCCTTTACTATTTAGTGCCTTGTTTTGAACATCTATACGTATGTCTTTTCTCTCAGATGAAATTTAAGCAAACAGGGACATACCCCCTGTCATATAGTAGGTACTCAGTAGATATTTTTCAGATGGATAAATGAAGGAGAGAATGAGAGTACAAGCTGAAAGTCCTGGGTCTCTGTTTGTGGGCTTTTCCCCAGCTGCTTGACCTTGGCCAGATCATTTAACTTCTTGATTTCAGTTTCTTTCCTACATAAAATAAAGATAATAATACCCACCCCACCTTTCCTCACCGAGGTGCCTTGAGATTTGAAAGAGGTAGCATTGTTGAAAGTGTTCTCAGATGTGTAAAGAATAAGGGCCAAGTGAGGTTAGTTACCTGGCTCACCAGTGATGGCTAAGATTCAGTGTGTTGTCACAGGTGGAGGTCAATCAATACCTCAAGGCTTCCTCCTCAAGGAATAGTTAACTACATCAAGCTGTCAACATACAAATGCCCTTCACTCCTATAGCTCCTGTCAGCATACAATGGTTCATAGCTGGGGGCGGGGGCAGGGGCAGGGGGAGGCTTTGGGTAAAGAAAACTGCCTAGATTAGGGGGCTGGACCCCATCACAGTCACACTCTGGAAATGTCAAAGCTCAAGGGCAAGGTTTGTTTCTCTAGCAGAATTCTCAGATGTCCTCTTCCCTTATGTATACAGGTTAAAAATTTTTTTTTCTCTTATAGACAATTGTCTATAATGTTTACCATCCCACACTTTAGAAATATTATTTTTAAAATTAACGTAAATTTGTCTATTTTTAGTGTACAATTCCATGAATTTTAATACAAGTATAGATTTGTGCAACCATCACCACCACCAACAGGACACACAGTTGTTCCATCACCCCGACAAATTCCCTGTGCTTTCTTTCTGTAGTCACAACACTGCCCCACCTGAACTGATGGGAACAACTGATCTGTTCTTTATCACAATACTTTTTGTGACTATCATATAAATGGAATCAGACAGCATGTAACCCTTAGGGATTGGTTCTTCTCACTTGATGTGTCTTTGAGAGTCATTTAAGTTTCAATTCAGTTCAGTCACTCAGTTGTGTCCAACTCTTTGCAATCCCAAGAACTGCAGCACGCCAGGCATCCCTGCCCATCACCAACTCCCGGAGTCCACCCAAACCCATGTCCATTGAGTCGGTGATGCCATCCAACCATCTCATCCTCTGTCGTCCCCTTCTCCTCCTGCCCTCAATCTTTCCCAGCATCAGGATCTTTTCAAATAAGTCAGCTTCAAACATTTAAGTTTGTTCCTTTTTTATTACTGAGTAATGGAGAAGGAAATGGCAACCCACTCCAGTGTTCTTGCCTGGAGAATCCCAGGGATGGGGGAGCCTGGTGGGCTGCTGTCTATGGGGTTGCACAGAATTGGACATGACTGAAGCAACTTAGCAGCAGCAGCAGCAGCAGCAGCTCCTTTGTAAGGCTGTATCTTGTTTTTTCATTCAATTGTTGAAGTACATTTGGAATGGGATTGCTGGCCCATCCAGTAAATATATGCTTAGTTTTAAAAGAACCTACCAAATTGTTTTCCTGAGTGGCTGTACCATTGCAGATTTCTACCAAGAATATGTTTCTTATTTGTATCAGCACTTAGTACTATATTTTTATTTAGCTATTCTTATAGACATGTGGTGGTAGTTCATAACTTTGATTTGAGTTTCCCTCAAAAGTGAAGTGTCTGTTCAAGTTTTGACTGCTTTTTAAATATTTTGTTTGTTTTCTTATTGTTAAACCTGGGGAATTGTTTAAGTAGTCTGGATGCAGGTTCTGTGTCAGATATGTGATTTGCAAATATTTTCATCCAGTCTGTAGCTTTTTTCATTTTCTTAACAATGTCTTTTGCAGAGAAGTTTTAAATTTTGATAAATTTCAATGTATTAATGTTTAATTTGATGGGTTATACTTTTGGTGAGATGTTAAAAAACATCTTGTTTAACTATAGGTCTTGGTAAATTTCTTCTAATATTTTATTCTAAAATTCTTATTTTTAAAATATATTGCATTTAGATCCATGATCCATTCTGAGTTACTTCTTGAGTTAAGTTAGGATATAGGGTTTACCTGGGGCTTCCCAGGTGGCACTAGTGGTGAAGAACCTGCCTGCCAATGCAGGAGACATAAGAGGTGAGGGTTCAGTCCCTGGGTCAGGAAGATTCCCTAGAGGCGGGCATGGTGACCTGACCCACTGCAGTATTCTTGCCTGAAGAATCCCTTGGACAGAGGAGCCTGGTAGGCTAAAGCGCGTAGGGTCACAAAGAGTTAGACGAGACTAAAGAGGCTGAGCACACACAAGCACAGGGTTTACTTAGAGGTTCTTCTTAAGTTTTTTTATGTGGTTGCCCAATAACTCCAGTACCATTTCTTGAAATGATTATCCTCCATTGAATTGTCTTTGCATTTGTCAAATGCCAATTGTTCATATATATGTAGATTTATTGCTGCTGCTGCTAAGTCTCTTCAGTCGTGTCCGACTCTGTGCAACCCCATAGATGGCAGCCCACCAGGCTCCCCCGTCCCTGGGATTCTCCAGGCAAGAACACTGGAGTGGGTTGCCATTTCCTTATCCAATGCCTGAAAGTGAAAAGGGAAAGTGAAGTCGCTTAGTCGTGTCCTACTCAGCGACCTCATGGACTGCAGCCTACCAAGCTCCTCCATCCATGGGATTTTCCAGGCAAGAGTACTGGACTGGGTTTACTACTGGACTCTATTCTATTGCCTTGATTTATGTGTCTTCTCCTTAGTGAATTTCATACTGTTTCAACTACTGTAATTTTATGTGCTGTGCTCAGTCATTCAGTCATGTCTGACTCTTTGCAGCCCCATGGACTATAGCCCAACAGGCTCCTCTGGCCATGGAGTTTTCCAGACAAGAATATTGAAGCAGGTTGCTATTTCCTACTCCAAGGAATCTTCTCAACTTAGGGATCAAACTCATGTCTCTTGAGCCTCCTGCATTGCAGGTGAATTTTTTACCACTGTGCCACCTGGGAATATAATTTTATAGGAGGTTTTAAGATCAATCATTATGTTTCTCTCTCTTAATTCGTCTTTTCCAAACTGTTTTTTTTTTTTTCAGCTCCATTGACTTTTTATAAGAATTTTAGAATTAGTTTGTCTTTATAAAACTCCTGTTGGGACTTTCATTGAAATTGCTTAAAATCTATGGATCTATTTAGGGACAAGTGACACCTTCACTATTGTGAGTCCTTAAACCCATAAACATGGTATATCATTCTAATTATTTCGGATTCTTTGCTTTCTTGCATCAGAATTTTATAGTTTTCAGCACACAGTTCTGCATTATATATGCTTAAACTCATGAAATATAGGAGAGAAAAACTGCTTCAAATTCTAGAATTATTTCCCAGCGTGCTGCTAATATTTACTTCCCAGAGTCCTCGGTGCATTTTGCCCAGGTTTTATAAATAAAAGTGAAAGAGCAAAATGTGATTACTCCATGTTATCCAGAACTGGAACTGTTAGATATAAATCTTACTCTTTCCAGTCCTTCAGATGTCTGGTTTCTGTACTCCATGAGGGTTAGAAGAAAGGTTTATTTTCTTTGCATCCCCCTTTGAACCTAGCGTAGTGCTTTGAATGAGATTCTGTAGGTCAAGTATTACGTCAGGGCACTTTGGGAGACTTGAGTCTACTCCACAATGTTTGGGGCCTCACCAGGAGTGGCTCAGATGGCTGGATATGTCTGGGGCAGCTTGGCTGTGGTCATATATCTGGGTCCTAAACTCTGTCATTGGCTGGATTCCTCTGCTCCATGTGGCTTCTGCCTGGGCTGCAGTATCTGAAATGGCTTCTTCACTCTAGAAGTAAACTAGAATGGGGGAACAGCTAAGGGAAGGCTGGCAGCTCACCCTCCACCTGTTTAGCTTGGGCTTCCTCACATCATGGCGGTCTCAGAGAACTTAAATTTATATAGTAGCCGGATTTGCCAAAGAAGTTCAGCAACTTATTTTAAATTTTATTCCACTTGTTGTACATGTGCATTGTTATAAGTTACCTTACATTTATTTTAGGACAATGTGGGATGTAAATATGCAAATAAAGTGAGATATAAGTTAAGCATCAGGAAAAATAAAGATGTATAAAGTTATTTCCCTAAAGGAGTTTAGAATCAAGCTTAAGAGAGAAACTGTAGTATACCTATGGGTGATTCATGTTGAAGTTTGACAGAAAACAGCAAAACTCTGTAAAGCAATTATCCTTCAATAAAAAATAATTTTTAAAAAAGTTAGCAAGCAGTAGGAAGTGGAGGACATTTGTTTTCTGAAAAGTTGTGTAAATAAAAAGTGCTATACTCTTTTGCAGGAAGTAGAGAATACTTGGAGCAGGACATGGCAACTCACTCTAGGACTCTTGCCTGGAAAATCCCATGGACGGAGGAGCCTGGTGGGCTGCTGTCCATGGGGTCGCAAAGTCGGACACGACTGAGCGACTTCACTTTCCCTTTTCACTTTCATGCATTGGAGAAGGAAATGGCAACCCACTCCAGTGTCCTTGCCTGGAGAATCCCAGGGACAGAGCAGCCTGATGGGCTGCCGTCTATGGGGTCGCACAGAGTCAAACACAACTGACACGACTTAGCAGCAGCAGCAGAGAACACTTTGGGCTCCATAAAGGAAGTGAATATGAGCTTTTGTTTCTTAATTTTTCAAAATAGAGAGTATTTGGACCAGCTGAGAGAACTGGAAGGATTAAAAAAAAAAAGTGGTTTATGAAAAGGTAAGCATTTTAGAAACCCCCAAGGCATACTTTGGGTCCTAGCAGTCAGCCAGTTTGGCTGCAGAATCTGTCCACTGGAACTCTATGTAAGAATTTTTTTCCTTGCCTATGTGTCCACCCACACACCATTTGGTAACTGAACCTAGGTTTCCTTTTGAGCAGCTATCCTCTCATTACTCAAGCATGAGTTCAAGGCCTGAGCTAAACAGAGGATTACATTCCTTGGGATAAAATGTTGATTCAAGACATCAGTAAGACCAGAGGGCAAGGAGGTCACAATGCTCATCTCCCCAGCAAAAACAACCAAATCAAAACCACAGCAAAAACATTTAAAAAACTACAAACCAAAGAAAATAGTTCAAGAATGAGCACACAATGCACCTCTATGCCAATGATACACCAAGAGAAGTTTGCCAGAACTTTCCATTGAATGTGAACCTGAAAGAATATAGAAGTCAGGCCTCCTGTTGCCATCTTGCTACCATGCAGAGCCTGCCAAACAGGTTCAGTAAATATTTCTGCAAATACTGGAGGGGGCGCAGCCGAAGAATGGAGAGAAACTGAGTCCTGATGACATAATTTGAGTCTTGAGTCAAGTCACACCTATAGCAGAATTCAGAATGCTCAGAGACAAGACACTACACATACAGAAAGCAAACATTTGAACCAGGTGTCTGAGAAGAGCGAGGGGAAAACAGTGTGTCATTAGAGAACAGGAGAATCACTGGCTTAGAGGTAAAAACTAAAAATATTTTTTGTTCTTGCAAGGTGTTTTCTAATGTAGTGCTAACCTTGTCCCGCCTCTGCCTTTCCTGCCTCTCTTATCTCCTCATCTGAAACTTTGCCTGTTCTCTACACCAGATCCCATTCTCTGCATATTTCTTGCTTGTTCATAACTCTATGACTTTGCCAACCCTGCTCCCTATTTGAAATTGCCCTTTCCTGTCTTTTTGTTCTGAAAAGTTCTCTCATCATCCCTGAAGGTCCACCTAGGGGAAATTCCCCCCTGAGTGCTTGTGTGATTCTTTATGTACTTTTATATTATAGCTCTTACCTCATCTTTTCTGTCTGTCTTTCCCATTATTCTGTGAGCTCCTTGAGAGGAAAGGCTAAGTCCTGCACACCTAAAATACCTTCAAAGCCTTTAGAACAGTATCCCATACTCAGTAAGAGCTTAATAGATGCTTGTGGATGAATGAATTAGAAATGGCAGGTAATGAGTGAACTTTCCAGAGTTCCCCGGTTTTCTCACCACTATTCCAGGAAGTGATCCCATCTTGATGCACAGATTACTAGGCACTTATTATTTTCTCATCATATCTCGTTTCTTTCATGTTTTCCAACCTCCTTTTAGTTGGATGTGGCCATGAAACTGATTTAATTCCAGTGAGGTGTAGGAGGAGGGATGTGTACCACTTCTAGGCCTGGATTTCAAAACTTCCATCCTGCATCTTCGTGTTTCCCTTTCTGCTGCTGGGCAATGTCCAGAGGGACCTTGGAAGCCAAAGCCTGAAGGCAGCCAGGGCTCTGTCAGCCTGAATCCTTAAATGACTGCATGAAAGAGAGCCCTTCCCCAACCCCATCCACTGCTACCCCAGATCACTTGCACTGAACTGTTACACAAAAGAGAGAGAGAAACTTCTTCTGTGTCAAGCCACTGCACTTTGGGGGCCTATTTGTTTTCACAGCGAAGGCTGCAGTAACTAATATAGGACTCAGTTCAAGGACAAGAATTTTCTCAGTTCAAACCAGATTCTGAATGTGGTAAATACTATATACAAGGCAGAGGTATATTCTGGAAAACCCTCCTATGTCTCTGGCCTCTATTTTTTTTTTTTTTTTTTTTTCTTTCAGAAAACGGTCACTCATGGTAGGTAGCATAGCAGTTGGGAAGTTTTGGAGGTTTTGGAGCAGTTGGCTGAGGGTGAGAAGGATCAGATCTATTACTAGTTCTGCTCCCACCTGGCTTTGGGTTCCCAGCTGAGGAAAGATGACAGCATGGATTCTCAAACACCTCACCCTTAGGGGAGTGAGTGAGTGAGTGTAAGTCCCTCAGTCGTGTCTGACTGTTTGCGACCCCATGGACTGTATAGTCCATGGACTTCTCCAGGCCAGAATACTGGAGTGGGTAGCCTTTCCCTTCTCCAGGGGATCTTTCCAACCCAGGGATGGAACCCAGGTGTCCTGCATTGCGGGCAGATTCTTTACCAGCTGAGCCGCAAAGGAAGCCCCACCCTAGGGGAGAGCGACACAAACATGTGAAAACAATCACCCCAACAGAAGTGCAAGTGATGGTGATTTCTGCAGCGGGAGAGGATAACACCCATGGCTCGTCTCTTCCAGGCTTCGCTAGTCTTAATGCTTGATGCCTTCCAACCCTACACACGCTGCTTACTGATTGCAAGCCCAGCCAACAGAGAGGAGCGTTTTGACCTTTCTTTGGTGCAGGCAGACTGCAGATGCACCACTCAAAATATCTCCTTTCTTGTCAATGTCAACTTTCTAAGCCATAGGAAGAATATTGAGTTTACATAGTTCAAAGACAAACAAAAAGTGCCAGAAGGTGCAGCAGTAACTACTGGAACCCACCAATCAATGCTTCCAAGCCGCACACTTGCTTGACCTAGAGTAGAATCTGTTTTTACAGAGCCTGTCCCCAACACATCTACATCCTGTGAACAGGCTCCTTGAATGTCCGTTGTCCACCCAGAGGAGGGATGCCTATTTCTTATCTTCTTCTACCAGACTTTCTCACATTTACTTCTGTGGGTGAGGAATCACAGCAGTTGTTTCTCAGGATCAAGTGAGTGAAGTGAAGTCGCTCAGTCATGTCTGACTCTTTGCAACCCCATGGATTGCAGCCTAAGAGGCTCCTCTGTCCATGGGATTTTCCCGGCGAGAATACTGGAGTGGGTTGCCATTTCCTTCTCCAGGAGATCTTCCCGACCCGGGGATCAAACCTGGGTCTCCTGCATTGCAGACAGATGCTTTACCGTCTGAGCCACCAGGGAAGTCTCTCAGGACCAAAGTTCTCTCAAAATGTCAGAGCTCCCTAATTCCCCATTCTGGGGATTAAAGCTTCCCCACCCTCTGCATCCAAATCGGTTACCACATTAGACTCCTTTTGTGTCTCTACCACTGGATGCCCCTTTCTTGGGCCCTCGGCCCTGAAGAATGCCACCACTGACATTTAAGTATCGAGCAGGCCTAAGAGTCACTTGGAGAACGTCTTCTGAATGAGTTTAGGCTTGTGGGTTTACCCCTTGGGGTTCTGATTTTGTAACTGTAAGGTCCATGGGGTTGCAAAGATTTGAACACAGCTGAGCGGCTGAACAATAACAACAAGGAGGGGCACAGATTCCCCAGGTGATGCTAGAGGGTCTGAGATCACACTTAGGAATGCCCTTCCTCTGAGTGGTACGTCATCTTTTTAAAAAACTCAAATGGGTTCATAATAACCCTTTTAAAATTCTTTGATGGTTTTCCATTGCTGTCAGGATCTGATCCAGATTCTTTAGGTGGCAAATCAATGTTCCATAGGAAGTGGCCCTGATTTATTTCTCTAGCCTCTGTTCTCACCACCTGTCATCCAGGTCTTGTACATTTCAGTCATTCTGCATTTGGATTTGCTGCTTTTTATTTCACGGCTTTGTGAATGTCACTCTCTGCCTGGACCACTTTTCCCCTTCCTCTGGTCTTTACCTGTTTCACCTGTAGTCAGAAGAAATCCCCCTTCCCCTTGGGAATTCATTCTTTCCTGACTAAGAAAATGCCCACTGCTATGTGCTGACAGGCTTCCCAGATGGCTCAGAAGTAAAGAATCCACCTGCCCATGCAGGAGACGCAGGTTTGGTCCCTGGGTCGGGAAGATCCCTGGAGAAAGGAATGGCAACCCATTCCGCTGTTCTTGCCTGGAGAATCCCATGGACAGAGGATCCTGGTGGGCTACAGTCCATGGGGCTGCAAAGAGTCAGACACACCTGAGGGACCAACACTTTGGTGCTATTTCTAGGAGTATTGGACATTGCAAGATTGTGTTATCATGCAAGTGCTGTTAATTGGGAGGCTCTATCCAAACAGCAACATATGAAAATGCCTCACATCCCACATGGAACCTAAGTTATATCTTACTATTTGAGTTAAGTAGAATTGCACCTAGGGTTTCAGAATGACTGGAGAAGAACCACCTGCCATCTTGACCTGCTTGCAGACTGTTACCTGCAAAAACATAGTGTCAGTGGATCACTCTATGGTTGGGTCTCTTTGTTACAGAAATTAAACTTTCACCTTGACTAATAACAGATGGCATCATGCCTCCTAGGCAACTTTGCTGGGATAAAGATCCTGACTCTGGAATGAGCCCCTCATTGAGCCCCAAAATGTTTTCCACAAGGAAAGCTCTGTGGAAAAAGCAAGCAGGTAGGGCTTAACCTGACCATTCCAGGCGTGGACCTAATAACCCACACAGTTAACACAGAAAGGCATGTCCCCTCTTTCTTACTCCCCTGCAGAAATAAACAAAGCAAGTAAAAAGGAAAGTAAGCAATGTTAAGAGTAGGAAGCATCTCCTCCTCTTGAGAATTCAGAATGTGGGTGCCCACCATCAATTAATACCAGGGAAATAACAGGAAATTGTCTGGAGGGAAATGTGAAAAAGGGAGGCACCTGCTTTTGAGCTTTCTGAATAATGAGTCTGAGGAAAGTCAATATCTTTTTTTTGCAGGCTGTTGCTACCTCCTCATGAATACCACTGGTGCATTCGCATCCAATAGTTCCTAGCTACCCAGGAAGCAACAGAGCCTTTCCATTCCCTAGCTTCCCAAGAGCCCACAAAGCTGACATCACTGATCCCATTCTCTAAATGGCAAAACGGAGGCTCAGAGGTTGAGTGATTTATTTAAAGTGCAGTACAAGCAAGCAAAGGAGTCAGCAGGAGATAAGAGCTTGTCTAACTCCCCAGTCAATTTTCAGTTCCCCAGATAACACAGAACCTAAATAAACCTACATCAACACCATATGGTATCAGCAAAGCGGGGGGATGTTAGATACTCGTATTAAAATCAGTTATAAAGGAAAGACGGTTTGTATGTGTGAATAGTCGGGGAACAAACCATCCTTTTGATAATTCTCATCATTTTTAGTTCAGTAACCCAGGATGACATGAGTTTTGATGGACTGGACAACTTTACTAATACCTACTCAGTCCTAATTTTTCATGTTAATTATAATAAACCATAATTGTTATGAATGCTCAATAGGTACCAACTTAAGCATGCTGAGAATTCTGGCTTATTAAATATTCTTCTTGGCTAGAAACCCTAAGGTCCCTTGAAAGGGCCTGCCTTGAATTTTGAAATGAAAATCCATTCAGTGTTCTTTTGGAATAATCCACTTCAGAATTTTCTTCAATGCCAGGAGGGAATGTAGATTTAGTAAAACTACATTGCGAGCCTGTTAACCTATAACAAGAACCAACTAGTCCAATGCATGGCCCCCTGGACACAGTGGTGACTCTCACTAGGCTGCCATTAGGGTAAATACGATTTGTCTATAGAATTAGGCTTCGCTGTTAAGAGTCCCCGCTTTGGGTGTATGGTATCCTGTGGACTACAAGTGAATTTCATGTCCCCAAACAGATAGGCTTTCCCTTTATGGCCACTCTTAAGTTTTCTAGACAAACTGCAGCTGCACTAATGTCTGTTTGTGTAAAGGAATGTTTAAGTTGAACCATTCCCCTTTACCTGATGAGTATTCAGAGTTTTGAGCCAAGGACAACTGAGATATGCCAACATCTGCAGAAAAGTACAAGTCCCTTCTTTGTGCTCTTTCAGATTGACTGAGACAGGCAGAAAGAGCGCCTCTGGATATCAACGAGGGTCTGTATTTGCAAACAACTGTAGCGCATAGAAGCAGGAAAGAAAGCTTAGTGAAGAATTTGTGGTGTCTCTAGGGATTTCTAGGAAGACAGAGAGTCAAGCTAGGAGGGTTTGCAGGAACAGTGGCCAGTCTGCACCACCAGACTGCACCATGGGAGCGAGCCCCATGGCCCTCCCTGCCAACCCAGCCTGGGATGCTATTACCAGGCCCTCTCACCATGCTGCCTCTGCCTCCTGCCACAGAATGCTCTCTTCATGGCACTGTCTTCTTCCTGACATTCTCTTTCAAACTGAAGTCTCATGTGCCATGTCTGCTGCTGCTGCTAAGTCTCGTCAGTCGTGCCATGTCTGATTAGTGGCAACTGGGTCCCAGTCTTGGAAACTCGTCTCTATCTGTAAAGGATGATGAGAAAGAAGTGTCTGATGTCTATCTGCAGAACATGGAAGATTTCACAAACACTGAAAGGATGCTCAAAATGTAAATGGGAACCCACAACTTAGAACGTGTCTAGTCTGTTTACCTGGAGAAGGCAATGGCACCCCACTCCAGTACTCTTGCCTGGAAAATCCTATGGACGGAGGAGCCTGGTAGGCTGCAGTCCATGGGGTCTCGAAGAGTCGGACGCAACTGAGCGACTTCACTTTCACTTTTCACTTTCATGCATTGGAGAAGGAAATGGCAACCCACTCCAGTGTTTTTGCCTGGAGAATCCCAGGGATGGGGGGAGACTGGTGGGCTGCCGTCTGTGGGGTCACACAGAGTCAGACACGACTGAAGTGACTTAGCAGCAGCAGTCTGTTTACCATTTGCCTGTCCAACTGCCTATAAACTCTCTTCCATACTAATTTTCTAAACATCTCTAATCACAAGTACAAAATGCTTCTGCTTAACAGCATGTAAGTGTTCCTTGTACAACTGCTTACCCTCTCCTCAAAAGGGGGGCAAGGTAAAATCTTGTCAGTTTCCAGACTGAGTTCTAAGGTCACCAGGGAGATTCACCTTCTCCAATTCAGTCACAATCCCATCTTGATATTCTGTGGCCCAGAGACTAAGATATAAAGCTAATTACCACCCTGTGTTACCCATACTTCCTATAAAAATGGAAGGGAAACAGAGGAAGGGGAGAAATGAAGACTAGGCAGCGTACATATGTGGCAAGGAAGAGAAATGAATGGCTGCTGTTGCCCTTGTTTCTGCAAGTGGTCTTGCAGATGTGGGTGGTGTTAATGACATCCTTCCTGCACAACCAGACCGTGTTCTTTTTGCCTTCAGAACCAGCACATGAGCGGGTTAGAGCTCTTTACCTGACAGGGTGAGCCTAATTTTCATTTCTAGACCATCAGACCTCTTCTTAGTGATCCTTCTGATGTGTGGTTACCATTTAATTTTACCACTGGACAGGACAATACACAGAAGTACCTAAAAAGATCTCCTGGATTCCAGAAATACTCCTTGCACAAAATGGTATAAACTACCCTATTTTGTCTTTTTAGTTGGAATCAATCACCCCAGTTGACCGTCAGAATTAAAGATTTTAAAATTAAAAAAAAAATAATAAATAAAAATAAAATGTCAAATCTAAAAAAAAAATAAAAATAAAATAAAATTAAACTTCAAGCATATACAATTTTAAGCTCAGCTAAATCGTTGCACCTATACATGTAAGAAATGACTATTAAATCTGTTCATTTGAGAATCTCAAAAAAATAAAAAAAATAAAAAAAATAAAAACCCCTTTATTGCCTGTTCATCCAAGTGGCATGAAAATTCCAAAATATCCTCTTCTTGACAAGGAGTTTTATTTCTAATTAGATGAAACAGTACACATTCCTGGTGGGACCACTCTTTCCTCAAACAGTAAGACTTTCAAATTGGCAGATCCCAGAATTGGGGGATTGAAAGCAAAACTTTTTCAATGGGGTCATTAGATGTAATTAGAAGTGCCCTTTTGCTTCTACTTTTTGGATTCAAATCCCATGCACTTTGGTTATGGAAGGAAAAATAGTGTTATCAATTTATCATGACAGTTTACCACATCCTTCACACATCAGTCCAAACTCATAACGTGTTGTCACTCAGCTGGCATCAGCTGGCACTGTCACTAAGACTTCCACCATTCTGTAAGTTCATGGTGATATGGGAACTCAGGATTCTCTGAATCATCAGAAATGCACATCTATCCTCAATTTAAAATCTCAGGATCATATTCTTCTCTATTAAGGTCCTAACTCTGATATTGTTGCTGTTGTTGAGTCACTAAGTCATGTCCAACTCTTTGTGACCCCATGGACTGCAGCATGCCAGGCTTCCCTATCCTTCACCATCTCCCAGAGTTTGCTCAAATTCATGTCCATTGAGTAGGTGATGTTATCTAACCATCTCATCCTCTGCCGCTCTCTTCTCCTTTCACCCTCAACCATTCCCAGCATCAGGGTCTTTTCCCATGGGTTGGTTCTTCGCATCAGGTGGCCATAGTCTTGGAGCTTCAGCGTAAGTCCTCCCAATGAACATTCAAGGTTGATTTATTTTAGGATTGATTGGTTTGATCCCCTTGCAGTCCAAGGGACCCTCAAGAATTTTCTCTAGCACCACAAGTTGAAAGTATCAGTTCTTCGGCCCTCAGCCTTCTTTATGATTCAACTCTCACATTCATACATGACCACTGGAAAAACCATAGCTTTGCCTAGATGGACCTTTGTCAGCAAAGTGATGTCTTTGCTTTCTAATATGCTGTCTAGGTTTGTCATAGCTTTCCTTCCAAGGAGCAAATATCTTAATTTCATGGCTGCAGTCACTGTTAGCAGTGATTTTGGAATCCAAGAAAATGAAATCTGTCACTACTTCCACTTTTTCCCCTTCTATTTGCTGTGAGGTGATGAGACCAGATGCCATGATCTTAATTTTTTGAAAGTTAAGAGACTCAAAAAGGCTATGATTTCAACTGACCTTGTAATTTGCCAATCCCATCAGGTTCAAATACAGGCTTTAGTGGCTTCTGAAAGATGGCCATTTCTATACCATTTGCCTCAGAGTCTAGTCAACAATCTTTCTTCATGTCGCTCTTTCCTAAACTTAAATCTCACAGTGGAATATTTGGTCCTATGTCCTTGGCATACAGCTGTATCCTAGCTTGCAGAAGATACCCGGACACAGAGGGGATGGCAGGATTCCGAAGTTGGGGAAATCTCCCTAATACATGAAAGCTGCTCAAAGCATGAGTTATGTCCTTTACCACCAGCAGCCGGTTCCCATTTTTTAATTCGAGTGAGAATTTTGACTTTGAGTAATTTATTACACCACCCTGCCAGTTCCTGTGAAATCATGAACAGAATCAGAGAAGGGCCTTCGAGAGATGATCAGATTGAGACCCAAATCTTTACCTCCCACATATGGAGAGTAACAGAGTTATTTATTCCCATTGGGCATGTGAGGTAAGTGAGTCACAAGGAAAACCCATGGCCTGAACGCTACTATCCAAATTTCCATTGAGATGTTATCTCACTTTTATAGAATGTTTGACATCTTTAACAGAGGGATCATAGTTTCCAACCTTGGAAGAGTAAAATAATCTTGTTATAATTTTTTAATGCTAGAGATATGTCCATACATAGGACAAGACTGAAAAAGTGAGTAGACACACAGGAATGTCCAAAAAAGCCCTATATTTTTTGAAGGAAGCCATGGGAATTATATACAACACAGTAAGAAAGAAATTATAGTGGGTGGTTTTTGCTATGTGCTTAACATCTATTCCCCTTTCTTTGGATAGTTACTTGGGGAGTTACTCTCCCTTAAACATTAGTCCATGTAGTTGACTGACTGTCGGTCTATCCCCCAGCCATCGGTGAACACACAGTGCATCTCTGACCAATGAGCATATTCCATCCCCTGGCTTTGGTAATGAGCATATGACTGAACTCAGGGCATTAAAACTCAGTCTTGGGCGGGGATGTGTGTGTGTTCGTCACTCAGTCGTGTCTGACTCTTTGTCACCCAGGTCTCCTGCATTGCAGGCAGATTCTTTACCATCTGAACTACCAGGGAACTGTGTGAGAAAGCCTGTTTCCCTTTGGCTTGGTGGCAGGATTTATGTCTGGAGCTGTTGGGGTCACCAGACAGAGAGCTGCCTGAGAATCAAATCAAGACAGAGAAAGCCAGAGCTGAGAGATGGAGAGAGTCTGGGTGCTGAGGACATGTTTAAATCTCTAGATCCATTCCAGCACCCCCCAGGAATTTCAACTGTTTGAGCCACTGAAAAGTGAAAGTGAAATTAGTTCAGCTGTGTCCGACTCCTTGTGACCCATGAACTGTAGCCTACCAGGCTCCTTTGTCCATGAAATTATCCAGGCAAGAACACTGGAGTGGGTTGCCATGCCCTCCTCCAGGGGATCTTTCCAACCCAGGGGTCGAACCCATGTCATCTGTGTTGTGGGCGGATTCTTTACTGGCTGAGCCACTGTGGAAGCGCAAGTACACTGGACTGAGTAGCCTATCCCTTCTCCATGGGATCTTCCCAACCCAGGAGTCAAACTGGGGTCCGCTGCACTGCAGGTGGATTCTTTACCAGCTGAGCTATCAGGGAAGCCTGCCTTTTATTTTCTTTGATTTTTGACCCACTTCACTTTTTCTTGCTTCTGACAATCGGAGGAGTCTTACCTGAAGCACCTAAGCAGCTTCCACATTTGCATGGCTTCCGAGCTGACCTTTGGGTGAGTCATTCAGCCTCTTGGAGTCAAGGAAGATGGAGGGCCTTTGAGGCCACTTAATACAATCCCCATCCACTTGGCATTTCCAGATCCAACGGGCTGTTAGAAAAACAAGCACAAACTAAATCACTCTCACTCACAGGTGCATCAACTTGGTTTACATTCCACACAGAAAGTCGATGTACCACTTTGTGGAAGTAATGAAATGAAGTAAGGGTGTGTGACACCCAGGTGCATAGACTGTTTTGAAGCTCCTTTAAGTCCTTGGAATTTCAATTACAGAATAAGAGCAAACTATAAGAATTAGTGCATCTTCCAAAAAGAAAATCACACTCCTAACTTACCAGTCGGGTGGATGGCTATATAATTCCTTGAGCATTTCAGAAAGTGGTTATATACAAAACCCAATACTTTGTCCGCATCATATGTATCTTGTCATACTATGACCACCTTGGTGTGTGGGACTGATTCTGGCGTGGGAGGGAAAATATCTCTACTGGAGTACCAAGGAAGACAGTACAGCTGAATGAAAGAAGCCTGACAGAAAAGAGTACATACTGAATGATTCTTTTTACACAAAATTCTAGAAAATGCACACTGACCTACAGTGACAGAAAACAATCCGCGGTTGCTGGGGACAAGGGCAGAGGGAGGGAAAGATTGAAGAGGGACACAAGGAAGCTTTTGGAAATGAGAGAAATGTTTGGCATTATGATTTTACATATATATGTTCCCTGGTGGTTCAGATGGTAAAGAGTCTGCCTGCAGTGAGAGAGATCCCTGGGTTCGATCCCTGGGTTGGGAAGATCCCCTGGAGGAGGGAATGGCTACTCACTCCAGTATTCTTGCCTGGAGAATCCTATGGACAGAGGAGCCCAGAGGGCCACAGTCTATGGGGTCACAGAATCAGACATGACTGAGTGACTAACACTTTCATTTTATCTATATATAGATGATAGATAGATAGATATAGATATATACATATCTCCAAAGAGATCAATACTAAAGAAAGTCAATCAGTCAAATCCTAAAAGAAATCAACCCTGAATTTTCATTGGAAGGACTGATGCTAAAGCTCCAATACTTTGACCACCTGATGCAAAGAGCTGACTCATTGGAAAAGACCCTGATGCTGGGAAAGATAGAAGGCAGGAAGAAAAGGGGATGACAGAGGATGAGATGGTTGGATGGCGTCATCAACTCAATGGGTAGGAGTCTGAGTAAGCTTTGGGAGATGCTGAAGGACAGGGAAGCCTGGTGTGCTGCAATCCATGGTGTCACAAAGAGTCAGACATGACTAGTGACTGAACAACAACAATGTATATCTCCAAACACATCAAAGTGTACATTTTAAATTTGTAAAGTATATTGCATGTAAAATTTACCTCAAGATAGTAATCAAAAGAAAAAGGTATTCAGTCAGCCCTCTGTACCTGAGTTCGGTATCCTTGGATTTGGAGGGCAGATGGTATTACTGCATTTTATGTAAAAGACTTGAGCATCTGAAGTCTTTGGGATCTGTGGAGGGTCCTGGACCAATCCCCCCTGGTTATCATGAGACGACATAGTACCAAACTAAGTAAATGAACCAGGAAACTAAGAGCAAATTGAGGAATTTAGTGGAAGCCTTCCTGATAGCTCAGTTGGTAAGAATCCACTTGCAATGCAGGAAACCCCAGTTTGAATCCTGGGTTGGGAAGATCCCCTGGAGAAGGGATAGGCTACCCACTCCAGCATTCTTAGGCTTCCCTTGTGGCTCGGCTGGTAAAGAATCTGCCTGCAGTGTGGGAGGCCTGGGTTTGATCCCTGGGTTGGGAAGATCCCCTTGGAGAAGGGAATGGCTACCCACTTCAGTATTCTGGCCTGGGGAATTCCATGGGGTCACAAAGCATCCAACAAGACTGCACAACTTTCACTTTCACTTCCCTTTTCACCATCCTGAGTGAGCTCCTTATACCTAGTGAAGCTTATCACAAAATTAGACAATGTTTCCAAGCCCAAGATATCTTAAAAGTCCTAGGCCCCAGGTTTCTCCTCAACCTGTGCACAATGATACCTGAAATTCCCATCAGCATCGTCACTTCCACAGAGCCCCTGGAGACAGGAGCATTTAGACCGAGTATATGCATCATGTTACCTCATTAGCTAATGCCTTACTTTATTTACACCAGGGGCTCCCAACCTTTCCCCCCCCCCAGGAACCCTAAATTACACACCAGGGAGATTCTGTGACTCTAAGGTTCCAAAGCAGATCATATATATATATATTTTCCAAGTGATGAGTCTTGTGTGGCAGGATAATCAGCAGAACTCCTAAAGCTCTTAAATCTTGGACTGCACCTCCTCCGCCCAGTTCTCTTATTCCCAGTGCTTTCCTCTATCCTCTCACCCACTCAGGCAGAAACAAAGATTGACATGAACCACAGTTGCTGCTTTGGACCTCGGCATCATGTTGCACGCAATCATGAAACTCAACTTGCCCTCTGGTTGTGTCATGCCGATCCCATCCCCAATCTACACCCCTTATTCTACTTTGTTTTTTGGCTATGAGACTAATAACTCCCTCAAATGGTTCTTTATGGTCTCCTGTTTAAATCCTTAGAAATGCCGCTTTCCATGCTGACCTGGGTTGCAAACAGTAAGGTGGCTGACATTGCAGAGCGATTGTTAAATGTGATTTACCCATGTGGCTCCACAGCCCTTTTGCTGAGAGTTTGACCTGTGGGAATAATATATAGGACTTGTACATGAGAATGAAATCAGGAGCTGGAAGGGGTGCCAGGCCCTAGTGGGGGTGCCATACATGGGAGCGCAGAGGGGGATGCCATATAGGGACATTTCCTGTATCCCAGGGCTGCAGAGTGTCTCCCCGTGCTCTCTCTCAGCAGCTCTGAAATGTGGCACGCAGGTCTGGTCAGAATATCCTTTCAGGAGCCTAGAATCCACAAGGTCTTGTTTCTACACAGAGGGAACAATTCAGTTTTAAGTTAAACTTTTAACTGAAGGATCCACTAATCTGTGCATCTTGAAGAGGACAGCTGGAGCCTTACCTTTGCTGTTGATATCGGTACCCTCCATAGTCACACACGCAAGCCTCACTTGTGAAGATGTCTATTCACTGAAGATAATTATAGAGGTCTAACACTTCTGCTCTTCAATTAATGCTATAAAATTAATGGTCCTTCATTTTTACATCCTATGCAAATGATGGTGTCATCTCCAACCGTAAGCCTCTCTACTCACACTCTGAATATGATTAGTGTCCCTTCAAGCTGAATTAGAGCATGTGACCTTCTGGGGCATAGCAGGAGCAAATCCTTCCCATGCTGTTTCCAAGGTTTCATTAGGATATGTTCTTAAAACGCAGAATTTCAGAGTTGACACCAAAACACGCGTCAGTGACTGATCTTTTGGGGTTGTGGCCTTAGGAGAGGGCCGCCAGGAACTGAAGGACAGCTCATAAATCTCTGCTTTCAGCCTGAGATTCACCAGGCTCCACAATAAGCACATTTCCAAACAAAGGACAGATAGATTTCTGTAAGATAATGAGGCAGGTGTAATGGAAATGCAGTGGTATACAAATATTGTACCCATTAGAATATCCTTCAGCAAATAGACCCAGGGGAATGCTTGGTGGTGGAGAAATAGAAATGTATTTTCTTGACAAGAGGATCTGAAAACTAACAAAAATGGCTGACGCGATAGCTCAGACAAGGAAAAACTAAGAGGTTATGATCTTTATTGCAAGGCCTGGAGTATATCAGGAACTCATGACTCTGTGGCTTCTGAGGACAGTGACATCTTGCAGGAATCACCGCATGCATGCTTCTGTTCCATGAGGTGCATTTCTGCACTACAGGCAGCTCGGGTGGGTTAAAAATATTGCAGAGCTCAAGTGCCCTCACATTGAGTCCTTATCTTCACTCTTGCTTGGAGAGTTTTCGTCAAATAATGGGATACCATCTGGTATTTGAGTCCTAGGGAGAGTGTGCAAATTGGAGAGGCGTGGGGAATAAGGAAAGGGACAGAAGGGACAGAAGGGACATGAAGGAAAGAATGTTAAGAACGTTGACCATCCCTTCTTAACAGGGAAAAGAGGAATTAGGGATTCAAGAAGACACTGGGGAGGAACTGGGCTCGGGGTTGTTGAAGTCTGCAGTCTCTGGCAGCCAGAATCACTTGGATTGATGGACATAACCCTGAAGTCAAGTTCAAAGACAGTGTGCCTATTTATCCTTTGTGGTCTGAGTTGGGTGAGACACAAATATTCAGATAATTTTTTCCCGTGGCAAGTGAAAATTCCTTGGCTGCAGGAATACTGACTATGAGCTGAGAAAACTCAGAAGTCTAGAAGAGGCAGGCTTAAACAGGCTGCCTGCAGCCATAGGATTGCCTGAGATGAAAACTGCAAAGTTATTGCACCGAGGAATATTGCATTTCAGTGAAATAAATGAAGACTTTTAAGTGTGGGTGGCATCACTATGCACAGCCATGGTCATTGGAAGAAAAGTTATGACCAACCTAGATGCCTTTGCCAAAAAGCAAAGGCATTACTTTGCCAACAAAGGTCCATCTAGTCAAAGCTATGGTTTTTCCACTAGTCATGTATGCATGTGAGAGTTGGACTGTGAAGAAGGCTGAGCACCGAAGAATTGATGCTTTTGAACTGTGGTGTTGGAGAAGACTCTTGAGAGTCCCTTGGACTGCAAGGAGATCCAACCAGTCCATTCTGAAGGAGATCAGCCCTGAGTATTCTTTGGAAGGAATGATGCTAAAGCTGAAACTCCAGTACCTTGGCCACCTGATGCGAAGAACTGACTCATTAGAAGAGACCCTGATGCTAGGAAAGATTGAAGGTGGGAGGAGAAGAGGACAACAGAGGATGAGATGGTTGGATGGCATCAGGGACTCAATGCACATGAGTTTGAGCAAGCTCCAGGAGTTGGTGATGGACAGGGAGGCCTGGCATGTTGCACTCCATGGGGTCACAAATAATCAGACACAACTGACCGAATGAACTGAACTGAACTGAACTGGTACTGTTTTCTGAAGAGCTGTGTCTGCACCAGGCGAGCAGTATTCTCAGTTTCCTTCTCTCTTAGAGGCAAGAGTTGAAGGAGATGCCCCCAGCATATTGCTGTGGATGTACAGGATGAACATGGGGGTTGGACCAAAAATAATAGCTGACTTATGTGCTTATAACAAGGTAGAGAAAATTATACTCACCAGAATTCTTCTTAAAGAGAGCCCTGAATATATTTGGATGAAGAAGTATATACTTTTAGCAAGCCACTTGGGTGGAGGGTGAGACCCAAGAGGATATTCAAGCTAGAAAAGTTATTATTAAATATCTGCATGAGATAAGGAGAGGAATTTGTCATAATCATAAGTGAGAGAGGAAGAGAAAAGAAAAGAAAGAGATGGGAAGTGGGTGAGTGGGAATGAGAGAGACTGGCAAGAGGTAAGATTGTGCTCTGTGTGAGGAGAGCCCCTCTCCATGACCCTGGCTGCAGCTCCGAATTCTTTTTCTTAATGCATATGTATGTATACACGTATGTACATATTTTTGGCTGTGTCAGGTCTCAGTTGTGGCACGTGGGATCTTTCATTGTAGGGTGTGAGCTTAGTTGTCCTTGGCATGTGGGATCTTAGTTCCCTGACTGGAGATCGAACCTGATCCTCTGCAATCCCCTGCATTGCATGGTGGATTCTTCACCACTGGACCACCAGGGAAGTTCGAGCCCCTAATTCTTAAATAAAATAATGAAGCTCACAAAATTCTGGGTGTGAGTGGAGGTTTGAGAAAACCCCTGAGGGAGATGAGTGTTAGGTTTTGTTGTGATGGGTAAAATAGAGGCAGCACCCATGATTGTTAATTCAGTGGGAGGAGCGCATAAAACTTAGGGCCTGGATGGTCCCAGGAATCATAGCACACACTTTGAACTTTAATGGATGGTGAAAGTGGTTTTGAATCAAGTTTATCTTATTCTCTCCAAAGGTGGGGGATGTAGGTAGCGAAAATCCAGGTTATATATGGATAAACCATAAAACAATTGGAATATCTAAAGATACTTATTAGTGTATTTTGTATGAAACTTATTATCCAAAATAAAAGAAAATATTGTAGGAGCTTGTGTATCTGGAGATAGGGCCTTTAAAGAGGTGATTAAGATAAAATGAACTTGTACGGTGGTTGTGATTTAGTCACTACGTCGTGTCTGACCCTTGCAGCCCCGTGGACTATAGCCCACCAGGTTCCTCTGTCCATGGAAATTTCCAGGCAAGAATACTGGAGTGGGAAGCCACTTCCTTTTCTAGGGGTTTGCCCAAGCCCGGGATTGAACCCAGGTCTCCTGCATTGCAGACGATTCTCTACCGACTGAGCTACGAGGGAAGCCCCAGTAACCCCTAACACATATGAGTAACTTGGACGTAAGCCTTTCAAAGGGACGATTGAGCTCATCTGAGTAGGACCTTCCTTACATGAAGACTAATACATCAGGGGTGGGCGTGCATAGAAGAGAAAGCTGTAAAGAGATAACGAGAGGGTGGCTGTCTGCTAGGCAAGGAGAGAGACCTCAGCGGAAACCAACTGTGCTGATGCCTTAATCGTGGACATCTAGCCTCCAAAACTGTAAGAAAACAAAGTTCGGTTGCTTAAGCCACCCTGTGTGTGACATGTATTTTGTTATGGCAGCCCTATTGAACTAATACAAATAACAAAGAAGGAAAGGAATTAATACTAGATTGGCCTGCTGGAAGTGAATTCCAGACTGTTCCCCCTTCTCCTCAAAAGTATCTCACCCCACTTTTAAGATCCCAGCTTTTTGTCCCCTTCCTTTCACTGCTCCCACTACAGTCTCCTTCACATTGCTAAAATTCTGGTCCTAGTGGTCAGACATTTGCCAAAATATGGAAAGAGATATCCCTAATTCATGGAGTTTGGGAATCCTCTGAGGTCACTCTGGTTTTTCCATTTGTCCATTTCCCAGCCTGTCTTTGTCCTTGTGGACACAGTTGATGAACCCCCAAGGAGGGCAGGAAATTGAAAAAATAACAATGGTAACTAAACTACATGAGGAAATACAGTGCAGAAATAGCCTGTAATTCTACTTTTCATCTCTCCCTGAAGAGGAACATTGTCCTGACACTTAAAGCATTTATTATGTCTTAAAGGAAGGCTCTTATTTCTGGTTCAGAGACTCAATGTGGCACTTATAATTATATTCTGGAGACAACATTGTTAAAAATTTGGGTTTTCATGCTAAAAGTGAGTTTAAAAATATAATTACTGAATAATTCTGCTGAAATGGTGTGATTTACCTTCCCCCCCCCCCCATAACTCACCTGCAACAACCCATTTTTTTTTAAAGAGAAACTGAAATAACACACAGGTGCTTTGACCACGGCATAGCTAAACTCTGCAGAATGTGGTGATTTCTGCAGGAACATTAAACTGAAGTCATAACAATGGGTAATATTTTAATATAACAGAAAATGATCATTAACTTCTCTCGACAGGAAGGAAATGAGTTTTCCTCATTGTACACATTCTGAGAAAAGTAGGTATGAGAGAATTTCAAAGGATGTTCTAGCCAACCAGAATAGGCTTCAAGTACCATCATGACAGTAGCCTTAGAGAGCCTGGTGTCAGTAAACTGAACAAGCAGAGCTTCGGAGGAAATGAATGTGGTTCAGTGTCTCTTAGAAATGTATGTAAATGAACTTGAGATTTTAGAGGGCGATTAATCCTACACAAAGTCAAGTGCCTTTCCCAGGGGTCTTTCTCAGATCTCAGGTAATTCACAATCACGTCTGTCTATCCCACCCATTCAAAGCGAATATCCTATTGAAACTCCATAAACCCATTTCAACTTAAAATGGTATCTTGTGACAATAAAAGTGTACATTTATTAAATATTCTGTGTAAGTCACAAGAACTTCAAAATATTTTCTGTACGATATCTGGGACTGTGGCATAAATAGTTTTTCAGAAGTCATTCATCTCAAAATTTCCCTTTGCTACAGTCTCAGTTTGTCCTGGTCCCTTATGCCACCAGCCCTCAACAATCCTTACCTTGACCCACTTCTTATCACCTCTGTTTCCTTTTCATTTTTCTGTCCCCATAGTCCTCAGCTACCCCAATACAAACAATTGTCTAGAACAGATACACAACCTAGGATTCTCCTCCCCACATTTACATCCAAGTCAAACCAACAGGGAATGGAGACCAGACTCATTAATTCAGTGATCCAACATCAGTGAAGAAAATAAAAAGAAAGCAGACCGATTTTTTAACCCATCAAGACATAGTAACCCATTGATTTGATCTGTTTTCACTTTAGTGTTTTGGGGGATCGTGACCATGCAGCCACCACACTCTGAGGGTCTCTCCTTGCGTCTTACACTGCTCATTTTGTTGGCCTGGGGCCAGTTCATACTTTCATGGCCTTGGCAGTATTACGGAGATGAAAGGGAGGCACTTGTACCCTTTCCCTACCATCTTGAAACAGCCTGATGTTCCTGTGGATTTAGATCAGCTCACCACCCACCTCCAACATAACAGCTGTAGCACAGGAGCCTTCTGTGACTGAGCCACGTGGGTGCTCTTCCTCACCAGGCCAGCCACAGAGCGGGATCCCCACACACGATGACCCCGGTTTGTAGCTGGCAGGAGTGTCTGCAACCTGTGAAATTAATGAAAACCTTTCCACGCTTCTTCAGGTTGTCATCACAGATCAACATTTTGTTCACCACCTTACCTACTCGCCACCCCATCACCCCATCACCCTGCTGCCCAGTGTACCCCTGGGGAGGGAATTTCTGTTCCTACCCTAAGTGCTTGTGATACTTTGGCAAACGCCACAGAGGCCTTGCCCTCCTCTCCGCAGCCCCTCTCCTCCCTAGGGCAGGAGCAGAGAATGCTGAATTCCTGCACGCCTGACGCAGGCGGATAGAGCTATGCTGGGCTTCTCTCAGGCTGGGGTACCAGCCTGGCCACAGAGCTCTTCTCTGAGCAGGTTGGGTGGGGCACATGACTTTTGTGATCAACAAAAGAAATCAATAACATTCCAAAAAATTACAATCTTGCAAATGATTAAAGGAAAAAACAAAACAAAACAAAACACACCCAAGCAAATGACAAAGCAAAACAAAAACCTGGATTTGTTTTTAAAAATGAAAGTTTGACTTTTGATGATCAGTATTTTGATGGATTCTGTGCCAAATGATAGCTCAGGAAATATCCTTAATTCACTCTGTTCTTTCCTCACCCTCTCTATATCCCCACACTCTCCCTCCACCACCGCCCCACCCCGCCCCCACCAACAAACCCCCTTCTCTATCAGGGTCCTGAGCCTTTATGATAAAAGGTAAAATTAGGATGGAGTTGGGGGGACTGAGAAAGAACAGAGAAATTGATTAATGTCAAAATCAAATATCTTGCCATCCTTTCTTCCTCATGTCACTTGACACTTCTCCTGCACATCAGAAATAGGTCTTCATTCAACCCTCCCTTCATGAGCCAACATGAAACATCTTATATTTTTTTATTTAAAGTCTAGTTTTTTAAAAAAATATTTAATTAATATGCCAAACATGGAGAGATATTGAAAAATAGAAAATGCCAAAAAGGAGACTAGGGCACAACAGAGTTGCTAATGGGACCATAAAGGAGAGAAATTGAAATAATTAACTCTACCAAGACAGAGAGCACGTCCTTGAAATAACTGGTAAAAAGGACCATCTCCCGTACCCACTGTAGATGCTCAGTAGTAAGGACAACAAGGACCAACTCAACATGTTGACTGCTGATATTCATTTACTCCTCACTTCCATTCACAGTGCTCCTGGCATGCATCATGGCGCCATATGCTTTGGGGAAGTGGGAATGCAGAATGTGTGGTTATGGGGAATGGAGTTTTTTGCTTCATAAGATTCTGAGTGGCAGAATTGTCCTGAAAAGGAACAGATCCCAGTAGGTGTGTGATCTTAGAACAGGGTGGGGCTTCAGAGAGCCCCTTCTCTAAGCTCTTGCTTATACAGGTAAGGAAATGGAGGTCCAGAGGTGGTTAGTGCGACTTAATGCACTTAGCTAGGACTTTGGAGTTAGAGTCTGGAATTCCTGATTCTAACATTCTTTATGCTAGTTCACCATTCATGAGCCTCGGGCTACAGGCTTCATCCTGTGGCTTTAAGGGTAACCTGAAGGGTGCTGATAATAATGTTTTCCATGTTTTTCTCCATTAAGATATTAAGAATCTTTTTGTTCTCTCAGATCAAGCAGTTAATATCAAAATACAAAGGAAAAGTGAATATAAAGAAACAATGTGGACTTTAGAGACAAAATAAATTGCAGCTCTGCATAAACAATGGCCTGTGTGGATCACAATAAACTGTGGAAAATTCTGGAAGAGATTAGAATACCAGACCACCTGACCTGCCTCTTGAGAAACCTATATGCAGATCAGGAAGCAACAGTTAGAACTGGACATGGAACAACAGACTGGTTCCAAATAGGAAAAGGAGTACATTAAGGCTATATATTGTCACCCTGCTTATTTAACTTATATGCAGAGTACATCATGAGAAACACCGGACTGGAAGAAACAAAAGCTGGAATCAAGACTGCCGGGAGAAATGTCAATGACCTCAGATATGCAGATGACACCACCCTTATGGCAGAAAGTGAAGACGAACTTTAAAAGCCTCTTGATAAAAGTGAAAGAGGAGAGTGAAAAAGTTGGCTTAAAGCTCAACATTCAGAAAACTAAGATCATGGCATCTGGTCCCATCACTTCATGGGAAATAGATGGAGAAACAGTAGAAACAGTGTCAGAGTTTATTTTGGGGGTCTCCAAAATCACTGCAGATGGTGACTGTAGCCGTGAAATTAAAAGACGCTTACCCCTTGGAAGGAAAGTTATAACCAACCTAGATAGCATATTGAAGAACAGAGACATTACTTCGCCAACAAAGGTCCGTCTAGTCAAGGCTATGGTTTTTCCAGTGGTCATGTATGGATATGAAAGTTGGACTGTGAAGAAAGCTGAGCACTGAAGAATTGATGCTTTTGAACTGTGGTGTTGGAGAAGACTCTTGAGAGTCCCTTGGACTGCAAGGAGATCCAACCAGTCCATTCTGAAGGAGATCAGCCCTGAGTGTTCTGTGGAAGGAATGATGCTAAAGCTGAAACTCCAGTACTTTAGCCACCTCATGTGAAGAGTTGACTCATTGGAAAAGACTGATGCTGGGAGGGATTGGGGGCAGGAGGAGAAGGGGACGACAGAGGATGAGATGGCTGGGTGGCATCACTGACCTGATGGACATGAGTTTGGGTGAACTCCGGGAGTTGGTGATAGACAGGGAGGCCTGGTGTGCTGCAATTCATGGGGTCACAAAGAATCGGACACGACTGAGCAACTGAACTGAACTGAAACTCCTTAAGCTTCCCTGTGGCTCAGCTGGTAAAGAATCTGCCTGCAATGTGGGAGACCTGGGTTCCACCCCTGAGTTGAGGAACATCCCTTGGAGAAAGGAAAGGCTACCCACTCCAGTATCTTCGCCTGGAGAATTCCATGAACTGTATAGTCCATGGGGTTGCAAAGAGTCGAACACAACTGAGCGACTTTCACACTCCTTGAACCTCTGTTTCCTAACCTATGAACTCAGGGTGATCATCATTATTACCATCCGTATCTTACAGGGATCTCTGAAGATAAAAGATAATATGCATAGAGCATCAAGCAGAGAGACTAGCGCTTAGTAATGCCTAGTGATAACTGTAAATGTCCTCTAACTTCCCAGAGGAGTCGCTGAGCCCGAGAAGCTGGGTCAGTGGGATAGAAGCCTGGGGCATTCACAGCACAGAACAGAGGCATGTCTTGGTGAGGTCCCTTCAGCTGCTGATACAGCCCCCGCAACTCCAGTACTTGGACCAAAGACACTTGTGTATGGACATGTGTACTCCAGCCAGTTTGTAATGAGGTGATTTCCCTAAAACCATCCAAGAAAATCCGTCTGTTAAGTGGTATCTAAAGGAGGAAAAGGTGGCTTTATAATGTTAGAGTAATATATTGATTAATATTAATATTATAGTATAATTATTAATATTGATTAATATTAATAATATTAATATTAGTAGAGTAATATATTGATTCCTGATGAAATAAAGAGAAGTAGGCTAGGGAGAACAAAGGAATTAAGAGGAAAAATGTGTTGGAAAGAACTGATCTTGAAGTCAGATGAGGGAGATTCCAGTTCTGGCTTTGCCCTAACTGCTGTGCGTCTTCAGAGTAGTCACTTCACTCCTCTGAGTCTCAGTTTCCTCAGCTATTAAGTGAAAATAAAACTATATGCCTTATAAGATGACAGGCAAAATGTATAAAAATCATTAAAAAAAATTAAACTATGTATGTTTGTTCATTTTAATTATGTAACAAAGATATAAAGAATTTGTTTAGAATTAGCTTTTAAAAAAAATTTCTCACCAAATGAAGTAGGAATTATAAAGAAAGGGGTCTTCTGGTTCTGAGGGCTGATATAAGCTTCATCTGCTCTTATCTGATCCAGCCTTTAGTGGGCAGCAAGTGGAGGGAAGGTCAGTTCAAGCAGCAACCCTTGGAGCTTCGATGGGGGTCACAGCCCGGATGCCCCGCACTGGTTCCTACGCTAATCGTAGTAAAGACGCAGCATCCTGGCAGCATGCAGGGAACAGACAAGGAAGGTTAGAGGACAGAGAAGAACATTGTCTGGCACAGCAGCTCCTTTTGAACACAGCAGATGATCACTGTGGTCAGTGTTTTAATTTTATTTTGTGGTGGTCTTTTTTGAGGCACTCAAGCTATCTCCAGTTGCTGCACAAGGGCCTCTCTTGTTGCAGAGAATGGGCACTAGAGCACATGGACTCAGTAACTGCAGTGCTCAGCTCTCTAGTTGTGGCGCGTGTGCTTAGTTGCCCCATGGCATGTGGGATCTTAGTTCCCAGACCAGGGATAGAACCCGTGTCCTCTGCTTTGGAAGGTGGATTCTTAACCACTGGGCAACCAGGGAAAGTTCCATCTGATCTGTGTTTTGAATTATGTTTCCCTTCCTGGAATGTGTTCTATTGTCCAGATAACGTCAAGTAGCTCTGTGGTTTGTGTCTTTCGGAAAGGTGTGCCTCGATTGTGCACACAGGCAGGTGCACGCGTGCGCGCACACACACGGCTCCACACACCACAGCCCATAGGTTTGCAGCCTTCCTTCCTTTGCTTGATGCGTGTGTCCCAAAGCAATTCCCACTCACAGTTCTGAAGCCCAGCAAAGTGAAGAACTCTGCCTCCACAAGCAGCATCTTTTCAGATGCATTTTCACTTTGGAGCTGCTCTATATAAAAAATAATTAAGAGGGTCAACATCATCGCAGATGTATTTCTTTATTAGAATAATTTGGAGTTACACCCTTGGTGATCCAGATTACCCAGAGACTCAAAGACAGAGAAAAAAAAAAAAGTAATTAAAATACATAAAGCAGAAGACGCAATTACTGGCATATATCATGATCAATAAAATGACAATATAAGAAGGCAAGCTTCCCAACGCACCCTGAGGCTAGCACGCCAAGTCTCTATCACGCTGGGGAGAGGCAAAAAAACTCGTTAGGCAAGTGACGTGTAGACCTGTTCAGGGTTCCACCTCCTCACAGAGGGGATGTGGACACTGAGTCAGGCACTGCGGTCGTTCTCTGTGGTGGTGGGGGTACCTTGCAAATAAGGTCATCTTTAAGCACAGTTCCCTTTTTTTTTCCTTCCCAAATGCATATAAACCCAATGCTCACAGCTCAGGTTCCCAAGAAAATACGCAGACATGTTTTTAAAAAATAAAGAGTTTGGGGAAAGTTAATCTGTACGATGATTCATCACACTGATGGCCCCTCTCCTGTTGGCTCAACCCTCATGGGACAGGCTGAAGGCTGCCCACCACACTCAGAACTGCTGACACTACACGATTCAAGGAGTATTCCAGCGCAAGCAAGAAAGAGGGCTGTTACCCACGGACAATCTTGAATCTCTCCAACTTGTTAAAAATAAAACTTAACCTTTAAGAAAGCAGACTTAAGCTACTAGAAACAAATTCTGACCACGGACTTAAAATTGGCAGAACCCTCCCCGTGTGACATGTCATGGGAGTTAAGGACACTCTTGGGCTTCCCAGGTGGCGCTAGTGGTAAAGAACCTCATGCCAATGCAGGAGACGTAAGAGACAAGGTTTCCACCCCTGGGTTGGGGAGATCTCCTGGAGGAGGGCACAGCAACTCACTCCAGTATTATTGCCTGGAGAATCCCATGGACGGAGGAGCCTGGTCTGTCACGACTAAAGCGACAGCACAGCACGCAGCCAGGACGCTCTTTGCAGATAGCTCCTTAGGGACTTCCTAGCCCAGCCCAGCACTTGGGGGTCCTCTTAGAGGTAGAGGGAGCCTCTGGCCTCAGGGTGCAGCCTGGGACCGTCAGCCTTTGGGTCAGTAATACTGAGTGTCCGCTGTGATCAGAGCCTTGTGCTGGCTGGGGTGGAGAGAGAGACACAGATAGAAAGAGGAAGTCTGGCTTTTGCTGGTTAATCTGCTGGGATGGGCAAAACAAACCCACAGAAAAGGCTGTGCCCAATTTGGGTACAGACTGTCCCCAGCACTGCCTCTTCTTGCATGGTGGTGTTCACTTTGGATCCCAGACTCTTCAGCAGATTCCCAACCTAGGCTTGTTGCAAGAAAGGCAAAATTGGAAGACAACCAGCCATCCGCAATATAGAGGACCTGGGATCTAACTGTGAGCCATGATGAAGGTTAGGGGCTGCCTGTAGCTGGAGCAAGGTTAAGGTGCCTGTGGACTGGGCAGTAAGGGTGATGAGGGTAGCCTTCTTTAGCAAAAAAAAAAAAAAAAAAAAAAAAAGGCAAAAGGGCAGAAATGGATGCATTTGGGAGGGAGGAAAGCATGAAGAAGGCCTGAACAAATGGTACCTTGGCTAAGAGCACAGGTATCTCCAATTTTAGGTATGCCACATTTCTAGAAAGCATGGGGGAAGGCTGATCGGCCTCCAGCCTCCAGCCAGTTCCTATGTGCTCACTGCTCCTCCCTTGGCCTGAGGGGACACTGGCCAAAGGGAGGGAAGCGAAGGTAGAGATCTTCATGGGCCGGAACTGAATGCCTGGGATGTTGTGACCTTTAATAGGGAAGGAAAGACGTCTCCTGAAATGAGAACTGGTAGTCATTAGGAGAAGGCTCGGGGATAGGAGGTAGACCCACAGAGCTTCAGGGGAGTTTGCCCTGGGAGAGGGACTGCTGTCTGCAGGAGCATTCCTGAATGGCTGAACATCTGGCCTAACCCTAACATAAGCCATTTGAACCATTGAGGAGAAATAAGCAGGAAAATGTTAAGAACTCTGTGTATTCAGAAAACATAAAAGCAGGGACTTTATGCAGGAAAGTGTCTAAAATCTGTGCAATGTCAATATTTCTGCTGCTACCCCAGAAGTTTACATGATCTGAAACCCTTACCTTTATTTTGAGTTTACCCTCTTTCCTGGGGAAGATTCTGGATTTGGAGTGGCGTGCCAGAGATGCTGTTACACTGCAAGCTCCCAGAAGCTGACCAGAGGATCTGGTGGAAATCCCCCAGGGCTGGGAAGGGGTGCCTGCTAGCAGTGTGAAGATGCATTTTCTACAATTTAAATAGGACCCATTTCTCAGCCATTCTTCACACTCAGGAATCCTACATGTTTATTCTTTCTGATTAACCTGTGACTAAAAGAAAATGGGTCATACCCCATCCTACCCAATGTCAGGGGATGTTCTCATTCTTTGGGAGTCCTTCACATTGCTTACTTTGGGTGTTTGCCTAAAGGAAGTAGGGCTTGGAAAACATCTGGCTCTACAGATTTGGGGAGGCAATTCAGGGTAATTTGTTGGTAATAGGATTTGATCTGTGCTAAATCTGAATGTCTGTGTTATTTCAATGGATTTAATGAAGTTTTGTTTGTTGTTGAGATATGTGCAATGTCGTCCCTCATCCTGTCTTCTGGGGACCCCAGGTGGGAGTGATCAGGCAGGCTGATAATAATATGCTTTATAAGGAGGCATTACTTTGTCAGGGAGTTCAAATATGATCTCATTAATATCTTACCTTAGGGAAAGCTGAAGGGAGAGGAGATGAGTTATTCTAAAAGGAAAAAACCCACATGTGAAAAGAGTTATGAAATAAGGACCAACCTCACCAATGCTACCTGTGGTGGTAAGTTTCCAAAGATGGCTCCCTCAATGAATCATGCCTTGCATTATCCATACTTTGTGTACTCCTGATTTCTTGCATCTGGCAGGTTCTGGGACTTGCATTTGACTGATGAAATATGGCAGAAGAGACACTGTGTGACTTCTAAAGCTGATGAGTAAGACATTTCTCATCTTCTTCCTGGGGCTCTTGAAATGCTCACTCTTTGGACACTTAGAACCCAGCTGCCACATGGTGAGAGGCCCCAGCCACAGGGAGAGGACACACACAGGTGCTTCAGTGAACAGCCCCAGCTGAGCTCCCAGCCAGGATCAACTGCCAGCCTTGCGAATGGGTCATCCCGGACTTTCAGCCTAGTGGAACCTGTGGACAACTCTGAGTCCAGCTACCCTCTGACTGCAGAAGGATGAGATAGTGTAAGTGATTACTACCCACTGAGCTTTGTTAACCTACGGAACTGCTGGACAAATTAATAGATTATTTTAAGCCACTAAGCTTTGCGGTATCTGATTACATAGCCATAGCTGATCAGAGCACCACGCTCAATGTTTGAGTAGCTGCTGCTCAGTGGAAACTAAACCTAGTCCTCTTGGAGTGGCTGTTCAAGACTGAGGATCCCTGAACAAGCTTTTGCTGGCGCTTTACGGAGACATCCTCCACACTGTTCCTCTCAGCAACAGATTTCCCTCCTTGCTTCAGAAAAGGCAAGTCTCCTCTGGATGGGAAGGAAGCATGGTGCTTGTAGGGGCAGGGAAAATAAAGTGGGAAATAAGAGGCAACTTTCTCCAACAAACCCATAGTAGGACAGAGGCTGTAAGTTCAGATGCCCGTAAGTGCTAGTTAGGCAAGCGGATGGAACTGCGAGGGTGTAAGACACTAGGGGTGGTGGAGACTGTGTTGAAATAGTGAGCATGCGACTGTGTGAAGGGGCAGACGCTACAGCCCAGGATGGCCACTGTGGCCATCGTTACCTGGTTGTCTCATTTTTAAAGTGAAGTTAGAAATCCATTCCTATTTTTAAAAACTTATTTTTGATGACTTTTATTGATTTGATTTTTCTCTCTTTGTTTCTTGATGAGTCTGGCTAATGGTTTGTCAATTTTATTTATCCTTTCAAAGAACCAGCTTTTGGCTTTGTTGGTTTTTGCTATGGTCTCTTTTGTTTCTTTTGCATTTATTTCTGCCCTAATTTTTAAGATTTCTTTCCTTCTACTAACTCTGGGGTTCTCCATTTCTTCCTTTTCTAGTTGCTTTAGGTGTAGAGTTAGGTTTTTTATTTGACTTTTTTCTTGTTTCTTGAGGTATGCCTGTATTGCTATGAACTTTCCTCTTAGCACTGCTTTTATAGTGTCCCACAGGTTTTGGGTTGTTTTTTCATTTGTTTCTATGCATATTTGGATTTCTTTTTTGATTTCGTCTGTGATTTGTTGGTTATTCAGAAGCGTGTTGTTCAGCCTCCATATGTTGGAATTTTTAATAGTTTTTCTCCTGTAATTGAGATCTAATCTTAATGCATTATGGTCAGAAAAGATGCTTGGAATGATTTCGATTTTTTTGAATTTATCAACGTTAGATTATGGCCCAGAATGTGATCTATCCTGGAGAAGGTTCCGTGAGCCCACTGCTGTGCATACACACTGAGGAAACCAGAATAGAAAGAGACACATGTACCCCAATGTTCATCACAGCACTGTTTATAATAGCCAGGACATGGAAACAACCTAGATGTCCATCAGCAGATGAATGGATAAGAAAGCTGTGGTACATATACATAATGGAGCATTACTCAGCCATTAAAAAGAATACATTTGAATCAGTTCTAATGAGATGGAAGAAACTGGAGCAGATTATACAGAGTGAAGTAAGCCAGAAAGAAAAACACCAATACAGTATACTAACACATACATATGGAATTTAGAAAGATAGCAATGATGACCCTGTATGTGAGGCAGCAAAAGAGACACAGATGTGTAGAGCAGACTTTTGGACTCTGAGGGAGAGGGTGGGATGATTTGGGAGAATGGCATTGAGACATGTATACTATCATGTAAGAAACAAATCGCCAGTCTATGTTTGATGCAGGATACAGGATGCTTGGGGCTGGTGCACAGGGATGACCCAGAGGGGTGGTGTGGGGTGGGGGATGGGAGGGGGGGTTCATGTTTGGGAGCTCATGTGCACCCATGGTGGATTCATGTCGATGTATGGCAAAGCCAATACAGTATTGTAAAGTAAAATAAAGTAAAAATAAAAATTAAAAAAAATAAAAATAAAAATTTATTTTTTTAATTGGTGGAAAGTGCCTTTATAATTTTGTCTTTGTGTTAGTTTATGCCATACAAGGCAAATCAGTCAATTATATATATATATATATATATAATTATATATATATATATATAATATATGTATATATGTATCTCCCTTCCTTCCTTAGCCTCCCCCCTCTCCCTCAATCCACTCTCTAGATCATCACAGAGAGCCAGGCTGGGCTCCCCATGTTACTTAGCAGCTTCCCACCAACAATCCCGTTTACACCCGATAGTGTCTATATGCCAGTGCTACTTTCTCAGTTCGTTCTGCCCTCACAGTCTTCCTCTGGGTCGACAAGTCCATCTGCCCTAGGTTCATCAGCATCATTTTTCTAGATTCCATATATATGCATTAATATATGACACTTGTTTTTCTCTTTCTAATTCACTTTACATAAGAAGTTTCAGGTTCATCCACCTCACTACAACTGACTCAAATTCATTCCTTTTTATGGCTGAATAATATTATATAAATGTACCACAACTTCTTTATCCACTCATCTGTTGATGGATATCTAGGTTGCTTCCATGTCCTGGCTATTGTAAGTATTACTGCAATGGACATTGGGGTACATGTGTCTTACAGAATTATGGTTTTCTCAGGGTATATGCCTAGTAGTAGGATTGTTGGGCCATATAGTAGCTTTATTCCTAGCTTTTTAAGGAATCTCTATACTGTTTTCCATTATGGCTGTATCCGTTAACATTCCCACCAACAGTGCATTCTCTATTTCTTTAATGTAAAAGTTTCCTGGTTTTTTTTAAACATTGGCAATGAATTTTAAATATTTTTAAGCACTGTATAAATACAACATACCTGGGACTCCAAGGTCTGCTAGTTTGATGTCTCTACCATAGATAGGAGGATGAAATCCAGGCCAGCCTCATTGCAGCGCCCCTGCCCTCCCAACAAGAACAATCATACTCTTCAGTGTACTATGGTTTATAAAATGCTTTTGCATCCACATTCAGCTTGAATTTCTCAACCAGGGACTTTTTTTTTTAAAGGTAAATAGGCCCAGGGAGGTTTGGGGCTTTGCCTGAGTTAATAATGCTGCTCTGGGGGAGTCTCCAGATGAAGAGGCAGAGGAAAAAATGAGCTTAGGATGATATAGTCAATTCCAGGCAGCTGAGAGGCAGAGAGGAGGCAAGATGAGCAAGGTGAGGAGCTGCTCTGGGGCCCCTCTGAAGTTCCCCGAGTCTTACACCATAGTCAGGACTGACATCTCCTACTTTCTCTAGAAAAACAAGATGAATGCTGGTTTTGCCAGCTGAGGGCTAGGCCCTAGAAGATTTCTCTCCGTTTCCTGTAATCATTGACTGTGAATAGCTTTGACCTGAGGTTCAAGGTTCCCCCTGGAACTTGGAGAAGAAGAGGAAAGCACACCCTCCACATCCAGTCCCTGCTCAGACAAAGGAGGCAATGGTATGGGTTGCTTATGCTCCCGTCCCCTCCCCAGCACCCAGAGGCTGGAGGAAGCCTTTGAATCCACACATCTCCTGTGGCCGCGGTGTCTGCACGCACAGACGGGAAAAACCTTCACTCAAACAAAATGCTCAATTTACAAAATGCTCAATTTAACCCAGAAGGTTCTAGTTTCCTAATGAATCAAGGAGGCTAATGAACACACACCCACACACACACACACACCCACACACACACACACACACACACACACCCCTCCTTCAAGGGCAGCCCTTCCCTCAGTGCTCATAGGCCCTGTTGGACACAATGCCACACACAAAAAGGAAAGCAGCACAGAAAAAATGAAAAATAAAAAGATTTCAGATTCCCTTCCTCTATTCTCCCTCCTTCCGTCAGTATTTTTCTCCCTGGGGATGGAAGGCACACAGGTGCCCTCACCACCCACGCCCCACCCGCCCCACCTGCTGTCAATCTTCTTCCCGCACTAGGGTAGTGAGCTGGCTTTAATGCAAACAGAAAAAAACCACAGGGAAGCTTTTCTGCGAGGCTCAGGTGGAGGGGAAGCGCCTGAAGCTTAGCACATCCGGGTACCGCGCTCAGGCAGACCATGTGAAAGCCTCGTAGCCACAGCGCCAGTGTCTATTATTTTTCTCACTATCCCCTCAGCTGCTGGGATCAAAGCAGATGAACGACAGACAAATGGTGACTTGTCCAGTCTGGACACACCTGGCTCCCGGCAGCACTCACGGGAAGGGAACCTTGCATTTATGATGGACAACACGCCAGGTACTTCCACCCCATTCTCCTGATTCCTCTTCTCTGTAGTCTGCGAGTCAAACATGGCTGTGTGTGGTTCACTGGGGAGAGGCTGTGCAGGCGGTCCAACCCTGCACAGATTATAAGTGGCGAAAGGACGCATGTGAACCCAGGTCAGTCTGCATGCCAGGCTGTGGGCGTTTACCAAATTCAGGCCGCCGAGATAGAAATCGGTCAGCCCCACTCTTCCCAGGGCCAGCACTGCAGGGCACGGCTGTGCACGTTGTGAACCGCTAGCCCTGCGGGGCTGCGTCCTCACCCGTCTCTGCGGATGGCAGATCCACACTTGGGTGGGGGTGCATTCTGTACCCCTGAGGTGGCAGCCCCGCCTCCCACCACGGCAAAAGGAAAATTTTGTTAAAATAGCAGATTCTCCATTGAAGGTTGGCTGGGATAAAGTTTAATCAGCTACCCCAAATTTGGACTTCTAAGAATTCTAAGAAATACCGCAATATTTTTATTTGGTTTAGCGAAAATTCCCGTTTTCAAGTTGTTGTTGACTGCTCCACGCCCCAGTGTTTATGGCAGTTAATTTAGAACACCTGCCTCGGAACCAGACTGCATCAAGTCTTACCTTCTGGGAGTTGGACTTGCCCTGTGAGAGACTTGCTCAGCTAAACTGGGGAATAAGGAGTCATTCCCTCCAGTAGGAAAAACGAAAAACCAGGTCTTAGGTAGGGCTCCTCAGCTCCTTTCAGTGGCTCCTCTCTGAAGCTGGTGGAGGAGCCAGCGTCTCCGGGAGGGAGGGTTCCAGCTCTGCCAGGAGTCTGACACACCCTGCAGGCTAGCCTAGGGAAGGAGAGCTGTTAGCTGCCCGCATGAAATCCTGGAGGGAACTTCCTAATCAGAAGAGAAGGGCCCTGGTGTCAGGCCCGGGGAAGGGGGCAGTGGGAATGTGTGAGGAAGGTATCGTGTCTGAAAAGAGTGTGATGAGCCAGGCAGGGTTTTTAATATTCACGTCAAAAAGGGTTTCAGATGCAACTTGGCATCATGGACAATAATCTGCTTTAATTCATTCAATTTGCCATAAAAGATGCCACTTTTTATATGACATGTGAGAAAATACCACACTTAACCTTGCTAAGTTAGTACCGTGGCTTTCTGTGGCCAGAATCCACGACACACAGAACCCCTGGGGTCAGGTCACTGTAGCTGGTGGGTCTGCTGTGACACTGTTTAATCAATGGCTCAGGTCACTAGACTAGGTCTGTCTCTCTGGGAAGATGCTCCTGAAGGTCCACTGCCTCATGGGGGAAAAAACTGATGTCCAAACCCATGACTATAAATTATCCCTTGTTTCATTTCACTTTCTCCTGATGCCTGTCAAGCTACCAGGATAAAGAGAGCTTCCTCAGCCCAGCAAGACTGTTACCCTGAACCCAGCCAGACAGTCCACAGTTCCCTTAACCATCCCATACCTCCTGTTTCCCACTGCAAAACATTAATCTGTACAAAGCACATGTCGCCCCCAAATAAGTGGCAAATGTCCTTTCTCAGCATAGTCAGTGGGATCAGATAAACAACTGGAGATTTAGCCACTCCACTTTCTATCCCTTGGAGATTAAGAAAAAATTGCACATCTAGGAACAATATGTGCAAAGGTGGTCTCCTGGCAATTTGCAGCCAATTACAAGTGTACATTGCTTTGCACAATGGATGTGCTACTGAAAAGGTTATATGCAAATCGAATTTTTGTAAATTGAATTATATTTAACATGCACCAAGGGAACTGGCTATTTTAGGGACACCAAAGTTGAATTCATTTTGTGGAGCAGGGAACCCTTTGTAAAGCAAATTATCATCCTTCAATTCATATATTCTTTGATAAGGTCAGGTTTTATTATTTTGGACCTTTTTGAACTAGAGCATACCTACAGTGTTAAAATGGTAATAATAGGATATTCAGATCCTTCCCCAAATTCTAGAAGTAAAAGGAGGAGAGAATGAAAACTTACTTTGATTCTCCTCCTAAAGGAAAAGATGAACTGGAAAACAGGGAGACTTTCCAGCCTTTACTCTCCAGGCCCCTAGATTGTTAAGTAAAAGTAAGATCCAGGCTAACCAAGGCCTTCTTAACACTTAGGCCCTCTTATCGCAGGGCCTGGGGCCTATCATCGTTTTAAGGACCCAGCAAATGTCTGAAAACTGAAAGAACACAGAGGGAAATTGCAAATCAAAATTAATAAATGTTTAATTAAAGATCTACGAAATGTAACACCATGTCAACTTCATTAATTGTTAAGTTTGGTATTCATGAAAGTTTAATTACCTAAGAATTAGAAAGGAAGAAATCAAACTTATTATTCACAGCTACTATAATTGTTCACATAAAAAATCCAAGGGAATCTATGTACAAACTATATCAGTCAGTGGAGGCTGGATTATGCTGTGCTAACAATCCTGAAACATCAGTGACTTAACACAACAGCAATTCATTTCCTTATGCAGTCTGTTGAAGTTCTGAGTGACTCTCTACTAGGTAGTGATTCATCAACCCAGGCTCTGCTATCTCAAAGCCAGGTGTCCGCACTTACTTCAGCTGGAGAAGAGAGAGAGGAGAAAAATCATGCAGGAGCTTTACACTGCTTCAGTCTGATAATGACCCACATCACTTCCACTCCCATTTCATTGGCTACAACTGGTCACATATCCCCTTACTGTAGGGTACTTGGGAAGTATTGGCTTTTTTTTTTTTTTTTGGTATGCTCAGGGAGACCTGGTAATATACATCATGTAAACTATTAATAAGAGCTTAACAAGGGAATTCAGGAAAAACATCTGCTTCATTGACTATTCTAAAGCCTTTGACTGTGTGGATCACAACAAACTATGTAATATTCTTAGAGATGGGAATACCAGACCACCTTACCTGCCTCCTAAAAAATCTGTATGCAGGTCAAGAAGCAACAGTTAGAACTGGACATGGAACAACTGACTGGTTCCAAATCGGGAAAGGAGTATGTCAGGGCTGTATGTTGTCACCCTGCTTATTTAACTTATACGCAGAGTACATCATGAGAAATGCCAGGCTAGATGAAGCAAAAGCTGGAATCAAGATTGCCAGGAGAAATAGCAATAACCTCAGATACTCAGATGACACCACCTTTATGGCAGAAAGTGAAGAGAAACTAAGGAGCCTCTTGATGAAAGTGAAAGAGAAAAGTGAAAAAGTTGGCTTAAAACTCAACATTCAGAAAACTAAGACCATGGCATCTGGTTCTATCACTTCATGGCACATAGATGGAGAAAATGTGGAAATGATGTCAGATTTCATTTTCTTGGGCTCCAAAATCATTGCGGACAGTGATTGCAGCCATGAAATTAAAAGACGCTTGCTCCTTGTAAGAATAGCTATGTCAAACCTAGACAGAGTTTTAAAAAGCAGACATCACTTTGCTGACAAAGCTCTGTATAGTCAAAGCTATGGTTTTTCCAGTAGTCATGTATGGATGTGAGAGCTGGACCATAAAGAAGGCTGAGCACCAAAGAATTGACACTTTCTAAATGTGGTGCTGGAGAAGACTCTTCAGAGTCCCTTGGACATCAAGGAGATCAAACCAGTCAATCCTAAAGAAAATCAACCCTGAATATTCATTGGAAGGACTGATGCTGAAGCTGAAACTCTAGTACTTTGGCCACCTGATGCAAAGAACTGACTCATTGGAAAAGACCCTGATGCTGGAAAAGATTGAAGGCAGGAGGAGAAGAGGACAACAGAGGGTGAGATGGTTGGATGGCATCATGGACTCAATGGACATGAGTCTAAGTAAGCTCTGGGAGTTGGTCATGGACAGAGCCTGGTGTGCTGCAGTCTATGGGGTTGCAAAGAGTCAGACATGACTGAGTGCCTGAACAATAATAACAGCAAGATCAATATACCCAAATCAATAGCTTTCTTATACATCTGTAACAATTAGAAAATGTACATTCAAATAGATGTCAACTTAAAATGCAACCAAAGCCATTAGAACAAATCTAACAAAAGTTATGCAAGTTCTTTATAGAGATAATTATTAAACTTTATTGAAGAATAGAAAAGATGTCAGTCCTCTCCAAATTAATCTATAGACCAAATGAAAATTTGATTTAAACACAGTATTTTCAGTGGTGATCAGTAAGCTGATTAAGTCTGGGTATTTCTGCATGATATGAAGTGAAGTGAAGTCGCTCAGTCGTGTCCGACTCTTTGAAACCCCACGGACTGTAGCCCGCCAGGCTCCTCTGTCCATGGGATTCTCCAGGCAAGAATACTGGAGTATTAGGTTACCATTTCCTTCTCCAGAGGATTTTCCTGACCCAGGAATCGAACCCAAGTCTCCCACATTGGAGGCAGACACTTTAACCTCTGAGCCACCAGGGAAGCCAGGGCATAATTCAAAGCTACTGCAGGAATCAAAAGCAGGGAGCACAACAGAACAAGGGCAGACAGAGATGTCTGTAAAGACAGTAACAAAATGGTCCAAAAGGTATTGTGACTCAGAGCATGAAGTCCACCAGGAGGTAAATGAAAACTGCCTCCCAAATGTGGTTGACTATATGTTCCTTTCAATTCAAGTAGCCTAAGACCCAGGAGGTAGTATAAGACGTGGATGATGGGGAGAGGAAGCAGATTATGGGGGAAAAAAATCATAAAGAGAAATCTCTACTTTTGACCTTGAGCCTTAACCACCTCCATGTAATTTATGCACAAAGGATCTACTCTTATATATAATTTTTGAAATGGAAAAATCCATACACATCATGTTTCCTCAGGGGTCTGAACACTTGCAAATCACTAGCTACCTAATTCCTTTCACCTATATTCAATTAGTCAAAGAAGCGGGTCATGAAATGGAGACTTCTCCACCTTCAATAAATAAAACACAATTTTCTTAACAATTATAGATTTATATCCACTTTTCTTTTTGATCCCCATTACATCAGTGACAACAAACAAAGTAGCTCCTTAGTGTTTGCTCTGAAGCCAGTTGCTTTGAATGCATGTCAGGTAATCCTAAAAACAAATTCCACAAACCTTTGTGGGGACTCTCAGATGAATTCTGAGCATGAATACGAAGAGTGTTTCCACCAGGAGCCGTGTGCCCTACACCCCCGCTGTAGGCTACCGTTAGAGCAAGACAGCGCTGACACGTCTGTGCCCTGTCTATCCACCTTTCACACAAGTCTGTGTCAACAGCAGTAACCTGATCAGAGACGCCTTAGAGGCCTCTGAGAGTCACCCCTTTGTTCATTCATTCATTCATGTCAAATCAGTATCAGACGCTTAATATGCACAAGACACTATGTTAGGCTCTGGACACCATTTATTCACAGGTCTGCCAAGTTTTACAGTCTGTTTTCTTTGTTAGAAGCACCAGCAAGAACATACCACCTCTCAGGGAGGGACTGTTCTACTTAGCATTGGAAATTGTGCTGTGGCTCAGCAGGCAAAATAGATCACTAAAGATTAATAAAGATCGCTACAGGCTAAGGAGGTTCTAAGTTCTCATTTATCCCAGAATGACCCTGGAACTTCAGTCTGAATAGTATAAGGATAATGGGGGTAATGCCTTCTCTCTGGGTATAATAATGGCACATTTCTAGCAAAACCGATGGTCACAGATATGGGGACAGGGGAGGTCCTCTTTGTAGCAGAGGGAGGCTAGAAAGTTCTGGGTTTACCTGTGAGCAGGATTCATGCAGAAACCATTCAGCCCTTCTGTGCCTCGGTTTGCTCATCTGTAAATCAGGGACAGCCATGCCCTCTTCGAAGGTTATTGTGACAAATAAGATAGCTTGAGAGACATGCAATCAACACACTGTCTGCCACGAGGCAAGGACCCAGATTAGAACTGAAGGAGCATACAAACGAAGGGATGGAAAAGTGGCTCAACTATTAATAGAAGTTGGAGAATAGGACACAACACCAGGGACTCCACAAAGGAAAGAATCAACGTCTTTTTCTTCTTACTCTGGCTCTCTTTCTTTCTGCCTTGGACCAAGATGGGCCAGGAGGGTCACCAGAAAGACCCAAAGCTGCAAAGCTAACTTTTCTGAGTTATTGGGGACACATGAGAGGAAGGGGTTACAGTGCTTTTTGAAATTGCTCAAATAGGATAGTCCTAGGTCTATAGAAATTCCAGAATTTCAACTATTCTTCATTAAAGATACTTATATTGAAACAGTATATTATCTTCCTGCCTGCAGTAATAGCTTAAGAGGTTGAGGTGATTAGGGGGAGGACCACAAAGTCTTGTACTCTGGAGTCAGCACTCAACAAAGAGCTTTGAGAAGTATCTGCAGCTGTCTTTGAGGAACTTGATCTCTGGTCTCTTCTCTCCCTCACCATGATTTTACATGCTCTGCTCTCCAAATAGCTTGGAGGGTTGCCATGGAAGATGATTTGTATATCTGTAAAAACTTCAAATGTCACAGCCATCTTTCAAACAACTTCAGACTAATTTCTGCATGTCTTAGCTCCAGTTTACTGATCTGTAAAATGGAACACAGTTCCTTTGACATTGGATAAAGAAACAAGATAATGTAGAAAAAGCACCAGCCATAAATTAGGGGCTAAGGAAATGTTAATGTTGATTCTCAGTATCTCATATGACCTTCTGATCCTCAGTTCATTCTGTAGGATGAATTAATGGCCACTGTTTTTCATCAGCATAGGATAAGCTGGAAAGAGATGATGTCAAGGGTATGTGAGACACCAGTGCGTCTATGCCTTGGGCATGGCATGTGGCGGAGCTGTAGACCCCGGCCTGGGCCTAGCTGGTCTTTGTGGGGTTGCCACTGCGGTAGCGTCCTAAAGGGGGCACTGTTTTCCCTCTCCATAGAGACGCTCTGGCTTGAGACAGTGGAGCGGGCCATTTGCTGCCGCCCTCTCATTCCTCACTGTCTCTATCCCTTGGGGGAAGGTGCTTCTAGTAAACTCCTTGCAACAGGGGTGGGTGGGGACTGTCAACCGTGGTCATTTGCTTTCCGGGTCTCAGCATGTCCATAGCCTCAAGGACAGGATGCATAGTGTCAAGATTTACAGTGTACATCTATTAAGAGTCTAGACTTCTCCCAACAGCACGTGGGCGAGTTTGGCCCAGTGCGGGAAACCCAAGCCAGCAGATCTGCAGTGCGGGAGACCAAGGTGTAAGATGCCAGGGTCAGGGTCCTGAGCCAGCAGGGCGCCTGTCAGGATGCGCCCATCGCATTCCCCAGTCTGCTGAAAGTCCTGAGCTGCATTTTCCCCGTGATATGAACAGGCCCTGTTCTCCCATGCAGATGAGGACTTGGTAGTTATTAAGAAAAGCTCAATTGTCCCCCTTGGCTTATCATTACTAACCAGGCAAAGAAAAGCTGCAGCCCACCATTGATTTAGATTAGCACCTTCGTTTCAGTATTATTAATTACCCAAGTTAGCATATGGCATGTCAACATCAAAGCCCTACTTTTCAAAATTAACTGTTTCTTTTGCAACTGCATGGCTGTACCTGCTTGCTTTCTTGCTTCCAAGGACCAAAGCAGAAATATCTCAAAGATGTGGTTTTAACCGTCATAAAACAAGGTTTTTGGACTGGGGACTGAAGAGTTTCTCCTTTCATGGGAGGCCACCAGCTTAACTTTTTGAGGTGACAGTTTCATAATAACTTAACATTTGCCAAAGTTCTCCACTGCATTCTATGCAAAGTAAACAGAAGGGTTAATTTAGTTCTCTAATCTCTTGTTATAAGCCTAATTATTTTACATGTCTTCATTTCATTAATGAATTGCTGCTTTTTACATGCAGCTCCTTCCCCATTGCTTTTGTTTAAACCTCCTGGTGGGAAGGGATAGATTAATTTTGTTGTGCCTTAATGAAACTGTATGCTACATTAGATTTAACCATTTGGCATGCACTGCCAACATCACCATTATGCATAATGAATTATTTTTTGTGAGTCCCAAACTACTATAGGCCTTTAGTGTTCTCCTTCAGATATTGTGCCTAGGTGACGGGCAGGACAGGACAGCAAGCTCATTGTCCCTCGCATCTAAGGAAACCACCCGGTAGCTTTTTACTTTCTATCACCTGCATAGAGGAGTCTAGACTTCCCCTTGCCATGGGAAGCCAAGATATCCAGTTGATTTCTAATGAGCATCTCAAATGAAACTAACAAGTTGATTTTGAGGTTTGGGGGCTAAGCACTGTGCTAGGCACCTTAAGGCAGAGCAAAATTTACCTAAAACAAGGACTCACTGTTGCTCCTATGTCTGCAGGATGTCTGGGGTCTGCCTGGTCTTGACTGGGCTTGACTAGTAGTTCCGCTTCAGGCTACAGTGTCGGGGGCAGCTCCGTTCCTCCTGTCTCCAGTTTTTCCTTCTGGGATCAGCAGACTAGCCAACATCTGCTCTGCTTTTGTTGATGGCAGAAGCTCAGGAAAACAGGTAGAAATGAAAGGCCTTTTAAGGCTTAGGCTTGGAACTGACACTCAAGTACCTTTTCCCTTTTATTGTTGGCCAAAGCACGTCACAAGGCTAAGTCCAAAGTCAAGAGGTAAGGAAGTATTCTCTTCTGTGTGTTGGCCAAGACAAAAAAATATACTCACAGGGACTGGCAAATAATTGGAGCCAATAATTAAATTGTTTATAAGCTTCTATGGGTTGGCTAAATTCTAGGGTTCAGTTCATTTCAGTCGCTCAGTCATGTACAACTCTTTGCGACCCCATGGATTGCAGCACGCCAGGCCTCCCTGTCCATCACCAACTCCTGGAGCTTGCTCAAACTCATGTCCATTGAGTCGGTGATGCCATCCAACCATCTCATCCTCTGTCATCCCCTTCTCCTCCCACCTTCAATCTTGCCCATCATCAGGGTCTTTTCTAGGGAGTCCGTTCTTTGGATCAGGTGGCCAAAGTATTGGAGCTTCAGTTTCAACATCAGTGTTTCCAATGAACACCCAGGACTGATCTCCTTTAGGATGGACTGGTTGAATCTCCTTGCAGTCCAAGGGACTCTCAAGAGTCTTCTCCAACACCACAGTTCAAAAGCATCAATTCTTCAGCACTCAGCTTTCTTTATAATACAACTCTCACATCCATACAGTTCAGTTCAGTTCAGTCACTCAGTCGCGTCCGACTCTTTGCAACCCCATGAATAGCAGCACGCCAGGCCTCCCTGTCCATCACCAACTCCCAGAGTTCACTCAGACTCGCGTCCTTCGAGTCAGTGTTGCCATCCAGCCATCTCATCCTCGGTCGGCCCCTTCTTCTCCTGCCCCCAATCCCTCCCAGCATCAAAATCTTTTCCAATGAGTCAACTTTTCACATGAGGTGGCCAAAGTACTGGAGTTTCAGCTTTAGCATCATTCCTTCCAAAGAAATCCCAGGGTTGATCTCCTTCAGAATGGACTGGTTGGATCTCCTTGCAGTCCAAGGGACTCTCAAGAGTCTTCTCCAACACCACAGTTCAAAAGCATCAATTCTTCGGCACTCAGCCTTCTTCACAGTCCAACTCTCACATCCATACATGACCACAAGAAAAACCATAGCCTTGACTAGACGGACCTTAGTTGGCAAAGTAATGTCTCTGCTTTTTAATATGCTATCTAGGTTGGTCATAACTTTTCTTCCAAGGAGTAAGCATCTTTTAATTTCATGGCTGCAATCACCATCTGCAGTGATTTTGGAGCCCCCAAAATAAAAGTCTGACACTGTTTCCGCTGTTTCTCCATCTATTTCCCATGGAGTGATGGGACTGGATGCCATGATCTTCGTTTTCTGAATGTTGAGCTTTAAGCCAACTTTTTCACTCTCCTCTTTCACTTTCATCAACAGGTGATGAAAGTCCATTTAGTCCTCTTTGCTTTCTGCCATAAAGGTGGTGTCATCCATACATGACTATTGGAAAAACCATAGCTTTGACTAGATAGTGTTTGTTGGCAAAGTAATGCATCTGCTTTTTAATATGCTATCTAAGTTGGTCATAGCTTTTCTTCCAAAGAGCAAGCATCTTTTAATTTCATGGCTGCAGTCAACATCTGCAGTTATTTTGGAGCCCCAAATATGAAGTATCTCACTGTTTCTATTATTTCCCCATCTATTTGCCATGAAGTGATGGGACCGGATGCCATGATCTTAGTTTTCTGAATGTTGAGTTTTAAGCCAACTTTTTCATTCTCCTCTTTCACTTCCATCAATAGATGATGAAAGTCCATTCAGTCCCTTTGCTTTCTGCCATAAAGGTGGTGTCATCTGGTTATCTCAGGTTATTGATATTTCTCTTGGCAATTGTGATTCCAGCTTCTGCTTCATCCAGCCTGGCAATTTGCATGATGTACTCTACGTATACATCACCAGGGCTTCCCTGGTGGCTCAGAGGTTAAAGCGTCTGCCTCCAATGCAAGTAGAGCTGGGTTCGATCCCTGGGTTGGGAAGATCCCCTGGAGAAGGAAATGGTAACCCACTCCAGTATTCTTGCCTGGAGAATCTCATGGATGGAGAAGCCTGGTAGGCTACAGTCCATGGGGTCGCAAAGAGTCAGACATGACTGAGCGACTTCACCTGCACTCTACGTATAAGTAGGGTGACAATATTCCACCTTGATATATGCCTTCCTAATTTGGAACCAGTCTGTTGTTCCATGTCCGGTTCTAACTGTTGCTTCTTGAGTTGTATACAGATTTCTCAGGAGGCAGGTAAGGTGGTCTGGTATTCCCATCTCTTGAAGAATTTTCCGGTTTGTTGTGATCCACATAGTCAAAGGCTTTGGCGTAGTCAATAAAGCAGAAGTAGATGTTCTTCTGGAACTCTCTTGTTTTTTTGATGATCCAATGGCAATTTGATCTCTGGGAGTTCATGTTCACATACTGTTGAAGCCTGGCTTGGAGAATTTTGAGCATTACTTTGCTAGTGTGAGATGACTAATTGTGCAGTGGTTTGAAGAGTTTTTGGCATTGCCTTTCTTTGGGATTGGAAAGAAGATTGACCTTTTTCTAGTCCTATGGCCACTACTGAGTTTTCCAAATTTGCTGGCATATTGAGTGCAGCACTTTAACAGCATCATCATTTAGGATTTGAAATAGCTCAACTGGAATTCCATCACCTCCACTAGCTTTGTTCATTGTGATGCTTCCCTAAGGCCAACTTGGGTAGCAACCCCCATATTTCAAAGCTGGAACCATTTAATCTCACAGTTAAGTCAAGTCCAACCCCAGCCAAGACCTAAGATCCTACAATTTCCTACCTCAGGCCAAGACTAGTTCCAGAATCTGGGTATCTTCTTTTCTCTTCCAAAGATTTCTTGACTTCACCTGCTTTTCTCAGTCCTCATCATCTCAACTGGCAATAGTATCCTAACCAGCTCCCTTCTCCAAGTCCCCTTCAACCCCATCCACCAGAGGTGTTTCCCATCACCTCTGGGACAAAATCATGGCTCCCATGATATAGATTCCATGTTCTGACAGCTTCCTCTCCAGCCCTATCTCTCTTCTTTGCTGTTATAGTGATTATCCCCTGGGCCTTTGCATAGATAGTCCCCCTGGCAGAATCACGCTATGACTAGTGCTCATCCTTTAAGATTCAGCTCAAATGTCATTATGATTTTTCGCATATTGCACAGCACATGTTCTGTAATATATATATATATATATATATTTCCTTACCAGCTGAGCCACAAGGGAAGCCTGTATATGTGTGTCGTGTAATGTTAGTCTCTCAGTCATGTCTGACTCCTTGCTACCCCATGGACTATAGCCCATGAGGCTCCTCTGTCCATGGGATTCTCCAGGCAAGAATCCTGGAGTGGGTTGCCATTCCCTTCTCCAGAGTATATGTGTGTATGTGTGTGTATATGTGAGAATGTTCAAGGAATAATGGACTTGATTCTTTCTGATACATCATAAATGCATAGTTATTAAAATTTAAACTGTCCATCCACATACCCCTAAAGATTATCTTGTGTTCCCCTATAAGTTTGCCTACGTCTTCAAAACAGTGAGGAAAGCCATCTGGCTGCTTAAAACCATAGGGCTGGAGAGGGCTCTGAGAAGTCAATCATTCTGTCTTTGGCAAGTTCATTGCTTAAATGGCATAATATTTAAGTTGTTAACATTTCTTGAGTGTTTCCTACATGCTGAACACTGTTATACATGATTGACATGTATTCACTCATTTAATCCTCATGATAACCCTATGAGATGACAATGAAATCATCTCTACCCACTCCAGTGTTCTTGCCTGGAGAATCCCAGGGATGGCAGAGCTGGGTGGGCTGCCATCTGTGGGGTTGCATAGAGTCGGACATGACTGAAGTGACTTAGCAGCAGCAGCAGCTACCTTACAGAAAACAAGATAGTGCCTTGGAGTGGTTAAGTAACTAGCTCAAGATCACCAGCTGATGAGAGTGGACTGGTCTGTTCAAACTAAACCATATGGCTAGAATCCATGCTCTTAGCCTATCCATATGCTATCCCCTCTAGTAGAGTTTACTGCCTCTGGTATTCTATAGGCAAGACTGTCCTCAGTGCCTAGACTTTGCTGCAGTGCAGCCTTTTTTCCCTGGGGAAGGGAGGACTATCTGATCAGAAAGCAGGCAGGAGACCTAGAAAAGGTAATCTTTTGGAAATGGGCCACCCAGTAGTCTGTGATCCTCTGGTCTTGCTTTAAGGAGTTCTTTGTGGCAGAAGCCAAACTGGTATCACTGTGACAGAATCCCCAGCTGCTGGCCATTTCTGCTATCCTGTGCATGTTTCGGTCTCTAGAGGTAGCCTGAATTTTCCAGCTCTAAGCAAGAAAGCTTTGAAACCAAATCATCCAATTTCTGCCTGACACTTATAAGTGCCACCCCTGTTGAAGGCAGCAGAGCCTCAGCTTTTCTACAGAAGAAACTTTAGGCCAGGTGCTAGGACTCCTGCTTCATGCTATCTATGCTTTACTTGCCCTAGCTTAAAAAGAGAAAAATCCTCGCTTGAGTCATTTCTGCATCTGATTGGGAGTTTTGTGGAACATGTGCATGTCAATTAAGCAGCTCGTTCTTGTCACATGCCTGTCACATTCACTGGGAATCGGCATGTCTCCACTTTTGAAATGACGCAGCCCAGATGCTATTGATCAGCTCGGCGTCTCTCGGAGAAACCCATGCTCAGCTATGTCCCTGTGGGTGATAAACAGGATAGATGGCCCTATCCCCCGATAAAGTACTTGTTATCTACAAATGTATAACTCAGAAGGAATTACCACCAATATTCTTTTAATTGGAAATATCTTTCTTCTTCCTAAGCAGATTCGTGCAAGCTCCCTTTCCTCCATAAGCCATCCATAGAAACGGAGCATGTGTGTGAGAGACAGGCTGTTTAATCTTTCCCTGTAATCAGCTCCTGCGAGCCCAAATGCTGAGTCTGTAAAAGTAGCAAGCCCAGGCCGCTCTCCTGCTAGAGACTGGCATGGCCTGCCCCACCCTGTCTTCCTGACTTTGGCAGTGGGACTCCTTGGAAAGCAAGCATTTCCCATCTTGAATGAGATTCTCCATCAGAATCAGACACCCTAGAAAAATAGAGCTTAGGCAACTGTGGCTTTTCTGATCCCATTATTGATAAGCTCTTAGAGCTCATCAATGAAATTAGAACTTGTTAATCCTGTACATTCCTCCCCCTGCCTTGATTTTTAATTACAGAAGAAAGAAGCAATGGATAACTTCTGGGGCTGCAGAGACACCAAGGCTGTCAAGAGAAAATTAAATTTACAGTCAGAGAGTTTTGTTTTCTCAAGTGTCCTTGTAAAATGCAAAAAAGGCTCCTGGCATCACCAAGGCAATTCAGCCGGTTTCCTAAACTGGCAGGGTTTTCCTCGAAGAAGCCCTCCTTCGTTTGCCAAGAGAGTGTATTAATGACAAGGACTGGACCTAAAGGGAACTCATTCAGAAGAAAACTGCATTAAAAGAACATTAAGGGCGATATTTTAAAGTCTGATTTAAACTCATGAAAGCAGGGAGATTTATTGTTGAAGCCAAATCGTCGTGCTGACGCGCCCTGCCTGGTAATGCATTCTGATTGGAGCACCGGGGATTGAATCCGCTCAGAAACATCACTCATCGGGGCCAGGGGATCCAGCTGGGCGAAAGGAGGACAGCCATGGGGGAAACAGGCTGGGGTGGCACGCTTCTGGAGGCAGATGGACTGACATCCAACACGGCCAGCCCACCAGGGCAGCAGGAAGGAGAGGAGGGTGCTGCCAGCTGAGATCAGCCCTGACAGGAGCAGACAGCTGAGCAGTCTTTGAGCTCCCCATGGCTGCTGGGGGCAGCCAGGGTGGAGGCACCCCCTGAAGAAGCTGGAAGCTTGGCAGGATGTCCCAACTCCTGTCCTGTGAATCCTCAGCTCCTCCTGTGAATTCTCTTTGGCAACCCCTCCTGCAAGCAAATAGATCCACAGCAGAATGGTCACCCCTCTTACCCTCTTGCTCTGTTTCCCTGGACTGTACTAGGCTTTGGAGGAATGCAGTACCGGTCTTACCTGTGCTGCAGACCTGGACTCTAGCCAAAAGGCCGGCTGCTTGCCATCTTGCCAGTCAGGGTCTGATTTCTAGATTAGAAGTGTTAGAACCTGTGCTGGAAAGGCACAGTGGAGTCTCCTGGAAAAAAAAAAATCAAAGAAATGAAAGAAAACAGCCTCCAGCCTGTGTTCGTCCCTTGCCTCCTGGTGCAGCGGTGTTGCCAGGGCACTTGTTCCCTCTCCCGATGCCAGCTTCTAGAGTTCAGCCTGCCACGGCATCACAGTCTAGTCCATGTAGCAGCCACACTGCAGGACAGCTTGGTGCTTTTTCAACAAGGGCCGAGAACTGATTCTGTTTCAAGCTTTTCCAGTGTCCCTAGGCCTGGACAGACATCCATCGCCCAGTGTCTAAATCATGAGTCCTTACTGTGTATGGATATAGCCTTGTCTTTTCAAGTGATGGGATCTGAACAGCCGAGGGACTATGGGGGTGGATACGAAATCATCTACCACAATCAGAGGACCAAAGAGTGTCACCCGGGAAGCGACATGAAAGCCTTTGGTGAAGGCGAAACTGGGGTCTGAGATGAGGAAAGCCCATTGGAGTCCGGGTACAAATGTGTCTCAGTGACAGCGCGAGTGGACAGTCGGTTATCCAGGTGATTAGCAAAGGCTGTGCGATCCTTTCGAGTGTCCATTCATCTGTATGTTGGATGCTTCACAGTATCAGTGAGGATGAAGCTGTGTAAACAAACTCAGTGAATGTGACAAATATAATAGAGGAGGTACAGTTTCTAATCACAAGCAACTGGGAAGAGGGTCGGGGAGGGCTTCCCGGAGGTGATGGCTACTGAGTTGGATCTTGAAAGGGAAATAGATATTTGCTAAGACAGGAAAGGGTAGTGACCGGGGGTGGGGTGAGGTGCAGCCCAGAGCAGGGCCTGGGTGGCCAGTTTCCTCTGGAGAGGAGGGAGCTGCAAAAGAAGAGACTAGAAATGTCCTCAGAAGCATGATTGCAAAGGTTCTCTGTGTCTTGCTAAGAAATATTAACTATCTCATGCCATCAGTGGGCTTCCCTGGTGGCTCAGTGGTAAAAAAAAAAAAAAAAAATCCGCCTGCAATGCAGGAGACCTGGTTCAATCCCTCAGTTGGGAAGATCCCCTGGAGAAGGGCATGGCAAACCACTCCAGTATTCTTGCCTGGAGAATCCCATGGACAGGGGAGCCTGGTGTGCTATAGTCCATGGGGTTGCAAAGAGTTGGGCATGACTGAGTTCACAGCAGCAGCAGCATGCAGCCCATAGGAAGCAACGGAATATATTTTAGATAGCTTGTGAAATTTTCTTGTTTGAGGTAGAGGTAGGAGGGGGGCTTCAGGATTGGGAGCACATGTACACCCGTGGCGGATTCATGTTGATGTATGGCAAAACCAATACAATATTGTAAAGTAATTAGCCTCCAACTAAAATAAATAAATTTAAATTTAAAAAAACTCCACAACTGACCATGTTGCTACCCTATCTGCAATATTAAGAGAGAGTGGAGGGGGACCCGCATTATTTTGAAGCTGAGCTGAAAGCTGTGAACTTCCTCCCCAGAAAACTGCTTCTGTGTTCACAATTTTGCATATAATTTCATGGTTTTCATGGCCCCCCTAAAGCCCACCCATAAACTGTAACTTATAAGCCCTCACTCTAAAGGTATCTGTGGGAAATAATTTGTTCCCTAGGGAGGATTTCATAGTTCTAAGGGGATTTGTGCTGCAGTATTTAACAAAGATTTGTCATAGCGCCTATAATTTTCAGATGGTTTGACAACACATTTTCAAAAGTGTGTGTGTATGTTTTGTGGGGAGAGAGAATGAGGGGAAGCAACTGAGGCAAAAAGTTAACAATTGGTGAATCTAGGGGAAGAGTGTATTGATGTTCATTCCAATTCTTTCCACTTTTCTATACATTGGAAATTTTTAAAAATAAAAGCAAAGAGAAATAAAATCCTTGCTCGAGGCAGAAGTAGAAGGCATGAATATAAAGTGATGGATTTTATTCATTTATATTCTTTCACTATATACTATCTGAATACGTACTATAGCTGTTCAATATTTAGTTGAAACAATCAATAGGAATTGGTGCCTGATGGGAGGTGGGGGGGGGGGGTTGGTGAGATGATGGAGGAGACACAGTGATGGAGCTTGAGTGGCCAGGGTAAATGACTGGAGCTCAATTAACAAAGAGACCACAAGGCAGAGGGCAGCGGGCCAAGGAGGAGAGATGAGTCCAATTCTGTGGGCGGCTTTTTGAAAGGCATGTTAATGAACTTGAATGAGTCTGAGGGAGAGCCACCAGAAGTAAGGGGAACTAAGACCATGGTACATGAGAAACAGTATGAGGCAAGGACGGGAAGATATGTGAGAAGAAATTGAAGTGAGTGAGAAGTCTGCAAATTATCTGCAGATATGAAAAAAATCCAGGAAAAGTAGGCTTGATTTATGTGACCTGAGAGGGCTACCCTTGGAAGATGGCTGAGAGTTGCAGGCATAGACGAGGTCTAGGGCGTGGAGGGAGCTTCGTCTTCACTGCGCTGTTGGACGGCTCCCCACCAGGCTCTGTGTCAGGCACAAGGGCTGTCTGGGGTCAAAGCTGCAAGGCAGGGCCTCTACTTGGAGTGGCACAGGCAGTACGGGATGAAAGAAGAGGTTCACTGCTTGACACAGACCTTCACAGTCTTATAAAACTTATAACTGTCTGTTCAACATCTCCATCCAGGCACTCAGGATGACTAAAATCACAACACGCACACAATTCCCGAGAATTATGGTGGTAGAAAATAGAAATTCCAGCTGTCCTAGGTAAGTAGCTGTTTCCACAATTTCATGGTCTCTCCCCAACCAGTTCCTTGCCCCACCACGACACACACACAGAGCTAAAATGAGTGTGGGCCTTCTGGAGTGACATTTGCACATACAAGAAAAGTGGGAGTCTTCTGAGAGGGAAGAGGAGGAAGAAGTTCCAGGTGAATGAAGTAGCAGAACGGAAGCTGAACCATCTGTCATCCTCCCCCGTCTTCTTTCAGGGAAATGGGTGAGAGAATTGAAGGAAAACCCGGAATATGGAACCCTAGTTTATCCTGGGTCTTGTCTGCTGTGTCCTGTCCTATCCTATTCCAGGACTAATTTATTTATCTCCCTGGTCTTAAGGCTTCACTGCTGGTCAGGGGCTTAAGGTAAAGCCCAGGGGTTCCCTTCTAGAGGTGTCTGAACTCAAGTACCTGCAGGATTTGGCAGAAGCCCCCAAACTTATTTTGCTTTCAATATGTTTCCTCTCTGTCCCCCAACTAAGCACAGAAAGGATTGTGTAAACTGTGTCCCTATGTCCGTTCCCCCAAACTGCTCTGGCTGGTTCCCTCCCTTCCCAGAGGAAGATGTGGATGTGGCCTTTGAAAGTCCTCAGTAGACAGCCACCAGGCCATCAACACCCACCCTTCCTCCACATCTCCAGGGCTAGCATGCATGGAGCATTTTCTCTGTGCCAAGCATCTTGTAGGTTCTTTACATGCATTTCATCCTCATAGCAGCTCTATGAGGAGAATGCAATTAACCCCTTTCTACAGATGAGAAACAGAAGCTTAGAGCATGTAAATAACTTGTCCAAGGTTACTGGACCATGATGTGAGAGGGCAAATAGTGGGATCCACCAAAGGGTTGACTCCAGAACCCAAGCTCTTAAAAATCCACAGGCCAGCTATGCTGTCTCCTTCTAGAGGCTTTGGTGGATTCTGAAAATGATAATCAATACTGATACAGTGGTACTGTTTTCAGGCTTTGTTCTAAGGACTTTACATATATCAATTCCATTAACTTCAAAACAACCTTATGAGGTCAACACTATTGTCATCTGAGATAAACGGACTGAGGCACAAAGAAGCTAAGTAAGTCGCCCAAGGTCAGAATTCAGCTCTCACACCTGTGTCGCTGTGGCACTGTATCTAAAAAGAAAAGCGTGCAGAGGATGCATGTGTGGCTTGCAGAAAAGCATCTTTTCAGGAATGACACGCCCAGCCTGCACTCGGGGTGCCTCACTGTCCCAACACCTCGCTCACCAGCCAGAGACTATCGGAATGACAGTCATGCACACATCCCTTCTCAGTCATCCTTGTCCCTGGAATCCCACACACTGTGAGAGAAGAATCAGGAATGTTTCTTGAGCTAGAGGGAGGGCTTAATTTTCAAGTGTTAATAATGTGAAACTCAGGAGAAACATGCTCATACTGTGAAAATCCTATAAGATATTAAGTTTTTTTTAATTAGCATATTTACGCTCAAAGTTAGAAAGGAAAAAGATCCTTGCTGCTGGCATTTATTCATAGTTTGCTTATCTCAGCCTCCATGCAAAGCATTTAGGTACCTTTTTTTTCCCCTGCCATCAATAAAAAAGAAAATCACTAATTTGTCTATGAAGAAAGGGAAAAAAAGAAAAGAAGGATAGGTAGGAGGGAGGGGATGGATAAAGAAAACCTTTTTTCTTACATTGATCTAGCGGAGCATGGGGATAGGAATATAATCTGAGCATCTAAATCCGCCTGGTCTTACTGACTCCCATTTGTGAAGTGGTTATTTTCGCCTTCATAGGAAATATTTTGATTTACCATTTTCATTATGTGTAACCTTCCTTACCTCTAAGAGTGGTTTGTCCCAGGGTGACATTCGGAATTTATTTATGATCAGCTTGGCCAGGGCCCCAACCAGTCAGAGCAGGTGCTCCCTGCTGCGTGGTGCCTATGAAAGCAAACCCAACCTCGGCCCTCACACATCATTGATCCCGAGCTTTAAAATAAGACCTGTGGGAAAATGATAGAGCGACGTATCACTCTTCCCAGATCATTCCCCCTAGGGTTTAAATAATCTAAAATCTAGCCAAGAATTGGGACAGCTCAGCAAAAAAGACAACTGCGCAACTTGATGGATCTAGAAGGTCTAGGTATCACAGCTCACACACTGTTCGCAGGAGCCTTCTTACAAGGGATTCTGTGCCAGTGGTTTTGATTTTGAAACCACTTTTAATGTTCACTTTGTTTTCATCAGTCAGTAGGCTGGAAGCTGCAAAGGGAAGCTACAGGGGAAAGGATTATTGCTGGAGACAGTATACACCGATGACAGCAAAAAGAGATAAGGAGACAAAAGAGCCGGGGGGAGATCCCCAAGAAACAGATGCAGTAACTCTAAAGACGCTAGTCTGGGGTAATTTAGTGCAGGGCAAATGGCCCTGTACGGCCCAAGCAATATCCCCAGAGAGCAGAGAACCATCACAGCCACACATGGTGATGACTCTGGCCATCAGGAAAAGATGAATTTATGTTCCAATGAAAAAAGATGAATGCAATGACCGAAAAGATTTATAATATATACACATATTAAAATTCTTTAAAAATCGAATCCTTAAAAGAATAGCTTGCTGGAGCCGATTATACAGAGTGAAGTAAGCCAGAAAGAAAAACACCAATACAGTATACTAACACGTATGCAAGACAGGGAAAGAGACACAGATGTATAACGGACTTTTGGACTCAGAGGGTGGGATGATTTGGGAGAATGACATTCTAACAGGTATACTATCATGAATTGAATCGCCAGTCTGTGTCTGACGCAGCATGCTTGGGGCTGGTGCATGTGTTTGGGAATGCATGTAAGAATTAAAGATTCTGAATACAATAAAGTTATGGCAGGTTTGTCCTCTGAAAAAAAAAAAAGAATAGCTTGCTGTGTCAAAATGTGTCTTAGGGTATGAAACTTTGTTTAATGTTGCTTTGTTTATGTGTGCTCTTATATATACTTAAGAATAGATTATTCCATAAATAAGGGAAATGGCATTATCTTTGAGAATGTTGATGACTAGGTTTTACAAAGAATTTAATAATCATAAGGTAATAGGAGAGGAGAAATTGTATTTTCCATAATTCCATGAAGACTAGAACAGTCCTTTGGTTGGGCTGAGCTGCTTTCCATCCGAAAAGTGGTGGGAGAAGATGGCTGAAGGAATGGGCTACACTTCCCAGGGCCAGGCCTTCCGGGGGTGTGAGTTCCTTGTTGCAAGAAGCCTCCCTTGTTTGAAGGTAATGAATGGGCAGCAGGAAGAACCTAGAGAATGATGTAAAGCTGAGAGGGTCAGAATCCAACCTCTTCCCAAATATGAATCTAATCAACTTACCAGATTCTCAGTGTCTGTGAGAGAGGATGGGTTGTTTTCTTTTTTTTAATGTGTGAAAAACAGCTAAAGGAGCTATTTTTCCTGTGTTCTAGCTGGCCGGGCATTAAATTAACCTTAGGCTCTTGGCTTTAGAAGCAGTAGAAGAAAGCAAGCGGAAGTAGGGTCGTGAACTTGTAGGAACTGTAAGGAGGACTGCTGGATTCAGAATCTGAGGATTGGGACCAGTTTACCCGTATCTCTGAGGATCAGGGGGGCCCACTGGAAACCTAGATCTCTGCCTTTGTCTCTCCCTGTCTCACATACGTGTGTCGTATGTACCTATGTATATTGTTTAATAGTTACCTATCACTGAGGTATAATAGTTACCTCGAATACCTAATGAGGATAGGTGCTATGCTAAATGCTTTTTACATTTGTGATTTCATTCAACTTTCATGCGGTAAGAATTATTACTGTGAAGAGATTGATGCTCAGAGAGGTTAATTAGCTTGCCCAAAGTCAAAGTCACACAGCCAAAGAATAGTTATTATAAAACACATTCTTCCTGCTAAGCCCCAAGCAGATTTTAATGCACCAGGAAAAGCTGCTCCTCTTTATTTCCAAACCCACATTCCCTCAAATACTCAGGGTGTCTGTCTTCTGGTTGTCAAGTTACTAAACCTTGACAACAATGAAGGAGAATTTTAATGTTCCAAGATTTCAATAGATCTGGAGTTTATGTGGGAAATTGAAGACACGGATTTAATGTGGGACAAGGAGGACAGCCATATCTTGTAGATTTAAGGCGTTTGCTGTGTATGCATGTTAGGAGTGGTTTTCTTCTGCTACCACCACTGCCAGAGATAAAGCATGAATGATATCGAGTTCATGGGACTGATATCCATCAGTGGCACAATATATTCCAGCCTCATAGGAATAAATACAAGGATGTACTGATAATTACGCCTTGATACATGGAAGAGGATATAAAAAACTCTTTCTCAATTTGTCTAGTGCACTGTGAATAATAATGCTGTCCATGTGTTCATAAGGCAAAGTATTTAAAGCTCTATTGTTATTTTCACAAAAAACAACTTTGGGCAAAGCATGTTTTCAGTATTAAGCTGGAATGTGGAGGTTATCTCACAGTGCTATGCTGCCTTTTCTAGCTGGCATAAATTCCTGGTATTTAAATGCATCAGAGACACTCTACCTTCCCTTTGAAATGAGAGAGTCTTACGGAATGTCAAACAGAGCCCTTGTTTCCTGACTTCTGAACTAGCTCAGGTTTGGGTTTTTGTTTTTTTTTTTCTTCACCCATTTACATGACTCAGACAGGCTCTTGGAGGCCTAGAGATAAAAGGCCCTATTAGAAGTGCAAAATATGACTATTATTACCTCCTTTAATAAGGCTTCTTGCCAATTTTTCAAATGACTAGAATCTGTTTGCTAATTATTACTCCACAGTTTCTGCATTCATTTTCTTCCCCTGAAGGAGCCTGATCCCAGTGAAGATGAAGCAGAGTGCTAAAAAGTGTGTTTACTGCCATCTATGGGGTGTAGCAGGACTGCCATGGCGTGGATCCCTTCCCAGGGAGCTCTCAGTTATTACGGTTTCAAAGCCATGGGGAAATGTTCAGCAACTGTAAGCACAGGCCTTGCACTGAGCCCCCACATGCAAATACCACTGAAAGATTATGTGTGTACAGTTTCTCAGCAATATAAGTTCATATTGCTGCTTTAGCGAGTGAGACAGTATGTTTTCCTCTATTTGAGGCAAAGATGTTTATGTGTACAGTAATATGTGGGCATGTGGGTTCTACTCATGACTAAGAGTTCTAACCTGTGATTACCTCAAATGTTCTAGCAGAGAATGTTAGAACTAGGAATTCATTTGCTGGATGATTCTGAATATTCTGAAGAAGACCAGGAACCAGGAAAGAATAAAGACTCCTGAATGACCGAAACAGATGTAAACTGTGTGTGCTATGGCCTATGGACTCAACTCAAGAATCAGGCCTCCAAGGTTATTATAACAAATCCTATTGTTTGAGTATCAGAACGTCTCACTATCAGAGGTAGTAAATTACAAGATAGTGCAAGGGTTTTGAAAGACAGACATTTGAGGAAAGCAAACGTGATAGCTCATATCCTAAAACCTAGGGAGGGAAGAGAAAACTAAAACCAAAAACAAAAACAAATATGAGTTCAAGAGAACAAAGCAGTCTGCAAAACCACAGTATAGTATAGCGATCAGTGTTCATGTTAATGATTCAGTTCTCAAATAGGGGTTAAATTTCCTGAGGTCTATTAAGTCATTAACATGACAGACTCAAAGGACATGTCTACACAATTCGTAGAGAAAATAGGAAAAGACACAACTTCATTCAGAACAAGAAGGCCTTCAAATTAAGAGTAAATGATTTAAAGACAAGCCACTGACTCAGAGAAAATATTTGCAAAACTAATATCAGATAAAGGACTTGTACCCACAGTATACCAAAAATTCTTAAAATCCACCAAATAAGAAAAGGAACAACCTAATTAAAAAGTAGGCATAATACTGTAGAATTTTATGTAAATGGAACCCTGCTGTGCATGTACCCCCTTTGTGTCTGCATTATCTCACTCGTTGTTTGTGGTATTTATCTATGTAGTTGAATGTATCAGTAGTTTGTTCCTTTGTGAATTTTTCCATTTGCATATCACAACTCATCAATTTAGGGACACTTTGGTTTTCTTCAGTTGGGGGATAAGAATGCTATAGACATCAAAACAATTAAAAAATAAAAGGTAGGCATAAGATCTGAACAGACATTCAAGCCAAACCATATTAGAAGAGACAGAGAAGAATACTTTATAGGAGCCACAGTCTACAATATACATTTTTTTTAAAGTAACTGAGTTTGTATTCTTTATTCGCCAACTGACCAAACTTCAGAAGAAAAGTTTGGTCACATATGGTGCTAATGAAGGTGTGGAGAAACAAATCCGCTCATACAGTGATGGCAAGAGAAAAAACACGATGTGTGCTCTGTGAAGGGCAGTGCAACAATAGTCATCAAAATTACAAATGCACGTATCCTTTCTTAGACCCGGTGATTGTTTTCTGGGAATTTCACCTACAGGTATCCTCAGACATCTGCAGTAATGGAGTAAATAAGGAGATTATAATTGCAGCAATCTTTTTATAATAGCAAAAGATTGGAGCAACTAGATGCCTATCAGCAGGGAACAGCTTAAGTAAATAATGCCGCACCCCACACTGAAATAGCAAGCTGCCATTGCATAGAATGAGGAACTCTTATGTAGTGATGAAGACTGATGATCAAGATAGGAGATTTTAAAAAGCAAGGTGCACGACTGTGTCCTAGCATGTCACCTTTTGTGGGGAAAAATGCACGTGTACATATAGAATATCTGCAGAAGCAGATACCCCTTAAGCTGGTAGCATCCGTCAGGGATGGGGAAGTGGGAGGCTGGGGCACTGGGGCCGGAGGAAGACTTAATTATCAGTCTCTACTCTTTTGTTTCTGTTCTGGAAAAAAAGGTGATATAAAATAATTTAAAAATAAAGAAGGCAAAAGGGTATATAATACATTTGGGGATGCTTCCATTTACCCTTTTTTTAAACGTTGATCTTTAAAGTGTTGGTTAGCTCTAGTTATCTGGACAATTTAATTATGTAGAACACCTCATTTCCTGACGATGCTCGATGAATAAGGCAGTACTCTGGTTTGCTGACTTATGCACAATTACAAAGTTAACATTATCATCATAGCACAAAAGAGATTGGAATTTAGAACAAAGGCTGTGATACTTTTTAACAAGGCATGAAGGCAGAAGGAGAATGGATGAAGTGGAGAGAGTCGGTAACCCTCACACTGATTGAGGGATGAAGGCCTAATGAACAAAATCTATGAGCCTCTGTGAAGTGCGGTATTTCTGCATGTAATAGGCCAGGCTTCTGTTCCCAAAACGGCAAAGGCAGTTGCTGCCTTTGTAAGAGACGTTTTGTTAGTCGCCAGCGTTGACAGGGAGAGTAGCATTTTAGCGTTTGGTGCTTACAGGTGCTTTGGAGGGACTGCAGAGAAGGCAAGGGCATAATTTCTGGCCCCGGGAGAAGCCTGGCCCCATCTACTAGACACGGCTCAGGACTCGGGAATGCAAGCAAGGCATACTCATCACAGATAAACACAAGCAACATCTTTGAAAGAATAGAGAGCAGAAACTGACCATCAGGCTGATACAGATTGCAGAAATATCCTTCACCATGTTAAGGATGTTTCATATGGAAACTCAGGTTTCTTTTTTCAGCTATCTTGAAAAGTTGGAAAATCTAATGATACAGGGCCTGATTTTCTTGCATGTTAACACCCACTGGAGGTGAGCAGGGACTGTCCCCTTTATATGGGACATAAGCTTTATGTGGGGCAGTTAACCACGGTCCCCAGGGCTCCCTGGTACCTTACACCTGGTCTGTCCCTCTCAGCTACTTGCCTGGTCTCTGCAGGCATTGCAATTTGCAAGTCCTGGTCTAGAATCAGGAAAAATTAGTTTGGGAAAGTATCTCAGACGTAGGAGATTCTTGAGCAGACTTTGAGAAACAAGAGAGAGTGGCCTGGGGGATTGGGTGTGCAAGACATTTTAGAAGGAGGCTTCCTAGAAGACCAGACTGTTTCCTCTTGACCAAAAATTGGGCCAATCACAAGCTGTCTGTGCTTTAGAAAAATCCAGATGGTGTTGGCTGAGCAAGGTCTTCCCTCCTACTCTGTGCTAGGAACACTTTAGTGGACAAGACAGTTTTCTGTCACAAGCAGCTTATAGCCTACTCATGGAGGTAACCAGCCCACCGGAAAACACACTGCTACGTGTAGATTATAGTGAAAGGAACGGACAGAGTATTGTTGTCATAGAGGATTACAATGAAAGTGTCAGAGGGGAACGTGGAAGCTGAGGAAGGAATATGATCAAGATGTGAGGTGGAGGGAACAGCATGTGCGAAGGCCCTGTGGTGGGAGCACCCAGAGCATTCCCGAGACTGGGGGAGCATCCAGCATGTCCGGAGCACAGTGAGGAAAGAGGAAAGTGGCATGAGATGGTGCTGGAGGAGGAGGACCCTCTGAGTGAAGGCTAGAGGGGTTTTAAGGATAGGAATGACTTGAATCTACACATCAGTTACTTAAGAGATCAGCCTGGGAAAAGCAATGCAGGGCCACACAGAAGGAAGTCAGGAGGCGTGTACCATGGTGAGCCAAAGCACCTGGTATTGGCTTGTTTGCCCTTTCAGCTGCCCACGGTTGGCACCAGGGCCCTGTCATCAGCCCCTCCTGGTAGGACAGAGGTCCACCCCACTACTTTCTTTGGGGTATTTTCTTTTTTTCCATCTCTGCCCCTGGTGCTCGTGTTTTAAAATTTCCCTAGAACAGAATATGAAGGGAGTGGTGATTTCCTTTCTCTCTCCTTCCCTCCCCTGCAAGCTCCCCCCCCCCCCCCCCCCCCGCGCCCCACCATGCATATGCACACATCTGCAAATGTGTGCACACATGGGCATCTTCGGGTGCCTCAGGATGGCAGCGCAGGTGGAAGGGCTTTGCTTGGCTGGAGCGAGGCGGGCCAACCTGAGCTGGGCAGGAATGGACGGCAGTTAGGTAAAGCAGGGCTAATTGGTAGTGGGCCTTGAATTCCGAGAATGGAAGAGTTTTATTATGATTTGAGAGGCAGCTGGGAGCCTTTATGGGCATATGAGGAGGAGAGCAATGTGATCTAAGTGACACTGGAGGAAGATGATTCTCGATGATCTGTGTCCGATAGATGAGAGGGAACCCGTGCAGGCTGGAGGAGGGGGAGCTAACTGGGTCCAGGTGTGCAGTGATTACAGTTTGGACCAAAGGTGTGAGAAGAAGGGAGACAGAAGCAGAAATGCCAGGATTTAATGCTGGATGGGAGTGTCTCTGGGTGTGCGTTGGTGATAGGAGATGTGGGTGCAAAGATGAAGTGAAGAAACTGGGAACTTATTTGACAGTGACATGGGAACTAGGCATGGGTTTGAGGGGACAGCCAAGAGACATGCTTAACAGATCACTCAAAAGTCCCTTCTGTAGAAAGTCATCCCTTCCTCCCCCTGCCTTGGGTGCTTAATCACTTTCAGGTGTGTGTCCACGCCTATTCCTGTACCATGATGCTGTGTTGTAATATGTCTTTGTCTGTCTACACCTGCTGCTAGAATGCCAGCCTGGAAGACAGAGGCCCCAGTTCACTCTCTCTCTATTCCCAGTGCATAGTTAGCAGGGGCCTGGCCCATAGTAAGTGTACTCAACATGTTTTACTGAGGGAGTAAGTGAATGAATAGAAACTTTTCAGAGGCATGCCATTGACCCCAGCCACTGTGCAATGCTGTAAAACGTACACATTTTGTGGCAGCTGCAGCACCCCTTGAACAGTTGTGGAAATCAGGTTACAGCTGGGAGCCACACAAAGCCCCAGCCATTACAGCAACTGACAGGTGGTCATAGAAGGAGGGCTTGGCTCAGCAGACGGGAGGCTGGAGGAGTTAAGATACTGCTGGGGGAATTTGAGATCAAGTTGCAGGGTTGTTTAAACACCTTAGGGTTACAAATGGGCTTTCACCCTTTAAATCCCATCTGTAAATATGTAACCTTCAACTGTCTAAATAGCCCTCTTAGTGTTGTTAATTCCCAGGGTTGGTAGTGGCTGAAGGAACACTTATCCTGTACACTCTTACCCTGTTGCTTTCACTGGAATTACATTTGTGCTATAATGAAATCTGGAACTTGAAAAATACATAAAAATGAACTTTCCCCTACAACATTATGCCACCAACGAACGTCAAATTTTTAGACTTTCTAGATAACTACCTTTTATTCAGCTTTTACTGTGTGCTGAGCATTAATTTTATACACAAAAGGTAGTGGCCATAGGAAAGACTGTACACTCTCATCCTGTTGCTTTCACTGAAATTACATTTGTGTTACAATGAAATATGAAACCTGAAAGATACATAAAAATGAGCTTTCCCCTTTCACATTATGCCACCAACCAACATCAACCAAATTATTAGACTTTCTCGATAACTACATTGTAGTCAGCTTTTATTCTGTGCAGAGCATGAATTTTATACACATTACAGTGTTTAAAGTTTACAGCAAGTACATGAGATAGACACTTGTTCCCATCTTGTAGATAAGCAACCTTTGGCCCAGGGAAGTTACATTACTTGCCCACTGGGTGTGCGCTATTTTGAGCTCGTCATTTGGCCATGTAGTCTTCTAGCTGACAACGAGAAAGACAAGCCTGGGGAAGACAAGGAGAGGTGGGGCTTCAAGGAGAACAGAGAGTTGTCTTTCTGTAAATAGCACTAACAAAAGCCATTTGAGCAGCCCAGTCCCCTTAGAGAATGCACATAGAGGGAGACAGCAGAGTGTTTGAGATGGCTCTTTACAGTCGGTCCTCGGGAGATTCTTAGGGAAGAGGAAGAGGGCACAGCCAAAGGACCTTCCCAAGAAACAACTGGGAGTCACTGGAGTCCCTCTATAGCCTTAACACACTGTTAGCAGGCCCTCCACCTTCTGCCTCTATTTCTTTTAGCTATTCCTTCCCTAACCACCCACCACCCCCTATAGATAAACAGATTGGATGACAGCAATGTTTTCAATTCAGATGTTCATTTAGTTGGAACTTGGAGAAGTCTGAATATCAGTCTATCTAGACTGCAGTCTAGATGAGAGCATCACAGCTACTTCAGAAAAGGATGAGACATAGAAGGAGTATAATCGTGACAGTGGCGAAGGGGCATTTAATCTGCCTTCTGAGAAGCCAAGGAAACCCAGTGAATGGCACAAGGCTGCACTTGCGGGTGGTTTTTTTTGCCCAAGGATCTTGGAAAATTGCCATTGCCCAAGGCCACTCACGACAGCAACAGCAAAACAATGGAGGGCAAGAAGGTGAATCTGGAGGGCAAGAAGGTGTTACTCTCCAAATGGTGGCTGCAGAAATTCAATTGGTAGTTTTAAACCGAACTTTTCCAAAACTCAAAAGAGATGCAGGTTATATATTTGGTGAGAGCTATTTTGCTGATAATAGTAGAAGTGAAAAGATTCTGGGAGACAATTTAGTTCAAACTCTTCATTTTAAAGCCCAGAAAACTGATGTTCAGAAAGGAAAGCAACTTGGTCTTGGTTATACAACCAGACAATTGACATTCTGGGGCTCGAACCCAAGTTTCCTATATGTTTTGCTGGAATTTTCCCCCCAGGGGACATAGGAGAGTTATGACAAATAAAAACATTGTCTCAGCATGACCTTCAAGGCAGTAATTTTTTGGTTCCTTGTTTTTCCTTGAAGTCAAGGCAGCTCAGAGCAAAGTGGAACATTCTGGAAGCCTCGTCCTAGTTGGAAACACTTGGTCAATTAGGACTAAGTGTTGCTTCAGACCCTGCCCGTGTGCTGAGGGAGTTGGGTCTTTTATTTCTGTTAGTTTGGATGGTTAATGATGTGAATATATATCTAGTCAGTTCACTCAGCATTTATATCAGACCTGATGGACAGGGAGGCCTGGTGTGCTGCAATTCATGGGGTTGCAAAGAGTTGGACACGACTGAGCGACTGAACTGAACTGAGTGGGTAATATTACTTACTTGTTTCCTTACTGCCCATTGAAGGGTCAACAATTGCCAGTAACTTTTGCATGAGGAGAATTGCAAATTGTTCATGCAAGCATGGCATCTGCTTTATTTTTTTATTTTTCAAAAATATTTGTTTATTTGTTTTGGGCTGTTCTAGGTCTTCACTGCTGTGCTCAGGCTTTCTCTAGTTGCGGCAAGCGGGGGCTACTCTCTGGTTGCGTGGCAAGGGTGGCTTCTCATTGTGGTGGCTTCTCTTGATGTGGAGCACAGGCTCTAGGGCACACAGGCTTTTTAGTCATTGTGGAACATGGGCTCAGTAGCTGGGCACACTGGCTCAGTTGCCCTGTGCCGTGTGGGGTCTTCCCTGACCTGGGGTTAAACTGGTGTCCCCTCACTGCAAGATGGATTCTTAACCACTGGACCATCAGGGAAGCCCTTTTTTTAAAAATATCTATTTTATTTGGCCACACTTAGCTGCAGCACGCAAGAGCTTTGATCGTTTATCTTCATTGCAGGATGCGGGATCTTTAGTTGCTACGTGTGAACTCTTCGGCTGCAGCTTGTGGGGTCCTGACCAGGGATCACACCAGGGCCCCTGCATTGGGAGCTTGGAGTCTTACCCACTGGACCACCAGAGAAGTCCAAGCCTCGTTATTTTGAATGCTTTATATTTGCTTTACTTAGATTTGGAATAGTATACATGCCCCTGGCACACACACATCTCTTGTATTTTTCATCCTGGCATGTGGATTGAGTGTACCGTATAGAGTGAAAAATCACTTGATACATTCCATGCTTCCAGGTCTCTTTTCCCTGCCTCATTCTGGGAGGTCCCAAGCCAACCCTTCAATAGGGGACTGAACCCAGGCAGCCCAGAGACCTGTGACCAGGGGTTTCGAGATACATGGAGCCCTGTCAGTTACCCTGATCAGTGACCCACACTGTTCCCAGAGCTTTGTCCAAAGCAAAATGCCCCACCCTGCCTTTGATGACTCTCCAGCCAAGTAGACAATGGCTTCATTTTGCTAATAGTGACCTGGGTTGGGATTTCTCATTATTTTTATTTCCTGAGGGCCAACACATTCTGTGGGAATCAAACAAGAAAAGAGGGCAAGTTGATATGCAATTTTTCCAGCTTCTATTTTCCTTCCAGGTGCAAATTCCCTGGCTGGGGTCTACCTGGACAGCTCATAGGAATTTAGACCTGAGTGAAAGAGAAAACAGCTAGAGGGACCACCTGAAGACTCCAGGAGAAGGTGCTGCCCAGGAATCACAAAGCTCTGCGTGGAGGGGGCTTATTAGAGCTTCGCCTTCTTTCAGGTGACTCTGAAACTGTTCTTCCCAGCCCTCCTCTCAAATCCTTTCCCTTTACCCTCTGGCAAGGACTTCCTGGCATGGAATGTTCTCTGTTATCCTAGAAACAGGTCAGAGCTTCTTTTCATCCTGGATACAAATCTGCATGGTTTAAAAAATAAATCAAAAAACGGCTCATTGGAACAGACTTTCCAAAAGGCACTCTGGCAATATGTATCAAAAGTCAAAGGCAATTATATTCTGGGGGATTTATCTTAAAGGAACAATCAGATCTCTACATAGTGCTCTAAGTACTAGATGTTCATCAGAGTGGTGTTTACATGAAAGCAATGGGATTCCAGAATTTCTAGAGTAGGGTCAGGCAGCATCTCTCCCACCAGAGGGGCATTTGCACCCACTTATTTCAGAGGCTGAACACAAGGCTAAACAAAGCACTGAAGAGCTTCTTGAGGATAAACTATTTGAAACATTGGCCTTTTGTTGAGGTTCAGACATATCAGGTATGTGGTGAGTGTGGCCCCAGTGGAAATGAGACTGGGGGTATCCTAGGATGAATTTTATCATAGAGAATAAAGCAAGCCAGACTGAGCCAAAGGGCCTAGTCTTGGAAGGAAGCAGTGTGGTAAACACAGCATGTTGGCTGATGCCAGTACTTGAACCAGTTCCTTTACTAGTGACTGACCATTCTGGCTTGTAGGGGACTGGGAGCTTCCTGGAACATGGGAATTGTGTTACTAAAATCAGGAATGTCCCTGCAAAGTGGAATGGTGGGTCATCCTCCTCCTACTAGGGAAGTGGGGTGGGCACTCAGAGAGAGAAGCTATGCAAGAACCAGAGTGTGTGTCACTCACACTAGACAGTCAGGCTTTGAGCAATCTTGCTATGGGACCCTAGCTGATCATAGTATATATACACGCTCCATCTTACTTTCAGGAGTGGTAGAGCAATAAAGTCAATTTTCAAGTGCATTGATGGTATTTTGGTTATGTTGACATTTGAAATAACAGATCTTCAGGACATGGTGATGACTTGGTAAGACAACAGGAGCAAAGTTCAACTTGAAGCGTATCCCTGTGGAACTTTCAGGCATGGAGTGAATCTGTTGGCCATGGAGACAAGCAGTAGCCAGGAATGACCCGCTGACACAATGAGCACTCTGTAGACTCTGAAAGCAAAAGTGTTAGTCACTCAGTCATGCCCAACTCTTTGTGACCCCAGGGACTATAGACCGCCGGGCTCCTCTGTCCTGGAATTCTCCAGGCAAGAATACTGGAGTGGGTTGCCATTCCTTTCTCCAGGGGATCTTCCTGACCCAGGGATCGAATCCAGGTCTCCTGCACTGCAGGCAGATTCTTTTACTGTCTGAGCCACCAGGGAAGCCCCCTATAGACTCTGGGAAGTATTTAAAGAGGAAGACTTTGAAAACCATGAGAGTTGAGACCCTAGGGCTACTAAATTTTGGAAATCAATGTTAATGAGACTGTATTTGTACTCACTGGCTAGTAGAGCCTGAGATATTCATATCACATTTATGAGTAAAAAATTAAAACAGTCTGATAATAGAAAATTGATTAAATTATGGTATTTATTAGTCATTTGGAATGGAGATATGAATATATTTATAGACATGCAAAGAGGGTCACAGTATTATTGAGCAGAATAAAATCAGTATGTAAAATATAGCCTATTTTATTACAGGATGTCTACATTTTTAATTTAGATGCATGTACATGAACAACCAAAAGAGTCTAGAAGATTAACAATGAAATAGACTCTGGATAGTAGGATTTTAGGTCAGTTACAGCATTTCTCAATTTTATAATTTTTCTAAAAGAGCATACATAACCTATGTTACACACACATACACACACACTTAAACCTCCTGCACATGCCAGACAGAGGCAGTTTCCTAAAACCTTTTTATAGAACAGGCATCATGTCTACAACTTTAAGATGTGTTCAGATTGAGCACTGACACCTTGGCTATTATACAGAGCATGTCAGGAGGAGGCAATGGCACCCCACTCCAGTATTCTCGCCTGGAAAGTCCCATGGATGGAGGAGCCTGGTAGGCTGCAGCCCATGGGGTCGCTAAGAGTCGGACACGACTGAGCAACTTCCCTTTCACTTTTCACTTTCATGCATTGGAGAAGGAAATGGCAACCCACTCCAGTGTTCTTGCCTGGAGAATCCCAGGGACAGGGGAGCCTGGTGGGCTGCCGTCTATGGGGTCGCACAGAGTTGGACACGACTGAAGCGACTTAGCAGCAGCAGCAGAGCATGTTACCTTTAGGCCTGAACTAAGAAGTATATGGATTTTGAGGCGCTAAGGGAAACAAAAGCATATTTAAAGTTCTCGTGACCATCTAGGTTCAGAAATTGGGGAATAAAGAAGTTAAAACTCTTCTTGCATTTCACTGGCCAAGGTTTTTTCCCCGCCCCAATATTTCTTGAGCCCCAGGCCTGGTGAGCTGGGAGAGGAGGCAGCACATGACAGAGGCCTAACCAGACTGAGGGGTGGCGGGGGGCTCTGGGCAATTTGCCTGAGAAGAGTATGGGCTGGGGAGGGGCCGCTGCAGGCTCTGCTTGGACAGGAGCCCTCCGTCTGTCATCTCAGAGCCTGGCAAGGAATGGGCAGGAAGCAGGCCCTCACTATGGGCTTGTTGCATTCATTACACAATACCAACAGCCACCAGATGCCAGGGGAGCTTTATTGTGCTTTCTAGCTCAGGATTTTGCCAGACACTTTATATAAACATATATACCCCCCATTTTAAAGATAGAAAAAGTGGGGCTCCACGTGGCTTAGTAACTTCACTGCCATTCTGCAGTGGTATTTGTTATCCTAGATTTGACATCCCTTTGTGTTCCCAGCCTGAAGAAGTAACCAAAGTGGGGTAGCAGAGTAGCTGCTCTGGGAAAGGACGCCATGCTGGCATCATGTGCTCGGACACTGTGCAATGCTTGCTAATGGCCCAGACAGTGGAAATTGGAGGACTCAGAAGCTCCTCCTCTTGTCATCTGTAACATGCCTTTACTCTTGATGAGCAGAATGCCGAGAGCTTGGAATTGCATACTTAACTGAAGCTCATCCAAACCTCTTTGGTCTGGATCATGGCCTGGAAATCAGACTCTTGCTGAGAGTTTGTAGTTCAATCAAGTCAAAAAATTACATGAATCTCAGTTTTTTAAATACATCTTTTTTCAGTATGATTGAAGAATTACTTCAGTCTTCAGTTTCTGCTAGTTAGCCCACATTTCTCCATTCCTCACCTATCATCCAGAAGTACACAGAAATCTGTCCTAAAAGACTTCACTGTATTGAAGCTGCTAAGGAAAGGACATTTGCTTAAAATACTCGATCCATCGGAGTTTTAAAAGAGTTAGACTGACTTCACTCCATGGAAGTATAGAGAATTTTTAATTAAAGTTGTGCCCACTGAATTCTTTAAAATATGATACCATTTGTAAAAGCTACAAATTAGAACACAGTAACTCCTTAAAGTAAAACAGTGCTCCATAAAAAAGATGGGACGGGAGGAAAGGAGGGAAGAAGAAGTGTAGTCAATCATATAAGTAGTGGCACCTGTTACAACTTTAGATCACTAAATTTAGGTAGTAAATCATGTGAAAAGTCATCTTCTGTGTATAAACGAAGAGGGGGAAAGGGATATAAAACATAAGAGTACTCAAATAATTTACATTCTCAAAGTGATGGGGGTTTCTGGAAATATCAGTAAACACAGGCATGCTCTTCAGAAGGATGGACCTCAGTGCAAACAACTGTCTTTTTGATGACCTGATGCCGTAAAGAAACTTAAGAGCTGGAAGCAGCAGTCCAGAAATCATACACTTTTAAATCCAGGTATTTCTCATCTTTTTTGTTGTGGTATCTAAGGCAACTTTGAAGGGAATTCAGTTCCTCAGGCATCCCAAAACTGCAAACTTGCCTCTAGTTGTTAAGCTCTCTGAATATGCATGAACCTCACCCATATTTACTTAGGCCAATTCCTCCCTCCTCTTACTGCCCTCTCTGTATATTTTTTCTGTCTTTTAAAATTAACATGTCCCTGTAGAAAAGCATCAGGTCTTCTCTTGCCCCGAATTCAAATTCTTCAGGGTTCTCAGAGTATTGGAACAAGCACATATCCTAGTACTGAGCTATGCCCACCTCTTCTTTCACAGGTGAGGAAATGGATAAGAGTAGTTAAGAGATGTATCTACAGTCATGGAATGATTTTCTGCAAATTAAAGAATAGTATGGTCTACATAGAATGACTGGTCTTTGAAATAACACAGACTGCATACAAGTCCCAGACCTATCCTTTGCCCTGTAGCCTTAGGCAGATCCATATAATCACAGTCTCTACAATGCCATCTGTAAAATGGGGATAATAAAATATATATTAAGGGTTGTTATGTGGACTAAATGAGAGCTAGAGAATGTCCGGCCTATGATAGGCTTTCCATAAATGTCAACTTCCTTTCTTTAAAAAGACAAGGCATCAAAAGAAGTAAAATATTTAAGAGATTAAAATGGCCAAAATTCCTAATTTATTTTTAGCCACACATAAATGAGGCAAAATTTCTATTCTGAACTGATTTCTGTAATTCTTATCATTTTCTAAAACTGTATATCTCCACAGGAATGTCCTAAAAATATTTCCACCAATGTCAGAACCTAGGATTCTTGTGCTTCCTTTTAGAGCCTGGAAAGTGCTTTTCCCTGGCACTGGGAGGAGGCAGGGACCTCCTTGACACTGGCCTGTGTTACACAGGACATAGCTCAAGATTCAGAGAATGGTCTCCTGATAAGATTCACATAGTAATCATAGAAAATCAGGCTAAACACTTGGTAGAATCAGGAAAATTATAAGACTGATGTACTGACGTGAATATGAACCATAGCCTGTTCTTCAAAGTGAGAAAGACAAAAAGAAAGATACTGGCAACTGTCACCCTGTAAACACCTTATCCAGCCATAATAATTGTGTGTGTGTATGTGTGTGTGTGTCCGTCTGTGTGTTTAAGTATCAGGAAAGTCATGATATCAGGAACAATAAGTAGCTTAGGCTTCAAAGAAACAAATCATGCCAGCACAATAGCTTTTTTTTTTTTTTTTGACAGAGTTATGAATAGATGAAGGGGAAATGTAAGAGATGTAATATATCTTATGTTGGTAAAGATTTGATATGTCTCAGGAAATTTTATTTGCAAAATTAGCTACAAGATCATAAAGAAAGGTTATTGATAAATTGCAAAATATCTAGTTGTAGGAAGGTGCAGAGATGGCTGTCGGGGATGGTCTAATTTAACGCCTTCATCATTAATTTGGATGAGGGAGTGAGTGTCTCTTCGTGTTCATGAAAATTGCAGGTTATACTAAATCAGGACGTGGTGTGAACACTGATCAGCCAGAGACTGACACAAAGAGGTCCCCAAAGAAGGACAAATTGGACAGAAGCAGGAGCCCAGGGAGAAAAACAGCATTTTTAGGTCTGTTTTGATTTACCTTTTCTTATAGTGAACAGAAATGAGAACTTTATAGCAAAGTAGAGCCACACAGACGTAGAGGAGAAGATGGACAACAGAAAGGCATCTGTTAGATGCTGTCGTGGGTCCTCACATTTGCTGGGCACCTGCTGTGTGCCAAGTTCTGAATTTGGACTTCACCTTGTTAGCAGGTGCCCAGAGGAAGCTCAGAGATATTGATATTGAGGATCCCTTCACAGAGGAGAAACTGGTTCTGTGTAATCTAGTCATTACTCACTAAATATAATTAGACATAAACTGAACATCCTTGACTGCTTGGAGCTTGAATTCTATAGATGTGCATTTTATCTGTAAGTCTATGGTCCACTTTGAGTCATTTTGTAAACGGTATGGATCACGATGAAATTTATTTTGCGTAGGGACATCCAGTATTGTCTGTTGAAAAGACTATCATTTCTTCCTGAATTGCCTTTGCACCTTTGTCAAAAAACAGTTGTCACGTATGTGTGAGTCTGCTTCTGGAATCTTCATCTGTTCCATTGATCTGTGTGTTTATTCTTTTGCCGGTAACTCGCTGTCTTGATTACTGTAGCTTATCGTAATCCTTGGGATCAGCCAGTGTGAGTCCTGCAGCTTTCTTCCTTTCCAAAATTGTTTCGGCCAGTTTAGTTCCTTTCTTCTTTCATATAAATATTACAAACAACTTACCAATATTAGCAAAACATCTTCCTGGGATTTTCACTACGATTTCTTTGGATTTGTAAATCAGTTTGGGGATAATTGACCTGTTAACAATATTGACACAATCTGTGAATACAGTGTCTCTCTCCATTTCTTTAAGTTTCTTTGATTTCTCTCATGTTTTGTAGTTTTCAAGATATGGATCCTGTACTTAGTGCTCTTGCAAATTATGTTGCTATTTTTAACTTCAAATTCTAAATTTTACTGCTTACATACAAAAATATAATTTTTGCATATTGGCCATGTACCTTGCAGCCTTGCTGAACTGAGTTATCAGTTTTAGGACCTCTGTTATATTGTCCACATAGGCAATTATGTCATCTGTGAGAGAATTTTATCTCTTCTTTTCCAATCTGTATGCCTTTTATTTCTTTTTATTGCCTTATTGTCCTGGATAGGACTTCAAGTATAATGTTGAAGAGAAATGATTAGAAAACAATTTTTTGCCTTGTTCCCCACATTGGGGGAAAGTATTCGGTCTTCATATATGATGTTAGCCTTCAACTCCGAGAAGAATGCCCTTTATCTTAAGACAGTTTTCCTCTATTCCTAGTTTGCTGAGAAGTTTTAATCATGGATGGATGTTGAATTTGGTCAAGAAAGTTTTGCATTCATTTTGAAATCAGTGTAGTAGACCTTTGGATATTTTCCCACAGCTCTTCTACACTCTATTCCATTTGCTTATTTACCATTGTTGTTATTCAGTTGCTCAGTTGCATCCGACTCTTTGTGACCCCATGGACTGCAGCACACCAGGCTTCCCTGTCCTTCACCATCTCCCGGAGTTGGCCCAAACTCATGTCCATTGAGTCAGTGATGCCATCCTTATTTACTGTGGCTTCTTCATTTTAAGCATTCCCATGCGACCTTTGCTTATGGTTTTAATTTCTTTGCTGAAATTACCCACCTTATTCTTGTATATTGTACTCCTTCCCAGTTTTAGAGTCTTTAACATATTAATAACAGTTGTTTCGAATCTCTTGTCTGAAAGTTCCAACATCTGCGTATCTGAGTCTGTTTCCGTTGTTTGCTTTGCCTCTTTGCAGTGTGTTGTTTTTACTTGCTTCTTCATCTGCCTCATTTTGTTGTTGTTGTTGAAAGCTGGACATCTTGTGTAGCACAGTTGAGACTGAGATAAATACTCTTTCTGTCTGTAAATGGGCATATCTCTCCTACTGATGCCTTTAGTGTGTGGTTTTGAATCAGTCTACTGATGAGTTGAGATGTATTTAGGGTTGCTATGGCTACCCATAGTGCACCAAAGGCTTCAATTTACTCTTGTAATGACGTGTTTAAGATGGGGACCGGTTCAGTATGGGGTATTTTTCAGGGCCTGCTTCACTCTGAGCATCAGGTCTTGGTTTTCTGCTGCATCTGAGAGAGTCTCTTCCCATGCTGCCATAGTTCTCCCGGCAGAGTTCCACTGGGGCTTGTTACTTGTTACTGGTGATGGTGACAGGGGCATTCTCTATTGTTCAGACTTAGCCAGTCACTGTGTCCCTGAGTCTCATGGGTTTTCACTGCCTTCTCAACACTACGACCCCTTCCTGATGTTTAGAGGTTTGTTTTTTTCTATTTTCTTCCCCAGCTGCAGTGGGTTTTCACCAGTACCTAAGAGTGACAGTATTTGTTGCCTTTCTTCCCATAGTATAAGGCTTATTCTATAAGATCGAGGAGAAGAGATTCTTTCCCCGAGTCCTACCGTTCACCTCCCACAAACATGCACTTCCAAGGATGCTTTCTCAAGACCCTCATCATCATTTTTTTTGAGCATCTGCTAAAGTTAGTGGGAAAGAGAATACAAGTGGGTGGAAATCTAAAGTCATTGGCAGTTCTATATTCTCTGTGTTACTTGCCTACACTCAGCCTTTGCTAGCCTCACTAATTTGTTAACAATTTCACCCAATGTCTTCTACCAGTGTCCAGCTGCATCTGTCCCAGGTGAGAAAGTGTCCTCACATCATCTCTTTGTGGGCATCTGTCATTTGTTAGCTCTTTTAGAGGGTAAAGTGATGCTGCTGTGGATTTGCTGTTTGTCTAGTTTTCGTGTGCATATTGATGCTGTTGCTATTGTTGTTTGTGTAGGGATGAGTATGATGCTATTTCTAGCTTTCTGCATTCCCCAGATGGACTAGAAAGTATCTGTTTGCTTTTGATAAGACAATCAGAGATCTTCCCAGTGCTGGGGACCAGATGTTATTCTCTTCACTCTGATGGAGAACAGAAAAAATGTACTCCCCTTGAAGGTAAAATGATACCGACCTTCTGTGTTTATTTGAATCTTTTGATATTTGCTACAGAGTTAATTTTGGATATTTTCCCATTCTCCTCATCAAGTCAATAAAACCCTTAGAAGTTCTCTTGTGTTGAGAGGGTATGTGAATTACTTCATTACAAATTTATTTACCCTTGGTAACACTTCACAGAATCTTTTCTAAACCACCTTTCCCATTTCCCATTTCCCATTTCAAAAGTATAAAGCCAACAGGCTATTCCATTATTTCAAAAAAGAAAAGAAATCATTCACTTAGTAGCATGTCAGATGAAAGGGACATTGAATAGTGGCATCATTCTGCACATATGAAAAGCCAAGTCTGCACCTGTCATGACTATGGGATGAGGCATGAATATTCTATACATTTCTGATTAATCAAAATCCATGCAAAAGTATCACTTAGATCAGAAGAGTCAGAACTGATTAAACCATGTTTAGCTTATCAGTATTGTCCGGGTATCACGCAGATTAGAATAGAAGCCAGTGTGATAGTGTGGGAACAAAGGCCCTGTCAACCTGACACTGTTTTAAACACAGAAACAAATGGGATCTTGCAAACCAATTCTGATTAACTCAACCTGACTCCACCTCGAAAAACATAATGGTTTTATATTTTTATGATTTTAATACGGTTATCAGCGCATCTCTTCTCTTCTAAGGTATCTAGACATATAATCTTCAGGTGTTGGGAAATAACATCTTCAATCTGAGAATAACAAGGCCTGCAGTATGCCAGCCACATACAAGAAACTACAGGGCAAGCCTGTTTCTGGTGTGATTAAAAGCACACTTGAAAGGATCTCTTTGCATGTGGAACTTTCCTGGGTAAAGGATAGGGAGCTTCTTTGTCTTCAAAGAGCTTCAAAGGATATACGGGAAAAAAGCGTGTGGAGACTGGAGAAGCAGATGTACGAGGTAAGGAAAGGATTAACGTTTTATGCTCAGATAACATGTAGTATCTATAGCCCTTACTCCTTGGCTCCATCCTCCAAAAGAAGCCATTCAGGTAGAATGGGGTAGAACAAAGCCCACCTTGACCTCTCCCATTGCTACTGTGCTGGGCAGGCTGAAGATTTTGGATAACTGAGTGGTCATGGCTGGGGACTGAGGATGCAAAGGTGGGCCTTAAGTGAGGGCGACTGCAGGGACCAGTCTTCCCAGCTTGGCCTCAGGGGCACTGCAGTGGGCAGAAGTGGCATGTGGCCTCTGCATGATGGAGCACACAGTGTAAACCACTTCTCTGTCATGCCTCTTACTGTCCCATTCCCCACCTGAGGATTAAACCTTGTATGTTCTGAGAGGCAGGAAGGAAAGTCACATAGCCATAAACACAATCCTGCTCTTCCTCTCTGTTTTCTCTCTCCTGAAATCCAGGCCCACCCATTTGGTTCCTGCAGCCCACTCCTCTGGGACCTCAGCAGCCTCTACTCCTTCTTCCTCCGTGATGCACGTCAGCATCGGGGACATAGAAGCAGCTGCCTGTCCTCCACCCTGGTGGGCAGAGGGTGAGGTGGTGAGCTGTTTCAGTAGGACTGTGTACCTTTTAGTAAGAGTCCACCTATGGCAAAAGTTAAAAATGCTTTCAATAAAGACACTCTAATTTTTTAAGAAGAGAATAGCTCTGGGGGCAACACAAATTTTAAAATCCACAACTTGTTCCATTCCAAGCCAATTACCAATCAGGGCAACAAGGAATTTCTAGGTTTCCACAACCTCCATATCACAACAGCTTTCACCAAACTAGTCAAGATGGAATATTCTTACCTGATATCCCTTCTCTCTTTTTAATTAACTCAACCACTCCCCTTTCGAATTCACCTTTCTTAACAAGCTTTATTACAAAGTCAGTGTTCAGGCTTCTCATTCAAAACTTATTTACCATTCTCAGGAATACTCATCTATTTGAATTATACTGAAATTCCACTTTGATAAATCCACCCGGGAAAATAAGACATTTTCTTACCTCAAATTCTCTAGGTAAGAGATCCTATTCTTATTCTAGAGTTCGCTTACACTGTATCCTATTTTCATCCTAAGTAGATGAAAACATGCTTTAATACTGTTTCTGTAACATCAACTAAATCTCTGGTCCATTTTCCAGAAGGTGAGGGGAGGTAAAAAGTGAACTTATAAATGGGTAGTGATGAAATTGGTACACATGAAAAGATCAATAATTTCTAATGTTAAAAAATTCTTGCTTAAATATTGCTTTAAAAATTATCTCACCAAAATTAATTAGGGATCTTTAGAGTAAGAAATTTAGGGAATTCTCCTGGCAGTCCAGTGATAAGGACTTCACAGTCTCACTGCCAAGGGCCCAGGTCCAGTCCCTGGTTGGGGAACTAAAATCCCATAAGCCATGGGGTATGGCCAAAAAAAAAAAAAAAAGAAAGAAATTTAAGTAGTTGACAGAAAATCAGGAGGCAGGGGTAGGGGAGGTGGAGGGGATAGGGGAAAAGATGAGCATGAAGGTTGTGACACAAGAAATTAGTTTGAAGTTTTGTATCTTATGTGTACCAGCAGTAACAAAGCAAATGGACTAACATAAAATATATGTGTCAGGATTGAGAATGCATGGGTCTTGCATGAAATCATGAACATAAAGTAGAATTCAAGTATTATGTCTTAGTGTGAAAAGGTTGCCATGCTATAGCAAGAAATGTCATTTGCTTAGTGAGTAGAGAGGTCCCCTTTGGAGACCATCATTTCAGTTTCATACAGAAGTTAAACACGAGTCTGTTTTCTATTCGATATAGTGGACGTTGGGTGTGCCTGCCCAGCCTCCAGCTCTGCTTGCTCTGAGATTGCTCAGGCATCCTCCAGCCCTCCGTGTACCCAATCTGACTTCGAGGAACCTGACCCCATGCATCCAGGAGTGAGCCTGATTGGAGAGGTTCATCCTGTTCCTGCAGACCATGGTCAGCAAAGCTTTCCTATAAAGGGCCAGGTAGTAAACACATGAGGCTTTGTGATCAGACAGGCTCTGCTGCAACTTCTAATGCCACTGTAGCATGAAAGCAGAGCAGACAATGCAAAGATGAGTGGACACCGCTGAGTTCCAAGAAAACTTTGTGGCCACTAAAATCTTCATTTCATATAATTTTCACACTATGAAATATTCTCTTTTGATTTTTTGCAGCCATTTAAAAATGTAAAAACCAGGTTTAACTAGAAGTCTATACCAAGAGAGATACTGGATGAAATTTGGCTTTTGAGCTAAAGTCTGCTGACTTTTGCTCTAGCAACCAGTGTTGTCCAACAGTATTTTCTGAGATGGTAAGTTGATCACATGTGGCTACCAAGCACTTGAAACGTGTCCAGTATGACTGAGGAATTGAATTTTTAATTTTATTTAACTTTAATCATTTAAATGTAGACAATCACCTTTAGAGAGTATGCTGCTGCTGCTGCTGCTGCTGCTGCTAAGTCGCTTCAGTTGTGTCCGACTCTGTGTGACCCCATAGATGGCAGCCCACTAGGCTCCCCCGTCCCTGGGGATTCTCCAGGCAAGAACACTGAAATGGGTTGCCATTTCCTTCTCCAATGCATGAGAGTGAAAAGTGAAAGTGAAGTCACTCAGTTGTGTTCGACTGTTAGCGACCCCATGGACTGTAGCCCACCAGGCTCCTCCATCCATGGGATTTTCCAGGCAAGAGTACTGGAGTGGGGTGCCATTGCCAACTCTCTATTTTTTTGATATTTGACTTCTGATACCCTTTAAGCCTCATCATTTACCCCAGATCTACGCCTGCCCCGAAGAAAGCCTCCGTGCTCCCTCTTTGGGCACTGATGGATGATTCAAACCAAATAGACTCCTGCTCACACCATGTAATGCTCCTACTGGCCCCACCCCTGACTGTAATAAGCAATCAGGCCAGCCTCTTATCCCTGTACTCTCAAGCTGTCTCAACTCTGTTACAGAGGGCTGCCCTGCTCTCTCTAGAGACCTCAGTCATGTAAGTTATGAAACTTCATATCCTTGGTATATGTATATGGCATCATTCTCAATACAACCAAATTTTAAGCGAGGGTCCATCTGCCTCTGCAGGCAACCATAAGAGTGAGTCTTCATTATACTGGACAATACAGCTCAGAGAGTCGTTTATTCAGGGAAGTGACTCAGTTTGGATTTGGGCTGCTGAGAACACAGGGAGTTGGTTAGGGACGTCTAGGAAATTTCTTTTCAATTATTTGGAAATAATCCTCTGCCTTTGACTCAATGTACATGTGGAATTCTGTACTCTATTTTCTGCTGGCATCTATGTTTTCACCTAGAAAGTGAACAAGCCTTAGAGAATGAAATTGATCCTGTGATAGGATAGTGGATCTTTAATGCCAATATTGAACTTCTGGATCAGCCCCTTCCTGAGGCTGTCCTCTCAGCTTCCAGGATGTGAGCCAACATATTTCTCAATCAGGTTTCTGTTAATTACAGAAAGCATTCTAACATATATCATTGATTCTAAAAAGTACAATTTCCCCCTCAATTTTAAAATCTCTAAAACTAGAATGAGTCTTATAATCTACAGCATGACATAATATACCTGGTAGAATCTTTTTATTTCTTTGCAGTACACAAAGTAGTGGTGTGTTTTATAATGGTGGGATCTTAGATCTGATGAAATACTTTAGATTTGATGATTAAGTTAGGCTTTGAGATTTTCTGCCTTTCTCTCTTTTTTTTGTAATTATGCTTATTTAACTTTTTGAGTAAGATTTTCTTCTAAGATAATCTTGTCTTCAAATTTATATATCCCCCAGCATTATGAAACAGCATTTTCATGTTAGCATATCTTCAGAGCATGCCTAACTGAATTTTAGTACCAGGATAAGATTTTATTACTGGAAGAATACATTCTGCTTTGTGAACTAAAGGCAACGTACAAAACATCATTCAAAATTGGAAAGATCATTTGGGAATATCAACTAAATTAAAAAATATTATTAAGGGGCTGACATATTCTAGCAATACTCAGGCGCTAAGTGAACTGGCCTTGGATAAAATGAAAAAGAGGGTATCTGCTTAATTGTATGCTTGATGCACTCCATTGTCCCTGGCTACTGAAGAGCAGCTTAACTCTGAATTACATTTTTGTTATTAGATTTTTAACATTCTTTTTGTTTTATTGTGAAAATCCAGCATAATGCAAGCATATTATTATGAGTTTTTAGTCAAGAGCCACCAAGCACTGCCGTTACATCAAACGTATTGAAATCCAAGATAAACACCCACATTCATGAGCCAAAACCCCCAATTCACATTGAATTCTCTTACTGCAAATATCCCCCCCTACTCCACCCCCAAATCTCTCTCAAAATGGAAATAAGAAACTGTAATGAAAAATAAAGTTCCACTTCATAATTTCAACAAAAAAGATAAAATGCCTAGGAAAGTATGTGACTGTTTGCAGAACACTACGAAAATTTGAGATATGTAAAAGAAGTCTTAAATCAATTGATATAGTGTTTTTGCACTGGAAAAGTGATGCCAGTATTGCAGAAAATTCTTAGTAGTTGTATGAAGTCCTCTTGGAAATACTAGATAGGGAGAGGAGAGTCTGACAAAATAATTTTAAAAATAAAAGGCATAGATAGCCAAGAATATATTTAAAGTAAAAACTAACAAAAGAGAACTTGCCCCACCAGATAATGCAACTTCAGTAATTAAAGCAGTGTACTACTGACAGAAGAATTGGCAGGCAGATCCACGTAATGGATTTGATGGCCCAGAAATCGACCCCAGTATAGATGCAGACTTAGGATATATTAACGATGGTATCACAAATCAGTGAGAAAAAGATTCATTATTGAAAAAATGGTTCTGGGACAGATGGTTAACTATTGGAAGAAACAAAGTTAAATTATCAGTCTAAAATAAATTGCCATGAGTGACCTTTAACCTATTAAATGCTAGAGGTAGATATAGGGTGAAATGTCCTCTTTAAGCATAAGTTATTGAGAGGAAATCACAAAGGAAATCATTAAAAGGTGAAGCACATGTCTCTACTTCCTCTATGGTCCCCTGGAAGTGATAAAAATAGTAGTTTGAAAGAATCAAATCTTCCAATTTGTTGGCTTTTCAGTTTGATCAACTTTTTATCTGTTAGGATGAAGTGGCACCTTCCAGGCTTCTTACATGCAGAACTAGAGAATGGAGGTCTAAAGCCAAAATTTTAAAGTACAGGTTTTTAACCTGACTTCAATTAATGGGCTTGTTAATCCCCTGATTTCCTTTCCAAGACACACTGGCAATAGAGATGGAGTGGCTTCCATTGGAAACTAGCTGAACAATGAAATTAAGAAAACCAGGGAGCAGGAAGTAGACAAGGAACTTCAGAGCTTACTGGAAAGATGTTATAAAAGCCACAGAAGATGTGGCCGTTTTGGTCAAGACGGTGTCTAGCTAAATGGTTCTCATGGAAACCAATTGTACTGGTTGCATGAGAAATAGCTAAAGGGACCAGGAAGAGAGCAGCTTGATCCTGACAGGTAGCTGCTAATTAGCAATCAAAACTTAATTGAGATTAACAGCTGTTTTTCTAGTACGGTTACTAACAGGGAGGCAGAAATGGTATGAAGATCATCCAAGCTCTGTAAGCTGCGTTTTAGTATCAGAAAGCTACGAGAATAGAGCTATGTGCCAAGCAAGCAGGGAGATGAAAGCAGGCCATGAACACAGAGCTTAGCTGACAGGCCAAAGAGGGCTGGATCCAGAGGACCAATTAGGCTGTCTACAGGGGTGCTGGAGGCAGATTAAAGGGGCAGGATGCAAACAGCAATAGAGAGTCTGTGCACTGGCTGGTGTGGCTGAGTGACTGCCTGCTTCTCCTGGAGGGAAGGGCACCGGGTGCAGCAATCTTAGCTAGCAGCTGTGCCCTCGGGTTAGGCTGGAAATTCTCTCACGCACACTCTCTGAGCACCTTCCCAGCAATAGTCCAGGCTGTAGAAATATCTATTGTGTGGAGACCTGGCCGCCCCATGGGGCTGAACCTGGTGACATATCCACCAGGTAAAACACATTGAATGGTCAGTCTCTCTCTCTTTGAAATCCTTTCAGTGGATTTTCCTTTTCTGGGACAGTCTCAGCCTAGTGACTCTGAATGGGCTTCTTAATTAGCACCACTAGTAGAACCAGTGGCTGCCACCAGAAGTATGTCACAGGACCCAGGAGGAACTAAAACACCGGGCAGGACCCAATCAGCGTGGGTTAAAGCTGTTAGACACCTTGCTGCCCGGGCCAGTGGCACCTGTTAAACACTAAAGGAATATGGTACGGTACCTCCTATGTGCCTGGCGTTGGTCTCAGTGCTGATGTATAGTAACGCATGTAATCCTATGCCTCTGTGAGGTATTGTGCACTGCGGTCATCTCCATTTTACAGATGCGAAAGTTGAGGGAGAGGGACTAAGAAATGTGACCTGGTTTCACAGCTCTAAGTGACAGAGGTAGGATTTGAACCTATGCAGTCTGGCTCCAAAGTCTACACTCGTAACCACTAGGCTGCAGTCTGCAGCCTCACAGTGCTGTCCCCACATAGAACCTCATTAGAAATGCAGAAGTTCAGGCCCTGCCCTGGACCTACTGAATTACGTGCTACATTTAATAAGATGCCCAGGTGAATCCCAAGCATATTAAGGCTTCAGAGACACTGTGTTATGCTATATGCCCTCGTGCAGATGAGTCTTATATGTATATTTATACTTAATTAATAGTAAAAACATAAAAGAAAGAAAGTGAAGTCGTTCAGTCGTGTCCGACTCTTTGTGACCCCATGGACTGTAGCCTACCAGGCTCCTCCGTCCATGGGATTTTCCAGGCAAGAGTACTGGAGTGGGTCACCATTTTCTTCTCCAGGGCATCTTCCTGACCCAGGGATTGAACCCAGGTCTCCCGCACTGCAGGCAGAGGCTTTAACCTCTGAGCCACCAGGGAAGCCCAAACTGCTCCTCAATAACAAGGGCACACTGCAGGTAGGCCAACAGGATAAACAAGGGGAGGAAATGTCCTCTGTTGAACACTTTTCTCTCTCCACCAGGCCTGTTTTTCCTAACTGCGGCCTCATTCGCTGAATAAGAGTTATTTTTCTTCTGACTCTCTCTGCCACAGGCCATTTTCACAACCTGTAATTCCTTTTGTTTCAGCAAATATTCACTACATTTTAAGTGATAATTGCCTCTTTCCCATCATTTTTTCCCTTCTTACTTTTGCCTCAAGTATCTACACTCTGACGTTTTCTCAGTTAAAGTAGCTTAGTTAGTTTCTAGAGCATCCAGTTTCTCTCCTTCTGTTCCTCCTTACACTTTCCTCATGGTTGCTCCTGAAGTACTGTTAACTAGGATATACTTAGCAACTAGAACTCTCGTGCACTGCAGGTGGGAACGCACCATGATAAAGCCACTCTGAAAAACATTTTGGCAGCTTAAATACATACTCTCCATATGACCCAGCAGTCCCACTCCTGGGTACTTAGAGAAGTGAAAACTTACATACAAAGACCTATATACAAATGTTCATAGCAGGTCTATTAGTAATTACCAACAACTAGAAGCAATCCATTGTCCTTCAGTGAACGAATGGGACAAATTGTGGTGTATTCATACAATGGATCACTCACTACACAGCAATCAAAACAGCTGAACTACTGGTATGCTTAACAGTATGAATAAATCATTATGCATTATGCTAAGTGAAAAGGCTAGACCTAAAAGACTACATCCTATGTGATTCCACTGTTATGTAACTCTAGAAAAGGCAAAGTTATAGTGATTGAAAGCAGGTCAATGGTTGTCAGAGGCAGGGTTTGGGAGCAAGGGATTAAGTGCAAGGGGCACAAGGAGGCATACTGAGCTGACGAAAATGTTTTGTCTCATCATTGTGGTAGTTGCTATACTACTTATATATTTGTCAAAGTCCATTGAATTACTCATTTAAAATTCATGAATCTTACTGTATGTAATAAAGCAGTAGTGGTTAATTTTATATGTCAATTTGACTAGACCACAGGGTGCCCAGATATAAGGTCAAACATTATTTTGAGTGTTTCTTTTGAGGGTGTTCCTGGATAAAAAATTATGGAGTCCCTGGTGGCTCAGAGGTTTAAGCATCTGCCTGGAATGCGGGAGACCCGGGTTTTATCCCTGGGTCGGGAAGATCCTCTGGAGAAGGAAAATGGCAACCCACTCCAGTACTCTTGCCTGGAGAATCTCATGGAGGGAGGAGCCTGGTAGGCTACAGTCCATGGGGTCGCAAAGAGTCAGACACGACTGAGTGACTTCACTTTCACTGGATAAAATTAACATGTAACTTGATAGAGTAAAGCAGATTGCCCTCCTCAATATGGGGGGCCCTCATCCAATCAGGATGAAGGCCTGAACAAAAGGGCTGATCTTCCTACAAATAAGAAGGGATATCTTTTCTTTTTTAATTTTTTAAAAATTTATTATTTAATTAATTATTAATTTATTTAATTTATTTAATTATTTAAGACCCTGCAAAGGGTCTTAGTTGTGGTACAAGGGATCTTTAGTTGTGGCATGTGGGATCTAGTTCCCTGACCAGGGATTGAACCTGGGCCCCCTGCATTAGGGAGTGTGGTATCTTAGCCACTGGACTACCAGGGAAGTCTTAGCTATTGGACTGCCAGGAACTTCTTGAGTCTCAAGAAGAGCCAATATTTCAGGATAAAACTACACATCTGGCTCTCCTGGATCTCAGTCCTCTGGACTAGAACTGTAACTTAAACCATCCACTCTACTGGGGACTGCAGATTCCTGACTGCAGATCTTGTGACTTCTTAGCCTCCATTATCACATGAGCCAATGCCTTGTAATAAACACAGACACACAAACACGTGCCTTTTTGGTTCTTTTTCTCTGGAGAACACTGACTAATACAAAACATAACCAAAATAGAGGAATTTGGTATTCATCATGGGTTGGTATAAGGAAGAAGAGGAAGGGTGGTCAGATCCTCTGAAGCCCCTGGTGGTCCAGAATGTTACCAGCATTATCATCAGATAATAAAAGAAACAGCCTACAAATACCCAACACAGATTAGAGTGGTAGTTTGTTCTCTGGAATAGTCTGATTGAATTCAGTACTTAAAGAAAACACATTCTAAACATGTTTGCAGTATCCTGAGGCTGTAGAATCTGAAATTAGTTCTATGGAGATGCCATAAACTTCTTGTAATTAAAGACATGCTAAATGTTAGTTGCATTAATGCTGGGAAAATACAAATGCATAATCTAAAGCTGTTGAGAGTCAGTACCTCATTGAGACTGAGAATCATTAAGTCTCATTGAGAGTAAAACTCCGGTCTTCATGGACCCAAGCCCCTGTCTTTTTACATAGAGGAAGATGTGTGGTACTCTAGTACATATTCAGTGAAAAAAAAAAAAACACATATAAGTGGACCAGCAGAGTTCAAATCTGTGTTGTTCATGGATCAACTGCACAGGACAAAGACCTTCTTTTTTTCTGGACCGGCTGAGAGTACGATGCTAGCCTTACTCTCATCTTACCATCTTCCCCTTAACTTTTATGTGTGTTCCTACAAACAAGGGCATTGTCCTAGATAAACAGGATGCAACTATCAAAATCAGGAAATTCACATTGGTTCATTACACCATCTAATCTTCAGACCTCATTCAGGGTTAGCCAGTTGTCTCAACAATGTCCTTTACAGCATACAGATCCAGTTTAGATACACACATTATATTCCGTTGTGTCTCTTTAGTCTCATTCAGTCTGGAATAGTTCTGTAGTCTTTCTAACTTTCATGACATGTTTGAAGATTTTGCTGTGTTTGAAAATTGCAGGGAGGTTATTTTGAAGAATGTGCCTTGATTCGAGTTTGCTAATGTTTCCTGATGATTAGATTGAATTTAAGCATCTTTAAAACATGGTCCACTGGAGAAGGGAATGGCAAACCACTTTAGTATTCTTGCCTTGAGAACCCCAAGAACAGTATGAAAAGGCGAAAAGATAGGACACTGAAAGATGAACTCCCCAGGTCGGTAGGTGCCCATTATGCTACTGGAGATTGGTGGAGAAATACTCCAGAAAGAATGAAGAGATGGAACCAAAGCAAAAACAACACCTGGTTATGGATGTGACTGGTGATGGAAGTAAAGTCCGATGCCTTAAAGAGCAATATTGCATAGGAACATGGAATGTTAGGTTCATGAGTCAAGGCAAATTGGAAGTGGTCAAAGAGGAGATGGCAAGAGTGAACATTGACATTTTAGGAATCAGTGAATTAAAATGGACTAGAATGGGTGAATTTAACTCAGATGACCATTTTATCTACTACTGTGGGCAAGAATCCCTTAGAAGAAATGGAGTAACCATCATAGTCAACAAAATAATCTGAAATCCAGTACTTGGATGCAATCTCAAAAACAACAGAATGATCTTTGTTCATTTCCAAGGCAAACCATTCAGTATCACGGTAATTCAAGTCTATCCCCCAACCAGTAATGCCGAAGAAGCTGAAGTTGAACAGTTCTATGAAGACCTACAAGACCTTCTAGAACTAATACCCAAAAAAGATGTCCTTTTCATTATAGGGGACTAGAATGCAAAAGTAGGAAGTCAAGAAACACCTGGATTAGCAGGTAAATTTGGCCTTGGAGTACAGAATGAAGCAGGGCAAAGGCTAATAGAGTTCTGCTAAGAGAACGCACTGGTCATAGAAAACACCCTCTTCCAACAACACAAGAGACGACTCTACACATGGACATCACCAGATGGTTGACACTGAAATCAGATTGATTATATTCTTTGCAGCCAAAGATGGAGAAGCTCTGCACAGTCAGCAAAAATAAGACTGGGAGCTGACTGTGGCTCAGATCATGAACTCATTGCCAAATTCAGACTGAAATTGAAGAAAGTGGAGAAAACCACTAGGCCATTCAGGTATGACCGAAGTCATATCCCTTATGATTATACAGTGGAAGTGACAAAGATTCAAGGAATTAGATCTGATAGACTGAGTGTGTGAAGAACTATGGATGGAGGTTTGTGACATGGTACAGGAGGCAGTGATCAAGACCATCCCCAAGAAAAAGAAATGAAAAGACTCAAAATGGTTGCCTGAGGAGGCCTTACAAATGGCTGAGAAAACAGAAGTGAAAGGCAAAGAAGAAAAGGAAAGATATACCCACTTGAATGCAGAATCCAAATTTGCACTGGATCATTGACAAAGCAAGAGGGTTCCAGAAAAAACATCTACTTCTGTTTTACTGACTATGCCAAAGCCATTGACTGTGTGGATCACAAACTGGGAAATTCTTTAAGAGATGGGGATACCAGACCACCTGACCTTCCTCCTCAGAAATCTGTATATAGCTCAAGAAGCAACAGTTAGAACTGGACATAGAACCACAGACTGGTTCCAAATCAGGAAAGGAGTATGTCAAAGCTGCATATTGTCACCCTGTTAAATTATTTTACTTATATGCAGAGTACATCATGTGAAATGCCGGACTGAATGAAGCACAAGCTGGAATCAAGATTGCCAGGAGAAATATCAATAACCTCAGATATGCAGATGACACCACCCTTATGGCAGAAAGTGAAGAGGAACTAAAGAGCTTCTTGATGAAAGTGAAAGAGGAAAGTGAAAAAGTTGGCTTAAAACTCAACATTCAGAAAACTAAGATCATGGCATCCAGTCCAATCACTTCATGGCAAATCGATGGGCAAACAATGGAAACAGTAAGAGACTTTATTTTGTGGGGCTCCAAAACCACTGCAGATGGTGATTGCAGCCATGAAATTAAAAGACACTTGCTCCTTGGAAGAAAAGCCATGACCAACCTAGACTGCGTATTAAAAAGCAGAGACATTACTTTGCCAACAAGGCCATCTAGTCAAAGCTATGGTTTTTCCAGTGGTCATGTATGGATATGAGAGTTGGACTATAAAGAAAGCTGAGCCCTGAAGAACTGATGCTTTTGAACTGTGGTGTTGGAGAAGACTCTTGAGAGTCCCTTGGACTGTGAGGAGATCCAACCAGTCTATCATGAAGGAAAATAAGTCCTGAATACTGATTGGAAGGACTGATGCCAAAGCTGAAATTCCAATACTTTGGCCACTTGATGCGAAGAACTGATTCACAGAAAAAGACCCTGAAGCTGGGAAAGATTGAAGGTGGGAGGAGAAGGAGACGACAGAGGATAAGGTGGTTGGATGGCATCACTGACTTGATGGACATGAGTTTGAGCTCCGGAAGTTGGTGCTGGACAGGGAAGCCTGGCGTGCTGCAGTCCATGGGATCGCATAGAATCAGACACGAATGAGCAACTGAACTCACTCACTCTCAAGCATCTTTAGCAGAAATTCTCACCACTGTCTATCAGGCGGCACGAGATTTCAATCTGTTACTGATGGTGCACAGTTGGATTGCTTGATTATAGGGGTGTCATCCAGGCTTCTCTTTGTAAAGTTATTCTTTGTTCCTCTATAGTTAGTGAGAAAATTGTGGGAAATACCATCAAACTCTATAAATACCTTGTGCCTCATCAAACTTTCTATCAATTAATTTATCTATTTGAACAGACTGATGGCTTCCTATTTTATTCAGGGGGCATAATCTTATATTATTATATTGATTTCAACCTGTCATCATGTCAGCCAATGGAAGCAACTTCAGACTGGCTTCTGTCTCCCTTCGCTGGGCCTCCCATGAGCACTTCCTTACTCTCTGGCACAAGAAGAGATGCTGGTCTCATCTTGTATTTCCCTGCCACAAGCCCTGGAATTAGCCATTTTTCCTGCTTTCTTTTGTTAAAGAGCGCTGTTGAAAAGCAAGTTTATGTTAAATGTTCATTGTTATTGGAATGTTGCTGTCCCCAAGGCCTCTTCAACTCCCTCAGTAGGCCTTGGGAAACGTGTGTGTGTTATGTAATACACACACTCCCTTGTAGCTGTGTTTGTTTTGATATATACTTATATATATAGAAATCCATGAGCTCACTCTGATATCTTAAATTCCAATCCCAAACCTCAGAGTTTGTTCTAAATTCATCCAGTTACATTCTTGTAACTTCCTTCCCCACCAGCGAGCGATCCAGCCCCCATAGTCTTCATATATTTAGTCATTTGGTTGATCTCCTGCATTATGTAAGAAATTTCCCATGCCGTTACTGTCTCACCTCTCCACACGTGCTGTCCTCAGCCCGCTGGCCTGACAACCATGCGGTCCCCACCAGCCTGCGAAACCGTCCTCTGACCACACCTAGACCGCCTACTCGGTGGGCTGCCTCCCCTACCTGCACACGCAGCCTCCTTGCCCCACTTTTGCTCCATGTGGACACCTTCCTTACCCCTTCCAGCATGACCTTCCTACCCCATGCCCTTCCCTCCACTCCTTCCCAGCCTTCCCAGGCTCTGGGTAAAGAAGGAAGAGAGGAAAGGGTGAGGGAAGTGAAGGAAAGGAAAAAACAAAAGGAACCAACTGTGTTTTTAATCCCACTGCTCTGTCATTGGAAACCTGAAAGGTCTCTTCCTTCTCTTGTGTATGGAACTGCTTGGACTCCACTCCTCTCGAATGCATTTGAGAGTGACCCTTCAGGTCACTCAGCCTAAAATCCATTTTCGCTCAAACTTCTGCTCCCATCCAGATCCATCTCACTGACAAATTTCTCCAAAAGGACCACTCTGGTCACCTCTGGCATCTGCCTACAACTCCTACTGAACTTGTCCTCCCCAAGTTCACTGAGGACCTGCAAATCACCACATCCATGAGCTTTCTTGTAGATTTTTCACTCATCTGCTTGATATTGCAAATGATTGTCTCCGTCTTGAAAATCTGTCCTGCCTTGTTTCCTGGGACAACACTCCCTCTGGTTCTCACCCCATCAGTGCCCCTCCATCCTTCCTGTCTCTTCTGCCAGCAGCTCTTCCTCTGCTCCCAGTGGTGGGTGTTCCCCAGGGATCTGTCACTGGCTTCTTCTCTTTGTAATCTATATTTGCTCCCTGTGAAATTTTATTTTGTCAGTTCCTTCTCTCGTTTCTAGGTGAATGAGTCCCAAATTGACACCATGAGTTTAACCTCTCTCCTGAACTGTGGGAGATTTCTCCATAGTTACCATGAGCTCTCTCTCTATTTCCCCAGGTAGCTCACATTCTAAAATTTATTCATTGCTTCAAATTATCAGGCTTGTGCTAGGTCGTATCAACACATAGATGAATTAAGCATAGTTTGTGCAAACAAGAGGTTTTATCCAAGCTTGGAAACTATAGTTATCTTCAATAGCCCTCTCTCCCTAATTCCCAGTCTGTAAGCCATCTTTCATATCACTATGATACTCAGCTTTCTAGGGCACAATTTTGATCACACTACTCCCCTACCGAGAAACTTCCGATGTCCTCTCCCTGTCCATGGCAAAAAGTTGCAGCTCTTTCGCTGTGATTGTTTCTTGCAGATTCTTGCCCTTCTCTTTCCAGATAAACAAGATGTTGAGTCTCTGCTCTATGCCGTCATTCATGCTGGTCCTCGTAGAGGAATGCCCTGCTTCTCTTTCCCACCTATTAAAATCTTACTTTTTTTTCAGGCTAAACTCCTATAACACCTCAACTGTCTTTTTTTCTGCCTCTAACAGAATGACACCCGAGATTTCCCAGCTTTTTGAATTTTGTCTGTATTCCCATGATGACGAATATCCCGGTTTACCTTTAACTGCGCTTTGCAGTACATACATTTCTCTGAGCAACTAGAGGACAAGGATGTGGTATTATTCAAGTTAGCTCCCCTCTAGAACAGTCCTTCCCAAACATTTTTGGTTCACAGTGCCCTTAATGTGTCAGCAAATTTTCATGGTGCCCATGGACCAAAAAGAATATCTAGTAGTTCTATTTATTAGATAGGCACAAAAACCCCGATAAATATTCTTGCCCTAATAACTCAGTACCCTTTTGAAAAAATACATATAAATTAAAGGGGAAATAATGTGTGCATTTTATTTTAAAATAATCACAGTTATTACTAGCGGGATATGTGTGTTTTGCTGGTCACTGCACATCTCCTTAAATCTTGGAATCTGATTGGGAGTTAACACCATCATTTTCTTCTCTACACTGATTCTCATCACAGCAACTGCCAAAACCCAGTTTTACAAAAATATGACACCACTGAGAAGGATACAGAGTGATATAACACGAAACTGTGAACTACCTTGGGCTAGTAGTTGACACGCTATCTACAGAAGTTGCTGTGTTTTTCTCAAAACATTTAAGATACTTTGCAGTGTCCTATGAGTTTGTTACACCACTTCAGGGCATCAAGGCACATTTCAGGAACCTCCAAGGCCAGGCCTGACGTCTGCTATACATGGGACCCTGGTGGACTGAATTAGGTCTTGTTTTATTTATGGATCATTAGTTAGAAATTTATCTCATGTCTCAGTCCTACAAATAGCTTTTCTAAAGAACACAAATTTCTATAAATATGTAGCATTATAAGAATTATCAATATTATCACAATGTCAAACTTTACCAAGGACAAAAAACATTGGATTGATATATTCTTAAGAGCCATATTTACATTCACCTAGTAATGGCAAATAAAAGCTTTGTTTGCATTGCTTCTTTCAGGAGTGGAATGGTTCTTATAGCAAGGGATGTTATCTAGGAATCCATTTGTGCAAATTCTTGTCTATTTGAAGTTGTACATTTTTCTGAAGACAGTATGTGTAGTTTCCATAAGATCCTTTGTTCCCTGACCAAAACAGTAAAATTTGGTCTATAACATTAAACAAAATGCAAGTTTAAAATCAGCCTTGTCATGTCATTACTAACCCTAATGATGATATTTTGCCAAAGATGATCTTGTTGATACAAAAAAAGTTTTACTTCCCACCACCCCCAACCCTGCCAGGATTTAGTGTTTATCAGTGTCAGAAAGAAGCAATTATTGCTTTATTATTTTATGATTATTCCACTTATTTCTCCAACTTTATAGAGATTTTCCTCCTTACTGGAAATAACTTAGAAATGTGATAAGTAATTTCAAAAATGAAAATAATGATTTTTATCTCCTTTTTATTTATAGGTGACCTTAATTTTCCTAGCAGACTTAAACAAAAGTTTCACTTGGAAAATAACATTTTCCAAAATGTTTATCTTTGTGCAATTTATGATCTCCTTATGAGATTCTGGCTAAATTGATGGCACTTAATATTCTTTCTTGCTCAGATGGATCTTCTAATAGGCTGAAAACTTAATATGAAAAGCTTTAATATGAAAGCCAAATGCTAAAGCTATTACTACATGATCTCAAACTCCTGGATTAAAAATAAAACAAATAAACAAAACCTTTGAAATTTATTGCATTATTACAAAATATTCCAGTGTTTGGCATTGTGTAGACCTAACATCTAAATTAATTACTTCAATAAACTCAAGTGGTCTTGGATTAGAAAATTGCTGTTAATAATAGATATAGATTAACTTGCCTGATGGTCTTTACTGTTCTAAACAATAACATTTGTCTTGTCTTTTTATCCAGCTCACCTCATGTCTCAAATTCTCATGATCCCTGACTTTTCCAGCTCAGAGTGAAAATTCCCTTTCACTGAATTACTATAAACTTCTAATCTTTAACAGAAAATATAGACTTCATCTCCTCCTCTACTCCTTCCCAATTCTACACACTACTTTTAAAGGAACTGCCTTCTTCTCAGGCTGAACTTTGGATTTATCCTCTCTCCCCCTTACACAATACTCCACAGACATTCAGTAAACAAAATCTTAAGGGTTTACTTCTATCATATATTTGAAAAATTACTTCTTTTCACCACCCTACTGTCCACCATGGTTCCACCTCTCATTTCTTATTATCTATACAGTTGTAACAGCCCCTCCATAACTGTTCTCACCTCTGTTTTCTCCCCACTCCAATTCACTTGACATAGCTCTCCAGCTTACTTTTAATACCAGCTCATTAGGTTGTTCTGTCTCTTAAAATCCCATCATGATTCCTTGTTGTCTAAGAAGAAATCCACTGTATGCCATAATTCACATTGACAGCCTCACCTTCCACCACTCCCCTACAATTCACTCACAATATCTGTTCCCCAAACTATAACCCTAATTTTAGACTTAATATCTCCTCTACTTATGAACTTTCATAACACTGTGCTTTGTCAACACTTTCTAAGTATTATAGTTTTTTAGATATTTGTCTTACCACTTTACTCCCTCATAAGCTTTTTCCGTACAGGAAAATAAATGTATTCTTCAATTCATTCAGAACATACTACTTACTTGGTAACTGCCAGGCATACTCTAGGCCCAGGTGTTCAAAGATGAACAGGATAAGCCTTCCTGTACTTAGTAATGAAAAAGTATTTGTTAAGTTTCCAATAGTTTTCAACCAGTTATACACATAAAGGACAACTTTATTAAATTGAATGGAATCCTACTTTTGTATTCTTTTATATTTTACTATCCTAGTCTTACACTCTCCAAGAGGTAAGGGACCCTGTCTTAGTAATCCTTTGCATTCCCCAGATCGTACGCTACATCTGCAATGGATTTTCAATCGTCCACTTTGGTTGAATGACCCAATGCTTCATTTTCTTCTGTATATGTGATGTAACGTAACCTGAGTCCAACAGTATAATCAGCAGGTGAGATTAACTCTGCAAGGGGTAAAACTTGAGTTGACTATTTTTGCTTCTGCAGGCTTGCCTGGAGAATCCCAGGGACGGGGGAGCCTGGTGGGCTGATGTCTATGGGGTCGCAGAGTTGGACGCAACTGAAGTGACTTAGCAGCAGCAGCAGCAGCAGCAGCAGCAACAGCAGGCAGAGCCTTTGTTGTTGTTCTGTCACTCAGCCATGTCTAACTCTCTGCAACCCCATGGATTGCAGCCCACCAGGCTTCCCTGTCCTTCACAATCTTCTGAAGTTTGCTCAGATTCATGTCCATTGAGTCAGTGATGCCATCCAACCATCTCATCCTCTGTCATCCCCTTCTCCTCCTGCCTTCAGTCTTTCCCAGTGTCAGGGTCTTTTCCAATGAGTTGGCTCTTCACATCAGGTGGTCAAAATATTGGAACTTCCCCTTCAGCATCAGTCCTTCCAATGAAAATTCAGGGTTGATTTCCTTTAGAATTGACTGGTTTGATCTCCTTGCAGTCCAAAGGACTCGCAGGAGTCTTCTCCAGCACCACAGTTCAAAGGGATCAATTCTTTGGTGCTCAGCCTATTTTTTAATTGTCCAGCTCTCACATCCATACATGACTACTGGAAAAACCATAGCTTTTGCTATACAGACCTTTGTCAGCAAAGTAATATCTCTGCTTTTCAATACTCTGTCTAGGTTTTGTCATAGCTTTTCTTCCAAGGAGCAAGTGTCTTTTTGTTTCATGGCTGCAGTCATCATCCACAGTGATTTGGGAGCCCAAGAAAATAAAGCCTTTGCTGTCATTTGATTTTCACTTTTGAGTTGGCACTTTCTGAAGCCAAAACTATTTAAAGTGAGTTAACCTGTCACCTAATCCTTTAAGTTATTCACATATTGATCTAGTTCTTATATTTTTATCATGACATTTGAATACTGGACAACTGTCAGAAATCATACCAAAGTACTTGTATTCATTTTGAATAGTTTTTAGTATTAACTTAGCTTTTTTAAAAAAAAAATAAGATTTCTTTATATCAATATACATAGAGATGGGTAGATATAAGGGTTCAATATTGAGATTTTATCTTTAATTCAACAACTCTTACTAATATACAAAAATGCTAAATTCAATGGGAGACTACTACCCTTATGAAGTTCATGTATTAATTCATCAAACAGATGTTTCATTCTTGTGGGTGTATTCAGAGAAATGTGAAATTGAACTGCCTGAAAACCAAAGAAATTGCCAATTATGATGACTGTAATTAATCTCTCTCTACTCCAAATAAAATGATGCCTGTAAAGCACTGGCAGACTAACTGGTATATAGTAGGCATTCTGTAAACGTTAGTTACCTTTCCCCTGGTGGCTGAGAATAGAATTAATCAACTATTTATAATGGAGTGCAGAGAGTGATAAATTCTTACTAGAAATTTTCCTTTAGCAAGAAGGACCCAAATTGTTTTTGTGCTTTAATTAAAATTATCAGATAACTGTTTAATTCATTTTTTACTTCCCCTATGAATACAAAGCTAATTATATAATGTGAAAGAAATAAAAGGAAAGAGAAACACAAAACCTTAAAATATAAAATGTTGAAACTATTGTGAAAATTATGAGACACCTAAAACAGGAAAGATAATGCTGAGAGAAAAAAACAAGACGTATTATAAATATTCTGCTTCTGAGGATAATCTAAGCTTCTTACCATCATGCTAGACACAATGGATGCAGACTACATACCTATAGACCGATAGACAATGGATTAAAAGGGGCTGACCATGTTCAGTAGAACACGTAATTTTTAATTTTAAAGAAATTGGTATGTGCCAAAGCTCTAGAAGAAGACAGGATTGCCTGGCAGCCTAGATGATGGCTTGGCCTTTTCCTTACAGTCCAAGGGAGATCTTCTCTCCTGTGCCTTTCTGAGAGGCATAAGCAGGGGCCTGCACAGCTAGAAACAGCCTCAGGATCTGGCATTTTAGGAGTTTCTTTACTCTGCCAAGAAATTGCCCAGCTGGATGGAGACAGAAAGTTGCCTCCTGGTTCTCAGAAAGGAAAGAGAGTGATGCCAGCAACGAGTCCTCTTCTACTGGCATCTCTACCTAGTCAAGGAGCCAAGCAGTCATAAAGGGGAACCTGGGTGAATGTCAGTGGGGAGAATGAAATTCTGCTCAGTCAGCAGGGCGATCTCAAAATGGTGGGAACACATCACACCAGACACACTCAATTGCTATTGTGTTAAAATTACAAAAACACAACTGGTTGCTGGTGAAACTGTAGTTGCTGTATGTTGAGATTTATTGAAGTAATAAAGAATTGGCTCTGCAGTTTCATGACATTCTACCAGCAAATTCTGCTCAGACCAGTTTGGATCTGATTGTAATCATTGTGTAAGCTGAAAATTGGCTGGAACACATTCAGACAGAGCTTCCTGATTCCATGGAAATCAATCCAGTCAGAGAATGGCCACGTGAGTTGCCTCAGGGTAAATGTTAGGCCTTACCATTTGTGTGGTGTCCCTTCCAAATGTACAGCCTGTGGAAGCAGCTCCGTAATAAACTGCAGCTTGGGCTCCTCTGCTAGCTCTGGCCAAGTTCCTTGGACAACTCGCTGCCTGATATGTAGTCTAACTACTATGATATCTATCTACTTTGGATTCAGCAAGAAACTTCTAGACAGCAGGTATGGTTTGTCTTTTTGTGTGTGTGTGTGTGTGTGCATAGAGAGTTTGTTCCCTGGACTCTACTGGCAAAGTCTGGGAAGAATGAGGTGATAATACTCCATAATCTTCCAGGAGCTACATTAAGAATGTTTATACACTGTCTCATTATATCTCAATAACTCTATGTGCTATGTATTATTATTTTATCATTTTAGAGATGAGGAAACAGGTTCACAGAGCATCAGGAATATGCCTGAGTTCATGGCAGAGCCAACTGGCCTCATTCCAGAGCCTAAGAAACCCATCAATTCTGTGCCCAGCTGCATAGAATGGTGCAACGAATCTGAGTGCTTTCTGTGTTTTACATGGAGACCGTGAGGCAGCCACTGTTGTCATCTTTCTGAAAAATTCGAGTTTGGGCCTATGGTCGAAGCCAGGAGGAAAAGGGCATGACAGAATGGATGAGATGGTTGAATGGCATCACTGACTCAATGGACATGAGTTTGAGGCAATTCCAGGAGATAGTGAAGGACAGGGAAGCCTGTGCTGCAGTCCATGGGGTCACAAAGAGTCTGCCACAGCTTAGCGACTGAACAATAATGGGGAGGTGAGATGCTGCTGCTGATTTGGGGAGTGGGCTTGGTCTAATGGTGACTGAGCCTACCAGAATACTGAAACAGGTAAAATTTGTCTTTTGATTCTCTCTCTCTTTTTTCTTTCTTTAATTTGAATGAACTTTAAACTTTAGAGAAGTTTTGGTGGTGGTGGTTTAGCCACTAAGTCATGTCCAACTCTTGCAACCCCATGGACTATAAAGCCTGCCAGGCTCCTCTGTCCATAGGATTCTCCAGGCAAGAATACTGGAGTGGGTTGCTGTTTCCTTCTCCAGGGGATCTTCCTGACCCAGGAATTGAACCCAGGTCTCCTGCACTACAGGCAGATTCTTTACCAACGGAGCTACAAGAAAAGTTTTAGATTTACACAAAAATTGTGAAAACTGTACAGAGAATTCCACACTCAATTTCCCCTATTGTTAACATCTTACATTAAGAGGATAGATATGTCCAATTGATGAACCAGTATTGAAACACTGTTATTAACTAAAGTCAACACTTAATTCAGATTTCCTCAGTTTTTACCTAATGCTTTGTTTCTGTTCCAGGATCCCATCCAGGGTATGTTATGTGTTCTTAGGTTCCTCTTGGCTGTGATGATTTATCAGACTTTGTTTTTTTTTTTTTTTTTTTTAAATTTTATTTTTTTATTTTTTAAATTTTAAAATCTTTAATTCTTACATGTTAGAATGTCATTCTCCCAAATCATCCCACCCTCTCCCTCTCCCTCTGAGTCCAAAAGTCCGTTATACACATATGTGTCTCTTTCCCTGTCTTGCATACAGGGTCGTCATTGCCATCTTCCTAAATTCCATATATATGTGTTAGTATACTGTATTGGTGTTTTTCTTTCTGGCTTACTTCACTCTGTATAATCGGCTCCAGTTTCATCCATCTCATCAGAACTGATTCAAATGAATTCTTTTTAACGGCTAAGTAATACTCCATTGTGTATATGTACCACAGCTTTCTTATCCATTCATCTGCTGATGGACATCTAGGTTGTTTCCATGTCCTGGCTATTATAAACAGTGCTGCGATGAACATTGGGGTACATGTGTCTCTTTCAATTCTGGTTTCCTCGGTGTGTATGCCCAGCAGTGGGATTGCTGGGTCATAAGGTAGTTCTATTTGCAATTTTTAAGGAATCTCCACACCGTTCTCCATAGTGGCTGTACTAGTTTGCATTCCCACCAACAGTGTAGGAGGGTTCCCTTTTCTCCACACCCTCTCCAGCATTTATTGCTTGCAGATTTTTGGATCGCAGCCATTCTGACTGGTGTGAAGTGGTACCTCATTGTGGTTTTGATTTGCATTTCTCTAATAATGAGTGATGTTGAGCATCTTTTCATGTGTTTGTTAGCCATCCGTATGTCTTCTTTGGAGAAATGTCTATTTAGTTCTTTGGCCCATTTTTTGATTGGGTCGTTTATTTTTCTGGAATTGAGCTGCATAAGTTGCTTGTATATTTTTGAGATTAGTTGTTTGTCAGTTGCTTCATTTGCTATTATTTTCTCCCATTCAGAAGGCTGTCTTTTCACCTTGCTTATAGTTTCCTTTGTTGTGCAGAAGCAGACATAAATCACAGCAGGATCCTCTATGATCCACCTCCCAGAATTCTGGAAATAAAAGCAAAAATAAACAAATGGGATCTAATTAAAATTAAAAGCTTCTGCACAACAAAGGAAACTATAAGCAGACTTTGTTTTTAATGAACTTAACAGTTTTTAAAAATCCTGGTTAGGTATTTTGTAGAATGACCATCTATTTTGTTTGTTTGATGCTTTTCTCATGACTGGACTGGCGTTATTAATTGTGGGAGGAAAACCCCAGGGAAGTGCCATTCTCATTACATCAAAGGTACAGACTATTTACATGGGAACTTTATTACTTATGAGTTACACTATTGAGGTTGACCTTCATCACCTGGAGGAGACAGTGTTTGTCGATTTCTCCACTATAAAGTCACTCGATTTTCCCTCTTATCATACTATACACTGTGGAGGGAAGTCGCCAGGCACAGCTCTTGCTAAGGAGTAAGGAGTTATGCTACCTTCTCAAGAATGAAGTAGCTAAATAATTTATTTTGAATTCTTCTGCAGGGGAATTTTGTCTCTTCTCCAGCATTTGTTTATTCTGTCATTTCAGTTCAGTCGATCAGTCATGTCTGACTTTTTGCAACCCCATGGACTGTAGCACACCAGACCTCCCTGTCCATCACCAACTCCCAGAGACAACTCAAACTCATGTTCATTGAGTCAGTGATGCCATCCAACCATCTCATCCTCTGTCATCCCCTTCTCTTCCCTCCTTCAATCTTACCCAGCATCAGAGCTTTTCCAATGAGTCAGTTCTTCACATCAGGTGGCCAAAGTACTGGAGTTTCAACTTCAGCATCAGTCCTTCCAATGAGTATTTGCAACTGATTTCCTTTAGGATGGACTGGGGCTCTCAAGAGTCTTCTCCAACACCACAGTTCAAAAGCATCAATTCTTTGGCGCTCAGCTTTCTTTTATAGTCCAACTCTCACATCCATACATGACTACTGGAAAAACCATAGCTTTGACTAGACGGACCTTTGTTGGCAAAGTAATGTCTCTGCTTTTTAATATGCTAAGTTTGTTATAGCTTTTCTTCCAAGGAGCAAGTGTCAAATTTCATGGCTGTAGTCACCATCTGCAGTGATTTTAGAGCCCCCCCAAAATAAAGTCTCTCACTGTTTCCAGAAACAGTGATGGTGTGTTGCTTTCATTCTATCATTTTCTTATACTAATATGAACTCATGGATATTTATTTTGTACTTTGAGTTATAATTCAACACTATTTATTTTGTCATTCAGATTATCCCAGTTTTGGCCATTAAGAGCTCTTTTATGTTGGTGCCTGTGTCTCTCTGACATACTTCCATCCTTGCAGGGTTTTTCATTTGTTTGAGCACTTCCTTACTTTCTGATGCTTCAAGATGTTCTGGGTTATTTTTATATATTTCCTGCCCAAGTCCTAGAGTCAGCTATTTCTCCATAGAGCTCTCTTATCCATTTTAAGAAAGGAAACCCAAAGAATCTTGAGAGAAGTCATGAAGGATATGAGGGAGACAAGTGAGATGATCTGATTAGATTTTAGAAAGATCACTTTTGGCTGGATAAAGCTGAGACTAAAAGCAGAGTGGCAAACTACGGCAGTGGTCCATGCAAAAAAAAAAAAAGTGATATCTTGAAGTATGCAAGCAGCAAAGTGAAGGACAGACACTTACAGGTAGGTCAGTCAATGGAGTTATGGATAGTCTAAGTCCTGGGCCTCATCCTACACTGTCAAAAAGCACATGGAAATTTTCTGGAGAGAGAAGAATAATAATCAATAATAGTGATCACTAATGTTTATTGGGGACAACCTGGTGGCTCAAATGGTTGAGTCTGCCTGCAAGGCGGGAGACCCGGGTTCGATCCCTGGGTCAGGAAGATCCCCTGCAGAAGGAAATGGCACCCCACTCCAGTATTCTTGCCTGGAAAATCCCATGGATGGAGGAGCCTGGTGGGCTACAGTCCATGGGGTCGTAGAGTCAGACACGACTGAGTAACTTCACTCAATGTTTATTGAGTATTTATTACATTCTAGGCACTGCTCTAAACACTTAACATATAAGTTTAGTCCTCATAACAACTCTCTGCTAATTGTTATTCTTTTCTCATTTTACAGGTGAGGAAATTGAGCATTAAGAGAATCAATAAGTAGCCCCGCCATCTCAATTGGTAAGCAACGGGCAGACACACAAGCACAGGAATCCTGACCCCAGCCCCGTACTCTCCCACACAGTGCTGTCGTGAAAGATGGTTTCAAATCTTGAGAGCTCCTTATTGCCAGAGCTGCATCTCAGCTGCCTGGGCTGGCTGCTAAAATGTCTAATCCTGCTTCTGCCTGCAATGCTTCTATTCCCTCTGACTCCTAGCTTATCCCTCAAAGCCAGCTTAGACTGATAGCCCATTATGCTGACCTAATGCCTGCATCTATGCCTTCCCAGAGCCAGCTGCCATGTGACCTCACTTCTGAACTTTCCATTCCAAAGCCCTCACTGAGCACCTGCTCCCTGGCACTGTTGTAAGGAGCTGGGGATGAAGAGGGAGAGTCATTCTGTTCTCAAGGGGCTCATGGGCTCATGGTGTGAGCATATGTGTATGAGTATGTATGTATGTGTAAATTCAGTGTAATCTATAACTCTGCTTACAACCCAGGGATCGAACCCAGGTCTCCCACATTGCAGACAGATTCTTTACCAGCTGGGCCACGAGGGAAGCCCACTCCATTTACTCTGAACTATCTTTCAGCCTCTGGTACCTGCACCCCAATGCTAAGCTGTCCACTTTACTTTAGACCATCCTCTGCCTCAGACTCTCGCAATCCAGGTCTATTCCCAGGTTCAGCCCCTTCTGTGTCTGTTGTGACTCTCTCTGCTTGTCTGTGGGCCTCCTGTCTGCTGATCTTTCTCTACCCACACCTCCGTCACCAGGAGCCACGTGGGCAGCTTCCTCACTCTCCTGTTGTTAATGGGGTCAGCCTGGGGAACATGCCAGGCCAGCCCAGCTTTCCAGACTGCTCTGAGTCATGCTAATTTTGTTTCCAGAATTTGTTTTCATTCACAGTACTAGTGGAGCTTCAGACTCTCTTTTGCTCCAGAAGGAGTAGGAGGTGAATTAGGGATAATTAGCAGCCAGATATCTTCCATCACTTCTTTCAAACCCATCTGGATTTTTTCTACTTGACTATTTTCTGATGTGAGTGTGAGTCATTCTGCCACCAAATAGTAAGACCATTTAAATAATCTGCATTATTTATCCCATATTTGAAGTTTCAAAATCCATCTTATATACATTAATATCTCCCAAAGGGATACTGCCTACTTGGTTATGGGAAACATCTTCTCTGGGTAGAACCTAGTGAAAATGTCACTATGATTAGAATAGGGAGATCCTAGGTAATCCCCTGTGAAACTTTTCAAAAAGGATGCCAACAGCTGTTTTTCCATTCTCTCCTAAGATTCCAAAAATATTATACAGGCTAGTTATGTGGCATAATGCTCAGTTAAGTGACACACTTAAGACTCACTGTTTTCTTCAACATCTTATTTCTAGTTTTTAAGGCATCCTGAATTTGTATTTTTCAAGTCAGAAGCAAAGATTCTTCTTGGTCCTTTCCTTGGAGAGGAAAGACCTGGATCAAAAGCTATGAGTGAGGGTAAAAGAAAGGAAGGGAAAGTAGAGAAATTATTTTTAAAATTATTTTAATTGGAAGATAATTACTTATAATATTGTGATGGTTGTTGCCATACATCAACATGAATTGGCCACAGGTGTACACATGTCCCCCATCCTGAACCCCACGCCCACCTCCCTCCCCACCATATCCCTCTGGGTTGTCCCAGGGCACCAGCTTTGGGTACTCTGCCTCATGGATCCAGCTTGCATTGCTAATCTGTTTTACATACAGCAATGTACCTGTTTCAATGCTATTCTCTCTAAACATCCCACCCTTGTCTTCTCCCACTGAGTCCAACAGTCTGTTCTTTACATCTGTGTCTCCTTTGCTGCCTTGCATGTAAGATCGTTGGTACAGCCTTTCTAAATTCCGTATATACGCGTTAATATACAGTGTTTGTCTTTCTCTTTCTGACTCACGTCCCTCTGTATAATAGGCTCCAGGTTCATCCGCCTCATTAGAACTGCCTCAAGTGTGTTCCTTTTCAAAGCAGAGTAATATTCCATTGTGTATATGTACCACGAGTTCCTTAAGCATTGACTGTCTTTTATACACATGACTCTCCCTTTCCTTCCCAACAGGTTGTTCTCTCTCCAGGACAGTCTTCTTGGTCACACTCTTGTAACCCAGTTTTAGAAGTTGTTTTGCGAAGTACTTGTAGCAAATAAGTAGCAAAGTTGGAGAATAACTGAATTTTAGTGCCTAAGTATTCAAAGTTAAGTGTTCTAAGGATTCAAAGCTAAACCTAAAATAACATAGCTCTTTCAGTCTCTTACAGAACAACTTGCTTTCCTGTGTGGGAAGGGAAGTGGAGGCGTTTCAGCTGTGTGACAAGTAACCCACTGAATGGGTTGTCCTATGCAGCCTCTGCAGAGAAGCAATGGAAAATGACAAAGCAAGGTGAGAGCAGGGTCATCTTTTCGACGAGGAGCATCTGTTCATTCCTTCAGGGCCAGAGCTTTGTTGGTGGGTTTTGCTGAGAGCAGTGAGGCAAGTCTTGGCCCTAGGCATGGCCTCATTCACTTGTGTCCTGTGTACAGAGTGGCAGCTGTTTGTGGCTTCCAGGGCCAGAACTCCCCTCCACCCTGCCCCCACCAGAAAACTCTCAGCCATCGTTAAGGTGAGAACAAGCAGGCCACCATGAAGGTCTGCGGTACAATGGACATTGAGCGGACAACCTCTCTTAGACATCAAGGGAGAGCTTGGAAGAGCAGAGGCTGACCCATTCTAACATCCCCTTTAGGTCACCTCCCACCTTGACTGAGTTCTGGGCCTCTGTTCCTTGATTGAGCTTCCCGTTCTTTCATTGGTAAGCTTCTATTTAGGCCAGTGTTCACCAGGAGAGCTGAAGGCAGAGGCTGAGAGTGGGGAGGACAGTCAAAGAATATTTTGGCAGGTGCTTGGCTCTTGTCCTGCCTCTCTCAGGTAGCCTCAGGACACCTGGGGTCAAGCACCTTCTGTTATTAGTTCCAGACTCTGTTTCAGAAATCAATATCAGGCAGTTGTCCTCCACACCTAGACCACTGCAGGCCTGTCAGCTAAGCTCTGCAGTCCTGGGGAGTGAGCCATCAGAGGGCTCCTCAGGGCTGTGGGAAGGATGTGAAGCCAGTTCTTCTATCTAACTTGCCTTCATCACTTAAAATACATTTTTGCACAGCTTGAAAAGGATCTGGTTGCTGCCCTTCTCTGTGTCCGGTTGGTTGCATCTGATCTACTAGGTCAACATAGCCTCTAGCAGGAATCAAACTGTGTTCAGAAACAGAGTTGTTGCTTAAAGAGAGAGGGAGTGGCAGGATCAGGTGCAGCAGGGAGGTGCACTGGGGAAGAGGCTTCCATGGGGTGTGATTTAAGGGCCTTGCACAGGCCCTGAAATTCCCATCATCTGAACTCCATGGTATTGGCATTCTAGCTTCCTGAAGGTAGCTCACACTGTAGCATGGATACTGTATATACATGTAATGATGATCATAAACATTTTTAAGCACTTTAAGGTTTAAGAAATGCATTTAAATCATTGCATTTCTTTGGGATATTCCCAGATGAGCCAGACTTCAGCTGAAATTGTGTTGGTGGTTCTAGATAAAATGCACCATCCCAGTGTTCCTCTGACAGCTATTAGGTTGGCCAAAAAGTTTGTTTGGGTTTTTCCATAAGATGTTATAGAAAAACTTGAGCAAATTTTTTGGCCAACACATTTCCCTGAATGGTGTGCATGGTAAGAAAGATCCTATCCAAAGAGAGCTGTTACGATCAAGGTCTCTGGGAGGCACAGTAGGGGGCATAGGCTGGGATGCTAGGAAAAATGTGAGCTGTCCCCAGCCTGACCCGCCAAACTCACCTCCCCGATGGAAGAGATCAGCTATGCAAAGTCACTAAAAGGAGCTGTTTTTCTAGAAGATAAGACTGGGAGCCCAAGCAGAGCTCTTTGGGATCCAAATGACTTACTGTGGCACAGAAATGTGAAGGAGGGAGCTATCAGCCCACTTGTTCTTAGAATATGGCACCACTGCAATAAGTCAGCCAGAGGTATAGGAACTGCAGCATTCTTTGGCACCTCAAAGTTTGGTGTTTTCAGTAGCTCAGGGAAGCAACCCCTAGCCCAGCCAGAAAGGAACATTCTCACATAGATAGCAGGCATTGTCACATGCTGGGAAGACAGGAGGAACTGGCTTTGAGCAAATATGTGATGCTTCAGAGACCCCAGAAGTGACTTTTTGATGATGGCCATTCTGGCTGGTGTGAGGTGATACCTCATAATTTTAATTTGCATTTCTCTGATAATCAGTGACGCTGAGCATTGCTTCATGTACCTTTTAGCCTTCTTTTAGTCTTATAGTCTTCTTTAGGGTTTCTTAGGTGGTGCTGGTGGTAAAGAACCCACCTGCCAAAAAAAAAAAAAAAAAGAACCCACCTGCCAAAGCAGGAAACGCAGGAGATGGGAGTTTGACCCCTGGGTCTGGAAGATCCCCTGGAGGAGGGCAAAAACCCACTCCAGTATTCTTGCCTGAAGAATCCCATGCACAGAGGAGCCTGGCACGCTATAGTCCATAGCGTCACAAAGAGAGGGACACGACTGAAGCGACTTAGCACACAGGCATGCACACACGTCTTCTTTGGAGAAATGTCTGTTTAGATCATCTGCCATTTTTTTATTGGGTTGTTTTTGTTGATATTGAGCTATATGAGCTGTCTGTATATTTTAGAGATTAATCCCTTCTCAGTCGCATCATTTGCAAATACTTTCTCCCATTCTGCTGGTTGTCTTTTCATTTTGTTTATGCCATGTTCCTATGCCATCCATGCAGAAGTTTTCAAGTTTAATTAGGTCCCATTTGTTTACTTTTGTTGTCATTCCATTACTCTAGAAGACTGCTCAAAGAAGACATTGCTGTAATTTATTTCGAACAGTGTCCTGCCTATATTTTCCTCTGGAAGTTTTATAATATACCAGTTTTACATTTAAGTCTTTAATTCATGTTGAGTTTACTTTTATGTATGGTGTTAGAGAATGTTCTAATTTCATTCTTTTACATGCAGCTATCCAGTTTTCCCAGCAGCACCACTCTTTTTTAAATCAGAGGAAAACTGTTTTACAATGGCGTGTTGGTTTCTACCATACAACTATGCGAATCAGTCATAATTTTATATAATATTATATATATACACACACACACACATATCTCATCCTTCCCTCTTGAGCCTCCTTCCCCTCTGGCCATCCCATCCCACTAGGTCATCACAAAGCACCAGGCTGGGTTCCTTGTGTTATATAGCAGCTTCCCACTAGCTATCTGTTTTATGCATGATAGTGTATATATGTCAATGCTATTTTCTCAATTAATCCCACCCTCTCCTTCCCCCACTGTGACCACAAGTACATTTTCTATGTCTGTGTTGCCATTCCTTCCCTGCAAATAGGTCCATCAGTACCAATTTTCTAGATTCCACATATATGCATTAACACACGATGTTTGTCTTTCTGACTTATTTCACTGTGTATAACAGGCTCTAGGTTTATTCATCTCATAACAACTGACTCAAATTAATTCCTTTTTATGGCTGAGTAATATTTCATTGTATATATGTACTGCATCTTCTTTATCAATTCATCTGTTTATGGATATCTAGATTGCATCCATGTCCTGGCTATTGTAAATTGTGCTGCAGGGAACACTTGGGTTCATGTGATCATGAACAGTTGGGTGCATGTGTCTTTTTGAATTGTGGTTTACTCAGGGTATATGCCTGGTAGTCAGATTGCTGGTCATAGGGTAGATTTATTCCTAGTTTTATAAGGAACCTCCATACTGTTTTCCATAATGACTGTATCAGTTTGCATTCCCACCAACAGTGCAGGAGGCTTCCCTTTTCTCCACGTCCTCTGCAGCATTTACCGTCTGTAGATTTTCTGATGATGACCACTCTGATTGGTGTGACGTGATGCCTCTTTGTGGTTTTGGTTTGCATTTCTCTAATAATGAGTGATACTGAACCCCTTTTCAGGTGTTCATTGACCATCTGTATGTCTTCTTTGGAGAAATGTCCGCTTATCAGCACCACTTATGGAAGAGGTTGTTTTCTCTCATTGCACAGTCTTGCCTCCTTTGTCATATATTAATAGACCATAAGTGCATAGGTTTATCTCTGGGCATTCTGTCCTGTTCCATTGATATATGTTCCTATTTTTGTGCCAGTTCCATACTATTTTGGTGACTGTAGCTTTGTAGTATAGTCTGAAGTCAGCGAGCCCTATTCCTCCAGCTTGGTTTTTCTTTCTCAAAAGTGCTTTGGCTCCTCAGGGCCTTTTCTGTTTCCATAAAATTAAAAGTTTTTTTCAATTCTAGTGCTGTGAAAAATGCCACTGGTAATTTGATATAAATGGCATCGAATTATAGATTGCCTTGGGTAGCATGGTCATTTAGACAATATCAGTTCTTCCAATCCAAGAACATGATGTATCTTTCCATTTGTTTGTGTCATCTTGGATTTCTTACATCAGCATTTCTTTCATCTGTACTTTTCAGAGTACAGGTTTTTTGCCTCCTTAGGTAGGTTTATTCCTAAGCATTTCTTCTAGGTATGGGATTGTTTAATTTCTCTTGTTTGTTGTTAGTGTCTAGAAATTCAACAGATTCCTGTATATTAAATTTTTATTCTGCAATTTTGCTGAATTCAGAGATACACTGTAGTAGTTTTCTGGTAGCATCTTTAGGATTTTCTATGTGTAGTATCACGTCATTTGCAAATAGTGAGTTTTACTTCTTTTCCAATTTGGATCACTTTTATTTCTTTTTATACTGAATAAAAGTGGTTAAGAGTGGACATCCTTGCCTTGTTCCTGATCTTAGAGGAAGTGCTTTCAATTTTTCACATTGAGTATGATGAATGGATTTGTCATATATGGCCTTTATTAAGTTAAGGTAGGTTCCCCCTATTCCACTTTCTAGAGAGTTTTTTTAAAAATCATAAATGGATGTTGAATTTCATAAAAAAAAAACTTTTTCTGCATCTATCGAGGTGATCACACTGCTTATATCCTTCAGTTTTTTAACGTGGTGTATCAGACTGATTGATTTGTGGATAATGAAAAATCCTTGCATCCTTGGGATAAATCCCATTTAATCATGATGTATAATCCTTTTAATATATGGTTGGATTCAGTTTGTTAGTATTTTGTTGAGGATTTTTGCATCTACATTCATCAGTGATATTGGCCTATAGTTTCCTTTTTTGTGGTATCTTTCTCTGGTTTTGGTATCAGGGTGGCCTCATAGAATGAATTTGGAAGTGCTTTTTCCTCTGCAATGTTTTGGAAGAGTTTCATAAAAATAGCTGTTAACTCTTCTCTAAATGTTTGATCAAATTCACCTGTGATGCCATCTGATCCTGGACTTTTGTTTGTTGGGAGTTTTTAAATCACAAATTCAATTTCAGTACTTGTAACTGGTTTGCTCATATTTTCTATTTCTTCTTGGTTCATTCTTGGGAGATTTTATCTTTTTAAGAATTTGTCCATTTCTTCTAGGTTGTCCATTTTATCAACATGTAGTGGCTTGTAGTAGTCTATTATGATCCTTTGTATTTCTGTGGTGTCAGTTGTAGCCTCTCCTTTGTCATTTCTAATTATACTGCTTTGGGTCCTTTCCCTTTTTTCTTGATGAGTCTGGGTTGAGGGTTATGAATTTTTTTCCCCAAAGAACCAGCTTTTCATTTCACTGATCTTCTCTCTTGTTTTCTTTGTCTTTATTTCTGCTCTGATCGTTATGATTTCTTTCCTTCTACTAACTTTGTGTGCTGTTTGTTCTTTTTTCTCCAACTGCTTCAGGTTTAAGGTTAAGTTGTTTATTTCAGATTTTTCTTGTTTTCTCAGACAATCATGTATCACTATAAAGCTCTCTCTTAGAACTGCTTTTTATGCATCCCATGGTTTTTTTCCTGTGTTTTTTGCTTTTATTTGTCTCTAGGTATTTTTTAAATGTCCTCCTTGATTTCTTCTGTGATTCATTTGGGTTGTTTCATAGCATATTACTTAACCTCTTTTGTCTTTTGACATGTGTACCTTTTTTTGGTGGATTCTAGTATCTTCCTGTCGGTGGTTGTCCAACAGCTAGTTGCCATTTGAGTGCTCTCACAGGAGGAGATCAGCACATGTCCTGCTACTCCAGCATCTTGAACCAGTTTCTCAGTCTCTTTAATTGATGGTTAGTCAGCAGTTAGTTGTGATTTTGGAGTGCTCATGAGAGGAGGCGAGTTCAAGGTCCTTCTACTCCACCATCTTGTCTCTGTCTCAATATCATGTACCTTCTGAGGAGATCTGAGGAAGACTCTTTACCTTTGTGGCATTCTTGCCACAAACCTATAACTCTAATCAAATCATGAGAAAACATCAGATAAACAGAAACTGAAAGGCATCCTACAAAATCATGGAAGCCGTAGTCTTTAAACTGGAAGGTCATTAAAAACAACCATAAGAAAATAAGAAGCTGTCACAGATGGAGGAGACAGAGAAAACATATGAGTAAATGTAATGTGGTATCCCAGACTGGATTCTGCAACAGAAAAAGAACATTCGTGGAAACACTGGTGAAATCTAAATAAAGGTGTATTTTAGTAAATAGTAGTATACCAATATCAGTGTCTTAGTTTTGACGATGTTCTGTGCTAAGATGTTAACATTAGGGAAAACTGAGTCAAGAATAGACAGGAACACCAAGTTCTACCACTGCAACTTTTCTGTAAATCTGAATTGAGAGCCAAAAATTTTAAAAATGACCAGGAACCCAGGGTAGAAAGAGAACTAGACAATACACACAATGTGTAAATAAACAGGGAATAATTGAAAGTCGGATGAGACAGCTGGCATTCCACAAAAGCTTTATTCCTCTAGATAGTTGTCTAGGTCATCTTGGGTCATCTGGATTTTGGATGCACTGTCACAGTAAAGGTAAACAAGGAGTTACAGTGGTCTGTGCAGGAAGAGATTCCACCTAAAGTTTGGTTTGGGGGAGACACCTCTGTACTGGCAAATTGAGTTTAAAAGTGTTTTCTTTTTTTTTTTGGAAAGTCTTAGAAGACCAATATAAGATAAATTGTTTAATGAATTAATGATGTCTCCTTTTTATTTGCCATTTTATATAAGTATAAAATCACCATTCATATTGACATTTTCTCTGCCTCCAACATCTTGAGGCTTTGTGATCAAAGAGACTTGGTTTCACATTTTTGGAAGGCATTTTATCTGGGACTGTGCCAGCAGTACAGGAAAATCTAAGAACTTTCCCATCCATTTTTAAAATGTGATAGTCACTTGTACTTTTCGGTTGGGACCAGGGCTAGTCTTTCAAGTACATGGAGGTGGTAGCTAAAAGATAATACAAGTCCTCTCTACTCAAGGCTGATCTAGTGCTTTAAAGCCCTCAATTAGCAGTTTTAGGGACTTCTTTTTTATGTTCGGCTTCTCTCTTCTGTTAGGCATAGCTTGCCTTTTATGTTAAGAATACCAACCTCTGCATCTTTTTTTGCTTACTGGAGGATAACTGCTTTACAATATTGTGTTGGCCTCTGCCTCTCCATCTTTTCCTCCATGTAACATGTGAGGCTGCTGGGTGTCATATATTGGGTTCCCTAGAAAACAGATACAGAGTCCCTCAGATTTGCATGGTGGAGGTTTATTGGGGATAACACTTGGTATCGATAGCTGAAAAGGGTAAAGCATAAGGGAAGCAGTATTCAACAGAGACAGAAGTTGAACTGTGATGCAGCTGCAACAGAGACCTCAGACAAATCCTATCAGTAATGCTGGAGCTGAGGTGGCCCTTTATATATGAATGGGTTGAGGAAAGAGAAGGGGCCTCATCTCAGAACTACTTATTGGATATGATATAGTGCAGGCAGTGGTATAAACTTGGGTAAGGTAACTGACTTTAATAGAGGGAAATTCCTAGGGAGGGAGCTGGGCCTGAGCTGTCACCAACTAACATTCCCAACAGTTAGAAAAATAAGTTCGTTAATCCTGACAGGGGCTCTCTGAGGCATATCAGTATAGTCCTCCCTTTTCACTATCTGAATCCTCCTCCAAATGGGATAGGCCCATCCAGAATCAGGTTCTCAGGATTTGGGGAGATGTTCATGGGAAAAGTTATAGTGTTAAGGTGGTAGAATGAACTAAAGTCCACGCGACTGCAGCTGGTCTCAGATCTATAGCTGTACTCTACCCACCGTTAGTTGCTTCTCTGTTGGTCTTGGTGAGTAAGGTGGTAGGGCCAGGTGGTCTTCATCTCTTGAGTTCTGAGATACTGGTCACCATGCCTATCTCAGGCCATGGCTGTTGCCTGAGTCCACTTGTGAAGATTGGTCAAAGGAATAGCAAAAGATTTTCTAGTGTATCACTGGGGTACCAAAGTATTCCCTGTCCCCATTGTACAACCTCCCTAAGACCTAGGTCAGTTGCTGCAGGATAGTGACTCCTTTCCTTGTCTGTTGGTTTATTGACATAAGGAGCCCAAAATGACTGGGCAGTAATGGCAGCTTACAAATTTACCTGAGAGTTGGACTATAAAGAAAGCTGAGCACAGAATTAATGCTTTTGAACTGTGGTGTTGGAGAAGACTCTTGAGAGTCCTTTGGACTTCAAGGAGATCCAACCAGTCCATCCTACTGGAGATCAGTCCTGGGTGCTCATTGGAAGGACTGATGTTGAAGCTGAAACTCCAATACTTTGGCCACCTGATGTGAAGAGCTGACTCATTTGAAAAGACCCTGATGCTGGGAAGGAGGAGAAGGGGATGATAGAGGATGAGATGGTTGGATGGCATCACTGACTCAATGGACATGAGTTTGGGTAAACTCCGGGAGTTGGTGATGGACAGGGAGGCCTGGCATGCTGCGGTTCATGGGGTCGCAAAGAGTCAGACACGACTGAGCGACTGAACTGAAAAAATTTACTAGGATTCTAACTGTGTTGTGTTTTCTGGTGGAAATACTCACTACATTTGGAACAAGCACCTTTAGACCTACAGAGTCAAGAGCTGTAGGGGTGAATAGCAGAAATTCCCCAGGTCACTGGAAGTGATGCTACACTCAATTTTAGGTTCTTGGACATATTCATGGGGAAATGTATGTTGTCAACTTCAGATATATATTTTATGCTGAATGACATCCTATTCTAATAGGGTATTTTCTCCAAACTGGCACCTCAGCTGCCTCATCCAAAGACTGTTCTAGAAGCCCAGCAGCTTCTAGATGATAAAAAATACGAAAAAAAAAAAAAAACAAACTAGCAAATTCTATGGCCATGTGCATACTCTTGCATCTCCATTGTGGAAACGTGGTTCTCCTGATCTAATGTGACATTCTATGCATCCTGTACTGGTGGATCAGACACTCTATAAGGCAAACCCCTATTCAGAATATGTGCCAAGTTCAATCAAGATAAATAATTACCCCTTCTAAGGTGTAAGTTCAGTTCAGTTCATTTGCTCAGTCATGTCTGACTCTTTGCGACCCCATGGAATGCAGCACACAAGGCTTCCCTGTCCATCACCAACTCCCAGAGCTTGCCCAAACTCATGTCCATGGAGTTGGTGATGCCATCCAAACATCATCCTCTGTCATCCCCTTCTCCTCCTGCCTTCAATCTTTCCCAGCATGAGGGTCTTTTCCAATGAGTCAGTTCTTCCCATCAGGTGGTCAAAGTATTGGAACTTCAGCTTTAGCAACAGTCCTTCCAATGATTATTCAGGGCTGATTTCCCTTAGGATTGATTGGTTTGATCTCCTTGCTGTACAAGGGACTCTCAAGAGTCTTCTCTAATACCACAGTTCAAAAGCATCAATTCTTTTGTGCTCAGGCTTCTTTATAGTCCAACTCTCACATCCATACATGACTACTGGAAAAACCATACCTTTGACTATATGGACTTTTGTTGGCAAGTAATGTCTCTGCTTTTTGATATGCAGTCTAGGTTTGTCATAGCTTTTCTTCCAAGGAGCAAGCATCTTTAAATTTCATGGCTAAATATATATATATATATATATATATATATATATATATATATATATATATATATATGTTCATGGCTACAGTCCCCATCTACAGTGATTTTGGAGCCCAAGTAAAGAATGCCTGTCACTGTTTCCATTATTTCCCCATCTATTTGCCATGAAGTGATGGGACAAGATGCCATGATCTTAGTTTTTTGAACATTGAGTTTTAAGCCAACTTTTTCACTCTCCTCTCTCACTTTCATCAAGAAGCTCTTTACTTCCTCCTTGCTTTCTACCATAAGAGTGATGTCATCTGCCTATGAGATTATTGATATTTCTCCCTGCAATCTTGATTCCAGCCTGTACTTCATCCAGCCTGGCATTTCACATGATGTACTCTGCATATAAGTTAAATAAGCAGAGAGACAATATACAACCTTGATATACTCCTTTCCCAATTAGGAACCAGACCATTGTTCAATGTCTGGTTCTAACTGTTGCTTCTTGACCTGCATATAGGTTTCTCAGGAGGCAGGTAAGATGGCCTGGTATTCCCATCTCTTTAAGAATTTTCCACAGTTTGTTGTGGTCCACACAGTCAAAGGCTTTGGCATAGTCAATAAAACAGAAGTAGATGTTTTACTGGAATTCTCTTGCTTTTTCAATGATCCAGCAGATGTTGGCAATTTGATCTCTGGTTCCTCTGCCTTTTCTAAATCCAGCTTGAACATCTGGAAGTTCTCGGTTCATATACTGTTGAAGCCTAGCTTGGAGAAGTTTGAGCATTACTTTGCTAGCATGTGAGATGAGTGCAATTGTGCAGTAGTTTGAACATTCTTTGGCATTGCCTTTCTCTGGGATTGGAATGAACACTGACCTTTTCGAGTCCTGTGGCCATTGCTGAGTTTTCCAGATTTGCTGGCATATTGAGTGCAGCACTTTAATGGCATCACCATTTAGGATTTGAAATAGCACCACTGGAATTCCATCTCTTCCAATAGCTTTGTTCACAGTGGTGATTCCTACGGCCCACTTGACTTTGCACTCCAGGATGTCTGGCTTTGGGTGAGTGATCACACCATTGTGGTTATCTGGGTCATTAAGATCTCTTTTGTATAGTTCTTCTGTGTGAGAGATCTAGTTTAATCTACTGTGACTAAGTGACTGGTTGGTCTCCTCCTGGCATGGTATCAGGGGCTTATATACATATATTTAAGTTATCACAATCTATCTTCAAATGATAGTATACCACTCATGCGTAGTATTTTCATAGTATAGTATAAAAATCTTTCAGCGGTATGTTTCCATTTCTCCCTTCCAGACTATTGTACTATTGTTATACATTTAACTTCTACATATAAGCTGTACCCTACAGAATTATTTTTGTTTAAGCAATCAACTTTGTTTTCCAGAAAGCTAAATAATACATGAAAGTCTACATTTACTCATTCACTTGCCATTTCCCAAACCTCTCAATTCCAAATTGATTACTAATATCATTTTACTTCTGCCTTAAGAATTTTCTTCAACATTTCTTATTAATGTAGACCTGCTGTTAATGAATTATTTCAGCTTCTGTGTATCTGAAAGTATTTTGCCTTTATTTTTGATAACTGTTTTTGCTAGGTTATGAATTTAAGGTTTAAAGATTTAGGGTCTTTTCTTTCAAAGAATTTAAAATGTTGCTCCATTGTTTTTTGCTTGCATTGTTTCTGGCAAGAAATCTGGTGACATGCCTATCTTTGTTCTGCTCTATATGTCTTGTTTTCTGCCTGCTTTTAAGACTTTCTCTTTATCACTAGTTTGAAGCAATTTGATTATAATGCGCCCTGGAGAGGTTTTCTTAATGTTTTTTGTACTTGGGATTTGATGGGCTTCATGTGTCTGTGTACTTAAAGTGTTCATGAAATTTGGAAATTTTTGCCCACTATTTTTTCTGTTATATCCCTCACTCCATTGGGAACTTTAAAGTGTCATTAATCCCATCCAGTGTATTTTCAATCAGACATTTCAGGAGTTCTATTTATATTTTCTTTTTACCTTTCATGTTACTACTTAACATCGTCAGTTTTTCGCTAGCATTTTTCTGGATCTCATATCATTTGTTTCTTGTCTCTTAGCAACCACCATCCTTCATTCTTTGCTATCCAATGTCTTGAAAAAAATCACTGTTTCATTTGTGTACTCTGGTTTTTCAGGTTTTCTGTTTGTTTGTTTTCAGATGGGAAAGTAAATTTCATCCCTGTTACTTCATGTTGGCAGTAAAGTGAAATTCCTTCTAGGTCCTTCTGAAAATCTCAAGTGTCTTTTAAATGTAAATTTTCTCATAAAGAGTGATCCATTAAATTCCTGGCCTTTCATGTTAGATACTTATATGGTCATCCACCTAATACCTGCTATGCCCTTTTCCTTGCTGACAGAGCCTTGATTTTGTTTGGGTAGGAATGTTCCAAGCCTCAGGGAATCCAATAGTTTGCTCTATGTCATGGGGAAAAAAATCTCTACTATTCTTTGTCAGTGAAACTGTGGGCACTAGACTCAGTCTACTGTGGAATTTCTGGGAAATATTTTGTCGCAAACCAAACATAGAACTAGAGATCGAACAAAGCCCTTTTTCTATTACCCTTTCATGCTGTTTTCTGAAGATTTTAGGAGAATTTGATGCTTGAATATGTGTCAAATAATTTGCACTTATGTGGCAACAATCTAGGGTAATACTGTCAAACACATAAGGAAGAACAGGAGAACTGTAGACAGGCCATCCCTACCCTAAAGCACATAACCTTACTTGGCCTCGCTTACCTTTAAACTTCCTATTAAGTGACATAATACACAGTCCTAGCATTTAAGCCACTGTTTTCCAGGCTTTCTGTGACTTGCAGCCAAATACAGCTTAATCAAGGCCTACTTTAACCATGGCTCATTTTCTCAGATTTATCTGATTATTTTCCTCCAGAATGGAAAAGATGATGATCTGGGAATGAAGGTCATTATCACAGACAGTGGAATCTCAATGGCAAACCACCTACTTCACAATTTGTTAAAGGAGTGGAACTATTTTTGCCATGCCTGTATTCAAAGAGCCCTGTAGACTTTGCCCCTTAGAGTAATTTCGTAGACAATGGCTATGCAGAAGATGTGCTGATAGGAAACTTGATGGGCAATGTCCCCAGAAGGAGAGCTGCACTGATTCTTGAATGGAATACTAACTTCCACTGACTGTGATCCACAAGAAAAAAAAAGCTCAACCCAAAGTTACTTGAAATAATATATATTAATACAGTTCCATCATAAATAATACATACTGTTAATATGGCTTTAAATAATGTATAATTCTAGATTTGCATGATAAATAATACATAAATATGTAATCATCCAGTGAAGTCACATGAAATTAGTAGTCATGAAGGAAACTTAAGCTATTAACATGCTATGAGAGGAAAGTTTTGCAAGTGGCTTGCCGGGCCTTAATCAGTGCTGCTGCATAATGTCTTAGCTGAGAGAAAAAAGTATTAATAACTGGTAACAGTCTTTTCAGTGTATAGTCAATAAAGGGTTTCCAAGCTCTATAAAGACATGGCTATTTTTTATTTAATTTTTATTTTCTATTGGAGAACAGTTAATTTACAATATTGTGTTAGCCCCCAGGTATACAGCTAAATAATTCAGTTATACATACATATACACATTCTTTGTCAGATTCTTTTCCCATATAGGTTATTACAAACTATTGAGTACAGTTCACTGTGCTATACTACAGGAACTTATCTATTTTAAATACAGTAGTGTGTATATGTAAATCCTAAACTCCTAATTTATCCTACCTCACCACACTTCCCCTTTGGTTACCATAAAATTGTTTTTGAAGTCTGTGGGTCTGTTTCTGTTTTGTGAATAAGTTCATTTATATCATTATTATTAAGATTCCACATATGAGTGTTAGCATATGATATTTGTCTTTGTCTACCTGACTTCACTTAGTATGGTAATCTCTACATCCTTCCATGTTGTTGCAAATGGCATTATTTCATTCTTTTTAATAACTGAGTAATATTCCCTTGTACATATGTCCCATAACCTTATCCATTCCCTTGTTGATGGACATTTAGGTTGCTTCCATGTCTTAGCTATTGTAAATAGTGCTGCAATTAACACTGGGGTGCATGTATCTCTTGGAATTGTGGTTTTCTCCAGATATATGCCCAAGAGTAGGGTTACATGATCATATGGTAGCTCTATTTTTAGTTTTTTATGCAGTATACTCTTCTCTATAGTGTCTGTACCAATTTACATTCTCATCAATGGAGTAGGAGGATACCATTTTCTCCACACCCTCTCCAGCATTTATTGCTAATAGATTATTTTTTGATGGTGGTTATTCTGACTGGTATGAGATGATACCTCACTGCTATTTTGATTTGCATTTGTCTAATAATTAGTGATGGTGAGCATCTTTTCATGAGCATTTTGGCCATCTGTTTTTCCTCTTTGTGTCTTTGGAGAAATGTCTGTTTAGATATTCCACCTATTTTTTGATTGAGCTGCATGAGCTGTTTGTATATTTTGGAGATTAATCCCTTGTACTTCACTTCCTTTGCAAATATTTTCTCGCATTCTGTGGGCTGTCTTTTTGTCTTGTTTACGGTTTCATTTGCTCTGGGAAAGCTTTTAAGTTTAATTACATACCATTTGTTTATTTTTGTTTTCATTACTCTAGGAGGTGGTTCAAAAAGATTTTGCTATGATTTATGTCAGAGAGTGTCCTACCTATGTTTGCCTCTAGGTGTTTTATAATATCTAGTCTTATATTTAGGGCTTTCATCACTTTTGAGTGTATTTTTGTGATGATTACAGAATGTTCCAATTTCATTCTTTTACATATAATTGTTCAGTTTTCCCAGCACCACTTATTGAAGAAACTGTCTTTTCTCCATTGTATATTTTTGCCTTCTTTGTCATAGAATTAGATGACCAGAGATCAAATTGCCAACATCCGTTGGATCATAGAAAAAGCAAGAGAATTTTTTTAAAAATCAACTTCTGCTGCATTGACTACACTAAAGTCTTTGACTATGTGGATCACAACAAACTGTGGAAAGCTTAAGATTGGAATATCAGGTTACCTTACCAGTCTCCTGAGCAACCTACAGGCAGGAAAAGAAGAAACAGTTACAACCAGACATAGAACAATGGACTTGTTCCAGATTGGAAAAGGAATACATCAAGGTTGTATATTGTCACCCTGCTTACTTAACTTATACACAGAGTTGTTGTTCAGTTGTGTCTGACTCTGCGACCCCATGGACTACAGCACATCAGACTTGCCTGTCCTTCACCAACTCCTGGAGTTTACGCAAACTCATGTCCATCAAGTTAGTGATGCCGTCCAACCATCTCATCCTCTGTTCATTCCTTCATCCCTTCTCCTCCTGCCTTCAATCTTTCCCAGCATCAGGGTCTTTTCCAATGAGTCAGTTCTTCCCATCAGGTGGCCAAAGTATTGGAGTTTCAGCTTCAGCATCAGTCCTTCCAATGAATATTTCAGGACTGACTTCCTTTAGGATAGACTGTTTGGATCTCCTTGTTGTCCAAGGGACTCTTAAGAGTCTTCTCCAACACCACAATTCAAAAGCATCAATTCTTCAGCACTCAGCCTCCTTTATGGTCCAACTCGCACATCCATTCATGACTACTGGAAAAACCATACCTTTGACTAGATGGACCTTTGTTGGTAAGTAATGTCTCTGCTTTTTAATATGCAGGCTAGGTTTGTCATAGCTTTTCTTACAAGGAGCAAGCCTCTTTTAATTTCATGGCTACAGTCCCCATCTACAGTGATTTTGGAGCCCAAGAAAAGAAAGCCTGTCAGTGTTTCCATTGTTTCCCCATCTATTTGCCATGAAGTGATGGGACCAAATGCCATGATCTTAGTTTTGTGAACACTGAATTTTAAGCCAGCTTTTTCACTCTCTTCTTTTACCTTCATCAAGAGATTCTTTAGTTCCTCTTCTTTTTCTGTTATAAGGGTGATATCCTCTGTATATCTGAGGTTATTGATAGTTCTCCCTGCAATCTTGATTCCAGCCTGTACTTCATCCAGTCTGGCATTTCACATAATGTACTCTGCATATGAGTTAAATAAGCAGGATAACAATATACAGCTTTGACATACTCCTTTCCCAATTTGGAACCAGTCCATTGTTTGATGTCTGGTTCTAACTGTTGCTTCTTGACCTGCCTATAGGTTTCTCAGGAGGCAAGTAAGGTGGTCTGATATTCCCATCTCTTTAAGAATTTTCCACAGTTTGTTGTGATCCACACACGGCCTTTAGTGTAGTCAATGAAGCAGAAGTAGATGTTTTTCTGGAATTCTCTTATTTTTTCTATGATCCAACGAATGTTGGCAATTTGATCTCTGGCTCCTCTGCCTTTTCTAAATCCAACTTGTACATCTGGAAGGTCTTGGTTCATATACTGTTGAAGCCTAGCTTGGAGAATTTTGAGCATTGCTTTGCTAGCTTGTGAGATGAGTACAATTGTGTGGTAGTTTGAACATTGTTTGGCACTACCTTTCTTTGGGATTGGAATCAAAACTGACCTTTTCCAGTCCTGTGACCAATGCATTATGTGAAATGCTGGGCTGGATGACTCACAATCTGGAATCAAGACTGCTGGGTGAAATATCAAGAACCTCAGATATGCAGATGATTCTAGTCTAATGGCAGAAAGTGAGGAGAAACTAAAGAGCCTCTTGATGAGGGTAAAAGAGAGTGAAAAAGCTGACTTAAAATTCAACACTTAAAAAACTAAGATCATGGCATCTGATTCCATCCATTCATGTCAAATAGATGGGGAAAAAGTGGAAGCAGTGACAGATTTTATTTTCATAGGCTCCAAAATCACTGCAGACAGTGACTACAACCATAAAATTAAAAGATGCTTGCTCCTTGGAAGAAAAGGTATAATGAACATAGACAGCACATTAAAAAGCAGACACATCATGTTGCTGACAAAACTCCATATAGTTAAAGCTATGATTTTTCCAGTAGTCTCTACAGATGTGAGAGTTGAACCATAAAAAAGGTTGAGTGCCAAAGAATTGATGCTTTCAAAATGTGGTGCTGGAGAAGACTCTTGAGAGTCCCCTTGGACAGCAAGAAGATCCAACCAGTCAATCCTAAAGGAGATCAACCTTGAATATTCATTGTAAGGACTGATGCTAAAGCTGAAGTTCCAATCCTTTGGGCACCTGATGCAAAGAGCTGACTCATTGGAAAAGATGCTGGGAGAGACTGATGGCAGGAAGCAAAGGGGTTGACAGAGGATGAGATGGTTGGATAGCACCTTTGACTCAATGGACATGAGTTTGAGTGAACTCTGGATATAGTGATGGACAAAGAAGCCTGGAGTGCTGCAGTTCATTGGGTTGCAAAGAGTTGGATACAACTTAGTGATTGAACAAGGTGATCATAGGTGCATGGGAGTTATTTCTTAGCTTTCTGTCCTGTTTCATTGATGTATAGTTCTGTTTTTGTACCATGCTATTTTGATGACTATAGTATAGTCTGAAGTCAGGTAGTCTGATTCCTCCAGCTTCATTTTTCTCTCTCGGTATTGCTTTGGTTCTTTGGGGTCTTTTGTGTTTCCATACAATATTTGTTTTTTCTCTTTTTCTATTCTGTGAAAAATGCCATTGGTAATTTGATAGGAATTGCTTTGAATCTGTAGATTACTTTGGGTAGTGTAGTCATTTTGACAACATTGATTCATCCAGTCCAAGAACATGCTAAATCTTTCTATCTATTTGTGTCATCGTCAAGTTCTTTCATCTAATTCGTATGGGTTTCAGAATACAGGTCTTTCACATCCTTAGCTAGGTTTATTCCCAGATATATTATGCCTTTTAATGCAATGGTAAATGAGACTGTTTCCTTAATTTCTCTTTCTGATCTTTTGTTTTTAGTGTATAGAAATGTAAGAAATTTCAGTGTATAATTTTACTGAATTCACTGATGAGCTCTAGTAGTTTTCTGGTAGCACCTTTAGGATTTTCTATGTATAGTATCATGTCATCTGCAAGTAGCAACATTCTTCCTTCTTTATTTCCAATTTGGATTACTTTTATTTTTTTCTCTGCCATGGCTAGGACTTCCCAACTATGTTGAATGAAATTGGTGAGATTGGGCATCCTTGTCTCTTTCCTGATTTAAGAAGAAATACTTCTAGTTTTTCACATTGAGGATGATGCTAGCTGTGGTTGTTTCATATACAGCCTTCATCATGTTAGGGTAGGTTCCCTCTATGTGCATTTTCTGGAAAATTTGTTGTCATAAATGGGAGTTGAATTTTGTCAATATATCTTTTTCTGCATCTTTTGAGATCATATGGTTTTTATCTTTCAGTTTGTTGATGTGGTATATCAGACTGATTTGTGGATATTGAAGAATTCTTGCATCCCTGGGAATAATCCCTCTTTATCAAGTATTTGATCCTTTTATTATATTGTTTGCTAATAGACTCAAGTTGCTAGTATTTTGTTGAGGACTTTTGTGTCTATGTTCATCACTGATATTGCCTTGTAATATCAGGGCAAAGATACTACAAAGAAAGTTTTCTTTTTTTGTGGTATCTGTGTCTGATTTTGGTACCAGGGTGATGATGGTCTCATAGAATGAGTAATTTAGGAATTGCATGACAATTTATACTTATAGAGCACTTTACAATTATCTGCTCATTAAATCTTATGACATTTCTGTTCCTTCCTATGCAGTTCTTTGGAGATTTCAGAAAGATAGGTTTTGACTCTTCTCTAAATGTTTGATGGGCTTCACTATGTGAAGCCATCTGCTTTTGGACTTCGTTTATTGGGAGACTTTTTAATCACAGTTTCAGTACTTTTGATTGGTCTATTCATATTTTCTATTTCTTCTTGGTTCAGTCTTTGAAAGCTATGTCTTTCTAAGAATTTGTCCAGTTCTTCTCCGTTGTCCATTTCATAGTCATATAATAGCTTGTGGTAGTCTCTTATGACCCTTTGTATTTCTGAGATACTAATATTTTTAAATCCCAAATCTATCATTGCTTAAAAGACTATTGAAGAGTTTCCTAAAAACAAGGCAATGAAAATCATTGTCAACAACTCTATCAACCCTTCCATTTCTCTAAGGACTCATTTGTGTTATTTTATTTAATAGTAATCCTAATACTCTGTAAGATGGACCCCATTATCTTCATTCTGCAGCAGGGAACACTGGGTGGGAGAAGTGACTTACCTAAGGTCACACAGCCAATTAATGGCAGGGAAAGGTTTACATGTCTTCTGAAACCAAAGTCTGATGTTTTCCTTTACTTTGTACTATACTGTCTCATTTTTAGTGTAGCTTTTTCTCTGTGGCTTAAGATCTGGACATTTTATAATTCAGATTCTGCAGACCTGTTGTGTGTTTAACAGTGTACTGATGGCCCATGTGGACCATGTCATTTGTCCCTACTATAATCCTTTTGGGCACTTCTGTCTTCATCTTACAGATCAGGAAACTGAAGCTTAAAAAAATGAAATGACTTACCTCAGAGTGCTAAAAAAAGAAAAGCTGGGTGCTGTGACTCCAAACCATAGCACACAGCATCTCTAGTGACATGTGAGGAAAGGTACTTCCTGCCTTCATGCCAGGCTCTCTGCCTTTTCTGGAGAGCACACTCAAGACCACTGCCTGGTGAAATTGGATGGCTTTCTTCTAGAATAGGAAAGGTAATGTTTTGGGAATGGAGATTGATGTCAAGAGATTTAGCATGACCAGGGGCAAACTTTATACTTCACACATTTTCAAAGGGCTGGCGTTCTGAGACACATCAGGTATATTAGTAGTTGAGTCACAATCACCAAAGAATTGATGCTTTTGAACTGTGGTGTTAGAGAAGACTCTTGACAGTCCCTTGGACAGCAAGGAAATCCAAACAGTCCATCCTAAAGGAAATCAGTCCTAAATATTCATTGGAAGGACTGATGCTCAAGCTGAAACTCCAATAATTTGGCCACCTGATGGGAAGAGCTGACTCATTTGAAAAGACTCTGATGCTGGGAAAGACTGAAGGCAGGAGGAGAAGGGATGAAGGAATGAACAGAGGATGAGATGGTTGGACGGCATCACTGACTCAATGGACATGAGTTTGAGTAAACTCCGGGAGATGGTGATGGACAGAGAGGCCTGGCGTGCTGCAGTCCATGGGGTCTCAAAGAGTTGGATATGACTGAGTGACTGAATACTTCACAAGCACTCAAATTCTTGAGTCCCTCATGTTCCACTCCTCTACAGTTTATAGTTGGTTAAATGTCCCCATTCCTCTGCTAATAGCATTCTTGGAAATTGTGCTTTGAGTTCAGTTCTTCTGGGAAAGACATAACCTACTGAAGAGGTACAGAAAACAGTTGAAACCTTAAATGTTGAGCTTACCCAGGAGAGGAAATACAAACCGCTTCCATCTTTCAGGCTGAATTATAGCTTATCAAGCACATGTTAAAACTTTAAGCCTTTTTTTCCTTAAGTAAGAATAAATCTAAGTTGACTATTCCAGCATATGTATTTGTTTTCCCTACACTGTCTATAAACCATGTCCAAGGTGAGTATTTATAAGCCAGAGCAAAAACTAGACAAACAATTCTGAGAATAAGTGACAACTATAACAGTTCATGATAAGACAGTCACAACAAAGGAAATGCTATGCATTAAGTGATTTTTCTTGCAAATCCTTTATACATGTGTCAGGCTGTGTGCTGGCAGAATGAAAGAGGATAAATCAAAGCGAATACCCGTGTAAGAAAGGGTTTTTAGCAAATGCTGTCTTGCATGCATGAATCAAATAAATAGTGATTAAAAAAACTGAAAGAACAGGATAGATTTCTATGGAATTTTACACAATGAAATTATTTAGCAGTTTCACAACAATTTATGTTTATAGAGCACTTTACAATTATTTGCTCATTAAATCTTATGACATTTCTGGCAAGTAGGTCCATACCGTTAGTTTAATTTTATAACCAAGGTAACTGAAGCAGGGAATTTTCAAGGTTGCACAGCCAGGTGTGAGCAGGAGTTACTTTGGAACTCTTGCTCCCACAATCTTGAGTTGCATTTCTGGGTAGGGGTTAAGCTGCCTCTTAGCTTCCTCCTTGATGCAAGACAGTTTGGGGTGGGGGTGGGGCACCTACCCGGGCATTTGGAGGTAGGTGTTAACGGAAACGGCTCTTGGCAGTTAATCTATAAGTGCCAGTGGTAGATATTGGCTTTAGCATTTCAGCTGGAATGTGGACCCATCAGCATGTTGATACACGTGTATACAGTGCAAATCCACATCTGCAATACAGCCTAGTTTGAGATATTCATAATGGTTAAGTCCAAAGCTATAGTTCTCAGCCCAGGCTGCAATACTTGAGGGAGGGAGGCATTAAAAATAAACTGATAAACCAGTGCCCCAAGATCAATTGACTCTGAATCTCTGACGTTGGGGCTTGGACAAGGATAGCTTCAAAGAGCAACCAGGTTTTTCTAATATGTAATCAGAGTAGAGAACCATTGGTACAAAGATCCCTCCAGATTTGCTGCTCATGGTTGGGTGGATTGTTCCCTGCATGAGGATACCTAATGGAGAAGCCAGTAAAGACTTCAGTCTTTTCAGCTCACACACAGGGTGCCCTACCTTGAAAGTGGCATTTTTTCCCAAGAAAAGAGTCACCTTTTGTCTAATTACCACAAAGGGAGCCCTGAGTCATTCCCCTATTCTTGGATATGCATTTTTGCATATCGTACATATTTTGTTTTCAGCTTTTTTTAATGCATTCAGTAAAAATTACATTGAACATCTACTGCATGCTGGGCACTCAATATACGTGGGGATACACAACAAAGCCATCACAAGCCTGTCCCTATGTAGTCCACAGTCTGTTGAGGAAGACAAGTGACTGAACAGGGAGTTAACACAACACATGGACTGCTCCAACAGCATGAGTGCAGAAGCTGGGGAGGATACGAGAAGGGCACAGACCCAGACCTGGGACACAAGGGGACCTCATGATGGAGATGGTATAAAAGGGAAGGGGTAGCATTCAAGACTGAGTGGCAGCGTCTGAAGAAACCTGGGATCAAGAGAGGCTGAGGACTACGGGGAATTGGCAATGGTTCAGCCCATTCACCTGGAGGATGGAGTGAAGAAAAGCTGGAGGAAGAGCCAGGGAGTGCAGTGAGTTTTCCCAATTTTCCAACAGCGGGGTTGGCCACCTGCAAGCTTAATCTTTTGTGCTCTGCCCCTCAGTCCTACCTTTCTCTTTCTATCTTCTCTCCTTCTCCGCCATCTTCTTTCCATATATACAGCCCTTTATTAGGGCAGAAAATACCTACACAGCTTGTTCCCTACTTCCTGGCACTGGAAAGAACTGGAAAGCTCGAAAGCAGGCAAAAGAACAGACAAACATGGGGTCACAGATGTCACCGGTTCACTTGGCACCACCTGGTGAAATCACACAATTGGCACAACTCTTTCCTTGCTCACTGCTCTTCTTATTCGATGTGCCTGGTCCTAAACTGCCAGTCAACAGTGCCATCCTAATCCCTGGGACTAGTGGGAGAGGTGTGGAGTTGGGGGATGGGGTGTTATAAATGAGACAAGATTGGGCATGAACTCATGAAACTACTGAAGCTGGGTGATGAGTACATGAGTTTTTACTAGTTCTGATTTCTGCTTATGTTTGAAAATTTCCATTATAAAAAGGAGAGAAACAAAAACACACTTAAGATCTTCTGTTGTTTCTTCTTCTGTTTTGCTTACCATTGCCTCTAGTGATACTCTGTTTTCAAAAAACTCTGGTTTGATTTGGTTTAGGTTCTATTTTTCACTTCAAAATAACAATATACCTTTATTTTGTTCTTAGGGCTATTATGCAAGTGTCCAGATTCAGTCACTCGGTTATGTCCGACTCTCTGCAACCCCATAGGCTGTAGTCTGCCAGGTTTCTCTGTTCATGGAATTTTCCAGGCAAGAATACTGGAGCAGGCTATTATAATGAGCCAAATTTCCTAATTCATTGAAATCATAATTCAGTGGATCAAAATGCACTTCATCCTCAGAAGTTTGTGTTTGTTTGTATGACATACTCACCCACTCCCTTTGGATTACCCACTCGTGATCCTGATAAATGGTCTTCCTTCCCGTCTTGCTGTGGCCACAGCAGAATGTTTCTGCACTAACAGTTGGAAGGCCTGCAATGGGATGGGCAGTGGGGGGTTGGGCTGGAAATGGACAATCAGCCTTTGAGCAACTACATCTCCCATCCCTCTAACCCTGTCCCATCCCATTTCCATACATTAGCTGCAGCAGCTGCACAGCAACTGTCCTGTCCTCTAATGTGTGAGACTGCATACTTGTAAACTGGAATGAGACTTTTCACAGGCCTCCAAGCCATGAAATAAATCATTCACTCTGTTTCACAATGTTCTAGAGTAATAGTGTACATGTTTACCACAAAACATGGCCTCCTCTGCCCTCCTCAGCCCTAGGTAGCTCACCCATACATCTATGGTACATGGGTAGCGTGCTCTGTTCTACACTGTTCTCTACACCTGCTCTTCCCCATTACGATGGAGCTCCCTAAGCAATGGGCAGGGCAGTCTTTTCCAAACTCCTGGGACCTAGTGTTCTGTTTGAGCTAGGGAAGATGATCCACATGTGTTTGTTAAGTGAATGGATGTCCTAATCATACTGATATGTAAGCCTATTTCATTTGTAAGGAATTTATTTGGAAATACTCAACAAAAAATAAGTATATCCCATATTTGAGTCTTCCAGCAGGTAGATGTGGTTATGATGTCATACCCAAGTTTGGATGGCCTCCCTTCCCATACATGTGAGCCATGACTTGGCTTCCTAAGGCTGAGTCTGATTAGAACACAGTCATTCTGTTCCAACTCTATCTCTTCCAAACTTTTCATTTGTGCTTTTGTCAATATTGAAAAACCAGCTTATTAGTGAAGGATTTATATTACTTTAACCAGTCTCTATATCTTCTTATGGCTACAACCAAAATCTTAATGGATCTTGTCTAGTCCCAAAGGTCAATTAATCTCTCTTCTGTGCTGTGATCTCCAGGGCCCCAAGAATGGGGTTACCAAGAGTTTAAGGGAAGAACCTTCTCTACAACAAGACAATGCACACTAAGTTTGCTCTGCCTTCCCTTTGTTGGCTCCAGCTCCAGGACAAACAGGAAGTGAATGAAGATTTGCAGCCCATTAAAAAGAAGGACCCCTGAACTGCACCTTGAAAGAAAACAGAAGGGAAAATCAGCAGGCTCTGCCCTGCTATGCTACTGAGAACTTACTAGATCACACAAGCATTCAGCCATAAATTTGCTTCCACTAGCACAAATCACACAAATATGACAGGACTGAACATTTGCTAGAACCAAATGTGTACACTGATTCTTCTGTCATCTCCTCAACCAAATCTGAAAATATGAATTTCATAGTTCTTCCCTTCATTAGGAACCTGACTTTAAAAAAAGGCAGGGGAGAGCCTGAAAAGGTGAGGAGCCTCAAACATATGTAGCTAAGGCTGTGCTCTCCTTGCCTGCCTCCCCCATCCGGCTTCAGTGCCCCTGACCTCCCACATGGTGGGACAAACTGACCCACTCTGGCTTTGCCACACTTTGCTTGCTTGAGCAGTCAGTTGAGGAAAACTGAGACTTGGAGAAATTGAAACCACTTCCCTCAGAGGATTGCATAAGTACCCGATTAGCTCACCAGACTAGACTAGCGAGGGTTCCTGTGCCTTCGGGACTCAGCAAAGGCGAGGTGCCCACCCCCTGGCTGGCCCTTGTGCTCTGCTCAATGAGACACTGCTTCTCCAGCTTTCTGTGGGCATGGCTCTGCCTCTTCTCTGACTCCATCATTGTCCTGGCTGCCCCTCAAGGCCAGAGCCCCTGTCTCCTCCCTGTCTCATGGCACCCTCTCTCATTAGGCATTCAATAAATGTTGTTGACAGACTGGCTGACTGCCTGGCTGACTAAAGATGGCATCTTTCCACCAAGGGCAAGTGTCCTTCACTGCCTTTATTTTTTGCTTAATGTCAAATGGTGTCATTGGCATGATATAATTTTCCTGAAATGCCCATCAAGATTAATAAGAGTTAAAGAAACCTAAATCATTGGAGGGTATTGGCCCTAATTAGTATCATATCTCTAGTAACAGAATTTGAGTAATGTCTTATAGGTGTAGAAATCTTTTGAGTTAAACATATCAATTTACCCCTGATTTTTATCTGTTACCAATTTTTATGACATCATTTCTATGTACATTAGAGAATTTTCAAGGAAATTTTCAAGAAAGTAGAGAATTACTTCCTATTACTTTAAGTTTGGGGGACAAAAATTAAGCACATTTTATGCTATTTAACAAGAATAAACAAAACTGTACCCCTTTTTCCATGTGGAGCTCTCCTTTCTTTTCAATAGTCAGCAGGCCTTGGAATCAAAGTGAGGGCATCTTTGTCCCAAGCTGCATTCATCACCATTCTTGCCTATATGATCTGCCAGAGGATGGGGAAAATATTTAAGTTCGATCAAGTCCTTAGATAGCATTTACCTTATTAAAGCATTAAATAAAAACATAGAGGCAGATAGACACACACACACCGAGAACATAGTAAATCCAGTTTTATGAGGTTTATGAAATAGTTCTGATTAAAAATCCATCCATTTGTCATTTTCCCTTGTCTACCATTCTTATAAAATCCCCATCACTGTTCTTTCACAAACACTCTCAAAATGCTGTCAGATGGGTTATCATTGCCTTGCACTTTTGTTCTTTTGTTAATTTTGGATAAAGTCCTAGAGTGTAGCAATATTATTGAACTCATTTCTGCTTAGGTCTCAAGTTTCCATAGCTGCTCTATTACCAAGCAGCAATCCACCCTATAGGCACAATAAATAAATAATACAATACTGAAGGTCTAACAAATCACAAAATACATTATTAAAAAATTAAGAAATAAATATCCTCCTCTTACTTAAATAGAGATTGATTTTATAATGTGGAATGCTGAGGAGAGCTGCTCTGAGATATATTAAAGCCTGGGGACACACAGAATACACTGTAATGGGCATTCTGCTCCCTCAGCCAGAGGAAAACACTCCTCCAAGTGAATGGATGTATTTGTGAAATGGAAGCTGATATTCTCTGTTTGTTCACAAGCCAAATATGATGCACTGCTCCCTTTTTCACATGAGGGAGGAAAGACCTGCAGGACACATCTGTCTTTCCTAAGCACAAACTGAGAGCCTAGATGAGAGTGATGAAGATAAATGCTTTCCTGAAACTGAAGTTGGAGAAGAACTATTTCTTTCTCTTGACTTTAAATCACAATTCCGGCTTCCAAAAAGATGTTCTCAAACCAGGATTCTGCCACATTTCCTCCAAGGTGCTTTATTTAACAAGGAGAGGATATGGCATAGATCTCTCCTCAATGTTTACATTCCAAGAGAAAAAGTTAAATGGGATCCTTTCTCCTTAGGCATAAAGATTTTCTATGGAAAAGACAAAGTCTGTTGGGTCCTAGGACTCTCAGGAAGTTACTCCTGTATTGTTCACCTTGATGTTTGTGTTAAGCCACTACTTCTTTTTTTTTTTTTTTTTTAGTTTTTTATTTTTTAAATTTTAAAATCTTTAATTCTTACATGCGTTCCCAAACATGAACCCCCCTCCCACCTCCCTCCCCATAACATCTCTCTGGGTCATCCCCATGCATCAGCCCCAAGCATGCTGTATCCTGCGTCAGACATAGACTGGTGATTCAATTCTTACATGATAGTATACATGTTAGAATGCCATTCTCCCAAATCATCCCACCCTCTCCCTCTCCCTCTGAGTCCAAAAGTCCGTTATACACATCTGTGTCTTTTTTCCTGTCTTGCATACAGGGTCGTCATTGCCATCTTCCTAAATTCCATATATATGTGTTAGTATACTGTATTGGTGTTTTTCTTTCTGGCTTACTTCACTCTGTATAATCGGCTCCAGTTTCATCCATCTCATCAGAACTGATTCAAATGAATTCTTTTTAACGGCTGAGTAATACTCCATTGTGTATATGTACCACAGCTTTCTTATCCATTCATCTGCTGATGGACATCTAGGTTGTTTCCATGTCCTGGCTATTATAAACAGTGCTGCAATGAACATTGGGGTACATGTGTCTCTTTCAATTCTAGTTTCCTCGGTGTGTATGCCCAGCCACTACTTCTGTACTGAACAAATACTCTTACTCCATTCTGGAGTTGTGTGGCATTTCCCTATCCTGGCCATAGATGAATTGACACTGAGAAAACTTTGCTGACTTCACTGCCCTCTGCAAAGACATGAGGGGGAAAGACAATGGCTAACAATTGCTGCCATCCTTTCCTTATCCCAGAACTTTGCAAGAAGTTTACTTTGGTGGCACAAAAACCCACTTCATTTCCTAATCTCACCGATCTCTACAAAAGATGCTGGGTAGACTCTAACAACCTCCCAGAGAAGGGATGATGAATCCATGCAGAGAGAACTTCCCACCAATTGAGTTATTTTTAACAGACCACTGGAAATAGTTCACTCAAAATGAGCTGACCCTTTTGCAGATAAGATAGTAAATAAGTAAGCCCCTCTGGTTCCAAAGGCTCTTAGGGCACTATTGGCCAAAACTTCAACTATGTTTTCTATATGACTGCTCCTTTATCTCCCATAAGTACATTAGGCATATATCGGATGTAAGGCATATATAAGTGATGATTTAGTTTTGCTTTTCTTATTCCCGATGGAGAGATCTTCTCACCTGTACCTGAAGTTCTCTGGAACAAGTGACTTCCAGGACTGGGGCTCACAGAGACTCTGCCATCTTCAATACACAGCTTCTGAGATCACCTTAGACTTGAATACCTGGAAGACAAGTGGAAAAGAGAAAAGTAGAAGAATGCAGGGAGATTTTTCATGTATCAATCTCGATGTAGAATATATAACTTCCATGAATGTTCCACTGGCCAGAACGAGTTACAGGATCTTACATTCAAGTGGGGCTGGCAGGAGCCACCCCAGTTAGGCATCTACATGATGGTGATAAAGACTACAACAGTAGAAAATCAGAAGCCTGGTGAGAAATGCATCAGCTGGTATCCCTGAGACTCAAAATCTCAGTGTGGAAAATTAAGCTATATCACATCCCATGGGAATTCTGAAATTTTTATAAAGATTTTGGTAAATTCTTCAGATTTTAATTCTCAGCATGTCGTCTGACTTTTGGATTTGCACTTCTGTACCTGCTGGTTCCATCCTTCAGTGGGCTAAAAAGTACACAAGGTAGCCTCTTCTTAGTTTTGAATGACCCTATGCATGCATACATGCATACACACACACTCACATAAAGTGTATGTGAAGACAATAGATCCTACTAAAAACAGGTCATAGCACTTATGGATCCCACTGAAATTCATAGTGAACATTTTCCCATTCATGGTAATCCTGCAACAGAATTTCTCAGCATCTGCATCATTCTCCCAAAAACATCCAAGTCCTTCATGCCTCACTGGCTTACCAGTCTTCCTCTCCCTTTTAACCTGCTGTTCTGCTCTTTTCTCCTCATCCCAGGAATAAAATTCCAAATTCCAGCTTGCCTCATACAGACCACATTGGTTCTCTTGGTTTCCTTGAGCCCTTACCTTCAACCCCTAACAGTGTGTCAAGGTGTTTTACTGAGAGGTACTGGGAGAAGAATACTTTTTATATGGTTGTATCAGTTAATTCCCAGGAAGTGAATAACCTCACTCTTTTAAAACAGCTGTTTATTCATTTATTTCACAACAGTGCCAGATGCTGGGCTACATGCAAGAATATAATGAACAGTCCTGACTTCTTGGAGCTTATACTTGAGCAGTGGAGAGAGTGAAAAGCAATGACTTATAAGGTAATCACAATTTGTAATAAATGTTACAATAGAAACAAATAAAGGGTTGCAGTTTAAAATACTGTAGAGGTAAGCACAATAAACTGTGGAAAATTCTGAAAGAGATGGGAATACCAGACCACCCGACCTGCCTCTTGAGAAACCTCTATGCAGGTCAGGAAGCAACAGTTAGAACTGGACATGGAACAACAGACTGGTTCCAAATAGGAACAGGAGTATGTCAAGGCTGTATATTGTCACCTGCTTATTTAACTTATATGCAGAGTACATCATGAGAAACGCTGGGCTGGAAGAAGCACAAGCTGGAATCAAGACTGCCGGGAGAAATATCAGTAACCTCAGATATGCAAATGACACCACCCTTATGGCAGAAAGTGAAGAGGAACTCAAAAGCCTCTTGATGAAAGTGAAAGAGGAGAGTGAAAATGTTGGCTTAAAGCTCAACATTCAGAAAACGAAGATCATGGCATCTGGTCCCATCACTTGATGGGAAATAGATAGGGAAACAGTGGAAACAGTGTCAGACTTTATTTATTTTTTTAATTTAAATGTATTTATTTTAATTCAAAATCACTGCAGATGGTGATTGCAGCCATGAAATTAAAAGACACTTACTCCTTGGAAGGAAAGTTATGACCAACCTAGACAGCATATTCAAAAGCAGAGACATTACTTTGCCAACAAAGGTCCATCTAGTCAAGGCTATGGTTTTTCCTGTGGTCATGTATGGATGTGAGAGTTGGACTGTGCAGAAAGCTCAGCGCCGAAGAATTTATGCTTTTGAACTGTGGTGTTGGAAAAGACTCTTGAGAGTCCCTTGGACTGCAAGGAGATCCAACCAGTCCTTTCTGAAGGAGATCAGCCCTGGGTGTTCTTTGGAAGGAATGATGCTAAAGCTGAAACTCCAATACTTTGGCCACCTCATGCGAAGAGTTGACACATTGGAAAAGACTCTGATGCTGGGGGGGATTGGGAGCAGGAGGAGAAGGGGATGACAGAGGATGAGATGGCTGGATGGCATCACCAACTCGATGGATGTGAGTTTGAGTGAACTCCGGGAGTTGGTGATGGACAGGGAGGCCTGGCGTGCTGCAATTCATGGGGTTGCAAAGAGTCGGACACGACTGAGTGACTAAACTGAACTGAACTGAACTGAAGCCTATTCTATGTAGGACACCTGGGAAGTCCTGTCCAAAGAAAAGAAATGTCATTTAAACAAGGATTTATACATTAATAGGCAACATGTGGGCAACACATTTCATGCAAAAAGGAAGGACAACATTTATCATGTCATATAACTGAGAAAAAGCAGGTTTAGCGGCATGCTGAGAACCACATCTCTCCACCAAACCTCTCCTTCCAATGTTGATTATAACTATCAGGTGGCTGCCCAGTCAGAGACTGAATTTTCCAGCCCATCCAGATAGGTGAGTCCATGTGACTCAGTAATGACCAAAGAAAAATACATGTCTTCCTCAATTTACGAAGGGGTTCAGTTCAGTTCAGTTCAGTCTCTCAGTCGTGTCTGACTCTTTGTGACCCCATGAATCGCAGCACGCCAGGCCTCCCTGTCCATCACCAACTCCTGGAGTTCACTCAGACTCATGTCCATCGAGTCGGTGATGCCATCCAGCCATCTCATCCTCGGTCCTCCCCTTCTTCTCTTGCCTCCAATCCCTCCCAGCATCAAAGTCTTTTCCAATGAGTCAACTCTTCCAATGAGGTGGCTAAAGTACTGGAGTTTCAGCTTCAGCATCAGTCCTTCCAAAGAAATCCCAGGGTTGATCTCCTTCAGAATGGACTGGTTGGATCTCCTTGCAGTCCAAGGGACTCTCAAGAGTCTTCTCCAACACCACAGTTCAAAGCATCAATTCGTCAGCGCTGAGCCTTCTTCATAGTCCAACTCTCACATCCATACATGACTACTGGAAAAACCATAACCTTGACTAGACGGACCTTAGTCGGCAGAGTAATGTCTCTGCTTTTGAATATGCTATCTAGGTTGGTCACAACTTTTCTTCCAAGGAGTAAGCGTCTTTTAATTTCATGGCTGCAATCACCATCTGTAGTGATTTTGGAGCCCCCAAAAATAAAGTCTGACACTGTTTCCACTGTTTCTCCATCTATTTCCCATGGAGTGATGGGACCGGATGCCATGATCTTCGTTTTCTGAATGTTGAGCTTTACACTTCAATAAATCCATTGTAAGTTGAAAACGCCTTAAAAGGATCTGGGACAATATAACAGAGTAGAAAGATAGTGAGCTCACCTCCTCCTATGTGGATATGAAAGTCACAAATAACTGCTGAACAATCATTGATTAAAACAAAAAAAAGATTGGAACTACCAACAAAGTTACACTACACCCAAAGACAAAGCAGAAAAACCACAGTAAGACAGTAGGAGGGGCACACTCACAGTGTAATTAAATCCCATGTCCCTGGGACAGTGACTCACAAACTGGAGATAATTATATTTCACAATTCTCCCACAGGAGAGGTCTGAGCTCCATGTCAGGCTCCTAAGCCTTGGGGTCTGCCATCAGGAGGAGGCGACCCCAGAGCATTTGGCTTTGAAGGCCAGCAGGGCTTGATCACAGGAGATCCACAGAACCAGTGAAACAGAGACTCCTGTCTTGGCGGGCACACCAAGGTCTCACGTACACCAGAACACAGAGAAAAAGCAGTGACTTCACAGGAATCTGGCTCAGACCTACCTGTTGGTCTTGGAGGATCTCATGGGGAAGTAGTGGGCAGCTATGTCTCTCTCTGGAATCAGAAAAGCAAGGTGGAAAATACTGGGAAGGGTTCATCTACTTGAACTCTAAATGGAAGCAGACATGTTGCTTGGATCATTAGCACCAAGACCTGGCCCCACCCAATAGCCTACAGACAACAGTGCTGTGATGCCTCAGGTCAAGCAACCAACAAGGTGGGACTACAGCCCCCTCAATCAGCAGACAGGGTGCTTAAAGACTTCCTGAACCCACAGCCACGTCTAGATAAACCCCTTGGCATGACTTTGCCCACCAGAAGGCCAAGATCCAGCCTTAAATGATACATTAGACCAGCTGGACTTAACTGATATGTATGTGTATGTGTGTGTGTGTATGTATATGTGTATATATATATATATAATCTGTGTGTATGTGTCTGTATCTCAAGAGACAGACAGACACATACCCAGAGAGAGAGTGTATTCTATTCAAAAGCAGCAAAATACACATTCTTTTCAGTTCACATGGAACATTCGCCAGGATAGATTACATGCTGAGCCACAAAGCAAGCCATGGTAAATTTAAGAAAATTGATATTATATCAAGCATGTTTTCTGACCACAGCACTATGAGATTAGAATGTGAACAGCTGACTCATTGGAAAAGTCCCTGATGCTGGGAAAGATGGAGGGCAGAAGGAGAAGAGGCTGTCAGAGGATGAAATGGCTGGATGGCATCATTGATGCAGTGGACGTGAACTTGGGCAAACTTTGGGAGATGGTGAGGAATAGAGAGGCCTGGCATGCTGCAGTCCATGGATTGCAAAGAGTCAGACGTGACTCGGCAACTGAGTAACAACAACAGGAAAAAACTGCAAAAACCACAAACATGCGGCGAGTGAACAATATACTACCAAATAACCAAAGGATCATGGAAGAAATCAAAGAGGAAAGGTAAAAAATACCTAGAGACAAATGAAAATGTGGTGATCTTAAGCCTATGGGATGCCGCATAAAGAATTCTAAGAGGGCAATTTATAAGCAATACAAGCTTACCTCAGGAAACAAGAAAAATCTCAAGCAAGCAGCTTAACCTTAAACGTAAAGCAACTAGAGGAAGAAGAACAAGCAATACCCAAAGTTAGTAGAAGGAAAGAAATCATAAAGATCAGAGCAGAAATAAGTGAAATAGAAACAAAGAAAACAATAGAAAAGATCAGTGAGACTAAAATCTGGTTCTTTGAAAAGATAAACAAAATTGATAAACCTCTAGCCAGACTCATCAAGAAAAAAAGGGAGGAGACTCAAATAATAAAACTAGAAATGAAAAAGAAGTTACAACCAACACCACACAAGTACAGAATGCTACAAGCCACTATATGCCAATAAAATGGACCACCCAGAATCTGCTTCCAAGCTCACTTCTGTGGTTATTGACAGGACTGGACTTTGAGCCTCGGTTCTTTGCTGACAGTTGGCAAGTGGCTACCCTCAGTTCCCTGCCACATATGCCCTTCCAACATTCTTCATTAGAACAAGTGCACACAAGGCACCAGAGAGCACTAGCAAGGTGGAAGTCACAGTCTTCTGCAATCTAATCACAGAAGTGGCAGCCCATCACTTCTACCATATTCTGTTTGTTAGAAGCAAGTCTCTAGATCCAGCCCGTACTAAGGGGGAAGAGAAAAGGTGAAAGTGAAAGTTGTTCAGTCGTGTCTGACTCTTGCAGCCCCATGGACCATACAATCCATGGAATTCTCCAGGCCAGAATACTGGAGTGGGTAACCTTTCTCTTCTCCAGGGGATCTTCCCAACCCAGGGATCAAACCTAGATCTCCCGCATTGTGGGCAGATTCGTTACCAGCTGAGCCACCGGGGAAGCCCAAGAATACTGGAGTGGGTAGCCTATCCCTTCTCTAGCGGATCTTCCTAACCCAGGAATTGAACCAGGGTCTCTAGCATTGCAGGCAGATTCTTTACCAGCTGAGCTACCAGGGAAGCCCAAAGGGGAAGGGATTACACTAAGGCATCAATATGAGGAGGCAAGGATCTTTGGGAGCCATGTCGAAATTGCCTACTACTGTAAGGTATAAACCTGTGCTGTGTTAAGTCACTGAGATTCCAGGTTTTTATCAGTTACAATGACAGGTATTACCTTAAGTGACACAGGAGGAGAGCAACCACAGATGCTTCTAGTAAAGTGAGGCCAGAGCAGACCAGGACATGCAATGCCTTATAAGCAGTGATAAGAAACTGGCTTTAATTGTAAGTGCACGGGGAGGCCATTGGAGTTAAGCGTGAGGAAGAAGGAATCCAAGTGTTTTTTCTTGCTACTGTCTATAAATGTACTGGTAGGAAGCAAGAGTGGAAGCAGAAATACCCATCAGGAGGCTGTTTTCATCTGAGGCAGTATTGGATAATAAAGAAAGGGAGTGTGATGGTTAATTTTATGTGTCAACTTGGTTGGGCCACAGTGCCTAACAAACATTATTCTGGGTATTTACATAAGGGTGTTTTTGGATGAAGTGAACATTTGAATCAGTAGACTTTGAGTAAAATAGATTGCCCTCCATCTTGTGGGTAGGACTCAATCAGTTTAAAGCCTGACATTCCTGAAACAAGAGTGAATTCTGCAGCAGGCAGCCTTTGGACTTGAACGGTAACATCATTAGCTTTCTCTCTTCTGGGCCTCCAGCCTGCTAGCTCACCCTACAGATTTTAGACTTACCATCCTCCACAACTGTGTGAGCCAATTTCATAAAATCAATCTCTCTCTCTTTACACACACACATATGCATATACACACATCCTATAGATTCTGCTTCACTGGAGTCAGGACTAATACAAGGGGCTTAAGCCCACCCAGTATTGAGCAGCAGCAGCTGTGGAAGCAAATTCTGTTATTTTCTGCTATTTTTGAATAACTGTTCTGTGTTCCAAGCACTCTGCTAGATGTTTTATACACATCCTCTCATCCAATCATCCCACAAATACAGATATTTATACCCATTTTACAAATGGGGAAATCAAAATTCAGGAAGTTAAGTGAATTACCCAAGATCACAAACTAGTAAGAATTAGAATTGCCTGATCAGTTTATCAGGGGCCTATTTTTTTTTCCCCAAATGTTTGAATGAAAAAAAAGTGAATAACAGCAGAATAAAAAAAAATTAGTTTGGTGCTCGAAATCAGAAATTCCATTTTGCTGATGACCAAAGAAAATTCACTAAATCCAGGACATTTTCTTCATGTATTAAAATAACAGTTACAATCTGCAAGGGGCCCTTCTCTCTTCTAACACATGGCAATTATATCTTTACACTGCAACTGCAAATCTGGTTTTTAGTTTTTCCATTTTGTTTCCCTAAGCATACTTTTACAGCCAATTGTTAACGGATTAACAGCTGTGGGTGAAATCCACCAGTCTGCTCTGGTTTACCTCCGTGGCTGGGAGAGTCTGTTAGCAAGGACAGAGCACAGAGGAGCTGGCTCTGACTTGAGCAGACCAAACAGAGCATTAGGTCCCCTAATAAACACTTACTGTGCCTCTGCTCTGTTCCAGACACTCTACTGCACATTCTGGATGATGCCTCATAAGCAGCAAAGAGTCTTTCTGAATCTTCTGGGTTCCCAATATAAAGAAATTCCTATCAGGAGATAAATACATCTAATTAGCAAAATATTTAGTCTCATAAATACAGCCAGTTTGATATGTCCAAGATTTTTCTTTATATCTATCTCCTTATACCCAATGACTCATCCATCCATCTCTCTCAACAGTTTCTAAGCAATGATATCTTAATAGTATATTGAAATAGTCAACAAAATGGCAACATCCAAAACCCACTCTCTATTGAACTTCTTTTCTGTACCAAAGCTTCCAAGGAAGTCACTCAAGAGCTGTCATCATTTGAAAGGTGAGGATTACTAATCCCCAGGATTTGACCCACTGCCCCTATCATATAGCTGCACTCCAGCTTCTGGAGGTCAGGAATGCCAAAAAAAAAAAAAAAATCACATTTAATTTTTTCCCAAGAGGAAGAAATATACAAAGAAAATCAGACTTGGAAAAAATATTCCAGGCTTTTATTCTTGTAGTTTAAACGAATTTAAAAAGTAGAACATGTTGAAAGAAAAAGAACACAAAGACATTATACAAAATACAGAGTTAGAATCTACCTTGAGCCCATTACACTTCCTCTGCGCCATAGAGAAGGCCCTGTCAACACAAATAAGACAGTAGGAAAGAGTTAAGTAACAGGAGCTCCTGAGAAGGCAGATCTAACTCTGGCTGCAGAAGCTGAGTGAAGGGTGGAAGGAATAGGAGGGACCCAGGACCAGCATTACAGAGTGGATTACAGACAGCAGCCACAGAGGAATGAACTTCGGAGTAATCTGGAAGGGAGAAATGCAGCTTTCCTTCTGTCCATAAAATCCTTCACCCTGTAACTGAAGCTAGAGTTTTGTAGGAGGAAGTATTCACAGACAGTGGTATTTTGGAGAAGGCGTTTTGCCCAAGGCATCAGCAGAATACATTTGTCATCTGAAGGCAACACATGGAGAACTGTACCTCCAGGTTTTCAGTGTTGCACAGAATTGTGCTGTCACCAACAGGAACAGAAAAAGCTAGAAGGAGAAACGCAAACGATCGAGTCTGAATAGTTCAAAAGGGAAGGTCCTTGAATTATGAAGACTGAATTTCTAGAGTCATGGGCAGGAAGACACGATACCTAGGATAGAATATTCACTTTAGTACAAGAAACCGGCCTTGTGGGTGGGGACCAGCATAGATCTGCATTGGAGATGGCAATGTGGGTCAGCTCACAGAAGCAATTCAAAGGCAATGGAGAATGAGGACAGCAAAGCCCTGCTTCATCTGTGGTTAAGGGCATCTGTGGGCAGGGGAGCAGACAAGCAACAGAGAGAAAGCCACTTTTGCTTGGGTATTCCAGGGTGAGCAGGAGTTCATCAGGCTAATGGCAGAAGGGAAGAAACATTCTAAGCCAAATGCCAAAGCATGGAAATAAGAAACAATATAGTTTATTCACCAATGACTGGTGAAGAGGAGCAATGACAATAATTACATTTACTATTTTTTTACATTCATTATCTCATTTAATCCAAGATAGCCATGAAATCATCATAACTGCTTCCATTTTACAAATGAGAAAACCAAGGCAAGAAAGCCAAGCTTCAGTGCCAGTCATTGAAGAAGAAATCAAACCTAGTTCTACACTGTACTGCATATTATTTCATTAGTGCTGAAACAAATCATATTCAGGGTATTTAATAATTTATGATGTATTTAATAAATCCTCCCTCAGCATGTGACCATGAGCACAGCCTCCTCAAGTTACCATCTTAGATGTCACCTCCTATTCACACCCAAACTTCTTGAAAGAATCCTCATGCTTTGACTACATTTACGTACCTCCCACTGGACCTACCCTCAACCAATTGCTATCTTCTGTACCACTGCTGTACCTAAACTGCTCCTGCCAAAGTCTAAGGCCCATGTTTCATTCAATATGTTGACTACTTCTTGGTACTTACCTTGCTTGATTCTTGGCTGACACGCCACTGACTCCTCAGAATAATGTCTCACTTCGGTGTCTGTGAGTTAGCAGCCTCCCCACCTTCTTTTCATCAGTTTCATGGCTCTTCCTCATCCCCCCATTTCAGTCTCCTCCTTCTTTGCTCATGCCTAGGAGATGAAAGTCTTTCAGGGCTCTCCTCTCTGGCCCTTTATCCAAATACCCCTGAGAGGTTTCATCAACACCTGGGCTTCAGTTATTACCAGCTGCACTCTGCTGATTGTTGGAGAGGACCTCTGATGTTTTTGCTTGCTTCTGTTTCAAATATTTTCTGTCTAGCCCCAGCTGATTTTCTGGTGACAGTATCTGCTTTTCCTCTGAGGACCTTCTCTTGTCCTTACTCTCAGCATGGGCGGTTTAATGGGACTACATGGGTGGTCATGTGACCTGGGCCTTCATCCTGCTTCCTCGCTATAGAAATTGCTTCAAGAATGGACACCCAGCTGACAGGTTCAGGACTTTGTTCTCACTGTGGAGGAGACAGAAATTCCTTTTGGTTATGGGATCTGGACCTGAAAAGATGTAGCTGTTGCTGCTCCAGTCATTTTCCATGAGGAGAATATCTTTTAGAATGAAGCCGACAGAGGAGGAGCAGAATAGAAAAACTGGGGAGAGCAATGAATCCTGATGCCTCATTTGAATCACTGTGTCCAGTCATGCCTCTAGACCTACAGGCTCCAATCTGGTAGCCATGCCATCTGGCTATTGAACACCTTATATATTTTAATATGCTTTATGTTTATAAAGAACATAAATATATTAAATTCATTTTAATGTATTTTGGATGTATCAGATTAAATAAGATATACTATTATTGAAATTAATTGTGCTTTTTTCTACTTATTTAATGTGGCTACTAGAAAATTTTAAATTACATGTTGGCTCACATTATATTTCTACTGGACTATAATGCTCTAGACTTTTCAGTTACATGATTGAAAAGAAAGCAATGTATGTAAAATTCTGTAACTCCTTAAAATACAACAACCAAAGAGACGGTTGGCCAAAAAATTCGTTCAGATTTAAAAAACCCAAATGAACTTTTTGGCCAACTCAATACATCTATGCACCAGTCCCAAATGTGGCAAGATATCTGGTAGGAGAGACATTTATTTTAAAACTACTGAGATATTCTTTAAAAGTTGCTAGCAATTTTCTATGTCTATAGGTAAAGATACAAATTTATCTTTGGAAAAGACTTCCTTTAAGAAAATAATTGGAAAGGTTTCTTTTTAATCCAAAGGTAAAGCAAATGTGCATGCATCATTTTTTAAGAAGATTTTCACCCATTAACCTAGATGTAAATGCCTCAAACTGACATGTAACATGTTTGTTTAGAAAAGCAGATTTCTGTATTTTTAATAGGAGCATGCCTGTGAAAGATTACTTTCCCTAGATGTGATTTTTAACTTAATTATTTCTGTGCATTATTGTTTGTTCTTTGGGTATGTATGTGTGTGTGTGTGTGTGTGTGTGTGTGCGTGTGTGCATACACATGTGGCTTCGACCTTAAATATACTTACAGGAGATCAGGAGCAGAAACCAGATGATGACAGGAGGCATAGGGAGGCATGTGTATCTTTACCTTAAGCTGTGGGTAGGGACCTAAAAGGAACCTAATGCGAAATGCCAAAGTCTACTCTGGATTGAAAGCTCACATGTAGTTTTATTTCAGGTGGTATAATCTAGATTTTGGAAAACTGAAAGTCAAATTTTTGTGATTGCCGCGTCTGAACTCTTAGGACAAGATCACACACTGTGGGTGAGAGTTGATTTTTTTTCTAAAGAAAGAAGCTGTAAAGCTGAGGGAGGGAAGCAGTTCTTGTCTCTTGAATGCCAAGAGCAAATCTGTCCTCTTGAGTAGGAGGGATGTGGAAAAGCACTGCCATTCTGGGCTGGCCACTGTAAATGTTACAGCAGGTTGAGGAGTCCAAGAAAAGTGTCATAGCCAGAAGGAAGCCACTTATTAAAGGGCATGGTCCAGAGGCAAGAGTATAGCTAGCATCTATGTTTCCCTCTTCTGTGCTATAATGCCCTTCTAGTGTCCCCAAGCTGTCTGTAGAATTTTGTTAGATGCCACTGTTTGGTCTATGTATGTTCTGTAAGGCTAAAAGAATTATAAGTGTCCAACCCGGGAGAAAGCACAGTAGAATGGAGAAAGCTGAAGTAGCTCAAAAAATTTAAACAGAAGCTGTAAGAGCTGAGTCACCTCCTGGGTTGAATACAGCAGCTAGAGTCAGTTGAGGTGTGATAAGTGACCTCCAGGAGAGACTGGGGTAACAATGTAAGCATGAATGAGGAATTCTCAACAGTTACTTGGCAGGGAGAACCCAGTAACAGACTGAAATAACAGAGTGAAATTCCAAAGTCATGTGGAGTAAGTTCTCAGACATTGTTAGCTGGGTCTTAAATGAAGTAATTCATGAGTAGCAAAAATAGTAATGCTCATCAAATATTCCAAGTGCTTCTCAACATTTCTTAGCACATGTGGACTTAGACGGGGTCATGGAGCCAGTATTATTCAGCAGGTTGAGGGAATAGTAAGGGAAAGGTAAGAACCTCGGCACAGTTCTCCAGGTTCTCTCCCCCTCTGTGGCAACCAAAAAGGCAACGTATTCCAGATAACGTAGCTGTAAAATCCAACACCTGCCATCAGTGTGTGTCTCTGTGTGGAACAGAGCCCACCACCAGCCTCTGCTAAGCATATGAGTGAGAGATAAGTTTTTGTGTTCACTAAGTCACTGAGATTTTTGTTTATTTGTTCTTTTAAATTATAGTATACCTTAGTCTACCTTCATAAACACACTAGTATTCATGTAATATGATGTGCATGGTACAAAGTAAACATTTCATAAATGTTAGCTTTTATGCAAATCTATATCCTGCTTGCCTTCAGATTCATTCATTCCTTGCCTTCCCTATGTTCTGAGGCCTATCCTGAGAGGACTGAAGCCATAGGGCTCTGTGTCCAGGGCTCCTGTGCCTACTGCCTTCTGGCTGGGTTCAGGCCATTAGAGGCACTTCAAAAGATAAGAGAGAGAAAGGAACTGGGATACCAAGAATTTTCACTTCCTCTTTCTGCCTTGGATGGCATCTCTAGAAGAAAGTGGATCTTTAAAAGAAAATAAACAATCTAAAATTCTATACCCAACAAAATTATCCTTGAAAAAATAAAGGCCAAATAAGGTATATTCAGAAAAACAAAACTGAGAGAATTTATCACCATCAGATCTATAGGAAAAGAAATACTAAAGGGATTCTTAATGATCCCAAATGCAAACACAGAATACAAGAAGGAATAACAAGAAACATAAAAGGTTTAAAATGAGATAAATCTAGATAACACTGACTGAACAATAACAAAAAAAATCCTCTGTGATTAAAAATATGTGTACAAGTTAAAATTTTATAAAATCCTTTCATTGTCTGATTTGTTAGAAAAGTACTAATTTAAAAGTGACTCTAATGGAGTCAAGGACGTATGCTGTAATCTCTAGGTAACTGGTAAAAGAATAATAAAATGAATATAATTAACAAGATATTAGAGAGGAAGATAAAATAAAAGCTACTTAATTAATCCAAAATGTGCAAGAAAGGAGAATAAAAGCAGCAAAGAACAGATGGGATGGAAATAGATGGCAAATTTGAGTCAGATATATCATTAAATTACATTAAAGGTGAATATATTAAATATTCCAATTAAAAATACTTCAAATGATAAAATATTAAGCCCAATTACATACTGCTTACCTGATTTGCCATAAAAACAAAGATATACATAGACTGAAAGGAAAAGAATGAAAAAAGACAGACTGTGAAAACAATAACTGAAAGTGCGGGGGAGAAGGCTGGAATGGCTAAATTAACAAAAGCAGACATTAAGGCAAGAAGCTGCTGTACGAGCCTTCTGATTAACTGGTCTGTTTACTACAGCTCTGCTCCCTCTCATCAAAGCTTCAATTATAGCCAAAGCAGATCTTCTAGAGCATTGGCCTGACTTTATTATATCCCTATTCAAATTCCTTCAGTGGTCTTCCATTGTCCCTAACACATAGCCTCAATCCGCTCCATCATTCATCCTTTGCCTTCATCTCCAGCTTCACCTCTGGCAACTCCCTTTCACTTTCCTCATGTTTCAGCTCTAGGAAAAGGTTTGTCCAGATACTCTCTCTTCAGATTCCTCTGGGCTTCATTCTTAACAATCTCTTTCCTCCACCCTGGACCCCAACTCTTCTTCAGTCTAACTCCTACTCACACTTAGAGTTTCGGCATGATATCTGTTCCCAAACAAACCTCTCCAGTCACCTAGCAAGCACTACAAGCATAGTCTTGGAAAGCATTTCCACATTAGGTCTTGTTATCTCTCTTCCCTGTAGTTTGAAACTTTGAGACTAACATGAGGAGAAATCTATGCTAGCCTACTAAAGGACAAAAGATCACATGGAGTGGAGACAAGCCACCTAACTGAAATCCTCATAGATCAATCCGCCCAAAATGGAACACATAAGGCCATCCTACACCATCCAAGTCCAACCAAGCTGATCCTAACCAAAAGAGTTACTTCAGAATCCCAATTATCCCATCCAACCCATGAAAGTGTTACATAAATTAAACAGAAGTTGTTCTAAACTACTAAGCAATGGATGATAGCAAAAGATAATCAATACAAAATCCATCTAATGTGAAATCTTATAGTAAATATCTGGAAATAACATACAACAGTACTTTGAAATAAAGACTCTTCTTTTGACTGAAATATAAGGCATATCACCATAAAACTCCTAGAAGTAAAACGTTTTCTAATGTAAATTGTACCCATGTTTTCTTAGGTCAGTCTCCCAAGGCAAAAGAAATAAAAGCAAAAATAACAAATGGGACCTAGTCAAACCTATAAACTTTTGCACAACAAAGGAAACAAAACGAAAAGACAGCCTATGGACTGTGAGAAAATATTTGCAAATGATGTAACCAATAAGGGCCTAACTTACGAAATATACAAACAGCCCATTCAACTCTGTATCAAAAAAACAACCTAATCCAAAAAATGGGCAGAAGATATAAATAGACATTTCACCAAAGAAGACATACAGATGGCCCATAAGTACATGAAAAGATGCTCATCATCACTGATTATTAGAGAAATGCAAATCAAAACTACAATGAGGGACTTCTCTGGTGGTTCAGTGGTTAAGAATCTGCACTTCCACTGCAAGAGGCACAGGGTTGATCCCTGGTTAGGGAACTAAGATCCCACATGCTGTGCAGTATGGCCAAAAGGAAAAAAAAAAAAAGAAAACCTACAATGAGATACCAGTTTACACCAGTCAGAATGTCCATCATTAAGAAGTCTACAAATAACAACTGTTGGAGAGGGTGTGGAAAAAAGGGAACCCATCTATGCTATTGGCAGGAATGTAAATTGGTGCAGCCACAACAGAAAACAGTGTAGATGCTCCTCGTAAAACTGAAAATAGAGCTGCTGTGTGACCTTGCAATCCCACTCCTAGGCTTATACCCAGAGAAAATTATAATTCAAAAAGATACATTCACCCCAGTGTTCACAGCGGTGGTATTTAGAATAGCTAAGACATGGAAACAATCTAAATGCCCATCTACAGATGAATGGATAAAGAATATGTTGTACATATATACAATAGTATACTGCTGCTGCTAAGTCACTTCAGTTGTGTCCGACTCTGTGTGACCCCATAGACGGCAGCCCACCAGGCTCCCCTGTCCCTGGGATTCTCCAGGCAAGAACGCTGGAGTGGGTTGCCATTTCCTTCTCCAATGCATGAAAGTGAAAAGTGAAAGTGAAGTCGCTCAGTCATGTCCGACTCTTAGCGACCCCATGGACTGCAGCCTAGCAGGCTCCTCCGTCCATGGGATTTGCCAGGTAAGGGTACTGGACTGGGGTGCCATTGCCTTCTCTGGAGATTATCATACTAAGCAAAGTAATTCAGAAACACAAAGGCAAATATCATATGACATCACTTACATGCGGAATCTAAACTATGACACAAATGAACTTATCTGTGAAACAGAAACCGACTTACAGACACAGAGTACAGACTTGTGGTTGTCAAAGGGGGAGGGAGCTGAGGGAGTCTGGGATTAGCAGATGTGAACTATTATATAGAACGGTTAAACAATGAGGTCCTACTGTATAGCACAGGGAACTATATTCAATATCCTATGATAAACCATACTGGAAAAGAATATGAAAAAGAATATATATGTAAAACTGAATCACTTTGCTGGACAGCAAAAATTAACACATTATAAACCAAATGTGCACCAATAATTTTTTTAATTTTTAAAAAATTTAAAAATTGAAAGAAGACTCTCCTTTTGGAGCAAATATACAAAAGTGAACTGAAATCTTCATGGTGGCCATCTCTCACAGTGATTCTCCTTTTACTGATAACTTTATTTTTTATTATAGTATGTTCTAGGTAGTATTACCATGCTCTTAACACTTGCAACTCTTCTAGTTCTGAGTCTGCAATTGCTTCAAGTATGCAAGTTAATCTACCTGCCAGAATGCAGGTATCCTGTTCCTAATGTTGCCACTTAATCATTCTTAATTCTCTTGTTTATCTGAACCATGAATATCTGTGATAAAGACAGCCTTAGGAAGAATAACATGTCTAGTCTTGGCTGTCTCCTATAGGTCTTCATTTAGATCAAAGTGGGCGAAAGGAATTGGAAGCTACAAGCAGAAAATGTGAGTTGATAACTGGTGGAACTGACATTCCATCTCTGACTCTGGGGACAAGCCCCAAACCTCTCTGAGCCTCAGTCTCCTTTCATTAAGGACAACACTTCACAGAGCTGGTCTCAGTCTGTCAGTTAGCCTTGCAAATGTTGATACAGGTGGTTTTCTACTCAAAATGAACGTGGTATGAAGCACAAAGATGATATGCCCTCTTTCCCACATTCAGTTCCTGCCACTCCATGCCTTCCCCTTGTCTTCCTCAAGAGACTTACTGACATCCTTTTGAGCCGAGTAAACAATTGAAAGACATGCTTTGCAGAGGCTGGTGGCTCAGAAGGTAAGGAATCTGCCTGCCATGTAGAAGACTGGGTTTGATCCCTGGGTCAGGAAGATCCCCTGGAGAAGGGAATATCTACCCTCTCCAGTATTCTTGCCTGGAGAATTCCATGGTCAGAGGCTACAGTCCATGGGGTTGCAAAGAGTCAAGCACAACTGAGAGACTAATACTTTCACTTTGCAGAGGCCCAAGTATAGCTAGAAAATCCACAGCCATCCGTTAAGTCTGTAGCAGATAACTCACTTCTTTTGATCAACACATAGGCAAACAAACAATATATTTTATAAGAACCATGGAATCCATGTTTAAACCAATGTAACCATCTTGGTTTTCTGTAACAGACTAGAAAGGACTAGGTGTATAATGAGATTAAGTGACCACAGAAATTCTTTGTAATCATTTTTTAATACCAGTGGTGGAAAATACATCTATTTTAATGAATATCTGTTTTCCCCTTTTCAAAGATGACAGTGATGGATCATACATTCAACACTCTTGTGGAGAAAACTGATTTAGGGCTGCCAGCATTTCAGCGTTGTGTCTGTATATATGCCTTCTGTCTTCAGGGTAGCAGGTTCAGCTCCTTTTTCAAGGACCTTTCCATGTTGACAGTATATTGTTACCTGAACAACAAGGTACCTTTGCCCAAAGTGAGTAGGCCTGTTCATTTGTCGATTGCCATGATTTCCCAGCAATCAGCAAGTTCCAGTTCCCTCTCTTAATGATGACTGGGTGTTTTATTTGCCAGAGAGTCAGGCAGTATTTATCAATTTCCCTGCTGCTTGCTTTTAAGTGATCACTGATGTATAGTTCTTTAGATTATCACTCAGGTCTGCTTTATAAGAATGTTGACAGGCCTTGGACAGTTACAGCAACAGTTCACTTCAAGTGTCACATTGTTATAAATACATTTTACTCTCAACTCATCATAAAGCAGGAATACATAGAACAATGCATTTTCTCTATAGCTTTTCAGTTATGTAAGCCTGTCTTGTCTGGGCGTTCACCTCCCTATAAGCCTACAAGTCAATTCTCAACTCATAAGACACCTAAGAAATAGTTACTGATCCTTTCTGAGATTCTAAACATTAGAATGAAAAGCTTTAGTGGCTATGGCTCAAAAATGGATGAACCGTCTACTAGGTATTTATATTCAAATACAAGAATTAAATTTCAGTGCTGCAAAAACAAACATTTATAAGATTTTTCAAATACTCTTTGTCTTTTTCCCCCACATACAATTTGCATTTGCAAAGTTTCTTTTGTGTGTGTTTTTTAAACATCTTGACATTTGAATCTCACGAGAGTCTATTAGGTGTTCCTTAATAAATTATTCCAAATCTCATTAATTTCTTATCTTCAAGGTACTTCTTTTAACGAAAGAGCATTGAATTGTAAATCCTTCCAAGGTATTTATTAGGAGATATTGCTTTGTGACCTTTATGGCCATTATTTTGGCAGAAATGTTATAAAAATAAACTTAGTTCCTAGAGTGTTTAAACAGAAAGAATGTACTCAGGCTAACTTTCCATCTAAAATCATCCAAAATATACTCTAAGGATAGAGAGGAGTCATTTTGTTTAGAAAGTCAATCTCTTAGTTCTGCTTTTTTTTTTCCTGGCTAGACTAAACAAATAAGTCACCACAGGCACTGTGCATTTTTCCTATTCTTTTCTCTTGGGATGAAATATGAAATAATCTACAAAGTAATTTGATCCAGCAATTAAAAACAAGGACATGAATTACACTAACAACTGTCACATAGAAAGAATTAATTCCCTCATAACACTGCTTGATGTTACAGACCCTGGGTGATTATGAACAGATTGTAATTGGAAAAGAGCCAAACCAATTCAGGTATCTCCAAAACACAGGGGTAAGCCTTGACTTGCAAACAGAACATTTTTTACTACCCACAGGAGTATCCTTTTGCAATTGATGCTCAGATGTTTATCTAGTGATTACTCACTGCACCCAGCGATGCAGCGTTCCAAGGTACTACACGTGGCGATGCCCACCGATCCTTGCGTCTGAGATTTAGTACATCATTTACGGAAAGCAGACTTTCTGGAGGCTGTGTTTCTAGAATGATCCACACACACACCCCCACCCCCCTCTCCCCACCGCCGCCCAGTATGGATTATTGGTTGCTTGTGTTTAGTGGTATAATGCATGCATGCTCAGTTGCTGTCATGTCAGACTCTTTGTGACCCCATGGACTGTAGCCTGCCAGGATCCTCTGTCCATGGGATTTTCCAGGCAAGAATACTGGAGTTGGTTTCCATTTCCTCCTCTGGGGGATATTCCCGATTCAGGGCCCGAACCCACATCTCCTGCGTCTCCTGCAGCAGCAAGCAGGTTCTTTACCACTGAGCTACCTGGGAAGCCCCTTAGTAGTATAGTATGTCATTCTAAATAATAGGTGTTAGCTAGCTAGTGTGTCACTGGACAAAGTAGTTGGAGGACACTGATGCCTGCTGCTCATTGGGAGAAATTTCATTTTTCCAATGGCATACAGATTTTATGGTCCCTTTCTGATACTATATTGTTTTCTGGTAAGGCAAAGTCTTTTACTGAAGAAAACTGTTATTTTCTGGTACAGTAGAAAGAGCTTAATTTCGGGGGTGGGAAGTCTAGGGTTTTTCTTGCTTATAAAAGTAGTAATTTGTAGGATTATAAATAACTATAGAGTCCTTTAGCCTGGGACAACCCCACTAATTAATTAATTTAAGGTGGGTTCTGGGATTTCCCTGGTCATTCTTTTGTGCTCTCAAGTTTAAGGCCCACTTACCCCTGAGGACTTTCAGAACTATTTAGAGTAAAGGCATATCGTGAAATAAGAGACACTCAGGAAAATCCCATGGAGTTCTAGGCAGCAGACACTACCTTGAAGTCACATAGGCTAGCTTCCCAGCTCAGCCCTGGGAGGCCTTTACGAGACCAGGTAAGGGCTTTACTCTTTCTTTTATTCATTCACTCACTCAGCAAGTGATTATCCTGCACCCTCTTCATGTCAGACACTGGGCCTGGGAGGAGCAGGCACCACCGCTCGTAAACCATTGGAATTTACACTCTGAGATAAGTCATTACAGGGTGATAAATGCTTGCAAGCAGCCTAGGGTCATTACGAGGAAGAGGTGATCACCATTAGGGAAATGGAGGGTGGGGCGGGAAGGAAGTGGTGATAAAAGGCCCAACCTCATGTCTTTCACATGGAGGAGCACAAATAACTGTTTTATTAAACAGATATTAATTGAACACCTACCATAAGCCAAAAACCAGAAGAAAAACAAAGCAGGGGACGGAACAGAAAAGAATAAGGGTGCATCTGGCAACAATTGTTTTATGCAAGGCAGACAAGGAAGGTCTCTAGGAGAAGGTGACATTTGAGAGGCAAATTTAATCCCTCCAGGCCTCAAAATTCCCTGCTAACCTGCCTTCTTTCTGCCCCTCGGCCTTTGCTTCTGCCTCATCTAGGTCCTAACCCACCCCTGCCCAGAGAGGCCCCAGCTGAAACGTGGACTAAGACAAAGCTAAAATGGCTTTGTCAGAGCTGGAGTTGGAAAGCTGGCAGGAAAAGGAGGACAAGGACTAAAACTCCTGCCCCTTCCATAATGCGGTCCCAGGAGGATAGATCTTTCTCCCTGTGTGTGCATGCCAAGTCGCCTCAGTCATGTCTAACTCTTTGTGACTCCATAGACTGTAGCCCGCCAGACTCCTCTGTCCATGGAATTCTCCAGGCAAGAATATTGGAGTAGGTTGTCATGCCCTCCTTCAGGGGATCTTCGTGACCCAGGGATCAAACTCGTGTCTCCTGTGGCTCCTGCATTGCAGGTGGATTCTTTACCACTGAGCCACTGGGGAAGCCCCCTTTTCCCTATACTCACAAGCACTGTTATAGGTTGAGTGCCAGTCTTGAGCAGCCATCCACTCAGGATCAAACAAGGCTTTGATTTTTAGGATTTGCTGTGCATGAACCCCCATGCTTGCCTGGTTAATGATGGTTACCGGAACCTCATGGGGGGAATTTGGTGTCTGGCATCAGTGTTTCAAATCTTGGCTTATCTGCAGTTGCTGTATGACTTTGTGCCCTTCCTGTACCTCACTGAGTCTCAGTTTCCTATGCCTGGAATGTTTGTTTCCCAGCTCTGCAAGATACTGGCTCCTTTTCATTTTTTAAGCCTGAGATTGAAGATTTTCTTCTCAGACCAATCTTCCCTGAAGACTTGATTGAAAGACTTTCCTTGTTATTCTCCTTTGCAACCCTGGTTGGCTTCCTTCTTAACTTGGCATTTGTATTACACATTCACTGTTTCCTGCTTCGCAGTGTGTATCCCCACTCTACTACATGCAGGGACCACCGCCTCCTGGGCCTCAAGTTTACCCAAGCCAGGCCAGTGCTCACCCACAGAGGTCATCAAATAATATTGCCCACCTTGAATGAAAACATATGAAGTGGGATGATTACAATACTTGCCATACCTGATCACTGTGAGGATTACGTGCACCTGGCACCTGAAAGCAATTAATAAACATAGCATAATTAAAAGTACCTGTTCTGCACATGCTGTTTGTGTTTTAGGGCTGGTGTGGCCCTACAGATGGAGAGTGGAGGTAAACCAAGCAGATATTCATGATTCCAAGACATGGGTGTTACAGTCCCCATTATACAGATTACAAACAAACAACTGAGACTCAGAAAGGAAGAATGGTTTGCCATCCAGCTGAATATATAGATTTGCTTTGCTTTTAGGAAGCAAACCAGAACTTAACACATGAAGTGCCCTTCATCAATTACCTTTAATGGTTATGATGTATATATTTATTCTGGGGCTATAGTTTAATTCTGTATGATAACAACTTCTAGAATAATCTTTTTAGCCTGAGAGGCCTTAAAAATAAAAAAATATCTTCTACCCCTAAAGATGGATTTGATTTTGAGAGTCGAGTTATTCAGAGGCAAAATAAATGATTAAATTATTAAAGAGGTCACCTAGCAGGATGATCTCTTTTGATCTATAATATGGGTTGTGAACATGACTTTTGTTCCAGTTCATTGAGAAGAATAAACCCATGAGAATACACAAGAAAAAAAGAGTAGTAGGCTTTTTAAAGCATAGCAAAAGACAAAGAAGAAAAAAATATCTTCCACAATTAATGTACCCAAGAGCAACCATCATTAATATTTTGGTGTATTTTCTTCTTAGCCTTTTTCACATTTTTTGGAGGTCAGGATCATTCTTCATATACGATTTTATATCATGTTTTGTTTTATTCTGTTTGTTTAAAATTTGTCAAATGTTTTTACCATATCACTGAAAATTCTTCTGACATATAATTTATAACAGCTGCATAATAGTCTATCTTTTGGATGTTCCAGAATTTATTTAAACAGTCTCCTGATGTTGTTTTCATTTTTAACCACATATTTGTACATAAATCTTTGTCTGCATTTTTGCCTTTTCTTTTGGATGATTTCCTAAATGGGGAGCTGGTGAGTCAAAGGATATGAATATTTTTTTTCAAATTTCTTCCTCTTTTTAAAGAAAATTTTATTCTCTTTCCTGGTTGCAATACAGACTCATCACAGAAACAAACCAAAAACCTCTGACATTTAAAAACAAAAACAAAATCACCACTATTTGTCTCTGCATACTCACTTAATTTCTTCTTTCTCTTTTTTTCTTACATTACTCCTTCCTTCCCTTCCAAGTAAAACAATGGGATCATATTACTAACATTTTTGAAACTGCTTTGTAATTTGCTTTTTTTTTACCTAGTAGTACACTGTGGACACAAAGATACAGTATTTTTCAATATGTTAAATTGATGTCCACAAAAACCCTATCAGTGTCCACTCTCATCAAGATATAAATTCTATTTCCAACTATTCAACCTTTCCCATTTAATTTTTGCAGCTCTTTCAGCATATATAAAGCTCTTATATGTAAAAAGTTTTGTTTCTGAATTGATTATTCCCTTTTAGACTGAAAGCTTCATGCAGGCAGGTCAATTTATTGCAGTCACTGCATGCCTATTATTTATGTACCACGCTCTGTTTGGCTTAAAGAAACTCAGGTGAGCAAAGGAGTATTGGAATTTCTACAGAGAACTGACAGCCCAGACTATCTTAAACTAATCTTGCCAAAATTTGTCACTCCATCCTAAAATGCTGCAGATATAAATAAAATATACACCATGCCTGAAAAAAGAGCTGGATAAGTAGAAATGTTGAATTCTATGAAATGCAATTTGTATAGGGAAGTCTATTTGAAATCTCACTAAATTTTAGGTACATGATACTTCCCTAATGAATAAACATAGCCCTTTAATTTTATGTTAAATGCTTAATGATAGGGTTTTAATTCTCCTTATTATGGTTTTAAAAGTAAGTGCAAATGTTACATGTACTGGCTATGCAAACAGTGGGGAGAAAATATTTTAGGTTGAATTTCTCCAGAAAAAGAGGCTGCTTGAATTACTCCAGTTTCCAAAATGCAAGCTCAAAAGCACTATTTGCTTGAAAGTTTTAATTTCTCAAAACTTAAGCAGTAAGGCAATATCAGGCTTTTATTCTTTGATTCTCTCTCTCTTAATGAAACATTAAAAGGACTACTATACCGTTGATTGAACCATTAGAGACAAATCAGAGGACTACAAAGAAAGAAAAAGCTCTGTTTCCCAGGTACTTCTAAGGTAAGGCTGCCTGGCTGTGCAGGAGCAGGGCTGAAAGTGGGCAGGGGCAATATAAGAATTTTTCTGAGGAAAGGTACAGTTATGTCGCGGAACTGTCTTGAAAGCTAATTTATAAAAAGAGAAAATAAAAAGTGCTTGGTCTGGAGTGACAATATAACTGGAGGTTAGCACATTCTAGTAATTCACAATTCTATTCTTGCCTATTATTAATACCAAAGCATTAGCTGATTTCTTCTGAAATTATAACAAGCCATGATAAGAGTATGGCTAATGCCTTACTTTGATGTTATTAAAAACTCTAATTCATAGTTTGGATAACCTAGCCATGCCCTGTGCCACAGTATTAATGCATAGAGGGAAAAATTTGGACTCAAATTTCCTTGATCAGGAAAATTCAAAACAAAGGCAATATTGCTGCCACTCAAATCTGAGAAGCCATTCTGATTCAAAGACCAGATTTCCTGATTAAAAATTTGCAATCAGATCAGGTTTCGGAGGATGCAAAGCTATGTGGGACAAGCATTATTAAACCTTTCAAAGTTCTAGTATAGCCACTCGAGGTTTTCCACCGTGCCTTCTGGAGTCACAGTCACCTTTGAAGTGTTTGAAGCTGTGAGTCTCAGTCACTTATTATTGGGACACATTTGCCTTCACTGAACAGTACAAAGCTTCTAAAAATATGCATCTGAATGACCCTGTAGGTACGTTACTACTATATTCATCTGCATTACTAACTCCTTAGATTCACACTGGATCTATTAACAAGTATATTTATAAAATGGATAAAAGATACTGGAAAAGATAATCTTGCTTCAGACACATACTTTGAGCAATATACATTTGAGAAATCACCCCATACAAAGGGTGATCAATCCTGTTTTAAGCCCTGGACCCACAAGTAGCAGCGACAGAAAATACCAAGTAATTCTTTATACATTGTACATGTGAAGCTTTCTTTTCCTTTCTTGTTTTTTTTTTTTTTTTTGACAAAGAACAAATTCTTCTCTGACAACCACAGCCTCTTCAACTAAGTTATCCTTCAAGTGCCAGACTTAAAGATGATCTGCTATGGAAGGAATCATGTCAGTATAAGTTTGCAGTAATAAAACTCTCCCTGCTCTCTAACGTAAAGCTCCTTTGTTCCTGCAAGGTAAGTCCATTCACCGCTTCCCCGGGGCCATTTCATGTCCAGAGCACTATGGCAGTGGTCCCAGAGATGAGAATATAGTCTAGCTTTATCTTTAGAGCATCTTTAAAATATAGATTATAAGAGCGAAGCTGACGACAAAGTGCTGCAATGTGGTATTTAGAGAGCGCCGTGCTCTGCAGACAGAAGCCTGCCACTACATTAATTCATCTCGCACCATTTTCTGTTCTCATTATAATTTTATCTTAGGAATTAATACATTCTGCCATTTTCTATTCTGGTTACAATCTAGAGAAATCCGTGAGGCTGAATACATTTTGTACCACTTTGTTCTGCTTATAATGTTAAGATGTTTTGAAGAATGGATTAGTTCAATGCCACTTTTCCTACTTTATCTTGAGAATAAGAACTTAAACAGCTAGCAAACTTTACCCAGCATTGGGGTGAATGCATTTTTAGTACGAAGATTGCATAAAGAAGGGAAAGTATAAAAAGTCTTGGCTTTTGCTTTTAAAGTCACATTGGCCTTCCAGAAATTTTAAAGAGAACATGCAAAAAGTAACAGAAAATATAAGGAAGACTATTAGCCATATGATGAAGGCCTTTCTAAGAAAGCAAAGTTCTCATCATGAGCCATGCTTTCTCCTAAGTGAAGAAAACTGAAGTCCCTCCATCGCATGTTTTTTAAAAAGCCCTACCAGTATTCTTGTCTGGAGAATCTCAGGGACTGGGGAGCCTACTGGGGAGCCTGGTGGGCAGAGTCGGATATGACTGAAGCAACTTAGCAGCAGCAGCAGCAGCAGCAACAGTTGAAACTACACAAAAATCCTAACAAAGACAGATTCAAATTTAGTTAGATATGTAAAAAAATGTAAAAATGTCTTCTTTACACTACAGGTACCAATGTCTCTAAGCTGTTTTGAAGAATCATGTAATAATCAAGTTTACTTGGTCACCAAGTCAAAATGGTAAGAATGATTTTTTATGTGGGATTCGACTGGTGAGAGAGGTGCTCAAAATAATGAAAAACTATTCTGACATGGTCCACTGGAGAAGGGAATGGCAAACCATTTCACTACTCTTGCCTTGAGAACCCCATGAACAGCATGAAAAGGCAAAAACACAGGACACTGAAAGATGAACTCCCCAGGTTGGTAGGTGCCCAATATGCTATGAAAAAGAGTGGAGAAATAACAACAGAAAGAATGAAGAGATGGAGCCAAAGCAAAAACAACACCCAGCTGTGGCTGTGACTGGTGATGGAAGTAAAGTCTGATGCTATAAAGAGCAATATTGCATAGGAACCTGGAATGTTAGGTCCATGAATCAAGGCAAATTGGAAGTGGCCAAACAGGAGATGGCAAGAGTGAAAATCAACATTTTAGGAATCAGAGAACTAAAATGGACTGGAATGGATGAATTTAACTCAGATGACCATTATATCTACTACTGTGGGCAAGAAGAAATGGAGTAGTCATCACGGTCAACAAAAGAGTCCGAAATGCAGCACTTGGATGCAATCTCAAAAACGACAGGATGATCTCTGTTTGTTTCCAGGGCAACCATTCAATACCACAGTAATCTAAGTCTATGCCCCGACCAGTAATGCTGAAGAAGCTGAAGTTGAACAGTTCTATGAAGACCTACAAGCCCTTTTAGAATTAACACCAAAAAAAGAGATGTCCTTTTCATTATAGGGGACTGGAATGCAAAGGTAGGAAGTCAAGAAACACCTGGAGTAACAGGCAAATGTGGCCTTGGAGAACAGAATGAAGGCAGGCAAAGGCTAATAGAGTTCTGCCAAGAGAATGCACTGATCATAGAAAATACCCTCTTCTAAGAATACATGAGAAGATGCTACACATGGACATCACCAGATGGTCAATACTGAAATCATATTGATTATATTCGTTGCAACCAAAGATAGAGAAGCTCTATACAGAACTTCTATATAGAACTGGGAGCTGACTGTGGCTCAGATCATGAACTCCTTATTGCCAAATTCAGACTTAAATTGAAGAAAGTAGGGAAAACCACTAGACCATTCAGGTATGACCTAAATCAAATCCCTTATGATTATACAGTGGAAGTGACAAAGATTCAAGGAATTAGATCTGATAGACAGAGTGTGTGAAGAACTATGGACTGAGGTTCGTGACATTGTACAGGAGGCAGTGATCAAGACCATCACCAAGAAAAAGAAATGCAAAAAGTCAAAATGGCTGTCTGAGGAGGCCTTACAAATATCTGAGAAAAGAAGAGAAGCAAAAAGCAAAGGAGAAAAGGAAAGATGTATCCATGTGAATGCAGAGTTGCAAAGAAAAGCAAGGAGAGATTAGAAAGCCTTCCTCAGCGATCAGTGCAAAGATAGAGGAAACAACAGAATGGGAAAGACTAGAGATTTCTTCAAGAAAATTAGAGATACCAAGGGAACATTTTCTGCAAAGATGGGCACAATAAAGGACAGAAATGGTATGGACCTAACAAAACCAGAAGATATTAAGAAGTGGCAAAAATACACAGAAGAACTGTACAAAAAAGATCTTCACGACCCAGATAATCATGATGGTATGATCACTCACTCACCTACAGCCAGACATCCTGGAATGTGAAGTCAACTGGGACTTAGGAAGCATCACTACAAACAAATCTAGTGGAGGTGATGGAATTCCAGTTGAGCTATTTCAAATCCTGAAAGATGATGTTGTGAACGTGCTGCACTCAATATGCCAGCAAATTTGGAAAACTCAGCAGTGGCCACAGGACTGGAAAAGGTCCGTTTTCATTCCAATCCCTAAGAAAGGCAATGCCAAAGAATGCTCAATCTACTGCACAATTGCACTCATCTCACACGCTAGTAAAGTAATGCCAAAATTCTCCAAGCCTGGCTTCAACAGTACGTGAACCGTGAACTTCCAGATATTAAAGCTGGTTTTAGAAAAGGCAGAGGAACAAGAGATCAAATTGCCAACATCCGCTGGATCATCAAAAAAGCGAGAGAGTTCCAGAAGAACATCTACTTCTGCTTTATTGACTATGCCAAAGCCTTTGACTATGTGGATCACAACAAACTGTGGAAAATTTTTGAAGCGATGGGAGTACCAGATCACCTGACCTGCCTCCTGAGAAATCTGTAAGTAGGTCAAGAAGCAACAGTTAGAACTAGACATGGAGCAACAGACTGATTCCAAATCAGGAAAGGAGTATATCAAGGCTGCATATTGTCACCTTGCTTATTTAACTTATATGTAGAGTACATCTTGAGTAATGCTGAAGTCCAGGCTGGAATCAAGACTGCTGGGAGAAATATCAACAACCTCAGATATTCAGATGACACCACACTTTTGGCAGAAAGCAAAGAACTGAAGAGCCTCTTGATGAAAGTGAAAGAGGAGAGTGAAAAAGTTGGCTTAAAGCTCAACATTCAGAAAACGAAGATCATGGCATCTGGTCCCATCACTTCATGGCAAATAGATGGGGAAACAATGAAAAAAATGAGAGGCTTTATTTGGGGGGAGCTCCAAAATCACTGCAGATGGTGACTACAGCCATGAAATTAAAAGACACTTGCTCCTTGTAAGAAAAGTTATGACCAATCCAGACAGCATATTAAAAAGAAGAGACATTACTTTGCCAACAAAGGTCCATCTAGTCCAAGCTACGGTTTTTCCAGTAGTCATGTATGGCTGTGAGAGGTGGACTATAAAGAAAGCTGAGCACCGAAGAATTGATGCTTTTGAACTGTGGTGTTGGCGAAGACTCTTGAGAGTCCCATGGACAGACAGGAGATCCAACCAGTCCATTCTAAAGGAGATCAGTCCTGAATTCTCATTGGAAGGACTGATGCTAAAGCTGAAATTCCAATACTTTGGCCACCCAATGCGAAGAACTGACTCATTGGAAAAGACACCGATGCTGGGAAAGATTGAAGGCAGAAGGGGGAGAGGACGACAGAGGATGAGATGGCTGGATGGCATCACTGACTCAATGGACACAAGTTTGAGTAAACTCTGGGAGTTGGTGATGGAAAGGAAGGACTGGTGTACTGCAGTCCATGGGGTCACAAAGAGTCAGACATGACTGAACTGAACTGAATATAGTTTGGTGGGCTTCTCAGGTGGTGCCAGTTGTAAAGAACCCAGCTGCCAATGCAGGAGACATAAGATTCAATCTATGGGTCAAGAGATCCCCTGGAGGAGGGCATTGCTACCCACTCCAATATTCTTGCCTAGATAATCCCTTGGACAGAGGAGCCTGGCGGGCTACACAGTCCATAGGGTCACAAAGAGTCAGACACAAGTAAAGCAACTTAACACAGTTTGGGGTAGTACAATTTTGCTGCAAGTCCAGCTGTGGTGATGACTGTAAACTGTCCTTCAATTTGCTGGAGGAAGATAGGCATGCTGAATATCATTAGGATGCAAAATACCATCTTAAGCTATTGTTTTCTTTTACCTGCTCCCTTCCCCCACATGCTCTAGACCTTTCTCTAGTTTCTCATTTGCCTCAAAAGGTTTCTCTCTTATTCAACAACACACATTTGTGACACCAACTTGGGAGTACATTCTGCATTTGGGAAACAATAAAGTTATTTGATATCAGTATCTCCAGTCAAATTAGCTGACTTAACCACGGATACACTAGTCAAGTAGAGCCCTCACCTGCATCTATTTCGTCTGTTCCTCTGCCATTCCCTTTGGTGCTGACTGCAGATTTTAACCCCCTTTAAAAACAAACAAACAAAAAACCCTCCTTCCTTTCCAGTTTCTCCCTATTCCCTTCAGAAACCATAACTTCTTTTTGCAGGAAAAACCAAAGAAAAAGGTTAGCATAGGACCCTCTTCTACCGTCTCCCCAAAATGTCTCTAAATTTATACCTACTCTTCCCTCTGACCAATCCAGGCAGTGGTGAAGTGTTCCTTCTTACCTCTGGGGCTCCTCAGTCCATCTAGTCACAGCCTCAACCATCCCACTCCCTCCAGGATCTCACGCCATCAATCCCTGGCTCTGCTTCTATACACTCAACCTCCCCTTTTGCTACTAAAGGGGTGGACCCTTTAGCATAAACTCAAATATCAGGCCACTTACCCTTAAAATATAACAATTAACAAATGTCTACACATTTTAAATCCCAGATACCACTCAAATTATCACCCTGTTTCTTATTTCCCCTCACAGCTGAACCTTTTCTCCTCCTGCTAATTTCTAACACTTTATAGTGTGGCTTCTGCCCTGTTTCACCACAAGACCTGCTCTCCCAGCCCCCAGGTCACTAATGGCCTCATTGTTGGAATACCTAATGGACACCCTTCCATCCTTATCTTGTTTCTCCACAGTTGACACTGTAGACTGCATCTTCCTGCTTGAAGCTGTTTTGTTTTGGTTTCTTTCTTTCTTTTTTTCTTTTCTTTCTTTTTTTTTTTTTTTGCTTCAAGGACACTATACTCTCTTAATTCTTTTCCCTCCCATGGCTGGCCCTTCTCAGTTTCATTCACTGGTCCTTTCACACTCCCCTAAAATGCTGCTGTGTCCCAGGGCTCCACTGTTAGCCAACATCTGCTTTTCTATGGGCTTTATGGGTTAACTTGCCCAGATCTATGGAGTGTCTATTTCCTGCATCTTTATAACTTCCAAATCCAAGGCTTCCTTCAGCCTTGCCTGCCTGCCCCTGACTCCCTGTTCTGCATCTCTTTGTACATCTTGGGATCAGCAATGGCCACTTTCATCAACATCACCTTATCTTCCTTAAGTCTCAGCCAGGGAGGGTGAGATATGGGAGCTCAGGTCACTTTCAGATAGCTCTGCAAGGAATGATTTCACTTTTCATGACTGGACAGTTAGGAAGAAAACCAAGGGGCTTCCTTGGTGGTCCAGTGGTTAAGACTCTGTGCTGCCAATGACGGGGGAAAGGGTTCAATCTCTGGTCAGGGGACTAAGGTCTCATGTGGCATGGCCAAAAGACTTAAAAAAATTTTTTTTCCTTAAATACAAAAAAAAAAAAAAAGAATAACACAATTTCTATTTCTCAAGCTCTTATATTAAACACACTGGAATTCACCCAGTTCTATCAGGCTGTCTTACAGATAACCTGGGATCACCAAGATAACCTGAGATCTCATAACATTACTGAGCTCACTAAGCATATTACCAGCATCACAGATTCCCACCCACCTCGTCCCCCTTACCTGGCTACTTACAGTCTCTGGTTCTCAGACTATGAACACAGCCAGATGTCAACATTGGTTAGAGTTCACACAGTGACACTGGAAACAGTGGCAGACTTTATTTTCTTGGGCTCCAAAATCTCTGCAGATGGTGACTGCAGCCATGAAATTAAAAGACACTTGCTCCTTGAAAGAAAAGGAGCATATCCAGGCAACAATCTATGACAAACCTAGACAGCATACTAAAAACCAGAGACATTACTTTGCCAACAAAGGTCCATCTATTCAAAGCTATGGTTTCTTCAGTAGTCATGTGTGGATATGAGAGTCAGACCATAAAGAAAACTGAGCGCTGAAGAATTGATGCTTTTGAACTATGGTGTTGCAGGACTCTTGAGAGTCCCTTGTACCGGAAGGATATCAAACCAGTCAATCCTAAAGGAAATCAGCCCTGAATTCCTTTGTCTTCATTGGAATAACTGATGCTGAAGCTGAAACTCCAATACTTTGGCCATCTGATGCAAACAACTGACTCACTGGAAAAGACCCTGATGCTGGGAAAGATTGAAGGCAGGAGGCAAAGGGGACAACAGAGGATGAGATGGTTGGATGGCATCACCGACTCAATGGACATTAGTTTGAGCAAGCTCTGGGAGTTGATGATGGACAGGGAAGCCTGGCGTGCTGCAGTCCATGGGGTTGCAAAGAGGTGGGCATGCCTGAACGACCGAACTGAACTGGAACAAGAACATGCAGTACAATAGGGGAAGGTTCCAAAGATCAGAAAATAGTTCACATAACAGTCGTCTTTCTTAAGAGTTTTCCAATAAGACTAGTTTCGCCTGTCAGGGGAGCAAAGATTTAAACATCATAAAATCAACTCTCAAGACACTTAACATCCATTTTATACTTAGAGAAGATTTCAACCAGCTACAAGTGTATAATTTTAAAATTCAGCTTATTCAGCAGTGTGAATATGGAGAAGGTAATTGCATGTCACCAATTTAGAACCATCAATCGGAAGAGAAGTTATCCAAGATTCCTCATGGTATTTAGGATAAGGCTAAATAGAAGGAAATGTCTTTTATAAATATGTGAAGAAAAGGGGCTAGGGTTATTTCTATGCACTGTTTATATTTAGTTGCCCCTTTTAGTCTAAAACTACACCATTGTTGCTATTTGTGGCTTAAATACAACCTACAATAAGGAAATGAAAAAACCATACGTCTAAAATGTCCAGCTAAAGTCAACTTTAAAAACTTTCCAACAGAGGCTCTTCTGAAGAGACAGCATTGACTTTGTGTTGCTTGGATAGCCATTTTAAAAATAAATCTACCATCTGAAAGAACTCAGACCTAATGGTACCCTACTTGATTCTCACTGGAAGTGGAGTAGCTGATTCCCTCTTCTGTGGACTGAACACAGATGGGACTCTAAGCAAACATAATTTTAAATGACATTTGCTATTAAAACATTATTCTGTGTGAAAAGCAAGGCTTTGAGACTGAATATATGAATAGACATTTTCACAACTTCCATTCATTTCTCTAAATTTCCAAAACAGGTTTGCAATAGCCAAGAAGAACAGTGCTCAGGGACCACCTCTAGCAGTACAACAAAAGTAGTTCACTCTTCCAGCTCATTCAGTCCTGGTTCTCGGATGCAATTAACTCTAATTGCAATGGCAGCCAGTCTGATGGAGACTCTGGGCTGTTAGGGACGGAGCTGAAACCACTCATTTCCCTGAAGACCATGGACCTTCAGGGGGTAATGACTTTGTGTCATTATATCCAGAACCAAAATTCAGCTGAGAGACTATAGGTTAACAGTTCTATTTCCCATTACCCAGCAGCTCTGGCTGGTAGTTCCTATTCATGTTGTGATAGCCTCCAATAAGTTTCTCATCAACTCTTACTGCTTCAAGCTTAAAAGACTCCCTCTTTAGTGAGAAACAGCATTTTTTTCAGGAAAATAAGTTTTAGAAATGTTTTAAAAAATAGGAAAAGTGCATGAGACAAGGCTTAAAGATGGCATAGCACTTTTTGATGTATTTAAATGAAAAAAAGAAAAACATAAATATATGTCAGCTCAAGCAAGAAAAACCAAAATAAACTTCTTACTTTTTCCTACTATATTACAGTAGCTAGAAAGACTGTAAATTTTTTCTTTTGCATTTCTTCATATAATCATCCTTCTTACAATGGTATTATGTCAAGTAGAGGCATAAACATATTGTTCATTTAAAACTAAGCATTCAGTTATAGTCCAGGGATTACTATGGAAAGTTGTTAAATAGATCCCTGGGGCAATGGAAACTAGATTTTTTTGTTTGTTTGTTTTTCTTGGTTCCCATCAGACTCATTTCCAAACCCTGTGGGGTTTTATCAAGCTGGGTTTCAAGTGTCCTGATCCTTTCAGACTCCAATTAACTTGTGCTGTTATGTTAGTTTTAATTCAGGCTTGTGTTGCTCATCTCCAGTGAGAAGAAAACCAACATAAGAAATGAGGTTAAGCAAAGTGCTGGCTGGGAATTTGTTAAAAAAAAAAAGAAGAAGAAGAAGAAGAAAAAAAAAAGGTTCCCAAGAGAGGGAACAAACATTCTAAGCTACTTTGACTATTACAAACAGAATCTCTGATAACCTCCCAGTGTCTGGTCTAAGGGGTGACAACAGAGATGGACACCGACCCAATGGCTCTGACAGAAGCTGAGCCGTGCTTGGCAGCCCTACGAGCAGCAAACAGGTCTGTACAGCACACAGACAGGAATTAGGGGGCAATCGGAGGCTGCCCGCTTCCCGTTTTCCGCCTTGCATTCACAACTTTCTGGTTCATTCTTATCGAGCCAACTCTGAAGCTGTTGAAAGAGGATTGGCTATTGCTCCCGTCAGCCTCCTGGCAGCCCACAACCACATCCAGCTTTATTTAAACCAGCGACTGGCTTCAAAAGAGAAAGCCAGCAGGAAAAGAGAAAGAAAAGAGAAGAAAGAAATAGACAGCATGCAGACAATAGGTAGGCAACTCGTAAGTTTTACATAAGAGCTACTGGTTCCACGTCAACAAGCCAAACAGGCAATTTTTAAAGGGAACCTAGACTTGAGTCAATCATGAGTAATAATCTTTGAAAAGGATGACTACAGCATATGCTTTAACAAGGAATAGACTAAACAATGTGGCCTGCATGTCTTCTTTAATGTTTTTTAAATTCTTTTTGTAGAAATCCCCATAACATTAGAAAAAAATTTTTTTGCATACAAGTTTATATTGTATCATCCTCATGCATACAAATGCTCTTATGATGGCAAGGATAATATTAATGTTTACTGTGACCACATACTTGGTATCGTACTAAGCACTTTACTTGTCTTATCTCAGTTTATTTTCACAACAACCCTACAAGAAAGGTCCCCCTAAGATGTTTATTTGTGAAATACCACACAAACCTCTCATTTAACTGATGAGAAAACTGAAGATAATTTGCTTGAGGTCACATAGCCAGTAAGTGGTGGGAGCTGGGACTCAAACCTAGGATTTCTGGCCCCAAAGCCATTTTCTTAGAGCAATCACTCTGAGAGCAAATCTCAAGATCTACTTCACCTGAGCCTCTGATTTCTCAGTCAGTTTAATGAGGATATTGGATGATACTATCTCCTAGTTCTGAAATGATCTGTTAAACAAAGCCCTGCTAACTTAGCAGGAAAAATGAGTGTTCTGGGGCCCTTTTCCATCAGCTTGCAGTAAACCCTGTAAGGGACAGCTTTGATCTCCATTCAGTAAATAAGAAAAAGAGTCCAAGATCTACAACCAGAAATCAGTCTCTTGGTGTGAACTCCAGATATGCCTGGAAATAAGTGTATCCAAGCATTCTTCCTGTATGTGATGAATCTGAGAAAGTCTATCCTCCTAACTCAAAAAAAAAAAAAAAAGGAACCCCTTCATGAATTCTATTCATCAGCTACAAGCCTTTTTTTTGTACATTTCATATCAAATTCCTCATCAGTCCAGTTCAGTCGCTCAGTTGTGTCTGAATCTTTGCTACCTCATGAATTGCAGCATGCCAGGCTTCCCTGTCCATCACCAAGTCCCAGAGTTTACCCAAACTCATGTCCATCAAGTCGGCAATGCCATCCAGCCATCTCATCCTCTGTCATCCCCTTCTCCTCCTGCCCCCAATCCTTCCCAGCATCAGGGTCTTTTCCAATGAGTCAACTCTTCGCATGAGGTGGCCAAAGTATTGGAGTTTCAGCTTTATCATCAGTCCTTCCAATGAACAACCAGGACTGATCTCCTTTAGGATGGACTGGTTGGATCTCTTTGCAGTCCAAGGGACTCTCAAGAGTCTTCTCCAACACCACAGTTCAAAAGCATCAATTCTTCAGTGCTCAGCTTTCTTCACAGTTCCAACTCTCACATCCATACGTGACCACTGGAAAACCATAGCCTTGACTAGACAAACCTTTGTTGGCAAAGTAATGTCTCTGCTTTTGAATATGCTATCTAGGTTGGTCATAATTTTCCTTCCAAGGAGTAAGCATCTTTTAATTTCATGGCTGCAGTCACCATCTATAGCGACTTTGGAGCCCCCCAAAATAAAGTCTGACACTGTTTCCCCATCTATTTCCCATGAAGTGATAGGACCAGATGCCGTGATCTTCATTTTCTGAATATTGAGTTTTAGGCCAACTTTTTCACTCTCCTCTTTCACTTTCATCAAGAGGCTCTTTAGTGCTTCTTCACTTTCTGCCATAAGAGTGGTATTATTTGCATATCTGAGGTTATCGATATTTTTCCCGGCAATCTTGTGCTTCTCCCGGCAATTCCAGCTTGTGCTTCATCCAGTCCAGCATTTCTCATGATGTATTCTGCATAGAAGTTAAATAAGCAGAGTGACAATATGCAGCCTTGACAGACTCCTTTTCCTATTTGGAACCAGTCTGTTGTTCCATGTTCAGTTCTAACTGTTGCTTCCTGACCTGCATAGAGGTTTCTCAAGAGGCAGGTCAGGTGCTCTGTATTCCCATCTCTTTCAGAATTTTCCACAGTTTATTGTGATCCACACAGTCAAAGGCTTTGGCATAGTCAATAAGGCAGAAATAGATGTTTTTCTGGAACTTTCTTGCTGTTTCCATGATCCAGCGGATGTTGGCAATTTGATTTCTGGTTCCTCTGCCTTTTCTAAAACCAGCTTAAACATCTGGAAGTTCATGGTTCACATATTGCTGGAGCCTGGCTTGGAGAATTTTGGCATTACTTTACTAGTGTGTGAGATGAGTGCAATTATGTGGTAGTTTGAGCATTCTTTGGCATTGCCTTTCTTTGGGATTGGAATGAAAATGGACCTTTTCCAGTCCTGTGGCCACTGCTGAGTTTTCCAAATTTGCTGGCATACTGAGTGCAGCACTTTCACAGCATCATCTTTCAGGATTTGAAATAGCTCAACTGGAATTCCATCACCTCCACTAGATTTGTTCGTAGTGATGCTTTCTAAGGCCCACTTGACTTCACATTCCAGGATGTCTGGCTCTAGGTGAGTGATCACACCATCATGATTATCTGGGTCATGAAGATCTTTTTGTACAGTTCTTCTGTGTATTCTTGCCACCTCTTCTTCATATCTTCTGCTTCTGTTAGGTCCATACCATTTTTGTCCTTTATCGAGCCTATCTTTGCATGAAATGTTCCCTTAGTATCTCTAATTTTTTGAAGAGATCTCTAGTATTTCCTATTCTGTTCTTTTCCTCTATTTCTTTGCATTGATCACTGAGGAAGGTTTCTTATCTCTCCTTGCTTTTCTTTGGAACTCTGCATTCAGATGCTTATATCTTTCCTTTTCTCCTTTGCTTTTCGCTTCTCTTCACAGCTATTTGTAAGGCCTCCTCAGACAGCCATTTTGCTTTTTTGCATTTCTTTTCCATGGGGATGGTCTTGATCCCTGCCTCCTGTACAATGTCATGAACCTCCATCCATAGTTCATCAGGCACTCTATCTATCAGATCTAGTCCCTTAAATCTATTTCTCACTTCCACTGTATAATGATAAGGGATTTGATTTAGGTCATACCTGAATGGTCTAGTGGTTTTCCCTACTTTCTTCAATTTAAGTCTGAATTTGGCAATAAGGAGTTCATGATCTGAGACTGTAGAGCTTCTCCATCTTTGGCTGCATAGGAGTGTCTATATTTGATGTCAGCTCTCTTTGTCTCCCAGTCTTCCTCAACCTCCTCAAATTGGGCCTTGGTCCCATGCATCCACAGAAATCTGTCTTGTCAAGGTTACCCAGAACCTTCATGATCTTCATCTACTCAGGCCTGGAAACAAACTGTAGCACCATGATACAGAAAATTGGGTAAGAAACAGAAACTTACAGGTCAAAACAACAATTTTCAAACTATCTTTACTGCACCTCTAAGTGCAAAAAGCAACTACACATTGTTAAGCAGAAATATTCTTTTCCATAAACTATCTTATTACTACAAGAGTTTTTGTCTTGCTACACTACTCTTTACTGTGTTCAAGAAAGTTGGTAAGTAAATTTTATGTGAAAAGTGAAAGTGCAAGTCAGTCAGTCGTGTCCAACTCTTTGCTACCTCATGGACTATATAGTCCATGGAATTCTCCAGGCCAGAATACTGGAGTGGGCAGCCTTTCCCTTTTCCAGTGGATCTTCCCAACCCAGGGGTTGAACCCAGATCTCCCACATTGCAGGTGGATCTTTACCAGCTGAGCCACCAGGGAAGCCCATACACCCTCCTTTTTACTACTGCCACATATCAGTCTATCACATACTGAAATTTTATTATATTCGGTAGCCTAAGCTAAATAAGATTTCACCATTTTGTAGCCATAGAAACTCACCTAAACTGCCTTCCTTCCTCATGTTCAGGTAGGAAAACAGGTTAGATGGTTCATGATTCACCTAATGTCACACAGCTGGTGTTGGCAGACCCAGGACAAGAAGGTAAGCCTGTGGATTCAAAAATAGGATCCTTCTCTAATATTATAGGCCTTTGATGTACTTCCACACAGGAGCAGATCTGACACAATAAAATATACCTTTTATTAGTCAATAAGATAGCAAGACAACATTCAAGAAAGAGAATTGTGAATCTCTCCTAATTCACCTATTCCCAACCCAGGATATGTTTTGACCACATGGAAACTAATTCTAAGTCATTTTCAGATATATTAGCTACAATAATGTTTGCAAATGCATAACCATTTAAAAACTAGAGAAATTCAAGGTTATACCATTAACAACACCATTTTTACTCAGATGCACCTTGGTATGCCCTCTTGAGCAGACAGCAAATACATGGGAGGTAGGGTTAAAGCTAGTGCACCAGGAACTTGGCCTAACATTCGGCTTGTCTTAGGGATGCCTTATCTGTCATCTGTGTTCTCCAGTGGAAATGGGAATGTCCACTGTGAATGTCACCATGATGTTCTGCAAAGCAGTGGTTTCATCATAGCCAAGAGGCCAGCTCAGATATTCCTTATGAGATGTTCTCACATTGCTTAACCTTTCTTGCTATTAAACAAACTAAATATTGGGCAAAGAATTCTTTAGAACAGGGAAGTTTGGAAACAAATTTTCCTAGATGCTCTTGGTGAACCAGAGCTCTTCAACCAAATCCCATTCCATCTTGTCATGAGCCAGATGAGCCTGCAACTAGCAGGATGAACAACAATAATGAGATGAAGAGATGCTCTCTTTAGACTGAAGAGATTGGTTTCATAAGAAACGCTCAACTTTTTCTATTCCTCTAAAAGGTGGTACCACACTTAAAATGAGATTGGCCCCTCTATCCTTGACCAAAATCTCATTTCAGGTTCTGAATTTAGCAACAACTTGGGGATGAGGGAAAGCTACCCTTCTCCCTTCCCTGCAGATGAGAAAAGCACGTGTGCTTATTTTCAGAAGTAAGTGAAATATTTGCCAAATCATTTGGCACATTTCAACTCAAAATGCGCCAAATTACCTGTCAAGGCTAAACAGGCTTTTTAAAAGAAAGACAAATGTCCTTCCATACGCATCTGCATGGACCCACAGTGCCATCCAGTGGCTCTTCATGTCCACACGTGCGCAGGGCTCTGGTTGTCTCTCAGGGTTTGGATCCTCGCTGACTACCCTTGCCTTGGCACTGGCTCCTTTGGGACTTGGTATGGGGCAGTGCATGCATTTAAAATGAACTGCATTGGAGGACAGATGATGTCAAGGTTTGGATGTCAAGGACACATCTATGGTATAGTGAGTGGCAGTGGGAGTTGCCTATAACATTTTCCAATTAGCGAACCTCCCAACACCAGGAGAGACCTACCAAACACACCTAGATCTTTATGTTCAGTCCCCATGCTTCCTAATGTTAAAAGGACTGGGCCAGCAAGAGTATGGCAACCAACTGGAATAAAGTTTCCACTTGGTAAAGAGTCAACATTTTAATTCCCTGCTTACCCAATTTCTTTCTTAAAATGTCTTTTTAAAGAGATGGGATTTCTCTTTCAAGAACTCTTACAAGGAGTCCTGGGTCATATAATCTTATGATAAGCAGATAAAGAGGAAAGAAGGCAGAATCTGAAGGAAGGAGGAAAAGAAAAAGGACGGAGAATGCAGACTTGATTTTCTTTCTCTACAGACAACTGGACGGTCAAGATGATGCCAACCTCTTCTAATGTTAGTTTCTATAAACTGCAGAGCAAAGAGGGTTTTGAAGGGAAAATAGATCATACGGTGACAGCAGTAGCTGTTCTGTGGGGGATCAAATGTAATTACACTATTTTTCAACTTTTCCACTAAGCCCTTAGATTGTTTTACTTGGTGATACCAAGTTTGGTGATACTGCCTATAGGATTTTCTAACTAGTGAACCATAAAGAGATAAATTCTTTTTCGGATAGCAGCTGTACAACGCTCATGGCAGAGCATGAAGCTGGCCCAATCCAAAGAACTGAGAGCTCTTTCATATTCTCCCACCAGACTGGCTCTGAAGAGGTCAGAGTTCCCATTGGGGAAATAACAATCTGAATGAAGATTGCTGCTGCTGCTGCTGCTAAGTCACTTTAGTCGTGTGCGACCCCATAGACAGCAGCCCACCAGGCTCCCCCGTCCCTGGGATTCTCCAGGCAAGAACACTGGAGTGGGTTGCCATTTCCTTCTCCAATGCATGAAAGTGAAAAGTGAAAGTGAAGTCGCTCAGTCGTGTCCGACTCCTAGCGACCCCATGGACCGCAGCCTACCAGGCCCCTCCGTCCATGGGATTCTCCAGGCAAGAGGACTGGAGTGGGTTGGCATTGCCTTCTCCGGAATGAAAACTGCAGATCACTACTAATAGGCTGATTCTTTTCCCATTGGTTTTCCCAGTAATTTTTAACAGAGATTTGTAATATGGTTCAGTGTCAAAATCTCTGAGCCTGTCAGGACAGATTTAGACATTTCAGTTTGTTACTTCTTCAGTTAAGATTCCATGAAGAAAACCTCAGCTGCTCTGATCAGCAGATTGCTTCCTTCTCAAATAAATTAAATCCATCTGGTTCAAATCATGATAGATCTGGGTAGACCACATCCACTGGAACCAAACCCTCTATTTTTCATTTGTTATTTAATCTTATTTGGTTTCACTACATTGTATAAACTAATCAGAAATGAAGAAATTTTAGAGATCATCTACTAGGCTGATATCCCCATTTGACAGATGTGGAAATTGAGGCCCATTTCCCAGATTGCATTTTCTCAGTGAGTACAACTTTTGGCCATAGTAAGAGATAAGAAAAGGGTCAATTACTTTAAAATTTTCCCAATAAATAAGACTCCCCAAACTTGGTATTACCAAGTAACACAATCTAAGAGTTTAGTGAAAAGGTTTAAGAATAGCGTAATTACATTTGCTTCCCCTCCTGCTACATTCCAATAGAGGATATGGAATCTTCAATATTAAGTGGAATGAGACTCCCAATTGCACTCTGGAACCTGAGATTCCAGGTTGCCCAGCTCTGGTGTCACTAACATAGACTGATTCATTTGGAATCTGAAGACTTGTAATGGTAAAACTGTGGCTTTCTATTTTATTGCATCTGAGATGGACAATGTTTTTTAAAAAACAGAGTGTCTGATCAAAGACTTTGGAAAATAATAATATACGAATGCTTTCTGAGCAGCAGAACCTCAACTGGGAAAAGATATGGATCACGATTAGGCTACTGGCTGCCAAAAATGTCTTGCTTAGCAGAATGCAGACAATTCCATATCGGAAAACGGCTCTCTAACCCTTAGATCAGAATGATTTTTGGTTACCTGAGATTGAAGGAGTGATCTTAAAGGGACAATCTCTTTCACAGTCTTTGGACACGTCTAGACACAGCAAAAGTTCTTTGACTACAAAGGACAAATACCCACTCCAACTCAAATTAAAAAAACAAAAACATCACTACTGATGAGACCTTATCTCACAATCACAGACAACCACAGGCATAAAGCAAAGCCCATATGGGCCTCATAGAGCCTTAAACTTGAAGCTTAAGTGTAAGGAACTATGGTTCAAATATCCCTTCCTCTCTCTTGCCCTCCTTCCCAGTCAATACATATTTATTGAAATCTGTATCAGTAAATGAAATATACAAAGATTCCATCCTTAAAGAATCTTGCATTCTAGCTCATCTCCTTCTCTCTCACACATTTCTACACCTCACTGCCATGTGCCATCTGTTCCCTTCTTCTCTTTACAAATGAATTTTCCTGGCTTATTCTCAGTTTCAGTTCCCCTGTAACTTCAGCAGGGACTGACTCTGGCTTTACTGTATTACAGAATCTGCTTCTAACTCTCCACGATCTTTCGGCTCTAGGGTGTATTACCTAAAAGGTAACAGCCATTCTATGAATTAGCTGGCTTTGGGTCAGATATCATCCCTACTCCAGGTTATGGGTTGCAAACATGGTATCCCAAACTGATCCCTCTGTCTCAAGCCATGATGGATGCAGTTTTTGATGGGGTCATTGATGGACAAAGTTCCAAAAAAAAAAAAAAATGGGCTATTACTGATGTGGATCCCCAAGAGACATCTGCCACTCTGTATTCTATTTCTTTGAATTTATATAAACGTGCTTTGATAAAATTTAATATGGCCCTGACCATTAAATCTTCCTTTGCTATTACCAATTTCAAGATGATGGCATCGATTTCTGCCAAAATTCATACCATTTTCACATTACTAGCCAGTTCTTTTTGTTCGTCAGAATTGGGAATCAAGTAGAAATTTTCCTCACGGCTTCCTGTAACTTCTAAACTATGAAACTGTCAACAAGTCAACAATTTACCAGATGCTTTACTTTTAACAGAATGACACTTTCAGCATATGTCCAATAGAGTAGTAATGAGGTATTTCAGCAATCCTGTTTTTGTACCAAATTTCAGGAAAATATCATCCATATTATAGTCTGAGATTCTACAAGTCTATGCCTAGTTTTGAGACTATGGTGTATGACAGTCATGATATTACTTTGGTTTCTCCTTTCTCTTATCCTCTGGCAATTCTTTTTTGTCAGGTCTTATCCTTAGGTTTTAGTTCAGTTCAGTTGCTCAGTTGTGTCTGACTGTTTGCATGGACTGCAGCACACCAGGCTTCCCTGTCCATCACCAATTCCCGGAGCTTGCCCAAATTCATGTCCCTCAAGTCAGTGATGCCATCTAGTCATTTCATCCTTTGTCATATTCTTCTCCCATCTTCAGTCTTTCCCATCATCAGGGTCTTTTCCAATGAGTCAGTTCTTCGCATCAGGTGGCCAAAATATTGAAGTTTCAGCTTCAGCATCAGTACTTCCGATTGAATATTCAGGACTGATTTTCTTTAGGATGGACTGGTTGGATCTCCTTGCAGTCCAAGGGACTCTCAAGTCTTCTGAAACACCACAGTTCAAAAGCATCAATTCTTCAGCATTCAGCTTTCTTTATAGTCCAACTCTCACATGAATACATGATTATTGGAGAAACCATAGCTTTGACTAGATGGACCTTTGTTGGCAAAGTAATGTCCTTAGATTTAGGTATCTTTATATGACTCTCAAGTGGGTTACTTTGTGAAAAAAAAAAATCCTATTTGATATATTTAGTCCTCTGGTAACAAGATGGATATCTGATATAACAAGATGAATCTCTGATATAACAAGACCTCACCAATGATTTTGTAAATGCCACTGGTATTGCCCATTTTCAGAGGTCTTTCCTGGGCTTATAACATCTTTCCCATTGCCCTTTGCTCCAGAAATTTTAAATGATATCTTAAAGAATGGCTTGAAACTATCCTGTGATACTTCAGTGGTACTGATAAATATAATGGGTCAAAATTGGGTGTGCTCAATTTTACCTATAGAAACATACAGAAGGTGAAGTAATAGATTTAGTCTTTGGATGTCATACTCAGGAGAAGTCTCTTTAAGCTTCAGAAGTGTGAACAGCTTGTTGGGTATGTGAAGAATGTACTGTGTAATTCTGAAATGAAATTAAACCACACAGAGTGAGCAGAATCACAGACAGCTGCCATCAAGCTTTTTAAATATTAGGGTCTCCAATTTCAACTTTACAAGTACAGGTGAACAGACATCCACCATGACCATCAACTTGTCACATACTGGTACAGCTATTGTACATCTGTCTGATTCCTGGCAGAATAATTTTTCTCAACAAATTTGTCAAAATAGAAAAGCTATCTGTTGCTGATGACAGTAGAAAATTATAAGGAGAAGTATAGGGTCACCAGAAGACAACTAATAATTTGAGCAAATTTAGGGCTTTAGAAATATATGATTTCTCCTGCTAATACTATTATTCTTGATTAGGCACATCTCTAAAAGACCGTGATGCTTCTCCTATAAAGACGATTCTCCTATAAGATATGTTCATCAAAATAGATGCTTTTTATTCAATAGGATTAAATTTATTTTGCCTGCAAATGTGTTAGCCATAACCTATTGCAGTTTATGTATGGAGAGAGTAACATGGAAACTTACATTACCATATGTAAAATAGATAACCAATGGAAATTTGCTGTATGACTCAGAGAACTCAAACCAAGGCTCTGTAACAACCTAAAGGGGTTGGATGGGGAGGCAAGAGGGAGGGAGGTTCAAGAGAGAGGGGACATAAGTATACCTATGGCTGATTCATGTTGATGTTTGGCAGAAACCAAAACAATTCTGTAAAGCAATTATACTTCAATTAAATGATAAATTAATTTTTAAAAATAAATAAAATGACTCATACTTTACAAATAGTTTCTACTAGAATGATATCATTGAGTCCCCATAATAACTCTGTTAAATAGTTAGAGCACTTCTTATTGCTATCCTTCAATTATGAAGATATTGAAAGACTTAAGAAATCACATGATTTTCTCAAAGTTATATGACTTGCTAGAGTGCAAAGTGACCAGAACCTTCCAGGTGTTCTGACTCCTGACACTTCACCACAGTACTGCATTTTCTTTTCTCTTAAACTCAGCAAATCTCATCCAATGGTTATTCTCTTGGTCCAAAATGGCTCCTCCAGCTCCTGCCTTCTCATTTGACCTCGGCCATAAGAGTAAGATATAAGATACCTGTTTACCGTCATTGGTCAATATTTAGTCACATGGGCCCCATACAGTTGAGTAATGAGTCATATGAAGTCTTTTTTCTGGACAACCATGCGTCCTGCTTCCCTGTGGATTTCCCTGGTGGCTCAGATGGTAAAGAATCTGCCTGTAATGCAGGAGACACGGGTTCAGTCCCTGGGTTGGGAAGTTCTCCTGGAGGAGGGCACGGCATCCCACTCCAGTATTCTCGCCTGGAGAATTCCATGGACAGAGAAGCCTGGCAGACTACAGTCCATGGGGTCGCAAAGAGCTGGACATGACTGAGCGACTAACACACACACACACACACACACACACACACACACACAGATGTCCTGCTATAATTCAGGGGAATCTATTACCAAAAGAAGAAAAGAATAAATTTGGGGAGACAATTAAGTGTCTGTCATATAGTATATAGAGAGAACCCCAAGCAGAAGTGGCCCCATGGTGAGTCTATATTTGCTGTGATATAATTTTAAAAGCAATGTTTTCTGGGGTTGACTTGGGCACTTCTTAAACGACTCCCAGAAGGTCTGCAAGCAGTTTCTTTCCTGACACACAGCAGGCTCACATTAAAATGAAAGGGGCAGGTACAGGAGAAAGAGTTGCTGTAGATGTGTGAAAGCCCCTTCCAGAAGAAAATAATTAAAGAACCTTAGCTCTCTGCATTTCTTTAATACCTCTAATCTCATGTTTCAGCAAAATGATTGTGTTTGAAGCCCTTGGTCTTGGCTCCCAGTGTGAAATAAGATGTGTCACAGGACAGTCAACATTCCTCCATTGGTAGGACAGCTTCAAAAGAGAAAGCCCGTAGCCAAAAGAGAAAGCCTAGTGAATAACGAAGGACCAAGATGACAGGCAGAAACTAAGAATCTATTCCATAGAAAAAGACACAAGAAGGAAATGAACAGTTAAAGATGGTACATGACAGATAACATTTTTTATTTCCTAGCAGCTTTCACCTTTCCTTTGGATTTTTGTTTCTCTCCATTCCACATGCATTCACTCTCCCTCCTATTGTGATTTCTAATTTTTTTCCAGGGGATTTTGAATAATCTGACCTTGCATCTTTTAAACATGTCTGTATTGATAGCCCTTTCATACTCTGTATATGTACATGTATAAAAAGAAAACCCGATGGCATCTCAAAAGGCAATGACGGACTTCATTCAATTAGAGTCAGGAAAACTGTGCTTCTCTTAAGGGAATTTCTCATGTAGCCCCAGTGACAAAGCACAAGAGCAATGGGTGAGATGAAATCCTTCCTTTTGCTTAGCTGCCAAGAGCCCTGGCCTGCCATTTCGCAAAGCACTGCCTTTCCCACTCAGCCGGGTAAAGCAACAGCCCCCAGGGCAATCTTGTAATTATACACAGCTCTGTGGTATGCAGATTGAAATCATTTATCAACTCTTCACTTATCTAGGATGATTATTTTAAATACAGTGAAATTCACTACCTTAAAAAAAAAAAGTGGTCAGTTCTGCTAGTGGACTCAGTTTAGTCTGAATAAGGTTATAAAACCTGAGTATACAGCTAAGTCCCCCAGCAGAAGTAAGCGCTTTCCCCCAGCTCTGTCTTTCCAATTCTACAGCACAGATATCATTTGTTTCTAATGTGTTCCCATACATGAACGACCCCTCTTTAAACTTTCAGTGCTGGATTCCTTTAGCTCATTCTCTGGAATTTCTAACATACTCGGAAGCCCATTCCTCTATCTCCCTCCAGGAATAATGATGTGAACAAGAACCTAGCTATACAGAGCTGCAGGAAGTTGTGCTTCCAGATCGTAACTGGACTCCTGATGCCTCAGCCCCTCCTCTCTCCCCTGCACCCCTACTTCTTCCAGATGTGCTGGGAATTAAGGCTCCTTCCTTAATTCCTTCCTTCAGGCCTGGGTCCTGGACCCAGCATGGCTGCTGGCCTCCACTACTGCCTCCAGTAAGGCCTCCTCCTGCAGAATGAGCCAAGATGATGTGGCGTTCCCAAGAATCTCTGGGTATTCTGACTTTCTCCAGATTCCTGGTTCCTCATCTTCCAACCCTATCTTCCATTCCACTGTGACCTAGCCCCAGGAACAGGATTCCAGCTTCAGGCCATCTGCTTAGTGTTAACATTTTTTCAGCCTAATGCCTGATCCTCTATAAGATGGGACCATCACTGAACTCTCCCTTGACAGAATACCAGGATGCCATCTTCCTCCCGCCAGTCTTCCAGAGTGGAATCCTGACGTTTACATACAGATTCCCCAGAGACCAATAGCTCACCCTGCTGGCTGCTGACCCTCAATTACCGTGAGAAGATGAAATACAGACTATTTGTTGGACACACACACCAGGTGCTATGCTAGGATTTCTTGTGTTAGTAGCAGAGGGTCCCCCACACAATGGCTCTAATCTTTGCTCCTACTTAGTTAAAAATGTGATACTGTAGTCAAACAGTGTGTCGTGCTGTCCTCCAGGAGATCTTCCTGACCCAGGGATTGAACCCATGTCTCTTATGTCTCCTGCAGTGGCAGGCAGGTTCTTTACCACTAGCACCACCTGGGAAGCCCAAGTGCAGTTCAGTTCAATCGCTCAGTCATGTCTGACTCTTTGCGACCCCATGAATAGCAGCACACCAGGCCTCCCTGTCCATCACCAACTCCTGGAGTTCATTCAAACTCACATCCATCAAGTCGGTGATGCCATCCAGCCATCTCATCCTCTGTTGGCCCTTTCTCCTCCTGCCCCCAATCCCTCCCAGCATCAGAGTCTTTTCCAATGAGTCAACTCTTCGCAGGAGGTGGCCAAAGTACTGGAGTTTCAGCTTTAGCATCATTCCTTCCAAAGAACACTCAGGACTGATCTCCTTCAGAATGGACTGGTTGGATCTCCTTGCAGTCCAAGGGACTCTCAAGAGCCTTCTCCAACACCACAGTTCAAAAGCATCACTTATTCGATGCTCAGAAGGCAGTGGCACCCCACTCCAGTACTCTTGCCTGGGAAATCCCATGGACAGAGGAGCCTTGTAGGCTGTAGTCCATGGGGTCGCTAAAAGTCAGACACAACTGAGCCACTTCACTTTCACTTTTCACTTTCATGCATTGGAGAAGGAAATGGCAACCCACTCCAGTGTTCTTGTCTGGAGAATCCCAGGGACAGAGGAGCCTGGTGGGTTTCCATCTATGGGGTAGCACAGAGTCGGACATGACTGATGCGACTTAGCAGCAGCAGCAGCTTTCTTCACAGTCCAACTCTCACATCCATACATGACTACTGGAAAAACCAAAGCTTTGACTAGATGAATCTTTGTTGGCAAAGTAATATCTCTTCTTTTGAACATGCTATCTAGGTTGTTCATAACTTTCCTTCCAAGGAGAAGGCATCTTTTAATTTCATGGCTGCAATCACCATTTGCAGTGATTTTGGAGACCAAAAAAATTAAGTCTGAAACTGTTTCCACTGTTTCCCCATCTATTTCCTGTGAAGTGATGGGATCAGATGCCATAATCTTAGTGTTCTGAATGTTGAGCTTTAAGCCAACTTTCTCATTCTCCTCTTTCACTTTCATCAAGAGGCTTTTTAGTTCCTCTTCACTTTCTGCCATAAGGGTGGTGTCATCTGCATATCTGAGGTTATTGATATTTCTCCTGGCAGTCTTGATTCCAGCTTGTGCTTCATCCAGCCCAGCATTTCTCATGATGCACTCTGCATAGAAGTTTAATAAGCAGAGTGACAATATACAGCCTTGACGGACTCCTTTTCCAATTTGGAACCAGTCTGTTGTTCCATGTCCAGTTCTAACTGTTGCTTCCTGACCTGCATATAGGTTTCTCAAGGGGCAGGTCAGGTGGTCTGGTATTCCCATCTCTTTCAGAATTTTCCACAGTTTATTGTGATCCACACAGTCAAAGGCTTTGGCATAGTCAATAAAGCAGAAATAGATGTTTTTCTGGAGCTCTCTTGCTTTTTCGATGATCCAGTGGATGTTGGCAATTTGATCTCTGGGAAGCCCAAGTACATATGTCATATATGTACTTCATTTAGGCCAATTCAAGTATACATTCTCTCTCTAAAATATATAAAATGACATTTCTTACATACTGTCTATATATTCTCTATATTTTAATTTGTTCTCTATATTGTACATGTATAAACATATGTTATAAAATAATAAAAACCTCAGGTCCAGGGCAAATCATTACTGAATAGCATCCAAGCAACCAGGTAGTACCTCTGGACCACCTATTCAATCATGTCAAATCCCCATTCTACTTAGCTTGGGCCACTGGCAAATATTCTCAAGCCATTGCTTCCTACCAAATTCATGATACCAAGAATACAAAATGCCTGAGTCACCAGTTGACAATATACCAACAAGGGTATCATCTTATTTCATACACTGGGTGAAGTAGCGAATCAATTGGTTTGGACAACACATTCTTACTGGCCCTCAGAAAAGGAAAATGGTTAACATTTTGCAGCTAACCATTTGAACACTTCACTGGTAGACCCAGAATATTAATGACTACTCCTTTTTGGACAGCTAATTGCCATTAGTTTGAGCAAATCACCTCGCCCTTCTGGGCCTGAATTTTCTTATACAAAGTGAGGTGGGTGAACCAGATGATCTTTCTTGTCCCTCCCAGCCCTAATATTCTGTAGTTCTTTACACACACACACACACACACACACACACACACACACACACACAGAAGACTTTCCCCACCATGTACCTGGCTTCTGTTGTTGCCCTGAGACAGGGCCCACAATTTCCTAGAGAGCGGCAGTGCCCAGCTTGATGGAAGTCCTCCAGCCCAGTCTGGATGCTCCCTCCACACCATGTCCTGAGGGCATTGTCTGATGTGGTCCTAGTGAGATCATGGGTTTCCACACCATGGGGACACCCTATCTGGAATGAAACCCATGGCAGGTGTCGCTGGAGAGATTTACCTCTTTCCTGTCAAGGGGTAATGGCATGATTCTTACATATTTTGGTTCTTTTATTTCACATCTCTTTGCGCAAAGCTGAAAGAGAAAAGGTGGTAAGAGGGGAGAAGGAGGCCATAGAAAGATAAAATCTTAGCAAATTAGTCTGAATTTGCTTTTGGATAAAAGGTTGCCTCACAGTGGAAAAATTATGATAGATGTGTACAACGTTTCATCTTTAAAATTCTCAGACTATATGAGGTCAGGGGTACAGCAAAGAGCTCCTGCATCCAGGCTTCTTTCACTGTAACTCTGACTCAGATCACGTGGATGAATCTGAAGACAAAACTTGATTGGACCATTTTCCTTCTCCTCTGTGCCTAATTTGCTTTGGGACCAGAGGTTCTCTGACTTCTCTAACTTCTCTAACTAATCTCATCACACTGACTTGATACACTGCTTTGCCTGGCCTTTAGCAGACCACCTCCTGGGACTGCCTAAAAGCAGATTACCCTCATGGTCCTTTTGAATTTGCAGCCAGATGAAATCCAGTTCAAGGAAATTGCAAAGGCAGCCTTTAAAGGGAAAAACAAAGGAGATTTGATGAAAGGGCAATCAGCTGTATGAGGAGCAGAGGAGACAAAGAAGAGGGAGTTGGTCACTGCTTTGGTTGACATTAAATGACTTCTAAGGGAAACAGTGGAAACAGTGTCAGACTTTTTTTGGGGGGGGGGGCTCCAAAATCACTGCAGATGGTGACTGGAGCCATGATGTGTCCATTAAAAGACACTTACTCCTTGGAAGGAAAGTTATGACCAACCTAGATAGCATATTCAAAAGAAGAGACATTACTTTGCCAACAAAGATTCGTCTAGTCAAAGCTTTGGTTTTCCCGGTAGTCATGTATGGATGTGAGAGTTGGACTGTGAAGAATGCTGCTGCTGCTGCTAAGTCGCATCAGTCATGTCCGACTCTGTGCTACCCCATAGATGGAAACCCACCAGGCTCCTCTGTCCCTGGGATTCTCCAGACAAGAACACTGGAGTGGGTTGCCATTTCCTTCTCCAATGTATGAAAGTGAAAAGTGAAAGTGAAGTGGCTCAGTTGTGTCTGACTTTTAGCGACCCCATGGACTACAGCCTACAAGGCTCCTCTGTCCATGGGATTTCCCAGGCAAGAGTACTGGAGTGGGGTGCCACTGCCTTCTGAGCATCGAATAAGTGATGCTTTTGAACTGTGGTGTTGGAGAAGGCTCTTGAGAGTCCCTTGGACTGCAAGGAGATCCAACCAGTCCATTTTGAAGGAGATCAGTCCTGAGTGTTCTTTGGAAGGAATGATGCTAAAGCTGAAACTCCAGTACTTTGGCCACCTCCTGCGAAGAGTTGACTCATTGGAAAAGACTCTGATGCTGGGAGGGATTGAGGGCAGGAGGAGAAGGGGCCAACAGAGGATGAGATGGCTGGATGGCATCACTGACTCGATGGACATGAGTTTGAGTGAACTCCGGGAGTTGGTGATGAACAGGGAGGCCTGGTGTGCTGCAATTCATGGGGTCACAGAGTCGGACACGATTGAGCAACTGAACTGACTGACTGACTGACTGAAGGAAAATAATGCCAAGTGACCACCTCCTATATGCAGCACCCAGTCCCCTGGCATCTCTCCCACAAGGCCTCCCCAGATTCGTACCTTCTTCCGCAAACTCCTGAGCCTAGAAATAATCTTTCTGTCTCCCAGCTCATATGCCTACTGGTAGACTTTCTATCATTACAGTATTTCCTTCTAGACATATGGATGGCCAAAAACACATGAAAAGATGCTCAACATCACTAATTATCAGAGAAATGCAAATCAAAACTTCAATTTGACATCGCCTCACACTGGTCAGAATGATCACCATCAAAAAGTGTACAAACAAATGCTGGAGAGGATGTAGAGAGAAGGGAACTCTCCTACACTGTTGGTGGAAGTGTAGATTGGTATAGCCACTATGGAGAAGGGTATGGAGGTTCCTTTAAAAACTAAAAATAGAACTGAACTATTATGTGATCCTGCAATCCCACTCCTGGGCATGTATCCAGATAAAACCACAATTTGAAAAGATACATGTACCCCAATGTTCATGAAGAAGTGGAGTGAAGTGAAGTCGCTCAGTTGTGTCCGACTCTTTGCCACCCCGTGGACTGTAGCCCGCCAGGCTCCTCTGTCCATGAGATTCTCCAGGCAAGAATACTGGAGTGGGTTACCATTTCCTTCTCTGAGGATCTTCCCGACCCAGGGATCGAACCTGGGTCTCCCGCATTGGAGGCAGATGCTTTAACCTCTGAGCCACCAGGGAAGCCCACCCCAGTGTTCATAGCAGGACTATTTACAATAGTCAAGGCATGGAAGCAACCTAACTGTCCATCACAGAGGAGTGGATAAAGAAGGTGTGGTACATATGTACAGTGGAATATTACTCAGCCATAAAAAAGAATTAAATCGTGCCATTTGCAGAAATATGGATGAACCTAGAGATGAGCATACTAAGTGAAATAAGTCAGATAAACACAAATATCGTATGATGTCACTCATGTGGAATCTAATTTTTAAAAATTCTATAAATGAATTTATTCACAAAACAGAAACAGATTCATAGATTTTGAAAACAAACTTATGGTTACCAAAGTGGAAATGTAGGGGGGAGGGATAAATTAGAAGTCTGAGATTAATATACACACACTACTATATAAAATAGATAATGAGCAAGAAAGAACTCTACTTAATATTCTGTAATAATCTAAATGGGAAAAGAATTTAAAAATAATTAGATACTTGTGCAAGTATAACTGAATTAACACAACATTGTACATCAACTCTATTCCAATATTCATTTTAAAAATGAATAAATAATATCTCCTTCTAGACAGTAAGTTCCTTAATAGAAAGTATTCCTTGGGACTCCTTATATAACTTGTAAACAATGTAAATAATATATAAATAATGTAATTAATATAAATATAATATACAAATTTAAAAATTTAGCTACACTTACATAAAATCTTACATAGTGTCTGGAATACAGTAAGAATTTGATAACTACTTGGCAAAATAAAGAGATGGAGGATGAATGATACATTCTCTGAGTCTGCTTCTGACCCCCTTACTATTCTCTCATCATATGAGCTTTTATCTTATAGGATAATTTACCAAAAAGGGGGAAAAAAGAAATCCTAAAAGAAGGGCTACATCACATCTGTCTTTGTTGGCTCAAGCTGCTATCACAAAATACCATAGATTGGGTGCCTTAAACACAGATACTAATTTTCTCCGAGTTCCAGAGGCTGGAATCTGAGATCAGGGCACCAGCATGGTTGGGTTCTGATGAGAACTCTCTTCCTGATTTGGAAAAGGCCACCTTCTTGCTGTGTGCTTACCTGGCCTTTCCTCAGTGCATGATGTAAAGAGGGAGGGTGCTCTTTTCCTCTTCTTAGAAGAGCACCAATTCCATCATGGGGGCCTCAAGACCTCATCTGAACCTAATTACTTTCCAAGGCCCCCATCTCCTGATGCCATCACATTGTGAGTTAGGGTTTCAATGTATGAACTTGAGGGAAGACAGAACATTCAGTCCATAACAACTTCAACCACAGCCACGTTCCTGCTGCCGAATCCTCCTCTGCTCATCTCTTACACTTGAAGAATGTAAACAGAGCAAGCGGCGGGGGGGTTGGGGGGGTGGGGGTGGGGCAGCGGTAGCTCATCTATCTCCCTTGCGTGTTCCATGCAGCAGTTACCCTCCTGCAAGCATCTCTCCACTGGAAGATTAGAAGTACAAGAAGACGAGCTTCCTTGCTGACCTGAATTGAATTGTGGCAGCTGATAAGGCAAGGCAGCTCTGGGGCCTGCAGCTGGAGGTTGGTTAGGGAAGAACTGGGAGCTGCTCCTGCTTCCCCAGCATCCCTGAGCACACAATCTGCTGGATTATTGACAATGCTGAGTGATGTGGATGGCATTTATTAGTTTTCAATAGCTGCTATAAAATGAACTTCACGCCATCTGCAAAATCAGGATTCAGAAGCAGCCCTGGATATTAAAATATTTGTGGCTGCTTCTGCTATTATACAAGATTTTACATTTTATAGGCTCCTCATGGGACCAGGAATATGAATTAAGATACATATTTAGAAGGCAGTAAATAAACTTACGAAAGCAGCAGTACAATTAATGAATGATCAAAAAATTATGTGTGGAAGGGGAAACAGTTTTTCTATACAGAGAGTCAGAAGCTAAATGGAGTTTCAACATTCTCCTGTCACTATTATTAGGACATTAATAGCAAAAATAATACAACAAAATTCATGAGGAAGATTTTTTTTTCACAAGATGAATATACAGCCCTGTGTATAACAGGGAGATCTAGCAAGTGATGGGCTGCTTCTCTCTTCTGTCCCATTGGACCATGGCGCTTGTCTAATTATTCAAGAGCATCCTATAGTATTCTCTGCAACAGAGTAAATGTTTTGATCAAAAGAATTCTGTAGAAACCATTCCAAGGCCTTATGCTAACGCCACCAATTTTTTAGCATAATTACTGTGTGTGTCACTTTCTCTTTAGCCCACATTCCCACAGCAGATACCATCACAGCATGATTCAAAGATGTAAATCAGAGCCAGTTACTATCAATATGAATTCCCCAGGCATCGCATTGTGATTCCCGAACCCTGGCTGGACAGGACCATCACCCTTTTAAATGAGTGATGCTCATTTTGGTACTGACCCTGGGGCAAGATCAGTGGTAGAGGGATGAGCCCCTGGTTCTGGTTCAATTTCAAGAAAACTGTAGTTCTCACATTTGTCTGAAAAGTTGCCTCCCATATCCATCCCTCCTTCCACAGGCCCTCAGAGACAACACGGAGGAAAGCTTGTCTCTCATCTTCTCCAGCAAGGAAGTATTATGTCAGCCCATGCTTATCTATGATGCCTGTGATCAGGCCTGATGCCTCAGAACAAGTCAGAGTGTGATTCTGACAGTAATCAGTCTGCGTGCCCCAGTCTCAAAGGGCCAATCCTCAAAGCAGGTCTCAGAAATGGACGCACTCAGAAAGAGGAAGCAATGGGTTAAAAAGATGAATATTTGCATGATGTGACAGCTCAGGACGAGGCCATCACTCGAGCTCTCATTCCCTCTTCCAAATCTGCTCTTTTCTTCCAATCACACTTCCACATCAATCAAGCCAGGCCTGGGGACGCCAGCCTCTCAGGCTTTGCCTTTGAAATGATGCTTGTGCTAATGGCGGTCAGAGCCCTAAGAGGCCATTCCCTGAAGTATCGCTGAACTGAAACATAATCCGAAAGATAGAAAGGCTTTGACCTGGTACTTTACATTAGAGCAAAAATAATCATGGTAATAGCTTGCATTTTCCTTGATACCTTTCATTCAATAATATCCAGCAATTTGTACATGAGTAATTAAGAAAACACTCTTTTGTGGGAAGTTACTAATTCAGCTCCCATTTTAAAGAGGGACAGAAAGAAGCTTAATGATTTCTCCCCAGGGGAGACCAGAGTAGGTAGCAGAAGCACTGGGTATGCAGTGATTTGTAGCATAAGATCTCTCATGTACGTCTCTAATCCCCAATATTGGGCTCACCAAATTGCTTCAGAGCAGAGTTCGTCTTAAGTCTCTGGGGTGGTGTTGCTGTGTTCCATTCATGAGCTGCCTGGTTCTGCTATGGAAGCAGCTGCATTTCATAGCTGTTAGTGAATATCTTTGTACTCTCCTTTCATCACATGATGTATGTCATTCCTCTCCCTGGCGTTTCCAATCACTGAGAGCAGCAGAACCATAGAATGAATTGGAGCACTGTAATTTTTCCCCCTCATTGATATGAGGGGAGGGAAAGAGGAGATGGGGAGGGAAATGGGCAAGGTGGACTATTCTTTCAAACCTCCCAACCACAGCACAATCCTATGCTTCTTATAGCTCAGGACTGCTAATTCAAGCTCCCTCGTCCCTCCAACTGTCTGTCTTCTGCCAGTCTCTTCAATAAGGCCTGGCTGCTTCTTTTCTCAGAAAACCAGCTCATAGACCAAGAAGGTACCACATCACCTGGGTGACCAGGGCACAGGGCCTGGGTCTCTGCCTGCCTGCACTCTCATCCCCTACCTGTTCAGGAGCCCTGCCATTTGTCAGAGAGAAGTTTTGGATTGGGACTGGGAAATGACATTTGATATTGCAGATGGGATTCTTGGACGGTAGTGGTCATTATTTATTATTATCCTTTTCATGCTGGGATGCTGTGTATCAAGGCTGTTGTAACTGGAAAATATGTCATTAAATTTCTGTCTCGTTCATGTGAAATTTAAGCTGACAAAGGGAAAAAGACAATTACCAGATTGCTTTTAAATGCGTTTTTCATTCTGAGGCCAGCCAAGAACTTGGAGAATATTGGTTGTAGGTATGTAATTTCTTTGTAAAATAGACAGAACTTGAAGATGGAAGATGGAATTTATGGTTGTTATTAAAATGGTTGCTGGGGTTCTCGAAGGTAACTATGAGTTGTGTTCTTAAATAACTTCAATAATTATAGCAGTAATTAGCACAGGTAGGCACACTTGAAAGTATAACATGCAAGCAGATAAATATACTAGCAGCTATATAAATGAAGCGCTCTGCAAACATAAACTGCTATATAAATGCTAATTAATTACATAAGTAGGCATACAAGATGGGATGGTTATTCATATTACTGCAAAGATAAACAGGCAGTGCATCTGACAGCTAGGCTTCTCCCTCCTCCCACCTCCAGCCTCCTACAGTGGTAAGCCCCTGTCAGGGAAGGTGGGAGCTCTGTGCCTCCACTGTCCAACTTGCCAGCCACAAGGGCTACTGAGCACTGCAAGTGTGGCCAGTCCCAAATGAGACGCAATGCAAGGCTAAGACAGACACCAGATTTTGAAGGCTTAGTTTGAAGGGAAAAAAAACGAAGGCAGAATATCCCATTATTAATGTTTATATTGATTCCAAATGGAAATGATACTATTTTGGATCTCGGGTTAAACATATTATGAAAATTAATTTTACCTGTTTCTCTTTACTTTTGAAATAAGACACTAGAAAATGGAAAATTATATTTGTAGCTCACGTCTGCAGTCTAAAGTACACTTTCACTCAACAGTGTTGCTCTGGACTATTAAACCTGTATGGAACTGGCAATATATGCCTCCCTTTTTTGACATCACAACCCCTGCGGGTCACCAGGCCCAGGAGACTGTTTTTAAATGCTCTTCCATTTGTAGAGATATTTATCTTTCAAGGCACTTAGTGCTCAACTGGTTCAACCTCATCATGACTGTCATTGACCACTTAGGGATCCAAAGCCCAGAGAGAAAATGAATTTGTCTGGATGGCATAAACTCAAGAGACTGACCCAGGACTACAAAATGTCCTCTGGCCAGACCCACTCCTCACAGAAGTACTACCAGGGCTTGAGAACTAGAGGACACCATAGGGCTGGGTAAAAGTCACAAGTCAAGCTAGCAAACTATGAAATACAATCTCCTCCCCTCCCAAGCTAAGCATACCTTCCTAACAATCCAGTGGGCCAGGTTCCATGCTAGAATTTTGAGATTCCTCTGGTTCCCCAGACTATGACCTGGAAGAGAGTGGCCAGCTCCAGAGAGACATCACCATTGAATCTGCAGATTCCTCTCCCAAGGCAGAGACACAGCTGGGAAGCATTCCAGAGCCAGGTCTTCTGAAGCGTGGCTGAGCAGGGCAGCCCATGCGAGCACTGCAGGGCACTCCTCCTGGCCCGACTCACATTCTGCCTTCGTGTCCATGTTACAGCTCTTCCTTCTGCACAGCTGAACAGACATCTAACCTTCTTTCATCCCAATAATAATTATTACTCCTGACAAAGGAGGGCATTTCTGGGTCTCAGGACACAGCAAAAAAGAGTTGAAGTGCTAATTTCCTTGAAACATTCAGATCTCATTGCTTCTCCTCTGTCACCCTTACAAACACATACATACAAATATGCACACACGCACTGAGACACACACACACACACACACCATACACATACACAAACACACCCCAACAACCCTTTAAGTGGAGTCAGGAACCCTCCAGAAGGCAGAGTAATCATTCTCTTTCCTGTCATTTGTTTGTTTAGAAACATTGGAACTATGCTGATTTGCATGATGTTTTCATAAATTTGCATCCCACATTGAAGAGGCCCTCTCTCTTTAGCATCCCACACTACTGTGGAAATGTGGCCAGCTTTCCCTGTGTTGCAAAGAAACACAAAGGAAAGCTTTATTTCTGCAAACATTTATTACAATGAGGCTTTTAAATGCTTCCGAACATAGGAAGATTTTGTTTTAATTAAAGTACCATTGTGAGGAATGTTTATAAAGCCATCCCTTTCTTATTGTGGTCACTGAGCAGCTTCGAAGCATGAGAGCAGGTGAACAGGGAAATGCAGAACATCCTGCTCTGGGAAGGATATTTTTCAATGATCCAACTGGGACAGTGCTGAGAAATTCCCTCTGGATTTCTGTCTTCTGAGCCTCTGAAATTCTGCTTGCCCAGTGGTTTGCATATGAGAACTCCCAGGGTGATACTGCCATATCACTGAGGACCTCTGTCCACCCAGCCTGGCTCTGCGCTCCTTGGTTCCTAAGTGGGGCTCAGACAACTGTGTAAGCTGTGTTACATGCCTGCTCAGGCTTCATATTTTTGGAACAGTGACTACACTATGTATATATGGCCACCTGAACCTAATTATTCCAAAGAATTAATAAAAAGGTCTTCACCAGCCCTGTACATGAATGTGATAACAAAGAGTCTTGCTGAAAATTAAATCACGTGTGCACAAACCCCATGGTCTCTGACATGATGGCTTTGCCCATGTGCACTCCCCTCCCTCTTCCAACCCAGTAAGTCATCCATTTGCCTTTGCCATGTTCCTTCTGCCTTCTGATGACGAGATATTCACAGAATTAAAAGCCCAGAGAATGAGGTGGGGATGGGACCCAGGACCTCATTGGCTCTCCAACCGCGGCACACAGAATGGCCAGAATCGAAAATGGAGATGACAGCTTACCAAGGGAAGGCAGAAACATGAGAGGAAAAGTATAACTCAGAGAGTGACTGTCCCCCTGGCCACTGCTCTGGGAGCTGACACAGCCTTGGGGTCCTGAGTCACAGATTTCTTTCCTGGGAAGGAGGGGGACGTTCCCCAGGACTGGGCCCCGGGCCAAGCCAGGGAACTCCTGTCTCTTGCCACAGGAGGCTATGTGGTCTTGGCCAGTTTGCTTGGCCTCTTAACCTGAATTTCTGAATCTCTAAGCTGGGATAATAATATTGTAAGTATCCTGTTTAGAGAATAATAGAATGAAATCATTTCATACATTATTTGTGAAAGAAACCCATGTTGGACTTGTACGACACTGTCTCCTTCAGACTTTACATTGCCTCTCACAGAGTAAAAAAGGAATGCCGACTACAGGGTATTTTTTGTTTCTTTTTTTAAAGTCAATCCATGAACACTTCTAGACCTTCTAGTGTGTGTTCAACCGGCACCAGGTAAATTATGATATGCGGTGTTACCAGCTGCCCTATCTCTTCCAGGCCTCCCCAGGCCCCAACAAGCCCCTGCACAGGTCTGCTTCTAAGGTCCCGATACATCATTTTCAAATACCAAAAATGATGACTCGACTGCTCTTGTCAGATCTCGAGTCATTTCCGCCCTCGTGACCAAATCCGACAGATACCTCTCTGTTCTCGTCTCACGCGGCGGTGTCCTCTTTTCTGGAGCACGCTGGTCGCTTGGCTTTTGTCTCTCTCTCCTGACTTTCCGAATCTCAGCGGATCTTTCCTTCTTCTCCACTGTTGCCTCTGTCTCCTCTCTGTTCACATGTGACTGTTACTCAGGGCTCAGTTCTATTCTCCCTCTCTTCTTGCCTCCCTTCCTTCCTTCCTTTTCTGAATATGCTTGCCCCAGGTGGTCTCATCATTCCCAATGTTTAATTCTATGGATATGCTAATGAGTACAAAATTTATAATTATAGCCCATACTTCTCAGAGATCCATGCTGATGTATCCAACTTCCTCTGTGGTGTTCTTAACTTGAGTATACCAGAAACCTCTCAATTGTAATATTTTTTAAAATTTTTGAAACAAAAGTCTTTGCTTCTGGTCCCCAAACTTGCCTTTACACCTTCTCATATAAGTACCCAGCACCTAAAGCAAAACCAACAGCCTATCCAGTCTTGGCCAGTTTGCTTAGTCTTTCAGCCTGAATTTCTGCATCTCTAAACTCGAAGAGCAAACTCATTAGGGAAAGACCCTGGTGCTGGGGAAGACTAAAGGCAGGAGGAAAAGGGGATGGCAGAGGATGAGATGGTTGGATGGCATCACTGACTCAATGGACATGAGTCTGAGCAAACTCTGGGAGATGGTGAAGCACAGGGAAGCCTGGAGTGCTGCAGTCCATGGGGTCACGAAGAGCGGACACAGCTCAGCAACCAAACAACAACAAAGATAAACCATGGGTTCATTCTTGATTCTCTGCTTCCTACACTGTCAGAATCCAACCTTCAAGCAAATGCTATAGAACCAACCTGAAAAATGTGTCATGATCCTGTCCGACTCCACCACCACCAGCCCCGGCCAGACCACCATCGTCTCTCACTGACCTCTCTACTTCCAACTTTTTTTCATCATTTAACTCCATCCTTTCTCCACACAGCAGGAAAGTAAATTACAATGTAAAATTGATCAACACTACACAAAACATTACACAAAAATTGGATCATGCCATTCCTCCACTTAAAACTCCTTAATGGCTTTCTATTTCACCTGGAACAAAATCCAGTTTCTTTACTATAGACTCTTGGGCCCAGCATGACCTGGTCTCTGTCCATCTTTCCCACCTCATCTCATGTCAGGCTCTCCCCATGGCTCAGTGATTTCTAGCCACACTGATCTCTCAGTTACACAAACATACACAGCAGGTTTTCCTCCACACTGTAACACTTCTCTCTCACTTTTGCATTTGTTTAAATGCTATGTCCTCAAGAGACCTCCTCCAACAACTCAATTTAAAAGCAGACTGCTCCCACATGCTTCCGTTATGTTCTACCTTGGCTCTTTCTTTGTTCCTTTGTTTCTTTGTTCCTTGTCACAATATTTATTTTTTTCTGGTGAAACTTCTGTCTCATCTGTGTCCTTCTGCAAAATGTGAGCACCATGGAGGCAAGAATGAACCATACTGAACTTGTTCCCCATTGTGTTGTCACTGCTTAGCACAGTGGGGATGAAGGGAGGAAAAAATGAAAAACTTAAATCTTAGTGACATTATCAAGAGTTTTCAAAATCCTTTCCCTCAAGTTATAGTTCCAGCTTGATTTTAAGACTTTGGACACACTTGAGATATCTATTCCTGAGAAAACTCCTAAATAGCCATCTCTGGTAGCTTCCAGCCTCTTGCAGGCCACATTCAGATGTACAGGAATTAGACCCTCCAGAAAATGAAGTTGACATGATGTATGTCTAATTTGACTTCTTTGTGAAAACAATGTTCCCCAAATAGCTTTTTGTAGCAATAACTGTCAACCCAACAAGTAATTAACTTAAATAGGGTAATTTTATAAATTATTGTCTACATCAGTATACTTCTGGGCATAAAAATGTGCACTTTAAATAACAGCTGAAGGACAAGGAGCATAAATTAGACTGTCCCAAGAAAACCAGGAAAAGATGCCCTAACATTAAAAGACATGCTCCTTCACTGTGTGGTTCAAATCTTCCCAGAGCTTGCAAGTAAACAAGTTAATACAATGGTTAATCATAAAATTATATTCATAATGATATGAACCAATACCCTACTCTACAAAATTCTTACATTTTTCTCCACAATCATGATCTATTTTGTATGATAACAAATTAGCAGGTAAAGGAACCCATTTATAAATATGAGGGGATCCAGAAGGATTTCTTTGGGGAGGATTTGATAAGTGTCTTTCAGGAGATATTTGAAGATTTTTAGTCTCTGGACAGATGCCTTTTTGATAAATCAATGACAATAATGTTTGCTGAACTCTTACCATACCCCATATCAAATGTAAAAAATGTACTTCATATTTTCAACTAAAGGAATACACATAAGGAGACTGAGGTTCAGAGGTTTGCCCAAGATCACAAAATAGAGAGCCCCAAAGCCAGGCTCACCCCTAGATATGTCTCCTCCAAGGCCTATATTCTTCACCATTGTTTGCCTCTAAGACTATTTGTAGTCCTGACTTCTTTTTCTTGTTGTAATTTAGACACCAGACTCTGTACTCCCATCTACACCATGATGCTCTTCTTCCATTTGACAGGGGGCTCCTTCCTGTGCTATCATGAAAACTCACCAGGGTATCTCTGGCAGAATTCCTACGGACTGCAGTGGGCTGAGAGCTGCCTGTCTATACCTGCCTAGAGGAAATGAACCAGAAAGTGTAACAGCTGAAAGGGATCTTGGATATACTTCGCAGTTCCTTCTCCTTGCTTTCTTTATACATGAGAAAATCAGGAAGACGAGTTGACTCACCCAAAGTCACACAGCCTAGCAGCCGAAAGCCAGAAGCGGAACCCTGGTCTCCTGACTCCCAGTCCAAAATTCACTGGTACAGAAATAATATATGGAATATAGGATCTTTAGAAAATGTTTCCATATAAATATTTTATATACTGTAAATAATATATATATATTTAGAAAATCAATGTAAATATTTTATAGGCTGTAGCACAACTGTCAAGTCTGGAATTAAATCTATGGTTCTGGAGCAGTGCCGCACACACACAATATGATACTATGCACTGAGGTCTGGGCAGCCATCCCTACATCGTGTCTGCATTTTCCTAGACTGGCAGGATTCAGGCTGCACAGCCAGCTGCCTCCTCGGCCCTCACATTCTCAGTTGTACAACTGCCGGGGGAGTGCAGTCCATGGGAAAAGGGGCTGAGCAGAGACTGCACATCCTAGAGATTGTTGCAGCTACCCCCGGAGAGTAAGGCTCTGGCCACCCTAAGACCCACGCTAGAAAAAACCAGAGAGGCCCAGACCTCCCAGCTCACTCTGGGCTGCTGCTCCACTGCTTTCCTCTAAGAAACCACGAGGCTTGGGCAAGGAACATGCTAGCCAGACAACAAATACGCACGGAGCATACAGGGAGCCAGTGTAGAGCCAGGCTCAGAAATCCTTCCTGGTGTTCTGCTCTGCCCACAGGCTACGGGTCCTGAAGGCCACTGTGGAGCAGGTAAGGAACTCCAACAGGGGTGGATGTTGTGCCAGATGAGTAAGATGAGGACTTAGATTCAGAATTAGAAACTAAAGACCTAAAATCATGTTATGCTCCTTACATAGTTGAACATGTGGAGTAAAACTTTAGGCTTTTTATGCCGATAAAGTGAACATTTAAATTTCTTTTGATCTTTTTGGTTAACTCATCTCTGGCAAAAAAAAAAACAAAAACAAAAAACCACAACTTCTAAAGCTTTGTGACATGATCAAGAAATCATTAAAATAATTAAAATATAGTCCCTAGAACCCCGGAAATTAAGTTTTACATGGAACACTTGAAACAATCAAATTGTATCCAAATTTTAACTTTTAAAAAGATCTTTCTTACAACTTTCCTTATATTATCTCTTCTATTGGCTGAACTGCATTCCCCCAAATTCATATGTTGAAGCCCTAGCCCCTAATATATTAGAACACGATTGTATTTGGAGTTGGGGCCTCTGAAGGGGTAGTTAAGGTAAAATGGAACCATTAGGGTGGGCTCTAAGCCTGTCTGACTGATGTCTTTATAAGAAGACGTTTGGTCACAGGGACACCTCTGCACACAGGAAAGATCATGTGAGGACCAGTGAGAAGGTATCCATCTCTAAGCCAAAAAGAGAGGTCTCAGAGGAAACCAAACCATGAACTAGACTTCCAGCCTTCGAAACTAGAAGAAAATTGATTTCTGTTCTGTAAACCAGTCTGTGATACTTCATTATACCAGTCAAACCAACACACCACCACCACCACTCCCAATGTGGCCCTCAGAATGAAATGCAAGGACCTAAACCACTAGATCCTAGTAACATGTTCTATTAATGAACATACTGTGTTGGTTAAAATTATATTAGTACTCTGCTCTTGACCTAGTAACAATTTTGAAATAGATTATAATGGAATCACATCTTATTTCTATGTATCAGTGGAGTTTAAATATGTATTAACACCAATAAACTACATGCACTTTTATTCAGAAGTTACTCATAGACACCCAGAACTAAAAAGCATGCATCAGATACTATGATTCTGCACCTAAGTGTACAGGTACCACTTCCCTCTATGAGGAAGCGGGTAGAACTTCCACAGATCAGGGCAGTTTTATCTTTTAGGGATCACTGCTTCTTCCCCTTCCTCAGGTGAATGCTACCTTTCCTGGCCTCTAGAGTATAGTCAACTCTTGGCTGTTAGTCAAGATTTACTAGCTTGTGTATTCACCATAGGAAAAAATACAGTGCTATAAATTAACAACAACAAAAAAAAATCTATGTTTCAGGAGGGATCAACTGTTTGCAACTATATACCAAAGATGCAGGGCCACTGCCACCCCAGCCAACTGTAAACACTCCTGTCTGCTGGAATCCCCATGTTTCCACCCGTGCACAGGGGAGGAAGCAGCACAAGGTCTGACTAGCAGAATCTGGGGAGTTCCCACCAACTGTAAACTCATGTTACTGCACTGTCCCTTTCTTTGATGTTTTCGGGTCAACCAGAGGATTCTTAACTACCTGCTTCTCACATTTTAATCTGAGATTCGAGAAAAAGAGAAGTATGCTCTGTAGAGCAAGACTTGAATGTTGCTGCAAAAAAAACCTCCAAGATCTGGAGTTTTGATTTAATGCTAGAACCAGACTTACAGAGAGTGGATGGGGAGTAAAAGCCACCAAAGCAACTGACATTAAGAAGTTGGGTAATTTACCTTCAGAGCTGTGTGGCTTGACTGTGATGCATGGGATCTGGGGTATGAGACACTAGGCAATGACACATGGTGCGGGTGCCCGACTGAGAGGTGCTGAATGATGGCAGTAGTGTGGGGCAGAAGCTGCTAGCAAAAACAAGAGCAAGTTGGCATTGCACTTCATCACCTAGGCCATCTGCTGGACAGCTTAGAAGGCAAAGGATCGTTTGCTAAGTGACAAACTGATGTCATCTTGTTCTAATGTTCAACGAAAGAACTCTGCCAAGACGCAGACAATAACAAGACTATTTTACTGCTTTTCATTAAGCAATTTGTGATATTTTGAGTCCCCTAAGTATTATGCTTGCATTATTTTTATACTTAGATAACATCTGTAAAACACTAAATGTGTCCCTAAATATTAGATGTCATTTTAAGTAAATTGGTGTTCATTAAGTCCATTACAGACAAAGTTTTGCCTGGATTTGTTTAGCTGCTATTGGGGGTTGTCTATAACGCTTTCCACTTTTCCTGCATTTAACCTCTCATGCACATTACCTCAACCACCTGAGAGCTGATGGTACATGGGTACATCTCATGATGATCCCCACGGCTCGGACTTGACATTAGAGGTGGACCACCTGGAGCCAATAGATGGTCTGTACATTTCAACACAGAAGCCAAACCCATAGAAATTTCACAGACACCCGCGCCCCCCTCCCCCCCCACCCCACCCCGAGACATTCCTTTATCTTTGTCTTTGGAAGATGTATGCTTACTCTGCCATAAAGGAATATTTCTTCAGTCATAGAACAATAAGCCACCACTAACCTGAAGAATTCAGGAAAAGTCAAAAGGAGATACCATGTGTCCAACCACCTCCCAGAATCCTTCTTGCAGGCATCCCTCTTGGCCGAGCAATGGGTGCGCCACCAGGAAGGACTATGAGTCAGAATGATCGGCAAAAAACAACTGGGAAACTAATCCCATCACCATAAAACCCGAAACTGTGAGCCATGTGGCAGAACAGTTCTCCTGGGTTCCCTTACCCTACTACTCTCTGCCCAGATGTCCCTTCCCAATAAAGTCTCTTGCTTTGTCAGCATGGGACTCTAGTATCCATATGCTCATGCTACTAAGAGGGCCTCCTCTACAGCTCTGCAACTCCCTAGAATGTTCTAACAGTTTCTTCACCAGGTTTTTTATTTCCCTGACAAAATTGACACTATTGAGTGAAGAGTTATAGGACTGGTGAAAAGCTGAATTCCAATAACCTCACACATTCAATGTGGTAGCTTCAAAAGAAGCAGGAGTATCAAAAGACATGACTATGTTAAGTCCTACAAATTGCCCTCGGCAAGCTTTTGTCTAGCTAGGCTGCCCTCTTCCTCTGCTTCTGTTTACTTAAGGAGAAGTCTCTCCATTTCAGAACTACAGGGATGAAAGTAACAAGCGTAAAACTCATTCAAATTACCTCCAAGTGTGGGTCTGTTTTGGGACCAAGATCAGTCCCATCACATTCAGTGGCATGCCAATAATCTTCAGGAGTGATTAGCCCACCTGTGCTTGTTGGCTTTGAACAGGTATCTCATCTCAGCACTAGATTCTAGTCAGGGGAGCAGACTGTCATCAAAACCATTCTTCATTGCAAGGATCAGCAAACTTCTCTGTAAGCAGACAGACAGTAAGTACTGTAGGCTTTGTGGGCCATGTGGTCTCAACTTCTCAGTTATTTCTTTACAGAGCAAAACTAGGCACAGACAAAACAAAAGCAAATGAGCATGGCTGGGTTACAGTAAAAACGTACTGAAATTTGATTATCATAGAGTTTCCAGGTGCCCTGACTTATTCTTCTTCTTTTGACTTTTTTCAGCTATTAAGAAGTATGAAAACCTTACTTAGTGCATTGCCTATACAAAACCATCCCAAGCTACCAAAACACAAGCAACCGACTGGGACACACAAAGCCCCCCTCTGCAAAGTACTCAGCTCTCCCAAGAGTCATATAACTTCCCCTGGGGCATAATGTTTGGCCTGGCAGGCTTGCTGGAGGAGGGAGATTTTACTGATCTTTCTTTCCTGTGCGACAATGAGCATCTCATTACAGAGGAGACATCCAGGGATGAGATGAGCAGGTTAGAGTTCCTGGCAGGAAGGAATGCTCCGCCCCCCATTCTTGTAGGCAGTGTCCCTGACGCATGACTACTGTCACAGGGTTGCTCATCTGTCAGACAAGGTTTCCATGAATTGTGGATGATATTAATGAGCATCTTTGCAAAAGCTCCCTGTACTATATGCCAAGAAATAATCTTCATCCTGACAGTAGCAATTAGCAATGAATGTTCTCTCTTTCCTTTCAAAAGATTGGTGTTTGAAGCCAATATGTGTTTTATAGATTAGCTATCTTTTGTTACAAGAAACAAAGGTGGATGAGAGTGATCTATATGTTGATCTCAAGTTTTCACTTATTGCCTTTGAGAATTTCAGCCAAAGTTTTCTTACTATCAGAGAAGGCAATGGCACCCCACTCCAGTACTCTTGCCTGGAGGGTCCCATGGATGGAGGAGCCTGGTAGGCTGCAGTCCATGGGGTCGTGAAGAGTCAAACACGACTGAGCAACTTCACTTTAATTTTTCACTTTCATGCATTGGAGGAGGAAATGGCAACCCACTCCAGCGCTCTTGCCTGGAGAATCTCAGGGACAGTAGAGCCTGGTGGGCTGCTGTCTATGGGGTCGAACAGAGTTGGACACGACTGAAGTGACTCAGCAGCAGCAGCAGTTTCTTACTATAGCAGAGGAGGAAAGGGGGGTTTCTATTTCTTCTCTCTTAAGTGGCATAGTCACTTAGTCGTGTCCAACTTTTTGCAACCCCAAGGGCTGCAAGCCCACCAGGCTCCTCTGTCCATGGAATTCTCCAAGCAAGAATACTGCAGTGAGTTGCCATTCCCTTCTCCAGGGGATCTTCTCCATCCAGGGGTTGAACCTGGGTCTCCCGCGTTGCAGGCAGATTCTTTACCATCTGAGCCACAAACGCAAGTGGCATAGAGACAAGACTCAAAAGCTTTAAGACAGGTCAGCAACTCTGTTGATGCCTGTCCAGCCCCACTCTTACCAATTTAGGGCATGAAACTGCCTTTTAACTACCCAGAATGGCAGCTCTTCATCTGAGGGTCTTCCCTGGCACCATGGCACTGAGTCGCTTTGTCTGCTGATGTAGCAGACTGGAAATGCTGGGGAATTAAGGCCCCTCAGAAGCTTCCATGACCACTGACCATCAAGGATCGGTGTATAAATGCCCAAATTCCTCTCTCCCTGGGCGGGATAATTCTGAGGCAAACATTCTGCACTGGCTCCCAGGGTTAAGTTTCTGCTGCCCTGGATAGTACTGGTTTAGCAATGCACCTTTCACTGGCTGCTTTCCCTTTCCGCCTTCCTTCCCCACTCTTCTACTGGTTCCTCCTTCGTTTCTTCCGTAAATTACCTGTGCTCAAACCATTGAATCAGGATCAGCTTCTGGGAGACCCAGTTCTATGCTCTAATAACAACAACAAAACCATCCTGCTTAGCCAAGTGTAGCCCAGGTCAGTAGTTTTCTCAGTGCACTTCATGACATCCGGACACACCAGGGGAAGGATGACCAAACAAATTCCAAATGTCCAGAAGATGTGCCTTGTATTTTCCAGAGAAAAGAGAACGATGTATGTTCTTTGCAAAAACCACAAGTTCTAACACAATGGGGTTCTCCATTACTTTTTGACCTTGCCTCCTACTACTCTCCATTCGGATGGCTGCATTCTAGCTTCCCTCCCTCCTTTGTTGGAATATGTCTGGCACACCTCTGCCTCAGATCCTTTGTTCTTGCTGTTCCCAGATATCAACATGATTAATGCTGCCACCTCCTTCCAAAAGGTCTTGTTTTAATATCATCCTCTCTTTGATACCTTCCTGAACCATCACTGTAAAACTGCCACCATCCCACCCAGCCCTGACATTCTCTCTCTATCCCCCTCCACTGCTCTCGTTTTCTCCTGGCTGGGCCTTTTCTCATGACACTTTGCTGGGCAGTGAGAAGAGCTTGTATTCAGTTATTTTATAATTAGTCTCCTCGCCCTCCACTAATTCTGTGTTATTTTTGCTTCCGAATTTGTTTAACTCAATAGATTCACATACAGAGAAATTACCTTGAAACTGTTCTTGGGAGCAACTTTTATAGGAAAGTTCTGGTAGAGCTACTGATTTGGGTAACCTGTGTTTGAGCCCCAGACAATGGGTGGTCTTGAGCAAGTTACTGACACTCCGTTTCTGCATCTATAAAATGGGGGCTATAATACCCACTCTGCAGGATGTGATAAAGGTTAAATGAGGTAAATTACATAAAGCGTACCTAGCAAGTTGGCACATAATTTTATTATTGTCCAGAGTCATTTTGTAGAGGTGGCTCTGGCCACTGAAGCTCAGTTATCTCTTAGAGATCAACACAGGACTCAGCAGAACTCAAGTCTCTTCCCAAATCCTAAGTCTTGACAAGGACCTTGGGCATCACTTTATTCTCTGGAACACTGTGCATTAGTCAGCCCCACACAATGACTTCTCCCTGTTCAGCACAGTTCTTCGGAGACTTAACAAGGCCTGACCCAAAGACAAGGAGAGAAGTTCTCCTGGCTAACCCTCCTCACAGGACAGAGTTGGTTCCCCTACTTAAAGCTACAGATAAAAGCTTGCTTCAGCAACACCCTTACCTGCAGCCAATAGGGTAGACCACTGTACTCATCAGTAGCAATACAAAAGTGTACAATGTCTCTCTCATTTGAAGAGGTCATTTGAGAGAAATTAGAAATCCAACATGTGATGAATAATTGTTTAGCCAGACTATGCACATAACATCTCAACTATCCCACAGCTTCAAGGGCGTGGCATCAGACACCATATTTCTTTGCTCACTAACCAGCCTGCCTGCCCTACTGAGCTACTCCTTGTTTGTAAAAGCTGCAGGCAAGTCAGGTTGTTGCACCTGCCTGTTCCTTGGATGTCTCATGAGCCCACAGCTGTTCTGTTCTGCATGGGGTCCTGCCCTTAGGAACTGTACCCTTAAACCCTTTCTTATTCCACCTGGTTTAGGGTTCTCTTATCTAACAGCTCCTTGAGAATTCGGGTTACCTATTGTCTGCATTTAGATAGCTTGCATGAAAGCTGGCTGCAGACTCTGCTTGGAATTATTAGGCTGTGGATATATTTCAGATTCTCATCATTTGTGATTTCCAGAGGGCGACTTACAAATGGTCAAATAGCCATAAGTTACAAAGAATACTGACATATAGCAGAAGTCAGAAAATCTACATCCCTGTCTCAAAACTGCCATTACCTCTTGTGTGGCTTCATCAAGCCTTACACAGCCCTGATCCTGACATTCCATCAATTGATATCATCTTCAATACCTTGTGCTATGAAAGAGTTAGAAGAATAAGGCAGGATCTCTGTTCTCAAAAGCCAAACATCTAACTGAGAACACAAGATCAATATGCTTGTGATGAAGGAAATGAAAAGTATAGGGTAAAATCCAGGGTAAAATTATGTGGCATGGATATCTGCAGGTTTCAGAGTCCCAACAGAGAAGCTCAAAGACAGCCAGAGCAGCCAGGGAAGATCTCCAAGAAGTTGGATTTCATTTGGGTCTTTAAAGATGGACAGGCTTTCATGGCAAAGAAGAATGGGGATGACATTCCAGCTGAGTCAGGAGTGAGAGTATAATGAACTCTGGACAGTGGGAGGGTTAAAGATCCAGGTAACCCTAAGTCTGGACCAATAAGGCTATGGAGGACACTTAAAGGTCAAAGACAGGTTTTGTGTGACCAACCTCGAAGTCAGATAAGGTCACCAAAAATTTGAATAATGAGTAGTCAAACTGCTGAAAAGGACCTTATAGGACTAATATCAAGCAGTTTGTGGCCTTCTAAGCACCAAGTCCCCTATTTAGCCAGTTCCATGACACATCTACTCCCTCCTTACCTGCTGGAGGCCATCACCCCCAACACGGAGCCCACGATTTGAAACAATGTGCATTAATTAAGTAAACTTCACTTATTCCCCATTTTCACTTGCCAGTTACACTGAGTTGTCCATTAGAGCTTCTGATAAACTGACCTGTATATCTGCATAAAGGTGAACGGACTTTTGGACTCTGAGGGAGAGGGAGAGGGTGGGATGATTTGGGAGAATGGCACTGAAACATGTATACTATCATGTAAGAAACGAATCGCCAGTCTATGTTCGATACAAGATACAGGATGCTTGGGGCTGGTGCACGGGGATGATCCAGAGAGATGATGTGGGGTGGGAGGGGGATTCAGGATTGGGAGCTCGTGTACACACATGGCGGATTCATGTCAATGTATGGCAAAACCAATACAGTATTGTAAAAGTAAAATAAAGTAAAAATTAAAAAAAAATAAAAAATAAAAATCAATCAGCTGCATGCTTTAGTAAGCTATGTTCTCCAAAGAATAATACAGCTTATGTTTTTGAGATATAATAAATGGTTTCTGATTGGGAGTCAATAATTTAAGTGAAACTCCTTATTTTGGAGATAAGAGAAGTGGGAAGCAGATTTCGCCTTGCCAAGACCTTTAAGAGAGCTGGAACAAACCCAGAAGTGTGGGCGCCAGCACCTGGTTCAGGACTGCGAGCCCCAGTGGATTTGAGGGGTGAGACTGGAATGATGGCAGGAGGCTAAAGAACAGCTTCATTAAGACAAAAGCCAGCATCTGCATTAGGATATGGTGAGGAATAAACAGATCCAAGGCATTTTGAAGAAGGGACTGAAAAGACTGAGTAACTGGATTCATGATGTGAAGGGGAGGATGCATTGGATCACTGTAAACCACGGAAACTGACTCTGGCCAGCAAAAGACAAAAAAACCAAACAAGCAAACAAATAAAAACAAACACAATAGTGAAAGGTTATGGGTAGCTCAGAGAACCTAGGGCTTCCCTGGTGGCTCAGATGGTAAAGAATCCGCCTGCAATGCAGGAGACCTGGGTTTGATCCTTGGGCTGGGGAGATCCTCTGGAGGAGGGCATGACAACCCACTCCAGTATTCTTGCCTGGAGAATCCCACAGACAGAGGAGCCTGGAGGGCTAAAGTCCACAGGGTTGCAAAGAGTCAGGCATGACTGAGCGACTAAGCATAGCACTGCACAGAGAACCTAAGGATAATCTGAAAATTCACGTGAACCTTGGGTCTAGGTTATAGTCAGTTTCTTGAGGACGCTGCCACAGGGATGACCCCAGTTCACTGTCAGTAATTTTGTCAGTGTGCTCGAGATTCAAAGTCCAGGTTTCTGGGCAGGGTGACTAAAACAATGGTGGTATTAGCCAATGTCAGGGACCTGAGAAAAGTACATGGTCTTTGATGAGTCACTTTTCTTCCTAAGCCAGAAAACCCTAAAACTTCCATTTCTGTGAGTTAATACGTTGCAGCCTTGCTCTTTAATATTTCCTATCTCCCAATTAGCCTAGTGTATGACGTTAGATTCTCCCAGAATCACACTCTGAGACAAGGATTTATTTGTGGTGATCCAGGAAGCATCAGTAAGGGTGGAAATGAGATAGAAAGGGAAGAAAGTCAAGGCAGGTGTGTTGTGAACAGATTATCGTTGTGAGCCACAGGGGCTCAGCCCCACTGGGGAGCTCCAGGAGACTAGAGAACCCACCTCAGAGTTGTCCCATCAGAGGGTAAGGAGATGAGGGTATTTGTCTACCAACTTTTCCCCCATCATCGGTGAGGATGCCACTTCCAGGAGCCTTACCCTGTGGCTTGCTCTGGATGAACTGAGCATGCTTACGTCCTGAAAATGCTCCTGGCATAGAGCTGCAGAAGCAGCTGATAGAAAAGCATGGCCATGTCAGGAGCAGTGGAGGCCAAAGCACTATGAGCAGGGCATCAAAAGAGCATCTGCTACTTGAGTGTCATTAACGGTTTGGCTCTTCCAGAATTTTCACCTCAGAGACACAATTATGTTCCATCAAAGGAGCCCAACCAGGGGAACATGAATGAGAAGCTCAAAAGCACTACCACAGAGCTCAGAAAGAGCCCAAGTCTGGAACTGCCTACTAGACTGTGTCTCTGTTCAATTTCCTGCTCTTTCTGTTGTTTCCTTTCTGTGGCTTCTTTCTGTTTTACTCCTAAAGCCAGGGATCCTTTTCTAAATACATTTTAACACCACTGTCCCCAGACAGCCATGGTGCTACCCTCTGCTGGAACATGCAGGGGAGATGAGTGGAAAAGTGTTACAATTTAAATTAGAAGCGTGAAAACAACACTGGAAAATTCCATCTGAGGCTGTGCTTTTGCTCAGGAGGAAAATCAGCCTTCAGGAGAATGGATGCTCATTTTGGTGAGTCAGTGATGGAAAAAGGTTTTGCTCTGATTTTGCTTTCACTGTGTGCCTTTGGAAGGTCTCAGATGGTATCTTGCCTTGACTCTATGAATTTCAAACCAAGAGTAAGTATGATGAGGGGAGACTACTGGATGCTGTATGTGTGTCGTGACAGATCCAGAAGCTCAGGGCTAATCCCTTACCTGTCTTGAGTGGTCCTTGAGTTCATTGGGTCCAGCCCAACAGTCAGACCTGGCCCTGCTGTGCTTGGCACAGTCACTTGAGCTCACATTTCAGCTCAGATCATGACGGGAACATGACCAGAGCATATTCTCGGAACATTCCACATGTATTAGTTATTATTCAGTTGCATTACTGTGTGTGTTTTTATTATCCACTTATCTAACTCAGATGAATTGGAAATAGTTGGTGGGGGCATTTCCAAAGTTACTTGCTTTCTCATCTGTCTCACTTTCCCCGCCTAGGTAATGATCTTTGATATCTAATTTATGCCATTACATATGTGAAATGAAGTAACAAAATGGAATAAAGCCAATATTTATATCTTCCATTTATTTAATGGGCTTCCCTGGTGGCTCAGACATTAAAGAATATGCCTGCAATGTGGGAGATCTGGGTTCGATTCCTGGGTGGAGAAAATCCCCTGGAGAAGGGAAAGGCTACCCACTCCAGCATTCTTGCCTGGAGACTTCCATGGACAGAGGAGCCTGGCAGACTATAGTCTATGAAGTCACAAAGAGCCGGACACAACTGAGCAACTAACAACAACTCTATTTAATATTCAGCATACAAGGATTTTAAAAAGCGATTAGAGCTAACTCCTGAAACATAGTATGTTTAAGAGAGTACTATACTGTTTTAAACTTTTTATAATTTAATAAAACCCCTAATTGCAGGCTTTAATAGCTTAACTGAGACATGCACCCTTCCTTAAATATCTTTATTTCCTAGATGACCTGGCCTAGTCATCCACCCCAGAGATTCAACTACATTCTATTCCCCAATATTTTGCCTACACATTACTTGAGTCTTTAAGTCATCTCCTCCAACTAGAATGCCTGCTCCCAATTAGACTCCTTTGTGTCTATTCTACTTTCCACTTCAGATTCTAAGAAGGCAGCACAGGTGACTGACGGCATGTGTTAAAGAGTTAGGTAGAAACAGGTTAGATGGTACCAGGCTTAAGTATCAGCTTTGCTCTTAACTAGCTGCATGAGCTTAGTTACTTAAAACACTGAGCTTCAGTTTTTCCATCTGCAAAATGAAAACAAACTACCCTATTCTTAGCATAATTTGTTTCCCATCTCCCCAGTTCCATGTACATTTCAAAAGAGTGCTGAGGTTTCCCCCTTATCATCAAATCAAAGATCCTACTTATTTAAATTGCAAATGCACATAAAAAACCAACATTATAAAATCTGTGCTTTCCTAGTCATCACCTTACTTGAGAGGAGATTTTTATACTTCATGCTAAAGAAAAATCATTTCTCAGAAGCAAGTTCTGGTCTTCCTCATGATCATGTGTCTTGTCTTTATTCATCCCAGAAATATCACTAGATTAATATTAAGGAACAAAAAGTTATAAAACATGTAAGGACTCTATCCTTTTCTACTTGACAGAGCTCATCTTGGCCGGAAGAGGCTGAGCATCTACAAGCAATACTAGAAAAACTGGAGTGGGCCAGGATACGCACGGGGCTGCCACACAGCAGAGCAAAGGAGAACTGTTGGCTCTGGAAACTTGCTTCCCGGGAGCCAGCACGTCAGGGGGGAAGGTAACACAGTTGCGGGTGGCAACAGCATGGTAGTGAACATGGCCTTTGACCCTGACCCCAAGTATGTGAAATAGCTGAGGTCACGTTTGGAACAGCTGAGGTCATTAGCCCTTCTGGGTTTCTTCTTTTCTCTGCAGAGTTAAACCTGGCTTCTGGGTTTTCCTTGGATACCAGCGTCTTCAGAGCAACCCCTGCATTACTTGTCACTGTTCCTCATGGTAGCCTTAATCAATAGGCACCTCTGCCATTTATTGAAGCCTTATTGGGGAACCACCATTTGCACAGTCGCTTGTGCAGAACTGTGGTTCTCATCATTTTCACACCATGGCCTGCATGGAGATTGGTGATATCTTTACAGAACATTGATATAAATGAGTGAGGCTGCAATGCTGAGGGTTCAGTGACTGCTCTAGTCATGAACTCTAAGGGTGGAGGGACAATGTCTCAACTCACTTTTATCCCTGCTAAAATATGAAAACATGCCATGGCCCTGAGGGGTTGTTTCAGTTACTTTTACAATAGTGTGTTTGTGCTCTTAGTCCCTTAGTCCTGTCTGACTCTTTGTGACCCCATGGACTATAGCCCGCCAGACTACTCTGTCCATGGGGATTCTCCAGGCCAGAATACTGGAGTGGGTTGCCATGCTCTTCTCCAGAGAATCTTCCCAACCGAGGGATTGAACCCAGGTCTCCTTCATTGCAGGTGGATTCTTTACCATCTGAGCCACCAGGGTAGCCCATGAACACTGGAGTGGGTAGCTTTTCCCTTCTCCAGGGGATCTTCCTGACCCAGGAATTGAACCGGGGGCTCCTGCATTGCAAGCGAATTCTTTACCAGCTGAACTACCAGGGAAGCCCTTTACAATAATACTCAGAGGTAAATATTGTTACCTAGTATCACCATGACGGAGCGACTAAACTGAACTGAATCACCTCATGAATTCACATACTTAGTTAATGACAAAGCTAGGATTTGAATCTGGTCTGTTTGATCACATGCCACCTTTTATCTGTTACAGATCAACCTGCTTTTATAGCTGCTGATGTTGACTTCACCAGCCTTGGAGATGTGGCTGAGGGTCTTGTTAAAATGGGGAAGTACCTGAGTCCTGAGGACTAGGCTGATACATGGGCCACACATCAGAGAGATGCCCCTATATATTTTCACATGTGAATCTGAAAAGATCAGTCCTACAGACTTCTTTGTAGGTTGACCATCTAGAGGTGATGAACAGGCAACACCCCAAACCTGAATTCTGTAGGTCTGTTGTTATTGCTCAGTCGCTCAGTCATGTCTGACTCTTTGTGTCCCCATGGACTGCTTGCTCAAACTCATGTCCATTGAATCAGTGATGCCATCCAATCATCTCATTCTCTGTTGTCCTTTCTCCTCCTGTCTTCAATTTTTCAAGCATCAGGGCCTATAGGCCTGAGGCAGGGCTAATAATTTGTATTTCAAACAAGTTCCTTAGAGATGCTCATGACATTGGCTAGAGACCAATTGCTTTAAACTAAAAGTAAATGTGGCTGCTTTTTATGGAAGGTAAAGTCTTGTCAGGGACAACAAATAATAGGACAAATGTCTCAAATATTACGATTCTTTGCCCCAGCTATTTATACTGCCTCCACGATGTAAATGAATTAAGGTGCAAAGTCATCAGAGTGACTTCACCTAATGTCCCATATCAAAGCAGCAGCTGCCTTCAGCTATCAACTAGCATCCTAGGATCCCAGCATCCCAGACACCTTGACCATCTTCCAGTTCAGGGTGACTGAAAGAAACGTGTATTGGTGAACACTTGCAACCATTGGTATATTTAACCTTTGATGTTTTTGCCAACAATTCAGTACTCCTCTACCTCCATAATTTTTTTTAACCCAAAGCATATATTAATTGGCAACCAAAAAGTAACTGATCTCATCTCCATTCTCCCCAGTTAGCTGAAAAGAGAACACGAGGTAGTAAATCCTTTTACTTGAGTGCTGGGCTTATTCATGCCATGACATCATTACAGTGATGTAGGAGCCTTAGTTTTTTAAGGGCATCTCTCCCTTAGTCACAATTTCTCTCTTCCTTGTAGCCTGAGCACAGCTAACACAATTAGCTGGGCACAGACTGGTGGCCCCTGAGCTATTTCAATCCCCATCTGGTTTCATTCCCTGTTGGAGAGCTTGTCAAGGCAATCTGTCTCTGTGTTTGAGTGGGCCTCTCTTCACTTACACTCCTTCAGGGGGAAATTGAATTTCTTCTGGAATAGGTTCATTGGTTGTTTAGGAGGATGCAGGTAAGACACAGGCAATTGCACGTTTATCCCTGAACTTTGAAGAAACCATAGATTTCAAAAGAAAATAAATCTTTTAATCCTTCTACAGTTACTCTCCCTTTTAACTAAATAACTGGCATTTAAAAGAAACCATTATTGAACATGCCTCCCGGGTCCTTTTGTAAGTGTTAACAAGAGCTTCTAAGTGACAAGGGCTCCTATCTTTGCAGAAGGTAGGTCCCATTGTGAGTATTTAAGAAAAAGTCATATTTAGTCAAAATAGGCAAACTTTTTTATTTCTTCTAAAGGTTTGTCCACCAGAAACAAGCTAAAAAAATACCAAAATGCATTTGTAAGTGCCAGAGTCAGTTTTAAGCTTCAAGCACTCCTGTTAGAATCCATGTTTGAGGGAAGGTAGTCCAGAGAACATCTTGGAAAGGCACCAGGCAAAATAATAGAGTTTGAAAAGTCTTTTTTTTTCTTTTTAAGTCCAAGCATTTTTTTTTATACTTTCTTTGATGTTATAAGAAAGAGATTCTAATAATGACATTTTGTACCAAAAGTCATTAGACCGAAGTATCTGCCTGAAGCAAAATTTTATGGCCAAGTTATGAACCTGCAAACAGAACCTTAACTATTGTGATAGGAGCTGACCGTAGTAATAAAAGTGAATTTGTTAAATAAAATATGTTTATAATTCACTGGGCTTGGAATCAGGTAGGTGGGAAGAGACCTCCAGTGAGTCGTTATGATTTTGCAAAAGAGTCAAAAGCACAGTTCACTCTGTAGGCAGGCGGAGGAGTGCATGCCCTATAGTCATTATTACAGTGTGTGATTTCATTTATTCATGGGGTGCCAGGGATGCGTGCCCTTCTGAGCTACTAAAACACAGTGGACAAAAGCAGGAAAATGGAATGAGATCCTGGCCTTAAAGAGGCTGCATTTCAAATGTGTGAGCAAGTCCCGTTGGGCTAATGACAGGAAACATTGAGAGAACATTCATGCAATAAGCTTTTGCAGATCATGGTGGGTTTTTGAGATGATTTTTGAAAGAGGTTAGGAGGAACAGGATATAAATTCATTTGGAAGTTATTCTGGGCAGCCAACACATGTGAAAGAAAACAAAGCCTAGCCAAAAAGTAAGACTCTCATTGGGGCATAAAGACTAGAACTGAACAAAGGAGAGAACAAGGCCTACTATTGCAGAGGAGAGAATTCAGCTATACTGTAGGAAAATAGACTTGACTACTATACCAAAGAAGAAAAGCTAGTTCTTGTTTTGCCCACAGATGGATAGCGTATAAAATCACCATCACCATCACTAACTCATATGAGGATCAAACACAGGGGGAAGGGGCATAGAAAAGAGAACCAGAATTTAGGGAAGGTTGTGCCTCCAACCAAGCCTGGATGTTTCTAGTTTTAGGAAACTTAATAAATTTTTAGAACTAAAAATTTTTTTTCATTTTAAAATTAAATTAAATTTTAATTTAAACTAAAAAACTAAATTTTTAGAAAATTTATAAAATTCAAAATAGGTTTAAAAAAGAAAGAGCTATGATGTTGCGTATTCCTTGTAATTCGTATGTTGAAGCCCATTCTAGCCCCTCAGAAGGTGGCTGTACTTGGAGAAAGGGCCTTTACAGAGTTAATTCAGTTAAAGTGAGGCCATTAGGGGTACCTTACTCCAATATGGCTGGTGTTCTATTAAGAGGAGGAAATTTGGACACACAAAGATGCTCCAGAAATGTGTGCACACTGAGGAAAGACAACGTGAAGACACAGTGAGAAGGCAACCATTTGCAAGGAGAGAGGCATCACTAGAACCATACCCGATAACACCTTGTTCAGACTTCCAGCCTCCAGAACTGTGAGAAAATCTGTTCATTTTGTGTGAGCCACCCAGTTGGTGGTGTTTGCTATGGCAGCTCTAGAAAATCAATATGGGTTGGGGAGGAGGAGGGATACAATGAAAGTTTAGATATCAAGAAGAAGTACGTATTAATATTACTGTAGGTTTTTTGTGATTTCCAAGGGGAGGGCTGTGGGGGAGGGACAGATTGGAAGTTTGAAATTAGCAGATGTGAACTATTATATACAGGATGGGTAAACAAGGTCCTACTGCTTCGCACAGGGAACTACATTCAGTATGTCGTGATAAACCATAATGGAAACGCATATGAGAAGAATGTATATATATACATATATATGTGTATATATATATACATATACAATGTGTACACATATACACATTAGTTGTGTGTGTCTATGTATATAAATCATAAAACATACACAACATGTTTTACATACATGTATTTTACATACATGTTTGTGTATGTAAAACATATAACTAAATCACTTCGCTGGACAGCAGAAGTTAACACAACATCGTAAATCAACTATATATCAATAATTTTTTTAAAAACAGAAAGGTCCTAAAAAATGATTCAAACTTCATTTCTAAGTTTTTAGAAATACTCATTTTACAGAGAAGAAAGCTGAAGGTCAGATAGAGCAAAGCTACTGTGCAGAGTCATAATCAGTTCCTTAAACAATGCACTGTGAGAACTACCTCCCAACAGTGACCCTGAGCTCTCTTTCTTTACTCACCGCAGTATGGCCTTGCTGCGCGCAAGCTGAACAGCTGCCTGCACTCTGGATCTCCGCCATCCATCCTCCTGCTATGACTGGAACAATCTTTCTAAAATCCAAATATCACCTTGTAATTCTCTCAGGACCCCAAGTACACTCCTCAACCAGTCTACTCCTTTACCCAAAAGTCACTGTTTCAGGTTCCCAGTCAGAGCTGCGCTCTCTCATCCATCCAAACCCCAGGGTGCTTTCCTTCTGCCTGGAGCAGGCGCCATACCCTGCACTTTGGATGGTAAGCTCCTATTTATTTTTCAGCTCTTTAGGTCTTCTTTGGAGATCACTTCTTCCAAGAACCCTAACTCTGGATTAGCTAACCTTTCTAAATTCTCCCTTTATTTCTTCCATTTTAGCACTCACTGTTTTATAATGTAGTTGAGGCACCCTGTGTCTGAGGTCAGGGGTGGCTGGGAGAAGCCACCTCGTGCCCGAGGCCAGGGGCAGTGACCCTGAGGAGCCACCCCGAGCCCGAGGACAGGGCCGGAGGCTGGGAGGAGCAACCTGAGGAGCGGTGGCTGAGCAGGCATAGGAGGGCCTAGAGGAGCTATCCCACGTTGAAGGTCAGGAACACGGTGGTAAGGAGATACCCCTCGTCCAAGGTAAGGAGCAGCGGCTGTGCTTTGCTGGAGCAGCCGTGAAAAGATACGCCACACCCAAGGTAAGAGAAACCCAAGTAAGATGGTAGGTGTTGCAAGAGGGCATCAGAGGGCAGACACAATGAAACCATACTCACAGAAAACTAGTCAATCTAATCACACTAGGACCACAGCCTTGTCTAACTCAATGAAACCAAGCCATGCCTGTGGGGCAACCCAAGATGGGCGGGTCATGGTAGAGAGGTCTGACAGAATGTGGTCCACTGGAGAAGGGAATGGCAAGCCACTTCAGTCTTCTTGCCTTGAGAACCCCATGAACAGTATGAAAAGGCAAAATGATAGGATACCAAAAGAGGAACTCCCCAGGTCATTAGGTGCCCAATATGCTACTGGAGATCAGTGGAGAAATAACTCCAGAAAGAATGAAGCGATGGAGCCAAAGCAAAAACAATACCCAGTTGTGGATGTGACTGGTGAGAGAAGCAAGAGCCGATGCTGTAAAGAGCAATATTGCATAGGAACCTGGAACGTCAGGTCCATGAATCAAGGCAAATTGGAAGTGGTCAAACAAGAGATGGCAAGGGTGAATGTCGACATTCTAGGAATCAGCGAACTAAAATGGACTGGAATGGGTGAATTTAATTCAGATGACCATTATATCTACTACTGCGGGCAGGAATCCCTCAGAAGAAATGGAGTAGCCATCATGGTCAACAAAAGAGTCTGAAATGCAGTACTTGGATGCAATCTCAAAAACAACAGAATGATCTCTGTCATCTCCAAGGCAAACCATTCAATATCACAGTTATCCAAGTCTATGCCCCAACCAGTAATGCTGAAGAAACAGAAGTTGAACGGTTTTATGAAGACCTACAAGAGCTTTTAGGACTAACACCCAAAAAAGATGTCCTTTTCATTACAGGGGACTGGAATGCAAAAGTAGGAAGTCAAGAAACACCTGGAGTAACAGGCAAATTTGGCCTTGGAATGCGGAATGAAGCAGGGCAAAGACTAATAGAGTTTTGCCAAGAAAACGCACTGGTCATAGCAAACATCCTCTTCCAACAACACAAGAGAAGACTCTACACTTGGACATCACCAGATGGTCAACACCAAAATAAGATTGATTATATTCTTTGCAGCCAAAGATGGAGAAGCTCTATACAGTCAACAAAAACAAGACCGGGAGCTGACTGTGGCTCAGATCATGAACTCCTTATTACCAAATTCAGACTCATATTGAAGAAAGTAGGGAAAACCGCTAGACCATTCAGGTATGACCTAAATCAAATCCCTTATGATTATACAGTGGAAGTGAGAAATAGATTTAAGGGTCTAGATCTGATAGATAGAGTGCCTGATGAACTATGGACTGAGGATCGTGACATTGTACAGGAGACAGGGATCAAGACCGTCCCCATGGAAAAGAAATGCAAAAAAGCAAAAGGGCTATCTGGGGAGGCCTTACAAATAGCTGTGAAAAGAAGAGAGGCGAAAAGCAAAGGAGAAAAGGAAAGATATAAGCATCTGAATGCAGAGTTCCAAAGAATAGCAAGGAGAGATAAGAAAGCCTTCTTCAGTGATCAATGCAAAGAAATAGAGGCAAACAACAGAATGGGAAAGACTAGAGATCTCTTCAAGAAAATTAGAGATACCAAGGGAACATTTCATGCAAAGATGGGCTCGATAAAGGACAGAAATGGTATGGACCTAACAGAAGCAGAAGATATTAAGAAGAGGTGGCAAGAATACAAGGAAGAACTGTACAAAAAAGATCTTCACGATGGTGTGATCACTAATCTAGAGCCAGACATCTTGGAATGTGAAGTCAAGTGGGCCTTAGAAAGCATCACTATGAACAAATCTAGTGGAGGTGATGGAATTCCAGTGGAGTTGTTTCAAATCCTGAAAGATGATGCTGTGAAAGTGCTGCACTCAATATGCCAGCAAATTTGGAAAACTCAGCAGTGGCCACAGGACTGGAAAAGGTCCGTTTTCATTCCAATCCCAAAGAAAGGCAATGCCATAGAATGCTCAAACTACTGCACAATTGCACTCATCTCACATGCTAGTAAAGTAATGCTCAAAATTCTCCAAGCCAGGCTTCAGCAATACATGAACCGTGAACTCCCTGATGTTCAAGCTGGTTTTAGCAAAGGCAGAGGAACCAGAGATCAAATTGCCAACATCTGCTGGATCATGGAAACAGCAAGAAAGTTCCAGAAAAACATCTATTTCTACTTTATTGACTATGCCAAAGCCTTTGACTGTGTGGATCACAATAAACTGTGGGAAATTCTGAAAGAGATGGGAATACCAGAGCACCTGACCTGCCTCTTGAGAAACCTGTATGCAGGTCAGGAAGCAACAGTTAGAACTGGACATGGAACAACAGACTGGTTCCAAATAGGAAAAGGAGTGCATCAAGGCTGTATATTGTCACCGTGCTTATTTAACTTCTATGCAGAGTGCATCATGAGAAACACTGGACTGGAAGAAACACAAGCTGGAATCAAGATTTCCGGGAGAAATATCAATAACCTCAGATAGGCAGATGACACCACCCTTATGGCAGAAAGTGAAGAGGAGCTAAAAAGCCTCTTGATGAAAGTGAAAGAGGAGAGTGAAAAGGTTGGCTTAAAGCTCAACATTCAGAAAACGAAGATTATGGCATCTGGTCCCATCACTTCATGGAAAATAGATGGGCAAACAGTGGAAACAGTGTCAAACTTTATTTTTTGGGGCTCCAAAATCACTGCAGATGGTGACTGCAGCCATGAAATTAAAAGACACTTACTCCTTGGAAGAAAAGTTATGACCAACCTAGACAGTATATTCAAAAGCAGCGACGTTACTTTGCTGACTAAGGTCCATCTAGTCAAAGCTATGGTTTTTCCTGTGGTCATGAATGGATGTGAGAGTTGGACTGTGAAGAAAGCTGAGCGCCAAAGAATTGACGCTTTTGAACTGTGGTGTTGGAGAAGACTCTTGAAAGTCCCTTGAACTGCAAGGAGATCCAACCAGTCCATTCTGAAGGAGATCAGCCCTGGGATTTCTTTGGAAGGAATAATGCTAAAGCTGAAGCTCCAGTACTTTGGCCACCTCGTGCGAAGAGTTGACTCATTGGAAAAGACTCTGATGCTGGGAGGGATTGGGGGCAGGAGGAGAAGAGTACGACAGAGGATGAGATGGCTGGATGGCATCACAGACTCGATGGACATGAGTCTGAGTGAACTCCGGGAGATGCTGATGGACAGGGAGGCCTGGCGTGCTGCGATTCATGGGGTCGCAGAGTCGGACACGACTGAGCGACTGAACTGAACTGAGGCTCCAATAGGCCACAACGAGGAAAAGGGCAAAAATCAATGTTTGTCACATGCTTAGTAAATCCTAGTTGAGGAAATTCTGTATTATGTCTGTTTCAGAGAGACTTCATTGGCACTGCCTCATATTTCAGCAGACATCTGTTAATCTGAACAGCCCACTGTATCCATATAAATGCTTAGTGAAGACTAGCTGAATGAATGAAAAGCAATACAATATGTACTCTCGGAGAGCAGGAGGGAGGCTGCATATTGTAGCTGCCTCCCCAGTAAGTTCTTAATCTAACCCATTTTACCCATCCTCACCCAAAGAAACCGTGAGGCCACAGAGCATAAAATGAGAATATTCCCAGAGGTCATCAAGGAGATGGGCCTGCTGAGAAGGCAGTTGGAAACCTTGAAGGAAAGTTAGAAGAGCCTCTTGAACAGATACTACTAGAACTGGCCTAGCTTTGGCCATGCCAGGCTGTGCTGACATCTCCCAAGAAGATCAGGGAGAAGAGACGGAAGCATATGTGGGCCCAATGAAACAGTCTTCAAACCCAGCCAAAGCCCTGCACAGTGCAAGGCTGGGTGACTTGTCAAGATCACAAAGTTAGCCAGGCAGGAGGGTAGGAACTGGGATTTGAACCCAGGAATTATGGCTCCAAGGTCCATGCTATGAACCACTATGGTGCACAGAAGGATGTACTACTTGTGAGAATTCTTCCACTGATGAGCAGTGGTGGTTGAGGGTCTCAGATCCAGATCCCTTCACTGGGGTTGCTGAGTCATTGCTCTGCTTCCTTGCACTTTAGACATGCTGGAGAGGTCTAACAGGTCCTTCCAGAAATTAATAGTTTTCTCTCTGCAGGTCTGGATTCCTACCAGTGGACTGTCACAAGTCAGAATAGGCAGTTGGCAAATTTAAGTAATTAGTGAAAATCAGGACTCACAGTCTTGAGAATAATTAATGTTGTCTTCTAATCTCTTTCCTCTGGGGGAAACTTTGCATACAGCTTAAAAGAAATGTCATCTACGCCTCACTGTTTCCAGAACCTGACTGTGAAAAGCAGCTCTCTTCTTTCAGAGCTCTGTAAAAGCATCATTTAAAGGGTCTTTCCCTCAGTTACCAGCCAAGTCCACACACTTTCTTGCAGATATGACACTCTTTGCGACCCCGTGGACTGTAGCCCACCAGGCTCCTCCGTCCATGAGGTTTTCTAGGCAAGAATACTGGAGTGGGTGGTCATTTCCTTCTCCAGGAGAATCTTCCCGACCCAGGGATCAAACCCAGGTCTCCCGCATTGCAGACAGACGCTTTAACCTCTGAGCCACCAGGGAAGCCACCAGATATGACACCACATAGGCCCAATAATGTTACAACTACCAGGACCCCCCCGTCCCCCATCACCCCACTGCTCCCTCATTGCCAACCAGCACCTAAAAGACAGTGATTGGGACCCCACAGAAGAATACAACACAGACATCTTGAGAAAATACAGAAGAGCTTCATGGACATGGTATCATGTGGCATGCAGCAAAGGATGAGAAGATTATCCACAGATGAAGAGGGGCAGAAATGAACAAAGGTGAGAATGCAGGGGACAGACAACAAAGAGACAATCTGCTGCAATGTTGGTTTTCCAAGGTGAGAAGAGGAAAAAATACTGCAAAGGGAGCCTAGAGCTATTTGATGGTGAAATTTTAAGACCAACCAAAGAAATGGTTTGATTTGGAAGGTGTAAGAGAATCAATGAGGAGACATGACATAAACGGTTATTATCTTAGAACTGGAAGAGATCTTAGAGATCTTTCAAGCCCTTCATTTTACTGTTAAGGGAATAGAAAAGAGAGAGGACTTGGCCAAAGTCCACCCAGAACCAGAAGCCAGTCTCTTGATCCACAGTCCAGGATTCTCTATACCAGTTATGTCATCTTGGCTAGTCCATTAATTATGTCTGATTGTATGGGATTAGCCAAGGTAACTTACTATTTGTTTTTGTTTTTCTTTTTGTTTATCATATTCCCACTCCCACTCCCACCTCACAAATGGGTTTGCTCACATGGTTAGGAGGTAGCTAGAATACTACCATATCTTCATCGGTTAGCTTGTCCCAGACTCTAAGTTAAACACTTTATATGCATTTTCTCTTGCAATCCTCTGAATACCTCTATCTTGTATTATTGTCCCATAACAGTTGTTCAGGTACTTTGCCAAAGATCTCACAATCACAAAGACACGAGGCTAACAAGATATGGAAACAACGTGTTTGCTGATGAATGAATGAACAAAGAAAATGTGGACTATACATATATATGCTATGCTTAATTGCTCAGTCATATCCAACTCTTTGTGATCCCATGGACTATAACCTGCCAGGCTCCTCTGTCCATGGAATTCTCCAGGCAAGAATACTAGAGTGGGTTGCCATTTCCTTCTCCAGGGGATCTTCCTGACCCAGGGACTGAACCCAAGTCTCCTGTGTCTCTTGCACTGCAGGTGGATTCTTTACCTGCTGAGCCATTGAGGAATCCATATATATATTTCAGCCTTTAAAAAGGAGGATGTTCTGTCATTTGCTACCGTATAGATGAATCTGGAGCAGCTTAACTAAAGGAAATTAGCCAGACACTGAAAGACAAATAATGCGTGATCTCATTTACAAGTAGAATCTACAGAAGTAGAACTCACAGAAACAGAAAGTAGAAAGAAGGGTGTTTGCCAGGGCCTGGAATCTGGGGGATATTAGTCAAAAGTTACAAAATTTCAGTTATGCAAGATGAATAAATTCTGGAGATCCAATGTCCTGAATAGTGACTACAGTTAAAAGTATTGTATTATATACTTGAAATTTGCTGAGAGAGTAGATCTCAAGTGCCCTCATCACATAAGAAAAAAAGCAAACCATGTGGGGTGATGTATCCATCACTAGCTTGATTGTGGTAATCATTTCACAACGTGCATGTAAAACAAAGCATCATGTTGTACACCTTAAGTATATACAATTTTTATTTGTCAATTATTCCTCAATAAAGCTGAAACAAGCAAGCAAGCATTGACGAGAGGGAAGTGAGAAGAGGTGAGGCTGCAACTCCACCCTCGTTTTCCTTTCTTCCAAGACCAAGTTCCTTCCACCATGCCAAGTGTGTGTCCCGCTTTAGCACATGGTGATACCCAGGATCTCTTGAAAACCCCTGAAATCATCCAAATAGGCAGACATAATTTCACTTTTCCCACAACTGAACACCGATTGTCCTGACTACTCTGGCCGGAGTGGCCACGGCAGGGTGTTGATCCAGACCTGCCTGGCTCACGCACTTTACTACATTCTTGCAAGCGTCACCCCAGCAATGTGTGATCCTTATTCTCATCCGCGCAAGCAGCAAAGCTCCTGGGCTTTGGTCAGAAACAATTCACCTCCCCCTCTCTGGGTATAGAGAAATCCCATCATATGTGCATTTTAACTTGAGGGAAATCAACCACACATGCCGGGGCCATTGCGGTAGGGTGGGAAGGAGAAAGAGATTGCACTCCACCATTCTACTCAACAGTCCTATATCCTAATGTGGGGCTGAGAGAGGAGTAGAAAATTGCCATCCTTCAGGCAGTCTGTCCTGGGGTGCTTTTCATACTGACAGCATATCACCACATGGAGTTAATTCTAGCAGTTAAAAATATATTTTTCACATAATCAAACCCTTCAATTCAAGCCAACTTCAACCGATGCTAAACAGAAGAAAGCAGTGGGCTGTTTGAATGCTGGAAGAAAAAGCAGAGTGTTTTATATATCTCCAATGCTGTGACTTCCTAAAGAATGTTCAGGGTAATTGGCACTATATGATGTTGTTTTTTTGCACTCTGCCTTCAAAACCTAACCTCCAGCGAGACAGAAGTCCACTCCATGTTCAAGTCATTATGGAGAACTTTCTTCTGTGTCTTTCATCCCTCCATATATATATATATATATATATATATACACACACACACACAAAATCTCTTACTGTTTGCTCTCTAAGTCCAAAGCCACTAGGTATGTCTGATGGTAGGAAAGTGGGGGTTATGAAAGGGCTACTAGCCTTTAGGATATATGGATTTTTTATGGTGCATGAACCACTCTAGTATTATTCTTTGTTCATCTACCAGTGTTTTCTGAGTACCTTCTTATGAGCCAGATCCTGTGCTAGAAACTGGGAGCAGAGTTATGACTTACTTGGTGACTTGGTAAGTTTTATTATAGAAAGAAACACAAAGTTCCTTGTTTTCCTGGTGGCCCAGACAGTAAAGAATCTGCCTGTAATGTGGGAGAAGCATGTTTGATTCTGGGTTGGGAAGACACCCTGGAGGAGGGCATGGCAGCCCACTTTGGTATCCTTGCCTGGAAAATCCCACAGACAGAGGAGGCTGGCAGGCTACAGTCCAAGGGGTCGCAAAGAGGTGGACATGACTGAGCGACTAACACTTTATCACTTTACGCATTATAGAAGGAAGCACAAAGTACCTTGTTTTCTCTAACCTCATAGAATGGATGCCACAGGCTGTATTCAGCTGATCAAAAAGTTTGTTCAGGTTTTCTCACAAAGTGATATAGAAAAACCCAAATGTACTTTTTGGCCAACCTAATATTAGCATTTCATCACAATGTTCCTATCTTGCAGTTAAATTCACTTTAATCTTAGGTATGTTAAAACCATTAGAAACTCCAATGGTTTTACTTCAATAGCTTTAGAAAAAAAAGGAGCAAACTCTTACATTCTTCACCCGCTCATTTGTTATGGACTGAATCTGCCCCCCAGCAAAACTACATGTTGAAGTCCTAACCCCGGTCCTCTGTTTTGCCATCTTGTTTTCCAATTTCACCCCTAGAAAATAGTAGGCAAAATACTCTCCAAGTCAAAAAGCATTGATGGCTTTCCACTGTCTACTAAAATCATTGTAAGACCTCTTCTCTCTAGCCCTCTATAACATACACTAATCCTCCCTTGCTCGCCTTCTCACTGATGTCTCTCCTGCCTTTAAACTGGTCTAGCTTCTGCTCTCTGAGCATCCTCATGCTTCTGTTTTCCCACCTCTGCTCTCTTCTGGAATGGCCCACATTCACCACAATCCTATAATCACTGTCAAGGTTCCTCTCAATAGCCATGAACTTGTTCCTGATCTTACCAATTAGATGAGACTTCTCCCTCCTTTGAATTTCATTTGAACATCCCTTTTGGAATTTGTCTGACTTCACCTTTCACTACTTATGACTGTCGTGTCTTAGACCTCCTGCTTAATTGTGGGGTCTTTAAAAAGCGAGGGTTCACTCTTACACTGTTGGTGGGAATGTGAACTGGTATAGCCACTATGGAGAACAGTGTGGAGATTCCTTAAAAAACTGGAAAAGAAATGGCCATTTGACCCAGCAATCCCACTTCTGGGCACCGAGGAAACCAGAATTGAAAGAGACACGTGTACCCCAATGTTCACTGCAGCACTGTTTACAATAGCCAGGACATGGAAGCAACCTAGATGTTCATTGGCAGGCGAATGGATAAGGAAGTTGTGGTACACATACACAATGGAATATTACTCAGCTATAAAAAAGAATGCATTTGAGTCAGTTCTAATGAGGTGGATTAAACTGGAGCCTATTATACAGAGTGAAATAAGTCAAAAAGAGAAACACCAATACAGTGTATTAGCACATATATATGGAATTTAGAAAGACAGTAACGACAATCCTATATGCAAGGCAGCAACAGAGACACAGTATGTAAAGACAGACTTTTGGACTCTGCGGGAGAAGGAGAGAGTGGGATGATTTGGGAGAACAGCAGTGTAACATGTATATTACCATATGTAAAACAGATGACCAGTGCAAGCTCAATGCATGAAGCAGGGCACTCAAAGCTGGTGCTCTGGGCCAACCCAGAGGGATGGGGTGGGGAGGGGGGTCAGCATGGGGGATGGGGGCACACATGTACACCCGTGGCTGATTCATGTTGATGTATGGCAAAAGGCAGCACAATATTGTAAAGTAATTATCCTCCAATTAAAATAAATTAATTTTAAAAAGTGAGGGTTCAGCTTGGTCACTTTTTCCACCTCAGAATGATACCACACAGTGTTTTGCCCTTAGAAGGCAGCTGAACAAAGAGTCCTGGAATGGGGTTCTGCTTTTCTGAGTCATTTGAATGACAATCTTCGATCATGCCTTTCCTTCTTGGCTCTTTGGAAGCATTAATCATTCTCTGCAATGCAGGAGACCCGGGTTCAGTCCCTGGGTTGGGAAGATCCCCTGGGGAAGGAAATGGCAGCCCACTCCAATATTCTTGCCTGGAAAATCCCATGGACTGCAGAGAGGTAGGCTATGGTCCATGGGGTCACAAAGAGTTAGACACAACTGAGCGACTTTACTTACTTATGAACAAAGTACCTGTGTCCAGTTGTGTGCTGGATAATCAAGGCCAGAAATAGCCAGTGTCTCAAATTAGAATATTTCGCTTAATCATCCAGATCCCCTTAGAATCCAAAAAACTGGATGATACTGAAATTTCCTCATAGCAGCTACCTGAAAGGGCAAATCTGCAGCGGCCCTTTCGGGGGGGTCACACCTGTTTCAGCCCTCTGCAGTCCACTGCACCCACCTCTTTTACTGATGTCACCCACTGGGCCATCCAGGTGTTTGAATTTGAAAGCTCTGGTCTAAATCATGTTTTGCCATTTCCAAAGAATCTAGTATTACATGTTGCTCAGAACAAAATCCCTACACTTAAACCCTTGCAATCTTTTTTTAAAAAATACACTCCACTGAAGACTAACACTGAGAATCTTGAATGGTTTCCTGATGTACTTCTTTCTGAAAAGATGTCTCCAAGTACTTTTAAAAATTGTAAACTGACTGCACACAAAGGCAACATGAAAGTCACTTCAATGAATATAAAAATAAAACAAAATTGTAACATGTGAAAATGTCAAACCCTCATTAAAATACTAGAAATGTCACTTAATAAAAGAGGCTTGGAGAGTCACATTGTTAAACTGAGATCCTGGGGACTTTATGCACATATTTTTAACATATAATCAAGAGAAAAGGCTGAACTGGGAACTGTAAGGAAAATAACTTTGCCATATGTACCTAAAACGTAGTAAATAAACAATGAGCAGAGATACGTTTTTACTCTTTGAATACAACATCAGGTCCCTAGAGCTGAGCCACAAGTCAACAGCATGTATTGTACTGAGAAAAAGAATTCACTTTATTAAGTATCAAAAACCAAATCCTCCAAACTGTCTTCTCAAATGGAAATCATCCTCACTGCTAATTTGGAATTTGGAGCAATAGCCCTTTATTAAACTATTTATAAACAGCATTTCATACGTCAGAATATATAATCATAAATCAAGCTGAGATGACTGCATTAGCCTCAAATAGACTCAGTTAGAGAACCTCAATAGGGATTTTTAAATACTCTTCCTTTCAATTTTACCCATAATGCCTTGAAATGCAACTTAATTTTGATATTGAATCTTTCATATAAGTTCTATCTTTACTAACTCAAATATCACACTTACAAAATTCAAATAAAAAACAAAACATGGTCAGGGAAAAAAATTAACAGGGATAGTCAAGGGACTCCAGATAAATTTTCAAATGAAAATAGAAGGTATATGGAAAGTCAATAAAGAAGAAGTGAGATAGAAGAGTAGGTTCCCATGTTAAAGTTGCATAGCAAGAAAATTTTCATCGGCTGTGGCCTGCTGGCTTGAACAAACAACATATTATGGAAGAAGTTACCCATAACATGAGGGAGCATCAGGCCAGCATACAAAATGGGCTTTATAACTGGATTCTGGAGTTATCTTGGAGTGTATTTCTAACCAGGTGGTATAACTTGATGGACAAGAACACTGGCTCTGGAGCTGAGTATCTTGGTGACAGAGGACAAGTTACCTTCTGTTCATCTGCTTCCTTGCTTTTAAATTGGAAATAATAGTGCCTAGATCATATGACTATTGTGGGGTTAAAGAAGCTAATCCATGCAACATGCTTAAGAGGACTGGGTTTACACTGGCCTCCTTCATGTTGGCATCAAGGCAGACTGGCGCAGTGTAAAGTCTAAAAAGGCATTAACTTCAAAACAAGTACACTCAATCTGTTGACTCTTTCCTTCTGAAATAAGGAACTTGCATTGAACTAAGTCATAAAACAAAATTTAACATTTTTTGAGCAAGGGAATAATAAAGATCTTCAAAAAAGTAAAAGAACAGAGAAAAAATAAATAAGTGAACCACTTTACACCATAAGTAGACTGATTTAAAATTACTGGACTAAAATAAAATCAGAAATATTAAAATGTTTTCCAAAGAACAAATAGAACAATTGTTTGATTACTTTCAGTCCCTGGGAGAGAAATGAAATGAAAAAGAGGCAAATAATTGTGCATACAAAGTCAAACGGTTAATTTGTTATCAATGACAAACTGTGAGTCCAATTTTATTGAACAACTCTCCACATTCCTAAGTGCTGTCCTCAGCCTCCATAGTCCAGCTCTTCCATTCAGTCTTTGCCACAGCCACTCTTATTTAGGGGTAGTTTTCCTTTGCTTACAGTGGATTTGGTGGCAGTAGATTGCATATGTCAGGAGATGAACTGTGATCAGAGGAAATGGATCATGACTTGAAGGCCAGAATAGTTCTCAGAAACCCAACAGGTCTGAAAGGTAGGTGAGGACATCAGATTTGTCAAGCAGTGGTCTCTGAAAACAAGAAACAAGAGGATCAACTAAATCGAATTCCAATCCCAAAGAAAGGCAATGCCAAAGAATGTTCAAACTACCACACAATTGTGCTCATCTCACACACTAGTAAAGTAATGCTCAAAATTCTCCAAGCCAGCCCTCAACAGTACGTGAATCAAGAACTTCCAGATGTTCAAGTTGGATTTAGAAAAGGCAGAGGAACCAGAGATCAAATTGCCAACATCCACTGGATCATCGAAAAAGCAAGAGAGTTCCAGAAAAACATCTACTTCTGCTTTATTGACTACACCAAAGCCTTTGACTCTGTGGATCACAACAAACTGTGGAAAATTCTTAAAGAGATGGGAATACCAGACCATCTTACCTGCATCCTGAGAAATCTGTATACAGGTCAAGAAGCAACGGTTAGAACCAGACATGGAAAAATGGACTGGTTCCAAATTGGGAAAGGAGTACATCAAGGCTGAATATTGTCACCCTGTTTATTGAACTTAAATGCAGAGTACAGTAGGTGAAATGGTGGACTGGATGAAGCACGAGCTGGAATCAAGATTGATGGGAGAAATATCAATAACCTCAGATAGGTAGATGACACCACCCTTATGGCAGAAAGCAAAGAGGAACTAAAGAACCTCTTGATGAAAGTGAAAGAGGAGAGTGAAAAAGCTGGCTTAAAACCTAACATTCAAAAAAATAAGGTCATGGCATCTAGTCCCATCATTTCATGGCAAATAGATGGGGAAACAATGGAAACAGTGACAGTATTTCTTTTCTTGAGCTCCAAAATCACTCCAGATGACTGCAGCCATGAAATTAAAAGACACTTGCTCCTTGGAAGAAGGAGAGAGAAAGAGCCTGGTGGGCTGCTGTCTATGGGGTCACACAGAGTCGGACATGACTGAAACGACTTGGCAGCAGCAGCAGCAGGAGAATCTGGGAATGAAGGCAGGAGGAGAAGGGGACAACAGAGAATGAAATGGTTGGAGGGCATCACCAACTCGATGGACATGAGTTTGAGCAAGCTCTGGGAGTTGGTGATAGATAGGGTAGCCTGGCATGCTGCAGTCCATGGGGTTGCAAGGAGTCGGACACAACTGAGTTACTGAAATGAACTGACAACTGTTCTATTAGGATCAGCTATGACTCAGAAGTCAGAACAAACAAGAGCCAGATGAGAAGCAAAACAAGTATCACACAGTCTAGGCAGTCAGTTGGGACCCAGACACTCTGGAATGAAACTGGCACTTAGTAGGAAGTCAATAAATAAAAGAGTAAATTAATTGCTAAATGAATGAATGAAAGAGAGGGTCATGGGAAAGCAAGGCTGATGTGAAGAGTCAACTCATTGGAAAAGACCTTGATGCTGGGAAAGATTAAAAGGATTACAAGGTAAAAGGAGAAGAGGGTAACAGAGGATGAGATGGTTAGATAGCATCACCAAAGTCAGTGGGATAAATTTGTGCAAACTCCAGGAGATAGTGAAGGACAGGGAAGCCTGGCAAGCTGCAGTCCGTGGGGTCACAAAGAGATGGACACAACTTAGCAACTGAACAACAAAAGGACAGGTGTAAGTTGTGGGAAGGGTGGGAGGGCAAGGCTTGGATAGAAGACTTTGGTAACAAAGACTCTTGTCTCTATCTGAGGGCCATAAGGAATCTTCTTTAAGTTGGAGGGTGCAATTAAGTGTGGCTAGCTAGAGAAATGCCAGTGCAAATACACAAGTGCATTGTACTTATGAGTAAGGAGTAATGAGAGAAAGAACCAAATTGTCACTTGTAACTGACTCCTCTTCTTAAACTTAAACAGCATCTTCCCTTTTCCAAATGCCATTTTATGCACAGGTCTCTAAGTAGGCCTCAGACTACATCTGAGGGTTTCAGCTGGGTCTCACAGGAATTCTGCTACACTGTTTGCTATTCTCCAGGGTTGAAATTCTCTGGGGTGTACCTTATTCCATTCCTGGCCTGGTTGAAGACAAAGAAGAGAAGGAAAACAGGGGGGAAAGAAGAGTAAAAAAATTTTAACAGACTTTAGGAGAAAATCAAGACTATGTATTAAAGCAGCCATGCTCTGCCTCCATTCTCAGTTTCTGTCAATACTTCTCACTCAGGTTTTCCTTAGATGGGGGTAGTGGATAGGTGGTGCTCTAAGAGCCTCCCTTAGGACTGACGCTGCATTCTCTCAGCTGCTTGGAATATTGACCGCTGGTAGCTTGCTAGAGACTGCCTTTGGCCACAGCATTATGCCTTCTTCCAGACAGTAGCCCATAGCTGATAACTGGTTGATACAGATTTCCAAAGGCCATCCCAGCTCCAGAGTGCCTCGCAGAATAGGCTGAGCCTCAGGTGCAATGCCAACCCTCTACCAATCTTGACTCTCTCACTGTCCTACAGGAAACACACAATTCTCTACTTCAGAGTCTGCTTCCAGAGAGCTTAATCTAAGAAATGGATACTACATTTAGGGACACATATAAATTATACTGAAGAGAAAATTACACCAACCACAGATCCTACTTCCACAAGTCACTGACCAGATAGAAATGATGTCAAGAGACAGATAACCTTGAGGAAGCTTCTAAGCAGCAGACTTAATGTTAAGAAAACATGGAGTTGTTCCTTTTTGTATGGACTAGAATAGATAACAAAAGAAAGGACACTATCTAAACAAAGGCAAAACTGCTACCTAGAAATAGTTTATGATTGCATATAATCACATTGCTATGTAATTGGGATGTTCTCATTAAATATAGAAATAACATAGTCCTTTATTGAATCCAAACAATTTCAGTAATGTTGTAATCCTCAAAAACTCAGCATGAGGAGCTTGTGTATAGCTGTGGATAGCTGGAATTTAATGACTGTCTTGGGGCTTGGTAAAACTGTGTGGTGTTATTTGGATGAGTGTGTCCAGGAATAATTGTTTCATTCATATTGGATACCAGGAAGGCTTTTGGAATTAAATAATTTATATTGAATTAAGTTAAATAATCTAGCCAACAAACCTAATGAATCATGAACTGTATTCTGATTGGTGGAGAAGAGGCATTAGCCCCCTGAGAGTAGCTGTTTTCTCTACAAAACCACCCAGGCATGCTGCAGATAAATTTGCAAGTTGGCCAATACAGTTGCAAAAGATGAACTGAGTATACAAGATAGTTACTGAATTCCCCAGAGTCTGAGCTGACCAGTGTGGATTTGGTGATGAATACTAAAAAATTATTACAGAAATAATTTAAAGTCAACCCTCAAATTTATGAAATCAATGCAAGTTATGCTGCTTGAGAAATTAACTGTGCTGTTCATTGTAAGATTGCTAATTAGTATTAGGGAGAAGTGTGCCTTTAAAGCAACATACATAAAGTAGGAATGTTAGATTAGCTTTTGCCAAATTTTGAGCATCTATAAAGATAAAAGGAATAGTCAAGAACAAGAGTAGGAAATTTTCTATGAAATGCACATATATAAAATCACCTTTTATTTACTGTACCATTTTAAATAGTAAACACAAGGTCAGAATTAATATTTATCTCTGAGTACCCTGAAGAACATGATAAAGAGCTAAAGAATGAATGAAAAAGATGACCAGGTATTTAGCATGTTTTCCAAAAACACAATCTAAGCACTTACATGAGCTCTGCTTGATATGTTCATGGAGATATGATCATTGTCTTTATAAGTTGGAATTTACAAGATGCGTTCTGAAGCTTTTTATTTCTCTTTGCAGGCTGTTTTTGTCTAGGAAAATAGTTAGAGCATCAAAAGTCCTGCTAACTGTGTGGCCATGAGGACCAGAAGGACGATTTCCTTGGAACTGATAACCAGGACCAATAAAGCAGCACTCTCCCTTCTATTTCATTCTCTTTTTCCCACAGATTTGAAATCATGATTCAAACAACCAAACACAAGATCTACTTATCACTGTGTTTAATGAAAGAATTTATAACTTGAACAAAGCTTTAAGATATTAAAAAAAAGTGTATCCTTTTCTCTCTAATCTTTATCTTATAGTAGCAATCACTAGAGTTCCTAACATTGATCTTTTTCTTGAAGGCAGAACATAACTTTTCAAGTTTTTTCATTTCAAAAGGCTTTTCCCAAACATTCTCATGGTCTAGACTTTAGTTGGTAGGTCCTCTTTCTTAGAAGCCTTACCTACCTCTCTACCACTTATTCTATGGAATGACTATGAAAGTCGTGAAAGTGTTAAGTCACTCAGTCGCATCTGACTCTTTGCAACCCCATGGAATGTAGCCCAACAGGCTCCTCTGTCCCTGGAATTCTCCACGCAAGAATACTGGAGTGGGTTGTTGTTCCCTTCTCCAGGGGATCTTCACAATCCAGGGATGGAACCCAGGTCTCCTGCATTGCAGATGGATTCTTTACTGTCTGAGCCACGAGGGAAGCCCAATGACTATAATCACCCTTCCAAATGTCTATCCAAAAGCAGCAACATCTGTTTCCAGTCAGTACTCAATTTCTCATCTCATAGAGTGGATACACTTATCCAAAGTTGGGCATGACAGATACATTGCTATAGGGGAATAAAACTGAGGATGTTTCTGAAAATCACACTTAAGAAATCAGAAAAGCATTTAACCTTATTGACTTAGAAATGCATTTTCATAAGGATTAGCAGTGTTAAAAACTAAAATGTTGCAGAGTGCAGGAGGGATTGTTGTAATTACCAGTGTCGTGCAGGCACTTCATCTGACAGGAATGCAAAAGGAAAAAGTACCCAGCATTGCTCTGAACAGATCTTTTCTTCTTGGTTACTCATTCACACATTCTGGCATCTTTCTGGACAACCTTAGAAGAGGTGATGACCTCACAATCTGATACTAGTGATGGCCGTTCAATGGCTATGACAGCCATCAAGGAACATCTACATTCAGATGGAGCCCCATCACCCAGTAGTTACAGCACTTTGGGCAAGTTTTCTCAAGTCATTTCATTTGACTGTCTTTATGAGACCCATCACAACCTGACTTGTCTTATTTATTTATTGCTTTGGTTTAGTCTCTCACTAAAATATAAACTCCTTAAGGGCAGAACTTACGTCTTTTCTGTTACCAGCTCTCCTCCAAATACCTGTAGCTGCAGATAGTGGGCTCTAAAATATGTGATGAGGGAATGAAGTTAATAAACCTTCTTAAGCCTCAGTATCTTCATCATGAAACAGAGAATAATAATACCACCTATTTTAGAAGGATGAGACACCATGCATAGTAAGGTCACATACAAAACACAGTACCTAAGTATTACTAGATAAATGTAAAATATTACCTTTCCTATCTCTTTCTCCCCACTGCAGTAGATATCAGCATCAAAGTACGTTTATCATTGATGATCCTCAACCATACCTTCTTATAAAAATATTTTCTAATGCTTTCTGTACTACCCTAAAGTGAAGTTCATAGATATATAACCTACCTATCTACATCATTTAAAATGTACATAACACATCATTATATGAAGAAAAAATTTTCTTTAAAATTACTCGATAATTTACTTTAAAAAATTAAAAAAAATAATGTACATTTCCACAATGTCACCTCATACTTGTCAGAAAGGCTATTACTAAAAAGAATACAAATAACAAATGTTTGCAAGGCTATGGAGAAAAGGGAACCCTCATACACTATTGTAAGCTGGTGCAGCCACTGTGGAAAGCAGTATAAAAGTGACTTAAACAATTAAAAATAGAGATACAATATGACCCAGCAATTCCACTGTTGGGTATATATCCAAAAAAATGGAATCACTAATTCAAAAAGATATATATACTCCAATGTTCATAGCAGCATTATTTACAGTTGCCAAGATATGGAAGCAACTTAAGCATCCATCAACAAATGAATGGATAAAGAGGATGTGGTATGTTTGTATAGATATAGCTATACACACGTGCGTGTTAGTCCCTCAGTCGTGTCCAGCTCTTTGTGGCCCCATGGACTATATAGCCCACCAGGCTCCTCTGTTCATGGGATTCTCCAGGCAAGAATACTGGGATGGGCACCTGTTTCCTTTCCCAGGGGATTTTCCTGACCCAGGGATTGAACCTAGGTCTCCCACACAGAGACGATATACACATACACCGTGGAATACTAAAGACTGTTCAGCAATAAAAAAAGGAATGAAATCGTGCCATTGGCAACAATCAGATGGACTTGGGGGATATAGTAACTGAAGTGAGTCAGAAAGAGCAAGACAAATACTGAACGGTAACAAGTAAGTCAGAAAGAAAAAGACAAATACTGAATGGTAACTAAGTCAGAAAGAGAAAGACAAATATTGTATGACATCACTTGTACATGGAATCTAAAAAATACAACTACTGAACTAAACAAGAAAGAAGCAGACTCACAGGGGAAAAAAACTGCCATGAGCAGAGGGAGCAGGAAAGGGCAAGTTAGGGATAGGGTATTAAGACGTACAGATTATTAAGCATAAAATAAGCTATAAGGATATACTGTACAACACAAAATATAGCCAATATTTTATAACTATAAGTAGAGTATAACCTCTAAAAATCGTGAATCTCTACATTGTAGGTCTGTACATACAAGTATATAAATAACACTGTACATCAACTATACTTCAATAAAAATAATAACAAAGGAATATGTATTCCAATATTTAAATGTTCAGATCTGACTATATTAAAAGACCAAAAAGCCCACAAATTTCCAAAATACCCCTTGGAGGGAATACCATACCCAGTAAGAACTGATGGTTCATTCTTTGCTAGTAAAAAGTCATAAAAATAAAGCTAAACAAGCTGGAAGACAGGATGTGAGACCAGAAAATTACATTACAAAAAAAATAAGATTCAGTGGGAATATGTTCACTTCAGGACCTTGCAGTAGGGAAAGTTAACCATAATACAGTAACCAGAGGCAGAGCTCATGAGTTTTCCAACCTAGCTAGTTTGTAAAATCTAACACCATAAAACACAATTGTGTGCTCACCAACTCACAAAATGTTAGAGATACAAGGAAACTTACAGATCATCTGGTTCAACCTTTTTTTCCATCATTGAGGAGACAGAGCCTCAGTAAGAGTAAGTGAAAAGCCCTAGTTTCTTTATTCCCCAGATCTCATCTTAGCAGTACAATTAATGATGAATCCACTTGAATCAGGGATACTGCATGTCTTAGGTGAGGCTGCTAAACAGAATATCATAGAGTAGGTGGCTTATAAACAACAGAAATTTATTTTCTACAGTTCTTGAGGCTGGAAGTCTGAAATCAGGGTGCGAGCACAGTCTGGTTCTGGGAGGGCCTCTTCCAAGTTGCAGACTTCTAATTGTGTCCTCACATGGCAGCAAGACTGGAGAGCTCTGAGCACCCCTTTATAAGCATGCTAATCCCATTCATGAGGGCTCCACTCTTATGACCTAATCACTTCCCACAGGCCCTACCTCCTAATACCATCACATTAGGGGTTAGGATTTCAACATAAGAATTTTGGATGGACACAAATATCAGCCCATTACACTGTATTGTATGTTACATAATTATTGAAGTTTTATATTTTTGTGTTTTAAGAGAGTTTATTATTTTTTTAAAGTGATACTTTCACACCAGTGAAGCAAATGAAAGCAAGAGAATGGTTTCAGAAAACATACAACTTGCTAATAAATAAAGGTATTTCAAATATATGCTGTCTAGGGAAATTCCCTTAAACAAAATTCAAATGAATATGAAAAAGAATACACACTGGGTCGTTTATTTTTCTGGAGTTGAGCTGCAGAAGTTGCTTGTATATTTTTGAGATTAGTTGTTTGTCAGTTGCTTCATTTGCTATTATTTTCTCCCATTCAGAAGGCTGTCTTTTCACCTTGCTTATATTTTCCTTTGTTGTGCAGAAGCTTTTAATTTTAATTAGATCCCATTTGTTTATTTTTGCTTTTATTTCCAGCATTCTGGGAGGTGGATCATAGAGGATCCTGCTGTGATTTATGTCTGAGAGTGTTTTGCCTATGTTCTCCTCTAGGAGTTTTATAGTTTCTGATCTTACATTTAGATCTTTAATCCATTTTGAGTTTATTTTTGTGTGCGGTGTTAGAAAGTGATCTAGTTTCATTCTTTTACAAGTGGTTGACCAGTTTTCCCAGCACCACTTGTTAAAGAGATTGTCTTTACTCCATTGTATATTCTTGCCTCCTTTGTCAAAGATAAGGTGTCCATATGTGTGTGGATTTATCTCTGGGCTTTCTATTTTGTTCCATTGATCTATATGTCTGTCTTTGTGCCAGTACCATACTGTCTTGATGACTGTGGCTTTGTAGTAGAGCCTGAAGTCAGGCAAGTTGATTCCTCCAGTTCCATTCTTCTTTCTCAAGATTGCTTTGGCTATTCGAGGTTTTTGTATTTCCATACAAATCTTGAAATTATTTGTTCTAGTTCTGTGAAAATGTGGCTGGTAGCTTGATAGGAACTAATCTCAAAAATATACAAGCAACTTCTGCAGCTCAACTCCAGAAAAATAAACGACCCAATCAAAAAATGGGCCAAAGAACTAAATAGACATTTCTCCAAAGAAGACATACGGATGGCTAACAAACACATGAAAAGATGCTCAACATCACTCATTATTAGAGAAATGCAAATCAAAACCACAATGAGGTACCACTTCACACCAGTCAGAATGGCTGCGATCCAAAAATCTGCAAGCAATAAATGCTGGAGAGGGTGTGGAGAAAAGGGAACCCTCCTACACTGTTGGTGGGAATGCAAACTAGTACAGCCACTATGGAGAACAGTGTGGAGATTCCTTAAAAATTGCAAATAGAACTACCTTATGACCCAGCAATCCCACTTCTGGGCATACACACCGAGGAAACCAGAATTGAAAGAGACACATGTACCCCAATGTTCATCGCAGCACTGTTTATAATAGCCAGGACATGGAAACAACCTAGATGTCCATCAGCAGATGAATGGATAAGAAAGCTGTGGTACATATACACAATGGAGTATTACTCAGCCGTTAAAAAGAATTCATTTGAATCAGTTCTGATGAGATGGATGAAACTGGAGCCGATTATACAGAGTGAAGTAAGCCAGAAAGAAAAACACCAATACAGTATACTAACACATATATATGGAATTTAGGAAGATGGCAATGACGACCCTGTATGCAAGACAGGGAAAGAGACACAGATGTGTATAACGGACTTTTGGACTCAGAGGGAGAGGGAGAGGGTGGGATGATTTGGGAGAATGACATTCTAACATGTATACTATCATGTGAATTGAATCGCCAGTCTATGTCTGACGCAGGATGCAGCATGCTTGGGGCTGGTGCATGGGGATGACCCAGAAAGATGTTATGGGGAGGGAGGTGGGAGGGGGGTTCATGTTTGGGAATGCATGTAAGAATTAAAGATTTTAAAATTTAAAAAAATAAAAAATAAAAAAATAAAGTCTTTGCTAATAGGCCAAATCAAAAAAAAAAAAAAAGAAAAAGAATACACACATACATATATATATGTGTGTAACTAAATCACGTTTCTGTACAGCAGAAATTAACACAACATTGTAAATCAACTATACTTTAATAAAATTTAAAACCCTAAAACAAAATTCAGAGAGGTTCTACTAAGAAGAATCTACCTGTTGACTACAGTTGGTATAATGCTCTTTGTTAAATAAAATATAAATTTCAGTGGAAATGTATTTCTTCTTCATACATCCTTTTACCCTAACTTCCCTCCTCACTTTTTATGCTATAGTAGATATACTTTATCTACTATATGCAAATAAGCCAACTCTTTGCATACCAGCTGATGCAAAGAGCCTACTGCTGCTGCTGCTGCTGCTGCTAAGTCACTTCAGTCGTGTCCGACTCTGTGCGACCCCATAGATGGCAGCCCACCAGGCTCCCCCATCCCTGGGATTCTCCAGGCAGGAACACTGGAGTGGGCTGCCATTTCCTTCTCCAATGCATAAAAGTGAAAGTGAAGTCTCTCAGTTGTGTCCGACTCTTAGCCACCCCATGGACTGCAGCCCACCAGGCTTCTCCATCCATGGGATTTTCCAGGCAAGAGTACTGGAGTGGGGTGCCATTGCCTTCTCCAGCAAAGAGCCTACTCACTGGAAAAGATTCTGATGCTGGGAAAGACTGAAAGCAGGAGAAGGGGATGACAGAGGATGAGATGGTTGGATGGCATCACCGACTCAATGGTCGTGAGTTTGAGCAAACTCTAGGAGATGGTGAAGGACAGGGGAGCCTGGTGTCCACTGGGTCACAAAGAGGTGGACACGACTGAACAACACCAAAGATATGTTTTAATCTTATATAATAATTAATAAGTCCTTGACAACACTATTAAACTACCATTTATTCACTGCTCACCACATGCTTGGCATGTTGCTACACGCCTTTTATGTTAGTGATTCTCTATCCTGGCTGTCCATGTGAATCAGCTGTGAACTCATCATTAAAAAAAAAAGTCAGCACCCTAATATGCAGCTAAGGATCGAAATACATTGATATACATGAAATAGAAAGGTAAGCACTATTATTATACTCATTTTTCAGATGAGGACCATGAGATACAGAGAGTCTATCTAATTTGGCAAAATTAGCATGTTAACTAGCTGAGTTGCAGTCTTAATGCAGAGAGGCCAGGCTAGAAACCGCAATTTATTTAATATATACTGCTATTTGCCATCATAATAATGAATGAATGAAGAAAAACCCTAGATTGAATAGCTTATTTTTCAATTAAGTTCATGTTTTTAATATACTGAAAATGAGTTCCCTGTCAGAAAAGTCTTTAAACCTATGTTTAAAAATCAATTTGCATTTCCATTTCTCCTCCAAATAGCATTCAAAGTAAATGGATATGTTAATATGGCTTTTTTAAACCTATTTATTAAAAAAACTTTTTTTGACTGCACTGCACAGCAGGTAGGATCTTAGTTCCCTGAGCAGGGATTGAACCCATGCCCCTTGTATTTAAAGCACAGAGTAACCACTGGACTGCCACGGAAGTCTCCATTCATTTATTTTTTAAGTGAGGTAAAACTTCACATAATTTAAAATTCACCATTTAACCATTTTAAAGTATACAACTCAGTGGGTTTTAGTATATTCACAATGCTGTGCAACAATTATTTAATTTCAGAACATTTTCAGCTGACCAAAAAGAAACCCCATGCCCATTAAGCAGTCTATTTTTCTATCTCCCCCAGAATTAGGCAACTAATAATCTGTTTATGTCTCCACAGATCTGCACATTCTGGACATTTCACATGAATAAAATCATGCAAAATGTGGCCTTTTGTGTCTGGTTCCTTTTTCTTCACATACTGTCCTTGAGGTTCATCCATGTGGTAGCAGGAATCAGTACTTCAGTCCTTTTTGTGGCTAAAGAATATTCCATAGTGTGTACACACTACCTTTTGTTTATCCATTATCAGTTGACGCAGGTTTGGATTGCTTCCACTTTGGGAAACATTACAATGAATAACGCTGTGATGAATACTGGTATACATCATATTATTATTGAATAACACTAACTTGTCTAGTCCTCAGTACTCATCCAGGCTTGGCATTGAGTATAGAATTATTTAATCAAGTTAGTGAATTCTATTTATGTCTACCTTTAACCTTAAGTTAAATGATTATTCTACAAAATAAAATGATGTTCGACCCAAAGCAGTTGTTTTTTGTTTTTTTTTTTCCCAAATGAACCTATTTTCATTTAGAGAGAAAAAGCTACATTTAATCTGGGACTTTTTTCTCCAAGTTTCTTTCACAACTACTATCCCTCTTCTTGCCTTCAGTTGTTAATTCCATGTGTCCTTGAATGGGTCACTTCCTTGCTTTGTTCATTCATTTATTTAACCAATAATTACTGACCTCATTTCAAGTTTCAGGAACTGGGCTCAATGGAAATATGGTATGTACAACACAGACACAGAGCCTGCACTCACAGAATTTATACTCTAATGGGACATTGACACTAAACATTTTTATGAACACAGCTCCTTGGTTATAATTACAGTAAGTGTAAATGGAGCAAGGCTGAGCATGCTCTGAAATTGAATAACAGGTACTATTTCCCAATGCCTCATTTTCCCCATTTGAAATATTACAAAGAAACTAATTGAGACTTTTTTTAAGGAATGTGAAATATAGTAACTTCACTGATAAGCCTGTCTGCCCCTCTGGTGGTTATGTCCCCAAAATATGTCCTCCAACAACAAAAAGCCCAAGAACATACTAAAAATTCATAGTCTAAAGAGTATTTCTGGTTTCAAGGATATTAAAATTGAGAAAACTTGTATAGATATTTGCTGTGAGCAGATTTAATCTTAAGGTAGCTAAAGTAAGAAATCTGTGGCAAAGGGCACTTTCTTTTTTTTTTTTTTTTTCTTTTTTTTAATTTTATTTTATTTTTTTTTTAGATTTTATTTATTTTATTTATTTATTTATTTATTTATTTTTTTCATGCATTCCCAAACATGAACCCCCCTCCCACCTCCCTCCCCATAACATCTTTCTGGGTCATCCCCATGCACCAGCCCCAAGCATGCTGCATCCTGCGTCAGACATAGACTGGCGATTCAATTCACATGATAGTATACATGTTAGAATGTCATTCTCCCAAATCATCCCACCCTCTCCCTCTCCCTCTGAGTCCAAAAGTCCATTATACACATCTGTGTCTCTTTCCCTGTCTTGCATACAGGGTCGTCATTGCCATCTTCCTAAATTCCATATATATGTGTTAGTATACTGTATTGGTGTTTTTCTTTCTGGCTTACTTCACTCTGTATAATCGGCTCCAGTTTCATCCATCTCATCAGAACTGATTCAAATGAATTCTTTTTAACGGCTGAGTAATACTCCATTGTGTATATGTACCACAGCTTTCTTATCCATTCATCTGCTGATGGACATCTAGGTTGTTTCCATGTCCTGGCTATTATAAACAGTGCTGCGATGAACATTGGGGTACATGTGTCTCTTTCAATTCTGGTTTCCTCGGTGTGTATGCCCAGAAGTGGGATTGCTGGGTCATAAGGTAGTTCTATTTGCAATTTTTAAGGAATCTCCACACTGTTCTCCATAGTGGCTGTACTAGTTTGCATTCCCACCAACAGTGTAGGAGGGTTCCCTTTTCTCCACACCCTCGCCAGCATTTATTGCTTGCAGATTTTTGGATCGCAGCCATTCTGACTGGTGTGAAGTGGTACCTCATTGTGGTTTTGATTTGCATTTCTCTAATAATGAGTGATGTTGAGCATCTTTTCATGTGTTTGTTAGCCATCCGTATGTCTTCTTTGGAGAAATGTCTATTTAGTTCTTTGGCCCATTTTTTGATTGGGTCGTTTATTTTCTGGAGTTGAGCTGCAGAAGTTGCTTGTATATTTTTGAGATTAGTTGTTTGTCAGTTGCTTCATTTGCTATTATTTTCTCCCATTCAGAAGGCTGTCTTTTCACCTTGCTTATAGTTTCCTTTGTTGTGCAGAAGCTTTTAATTTTAATTAGATCCCATTTGTTTATTTTTGCTTTTATTTCCAGAATTCTGGGAGGTGGATCATAGAGGATCCTGCTGTGATTTATGTCTGAGAGTGTTTTGCCTATGTTCTCCTCTAGGAGTTTTATAGTTTCTGATCTTACATTTAGATCTTTAATCCATTTTGAGTTTATTTTTGTGTGCGGTGTTAGAAAGTGATCTAGTTTCATTCTTTTACAAGTGGTTGACCAGTTTTCCCAGCACCACTTGTTAAAGAGATTGTCTTTACTCCATTGTATATTCTTGCCTCCTTTGTCAAAGATAAGGTGTCCATATGTGTGTGGATTTATCTCTGGGCTTTCTATTTTGTTCCATTGATCTATATGTCTGTCTTTGTGCCAGTACCATACTGTCTTGATGACTGTGGCTTTGTAGTAGAGCCTGAAGTCAGGCAAGTTGATTCCTCCAGTTCCATTCTTCTTTCTCAAGATTGCTTTGGCTATTCGAGGTTTTTGTATTTCCATACAAATCTTGAAATTATTTGTTCTAGTTCTGTGAAAAATGTGGCTGGTAGCTTGATAGGGATTGCATTGAATTTGTAAATTGCTTTGGGTAGTATACTCATTTTCACTATATTGATTCTTCTGATCCATGAACATGGTATATTTCTCCATCTATTAGTGTCCTCTTTGATTTCTTTCATCAGTGTTTTATAGTTTTCTATATATAGGTCTTTAGTTTCTTTAGGTAGATATATTCCTAAGTATTTTATTCTTTTCGTTGCAATGGTGAATGGAATTGTTTCCTTAATTTCTTTTTCTACTTTCTCATTATTCGTGTATAGGAATGCAAGGGATTTCTGTGTGTTGATTTTATATCCTGCAACTTTACTATATTCATTGATGATCTCTAGTAATTTTCTGGTGGAGTCTTTAGGGTTTTCCATGTAGAGGATCATGTCATCTGCAAAGAGTGAGAGTTTTACTTCTTCTTTTCCAATTTGGATTCCTTTTATTTCTTTTCTGCTCTGATTGCTGTGGCCAAAACTTCCAGAACTATGTTGAATAGTAGCGGTGAAAGTGGACACCCTTGTCTTGTTCCTGACTTTAGGGAAATGCTTTCAATTTTTCACCACTGAGGATAATGTTTGCTGTGGGTTTGTCATAGATAGCTTTTATTATGTTGAGGTATGTTCCTTCTATTCCTGCTTTCTGGAGAGTTTTTATCATAAATGGATGTTGAATTTTGTCAAAGGCCTTCTCTGCATCTATTGAGATAATCATATGGTTTTTATTTTTCAATTTGTTAATGTGGTGAATTACATTGATTGATTTGCGGATATTGAAGAATCCTTGCATCCCTGGGATAAAGCCCACTTGGTCATGGTGTATGATCTTTTTAATGTGTTGTTGGATTCTGATTGCTAGAATTTTGTTGAGGATTTTTGCATCTATGTTCATCAGAGATATTGGCCTGTAGTTTTCTTTTTTGTGACATCTTTGTCAGGTTTTGGTATTAGGGTGATGGTGGCCTCATAGAATGAGTTTGGAAGTTTACCTTCCTCTGCAATTTTCTGGAAGAGTTTGAGTAGGGTAGGTGTTAGCTCTTCTCGAAATTTTTGGTAGAATTCAGCTGTGAAGCCATCTGGACCTGGGCTTTTGTTTGCTGGAAGATTTCTGATTACAGTATCAATTTCCGTGCTTGTGATGGGTCTGTTAAGATTTTCGATTTCTTCCTGGTTCAGTTTTGGAAAATTGTACTTTTCTAAGAATTTGTCCATTTCTTCCACGTTGTCCATTTTATTGGCATACAACTGCTGATAGTAGTCTCTTATGATCCTTTGTATTTCTGTGTTGTCTGTTGTGATCTCTCCATTTTCATTTCTAATTTTATTGATTTGATTTTTCTCTCTTTGCTTCTTGATGAGTCTGGCTAATGGTTTGTCAATTTTATTTATCCTTTCAAAGAACCAGCTTTTGGCTTTGTTGATTTTTGCTATGGTCTCTTTTGTTTCTTTTGCATTTATTTCTGCCCTAATTTTTAAGATTTCTTTCCTTCTACTCACTCTGGGGTTCTCCAACTCTTCCTTTTCTAGTTGCTTTAGTTGTAGAGTTAGGTTATTTATTTGACTTTTTCTTGTTTCTTGAGGTATGCCTGTATTGCTATGAACTTTCCTCTTAGCACTGCTTTTATAGTGTCCCACAGGTTTTGGGTTGTTGTGTTTTCATTTTCATTAGTTTCTATGCATATTTTGATTTCTTTTTGATTTCTTCTGTGATTTGTTGGTTATTCAGAAGTGTGTTGTTCAACCTCCATATGTTGGAATTTTTAATAGTTTTTCTCCTGTAATTGAGATCTAATCTTAATGCATTATGGTCAGAAAAGATGCTTGGAATGATTTCGATTTTTTTGAATTTATCAAGTTTAGATTTATGGCCCAGGATGTGATCTATCCTGGAGAAGGTTCCATGAGCACTTGAAAAAAGGTGAAATTCGTTGTTTTGGGGTGAAATGTCCTATAGATATCAATTAGGTCTAACTGATCTAATGTATCATTTAAAGTTTGTGTTTCTTTGTTAATTTTCTGTTTAGTTGATCTGTCCATAGGTGTGAGTGGGGTATTAAAGTCTCCCACTATTATTGTGTTATTGTTGATTTCCCCTTTCATACTTGTTAGCATTTGTCTTACATATTGCGGTGCTCCTGTATTGGGTGCATATATATTTATAATTGTTATATCTTCTTCTTGGATTGTTCCTTTGATGATTATGTAGTGGCCTTCTTTGTCTCTTTTCACAGCCTTTGTTTTAAAGTCTATTTTATCGGATATGAGTATTGCCACTCCTGCTTTCTTTTGGTCTCTATTCGCGTGGTATATCTTTTTCCAGCCCTTCACTTTCAGTCTGTATGTGTCCCTTGTTTTGAGGTGGGTCTCTTGTAAGCAGCATATAGAGGGTCTTGTTTTTGTATCCATTCGGCCAGTCTTTGTCTTTTGGTTGGGGCGTTCAACCCATTTACGTTTAAGGTAATTATTGATAAGTATGATCCCGTTGCCATTTACTTTATTGTTTTGGGTTCGGGTTTATACACCCTTTCGTGTTTCCTGTCTAGAGGATATCCTTTAGAATTTGTTGGAGAGCTGGTTTGGTGGTGCTGAATTCTCTCAGCTTTTGCTTGTCTGTAAAGCTTTTGATTTCTCCTTCGTATTTGAATGAGATCCTTGCTGGGTACAGTAATCTGGGCTGTAGGTTATTGTCTTTCATCACTTTAAGTATGTCTTGCCATTCCCTCCTGGCCTGAAGAGTTTCTATTGACAGATCAGCTGTTATCCTTATGGGAATCCCCTTGTGTGTTATTTGTTGTTTTTCCCTTGCTGCTTTTAATATTTGTTCTTTGTGTTTGATCTTTGTTAATTTGATTAATATGTGTCTTGGGGTGTTTCGCCTTGGGTTTATCCTATTTGGGACTCTCTGTGTTTCTTGGACTTGGGAGATTATTTCCTTCCCCATTTTAGGGAAGTTTTCAACTATTATCTCCTCAAGGATTTTCTCATGATCTTTCTTTCTGTCTTCTTCTTCTGGGACTCCTATAATTCGAATGTTGGAGCGTTTCATATTGTCCTGGAGGTCTCTGAGATTGTCCTCGTTTCTTTTAATTCGTTTTTCTTGTTTCCTCTCTGATTCATTTATTTCTACCATTCTATCTTCTATTTCACTAATCCTATCTTCTGCCTCTGTTATTCTGCTATTTGTTGCCTCCAGAGTGTTTCTGATCTCATTTATTGCGTTATTCATTATATTTTGACTCTTTTTATTTCTTCTAGGTCCTTGTTAAACCTTTCTTGCATCTTCTCAATCCTTGTCTCTAGGCTATTTATCTGTGTTTCCATTTTGATTTCAAGATTTTGGATCATTTTCACTATCAATATTCGGAATTCCTTCTCCGGTAGATTCCCTACTTCTTCCTCTTTTGTTTGATTTGGTGGGCAACTCTCCTGTTCCTTTACCTGCTGAGTATTCCTCTGTCTCTTCATCTTGGTTATATTGCTGCGTTTGGGGTGGCCTTTTTATATTCTGATAATTTGTGGAGTTCTCTTTATTATGGAGCTTCCTCACTGTGGGTGGGGTTCTATCAGTGGCTTGTCAAGGTTTCCTGGTTAGGGAGGCTTGTGTTGGAGTTTTGGTGGGTGGAGCTGGGTTTCTTCTCTCTGGAGTGCAGTGGAGTGACCCGTAATGGGTTATGGGACATCAAAGGTATTGGGATAATTTTGAGCTGCCTGTATATTGAAGCTCAGGGGAGTGTTCCTGTGTTGCTGGAGAATTTGCGTGGTATGTCTTGTTTTGGAACTTGTTGGCCCTTGGGTGGAGCTTGGTTTCAGTGTAGGTATGAAGGCTTTTGATGAGCTCCTATTGCTTAATGTTCCCTGAATTCAAGAGTTCTCTAATGTTTTCAGGCTTTGGGTTTAAGCTTCCTGCTTCTGGTTTTCAGTTTTATTTTCACAGTAGCCTCTAGACTTCTCCATCTATACGGCACCGATGATAAAACATCTAGGTTAAAGATGAAAAGTTTCTCCACCTTGAGGGACACTCAGAGAGGTTCACTGAGTTACAAGGAGAAGAGAAGATGGAGGGGGTAGTTAGAGGTAACTGGAATGAGATGTGGTGAGATCAAGAGAGGAGAGAGCAAGCTAGCCAGTAGTCACTTCCTTATGTGCGCTCTATAGTCTGGACCGCTCAGAGGTATTTACAGAGTTATACGGGGAAGAGGAGAGGGAGGAAGTAGACAGAGGTGACCAGGAGGATAAGAGAGAGGAATGAGTAGGAGAGAGACAAATCCTGCCAGTAACCAGTTCCTTAGGTGTTCTCTACCGTCTGGAACACACAGAGATTCACAGAGTTGGATAGAGAAGAGATGGGGGAGAAAAGAGACAGAGGCCACCTGGTGGAGAAAAAGGAGAGGCCAGAGGAGGAGAGAGTGGACAAGCCAGTAATCTTGCTCTCGGGTAAACTTGGGTAGTGAAGTTTGGGTTTTTAAATGTACAAAATTGACAACAAAGATTAAAAATCTGGAGTAGAGGTTGGATTTTCAAAGATACAATATTAAAGAAAAGCAGAAGGAAAAAGGAAGAAAGAAAAAAAAAAGAATTATTAAAAAACAAACAAACAAACAAAAACAAAACAAAACACCAACAACCATCCAAAGAGTATATATGGTGTTTGCCTTAAAAAAAAAAAAGTCTTTTTTTTTTTAAAATAGTAATACTAGGTTATAGAAATAAAAATTAGAGGAGAAATAGAAGATTTAACAATTAAAAAAAAGCTCGGAAAAAAAAGAAAAAAAAATGCAAAAGGCAAAAAAAAAAAAAAAGAATGATTTTAAAAATATTAAAAAATTAAAGATATATCTGGCTCTTCTCTGATGTTATGGGCCGTGTGGACTCACTTCCAAGGTGGTTCCCTCTGTTTAACTTCTTCTGTTTGCTGGTTTTTAGGCTCAGTAGTTCAGTCGCGCTGTGGGGAGGGGGGATGCTGCAAACAAATAGCACTGTCGTGTGTACACAGTATCTCTGCCCCGCTTGACCTGTCCTTTCTCGCGGCGCACAAACCGCTCCGGCTCTACGATGCTCAGCCGGAAACCGTCTGGGGCCGGCCCTAGGCTGCGTGCACTTCCCCGGTCCAAGCCGCTCAGGTTCGGCCCTCAGGCAGCCCTCAGAGGCACAAATGCAGCTGGGACTGCGCTTTGTGCCCTTCCCAGGTCCGAGTAGCTCAGGAGTTTGGCGAGCGCAGTTGCCGCGGCTTGTCACCTTTTCCGCCGCTGCCGCTCAGCTCTCTGGGTGGACCGCTGGCGCACCCCGTGAGGCAGACTGTGACTGTCCAGCACCCCCAGAAGTCTTAGCAAAGGAGCCTGCTTGCAGTTAGGTAAGTAAAGTCTCTCCGGGTCTGCAATTGCCCCTTTCCAGTCCTTACGGCTCTGGCTGCCTGTCCCTGGCGGGGAATGGTCTGCAGCCGGCTTTTTCCGTTCCGTCCTTTGTTCTGTGCTGGGTCCTGGCGGTGTCTTATGTTCGAGCTTTTCGCGTGGTAGCTATCCCACAGTCTGGGTTGCTAGCCCAAGTTAGATCGTTCTGGTGGAGCGTGGGGCGTTCCTGCCCGATTCTTGCAAAGCTCTGCAGCCCGCGCCTCCCGCGCGTCCCTGCCCTGCCCCCACTTCCCAATGGCGGATGCAGGCGTCTGTGCTGCTTTTCCGCTGGGGGAGTTACTGGTGGGCTTGTAATCTCTTGGTTTTAATTATTTATCTATTTTTCCTTCCTGTTATGTTGCCCTCTGTGTTTCCAAGGCTCGCCACAGACTCGGCAGGGAGAGTGTTTCCTGGTGTTTGGAAACCTCTCTTCTTAAAATTCCCTTCCCGGGACGGGCTTCCCTTCCCGGGACGGAGCTCCCTCCCCACCTCCTTTGTCTCCTTTTTCGTCTTTTATATTTTTTCCTACCTGATTTTGAAGACAATGGTCTGCTTTTCTGGTTGCCTGATGTCCTCTGCCAGCCTACAGAAGTTGTTTTGCGGAGTTTGCTCCGCGTTGAAATGTTCTTTTGAGGAATTTGTGAGGGAGAACGTGATCTTCCCGTCCTATTCCTCCGCCATCTTTCCCTCCCCCAAAAGGGCACTTTCAAATTATGACTCATGCAAACAGAAATGTTATGTGAATGTATAGCCACAGGATTTTTTAAATTGATAAAAATGATTATTTGTAAATCCTGTACACTACTAAAAATTCAAAGTGTAATAGCATTATGAAAATATGAAATCAATTTATTCACTTGTCTTTCAGAATTTTTTGTCAAGTTAATACAAATATTGTAAGATGCTAAATTATACTGTTTTCAAGAACAGGAGACTTTATTCCTACAGAGTTTACCTCAATTTTGACTCTAAGTTGGCATCTCAGCTTTAATGGCATTTTTTTTAAGAGGATGTATTTTCACAGTCCCAGATAGACCCAAATATTGTCCAGAGCTTGATGACATCATTAGAAAGTTGGGGTTAGCTCTGAGGTTCATATAGACCCAAATTCTAAGGGCTTCTTGGTCAGCCCAATTCACTCTGTTCATCAGTCCCTCCGCAAGTGAAAATGAAGTTGCTCAGTTCTGTCAGATTCTTTAGGACCCCATGGACTGTGCCTACCAGGCTCCTCCATCCATGGGATTTTCCAGGCAAGAGTACTGGAGTGGGTTGCCATTTCCTTCTCCAGGGGATCTTCCCAACCCAGGGATCAAACCTGGGTCTCCTGCATTACAGGTAGATGCTTTCCCATCCGAGCCACCAGGGAACCCTATCAGTACCTCTCAGTTCAGTTCAGTCGCTCAGTCGTGTCCAACTCTTTGAGACCCCATGAATCGCAGCACGCCAGGCCTCCCTGTCCGTCACCAACTCCCGGAGTTCACCCAGACTCACATCCATCGAGTCAGTGATGCCATCCAGCCATCTCATCCTCTGTCATCCCCTTCTCCTCCTGCCCCCAACCCCTCCCAGCATCAGGGGCTTTTCCAATGAGTCAACTCTTCACATGAGGTGGCCAAAGTACTGGAGCTTCAGCTTTAGCATCATTCCTGCCAAAGAAATCCCAGGGCTGATCTCCTTCAGAATGGACTGGTTGGATCTCCTTGCAGTCCAAGGGACTCTCAAGAGTCTTCTCCAACACCACAGTTCAAAAGCATCAATTCTTCGGCGCTCAGCCTTCTTCACAGTCCAACTCTCACATCCATACATGACCACAGGAAAACCATAGCCTGGACTAGACGGACCTTAGTCGACAAAGTAATGTCTCTGCTTTTGAATATGCTATCTAGGTTGCTCATAACTTTTCTTCCAAGGAGTAAGCGTCTTTTAATTTCATGGCTGCAATCACCATCTGCACCGATTTTGGAGCCCCCAAAAATAAAGTCTGACACTGTTTCCACTGTTTCCCATCTATTTCCCATGAAGTGATGGGACCGGATGCCATGATCTTCGTTTTCTGAATGTTGAGCTTTAAGCCAACTTTCTCACTCTCCTCTTTCACTTTCATCAAGAGGCTTTTGAGTTCTTCTTCACTTTCTGCCATAAGGGTGGTGTCATCTGCATATCTGAGGTTATTGATATTTCTCCCGGAAATTTTGATTCCAGCTTGTGTTTCTTCCAGTCCAGCATTTCTCATGATGTACTCTGCATAGAAGTTAAATAAGCAGGATGACAATATACAGCCTTGACGGACTCCTTTTCCTATTTGGAACCAGTCTGTTGTTCCACGTCCTGCTCTAACTGTTGCTTCCTGACCTGCATACAGGTTTCTCAAGAGGCAGGTCAGGTGCTCTGGTATTCCCATCTCTTTCAGAATTTTCCACAGTTTCTTGTGATCCACACAGTCAAAGGCTTTGGCATAGTCAATAAAGCAGAAATAGATGTTTTTCTGGAACTCTCTTGGTTTTTCCATGATCCAGCAGATGTTGGCAATTTGATCTCTGGTTCCTCTGCCTTTTCTAAAACCAGCTTGAACATCAGGGAGTTCACGGTTCACATATTGCTGAAGTCTGGCTTGGAGAATTTGGAGCATTACTTTACTAGCATGTGAGATGAGTGCAATTGTGTGGTAGTTTGAGCATTCTTTGGCATTGCCTTTCTTTGGGATTGGAATGAAAACTGACCTTTTCCAGTCTTGTGGCCATTGCTGAGTTTTCCAAATTTGCTGGCATATTGAGTGCAGCACTTTCACAGCATCATCTTTCAGGATCTGAAATAGCTCAACTGGAATTCCATCACTTCCACTAGCTTTGTTCGTAGTGATGCTTTCTAAGGCCCACTTGACTTCACATTCCAAGATGTCTGGCTCTAGATGAGTGATCACACCATCGTGATTATCCGGGTCGTGAAGATCTTTTTGTACAGTTCTTCTGTGTATTCTTGCCACCTCTTCTTAATATCTCTGCTTCTGTTAGGTCCATACCATTTCTGTCCTTTATTGAGCCCATCTTTGCATGAAATGTTCCCTTGGTATCTCTAATTTTCTTGAAGAGATCTCTAGTTTTTCCCATTCTGTTCTTGTCCTCTATTTCTTTGCATTGATCACTGAAGAAGGCTTTCAGTTCCTCTAGATGCAACCAAATTGCTAGGGCAGATGGTTGCCAATTCCTACCACCTGATGTTCAAGCTCCAAGGATAGCTGTAGAGATTCAGAGCTTGTACAACACTACCTGTGAATCTGCTTCAAAAGTTTGGCTTCATTTCCAACAAATCTTCACAACTTTAACAACAACAGTATCTGTGACTTCTCAGACTCAAGGCATTTCTATAATGAGAAATCACAGGCTTTCTCAGGCACCACTGGCTTAATCTACACCCCTCTAGTTCACATCTGTAAGCCCATACTTCCAGAAATAACTGCACCAGGCTCTATTTTTCCTTTTGGTTTCAAATTAAATTTGCCCAATACCATGACTTAAAATTCAACCTTCAGTAAACTAAGATCATGGCATCTGGCCTATCATTTTGTGGCAAATAAATGGGGAAAAAATGGAAACAAGTGACAGATTTATTTTCCTGGGCTCCAAAATAACTGTGGACAGTGACTGCATCCATGAAATTATAAGATGCTTGCTCCTTGGAAGGAAAGCTATGAGAAATCTAGACAGTGTATTAAAAGGCAGAGACATCACTTTGCTGACAAAAGTGTGTAAAGTCAGAGCTATGGTTTTCCCAGTAGTCATGTACGGATGAGAGTTGCACCATAAAGAAGGCTCAATGCCAAAGAACTGATGCTTTCAAACTATAGTGTTGAAGAAGACTCTTGAGAGTCCCTTGGACTTCAAGGAGATCAAACCAGTCAATCCTGAAGGAAATCAGTCCTGAATATTCACTGGAAGGACTGATGCTGAAGCTGAAGCTCCAATACTTTGGCCACCTGATGTGAAGAGCTGACTCACTGAAAAAGACCCTGATGCTGGGAAAGATTGAAGGCAGGAGAAGGGGGTGACAGAGGATGAGACAGTTGCTTGGCATCATCTACTCAGTGGAAATGAATTTGAGCAAACTCCAGGAGATAGTATAGGACAGGGAAGCTTGGCATACTGCTGTCCATGGGGTCACAAAGAGCTGAACACCACTTAGCAACTGAACAACAATATGGCTCATCAGTAAGGTTATATATGGAATTCCAAAAGCTTTGGTATCTTAGAGCTCTTTGAAAAAACAGGTCTCCCTGACCTGTCCTGTGTCCACAATAAGGAACATAAGCCTGTGTAGTTGACCTCTGTTTCAAATCTGTCAGTAGTGAATAGCAGGGACCTGAAGAATATTGAAAGTTTGGTTACATCTGCCCACACTCTCCTGACTCTCTTCATGGAAGATGCTAGGAAAAACCCTTTAGTCTTGAATTAACTAGTTAAATGTTTTTTCTTGTTTATTACCTGTGCAAGTAGAATCAATTCTCCCAAGGTTAGTCTCAATTTTTAAAAATATCTTATGTAGGCCCACATAATCAGTTGTGCTAATTAATGTGGTGATTTTTTCCCCTAAAAACATCACGTCAGTTATATTTGCCCCACTTGGTTTTGAGGCTTACCATTACTGTAGCAACAGTGTCAATTTGGAGTTAAATAGAAATAAGATTGAATTCCAGTTTCTTTATTATTTGGGTGACCTTGAGAAAATAAGTTTTATTTGTATAAGCTTCAGTTTTCTCACCTTAAAAGGGGATCATTTAAGTTCTACTTTATTGAGTTATTGGGACTGCTACTGCTAAGTCGCTTCAGTTGTGTCCGACTCTGTGCGACCCCATAGACAGCAGCCCACCAGGCTCCCCCGTCCCTAGGATTCTCCAGGCAAGAACACTGGAGTGGGTTGCCATTTCCTTCTCCAATGCATGAAAGTGAAAGTGAAGTCGCTCAGTTGTGTCCAACCCTCAGCGACCCCATGGACTGCAGCCTTCCAGGCTCCTCCATCCATGGGATTTTCCAGGCAAGAATACTCGAGTGGGGTGCCATTGCCTTCTCCGTGAGTTATTGGGAAGATTAAGTTAATTATTTATGCTTAATAAATATTTGTTGCAAATGTTTAAGGTTAACTCTTTCAGCATTTATCAACTACCACTTTTTAAGAGTTTATTAATTGCTGATTATATAGATATATGGGATTCAGAGGAAATGTGAAATTTACTAGTTATTAGGAGGGTATATGATATTTATTAGTTTTCTAGCATTCATTTCTCTTCCTAACTTCACTGGGAGTCCTTTTCTAGAACTGCTTTCTTCTTGTGTAGGGTGTTGGTAGGTTGGTAAACCCAGATGTGCATTTCCCACTCAGAATCTAAAGAGGCCAGATCCTGCTTCTTCATGGCCCAACCAGCCAGAGACTATCCCCATCTATCAGCTGGGGTGCGGGCATATCTTGACCCCTGCAATTTGTTTATTATTCTACCATGTACATGGGTATTAGGGGAATGCCTTCTATAGAAATGTGGCCAAATAGAGGATACAGAATCAGGCAGTTAATGAAAATGACTAGTTCAATCCATCCAAAAATCTATAAAGCAAAAATACTCAAGAATCCTCTTATCATTTAAAGCAATTGCTCTTACAAAGTTTCCTCAAGAAAAAAGCAAGCTTTTGAACTTTCAATGTTCTTCTTGAGTCTCTTGAGGGACCACAGGAAGCCAGGTATGGATGTTTTTAAAATGTTATTAATATCTGGTACTTGTGATGAGTAAGTCATGGGTCCAGTGATCATTTGAGGGACTGTATTCTAAATGTTAATATTACTTGGGAAGATTACTCTGTGTAGGTCACAGAAAGAGAACAAATCACAGTCTGCCTTTTTGGAGAAAGGAAGAAAAAGCAGATATGTCTTATGTATCTGTAATTAATGTGGTTTACAAATGACTCAGTTCACTTCCCACCTGAGTCCAGGGCTTGGGGAGCAAAGTGATAAATGGCCAAGAGGATAATTTTAGCCAAAGGTAAATCTGCAGCACAACACAGAGGCCTGTTATTACTGTTTTTCAAATCTGCAAAGAATTTAACATGCATCAGCTTTCAATACTACTTCCTGGTGGATGAAAGGAGGGCCTGAGCAATGAGCATATCCATTAATTTCTTAAATCATTAAACCTGTAGGCATCTTTCCCTGGTGATGAAGTGCCTCTGCCTTGACTAAGACTCAGAATTATTAAACCACCCTAGTCACAAAGATGATCTAGAAATGTGCCTATGGAGAGTTATCTAACCAGGTACTTCATAGAGGAAGAGTTAACCAGCCTTGACCTCTTTGGAATATGCATCACTTCCTCATGAAACAAGTGTTCACGTTCTTATTGATCTGTTTTCCAAAATGCTTCCTTTGTATTTTTAAGTTAGTTCTCACTTTTCATGAAAGATTCACAAACACAACATTTAAAGACATGCATGGTTCTCTGAGACAATCATTGTGCTCACTCTTCCAGTATATATACCCTCATTGCTTAGTCACTCAGTTGTGTCTGACTCTGCGAGCCAATGGACTGTAGCCCGCCAGACTCCTCTGTCCATGGGGATTCTCCAGGCAAGAATACTGGAGTGGGTTGCCATGCCCTCCTCCGGGGGATCTGCCCAACTCAGGATCAAACCGAGGTCTCCCGCATTGCAGGTGGATTCTTTACCATCTGAGCCACCAGGGAAGCCCAAGAATGCTGGAGTGGGTACCCTATCCCTTCTCTAGGGGATCTTCTTGATCCAGAAGTCAATAGGGGGTCTCCTGCTGGCGGATTCTTTACCAGCTGAGCTACCAGGGAAGCCCATACCCTCATTACCAAACTATCTTCTTGATCTTTCACTTTAGACATTATCTATTCACTTCCCACTCTCTTCTGCTGCCTGGTCCTCCCTGCTCACCTATGTGCCTTTCCCATCTCCCAACTCTCCTGTCACAGCTACAGAGCCTTGCCATAATTTTGGTTGGATGTTTTAATGCTAACGTTATTTTAACTATAAAACTGGGTTTCGATCTCTTTTCTTGTATAACTTTTATCTTTAAGTGAATCAGTAATCCTGAACTCTCTCCAAGAGTCTAACCTCTCCCAGAACATTCAGATACAGCATGTAGTCTCCCACTTTCATCTTAGAAGCACCTCTCCCAGCATCTCCTGACCTGCTCTAGCCACCAGTTATTGTCCTCTACACTTGGTACATAAAATTCTTGTAGAATTTCTCTCCATGGTAACCATGAACTTTCCTTTGTCTTCATCTTATGCTGGTGTTCTGTTTCCTGAGTTCCATCTCTTCTATCTTGATTGACAACTTCATTTTACTATCTCATGTTATACTATCTCCAGTGATCTCCCAGAAAAATGATGCATCAGAGAAAAATGGAGGCTTTGCACAGTGAAAAAGTGTCTTTATCCTACCTTCATCCTTAATCAATGGTTTATTTGGGTATATAATTTCAGGTTTGAAATCATTTTCTCTCAAAATTTTGAAGGTACATCTCCCTTTCTACTTGCTTTTAGCGTAACTATTGAGAGTTCTGTGCCAATCTGATTCTTGACCCGTTGTAATTAAATTGTTTTTCTTTCTTATAAGCTTTTATCTATCCTCTCTTATTCTCGGTGTTCTTAAAATTCTGCAAGAATCTGCTTTATTGTGGGTCTTATGTTGGGCACAAGATGTGTTCTTTTTATCTGGAAAACTATGTTCTACAATTCTTAGAAACTTTAAAATTAATTTTCCCTTTATTTCACTTGATCTTTCTTTCAAGAATTCCTTTTATTGGGATTTGGGCATCCTTAAATGTTCCTCTAATTCTCTTATAATTTGTGTCTAATTTTTCTTTATGTTTTTAATACTTCTGGGAAACTTATTCATTTTATCTTTAACCTTCTATTGAGTTTTTATATCTGATATCATTTTCTTTTTAATTTCCATGAACTCCTGTTTTCTGATTTTTTAGTTTTTGAACCATTTTATTCTTGTTTCATAGATACAATATCTTTTTTTAATTTTTTCAAAAAGAGTAAATATTTTTTCACATTTTTAGATCCATGCATGGTATTTTATTCCTTCAAGTTACATTTCTTCAGTGATTTTGGCCTCTGTCTTTCATATTATAGACAGTATCCAATGTCTTATGCTCCTTGTCTGTCCTCTTCTAGTCAGAGGGGAGCACCAAAGAATTATCTGAAGACATAGGACATGCAAGGGAGCCCGTCAGTGTGAGGCCTTTGCCTGCATTGATGATTTGTTCATTTTTTGGTGAGTTCCCTATGTCAGTCTCTTTAGGAGCTTTTTCCCCTGGACTGCTCAGATTCCCCAGAGAATAATCTTCTAAAGTAAAGACAGTGTAGCCAGTTTACGTCCCAGATCTATGTAAAAGGGTCTAGTTCAGTGTCAGGCACATGAGCAGACATATATTGAAATATGTTAGACTTAGCCTTCTTCCTCACTAACCTCGATACAGTTTTGAAACCAGTTTCATCAGGTACTCACAAGTAGCAGCAGGAACTAGGAGTTCCTAGGGGATGGGGGAAAGTGTCCTCCCTATGAGGAATGTTGAATGGGTTATGTCCTCCTTTGGGGTTGAGTTCTGCAACATTTAAAATAGAGGTTCAAAGTGGTTCCAGTTTGTTAGCATAGAGACCTGGGTTTGATCCTGGGTCAGGAAGATTCCCTGGAGAAGGAAATTCACTCCAGTACTCTTGCCTGGCTTGCAGGCTACAGTCCATGGGGTTGCAAAGGGTCGGACATGACTGAATGACCTCACTTTCACTTTCATAGCTATACACGAAAAAAGGTCTTAATGACCCAATAATCACAATGGTGGGCTTCCCTTGTGGCTCAGAATTCACCTGCAATGTGGAAGACCTGGTAAAGAATCCACCTGCAATGCAGGAGATCCCTGGGTTGGGAAGCAGTGACAGGTGTTATTTTCTTGGCTCCAAAATCACTGCGGATGGTGACTGCACCATAAAATTAAAAGATGTTTGCTCCTTGGAAGGAAAGCCATGAAAAACCTAGAAAGCATATTAAAAAGCAAAGAAATCACTTTGCCTACAAAGTTCCATACAGTCAAAGCTATGGTTTTTCCAGGAGTCATTCACGGATGCTAGAGTTGGATTATAAAGAAGCTAAGTGCTGAAGAATTGATGATTTGGAACTGTGGTGCTGGAAAAGACTCTTTAAGGGTTCCTTGGACAGCGAAAAGATCAAACCAGTCAATCCTAAAAGAAATCAACCCTAAATATTCATTAGAAGGACTGATGCTGAAGCTGAAGCCCCAATACTTGGGCCAACTGATGTCAAGAGCTGACTCACTGGAAAAGACCCTGATGATGGAAATGATTGAGGGCAGGACAAGAAGGGGGCAACAGAAGATGAGATGGTTGGATGGCATCACCAATTCAATGGACATGAGTTTGAGCAACCTCTGGGAAATAGTGAGGACAGAGAAGCCTGGCATGCTGCTGTCTATGGGGTCACAAAAACTTGGACACCACTTAGCAAGCGAACACCAATAGCTACAATAGTGCTAACATACGTTATTTACTCTATGGGATCCTATCTTATGCCATCCTCTCTATTTACTTTTTTCTAGTGACTTCTTCCCCTTGTGGCCTTTATTGCCAAGGTCTTTCTATATTTTTCTTTTTCTTTCATCTCGAGTTTGTGATTTCTGTTTGAAAACTTTGCCCTTCCTTGAGGAAACACCATAAAGAGAGAGTGGTAATTAATAAATAACAGACCCCACTGACAGACAGAGTCTGGCTGACCTAAAATGCTGATCCATTTAATAGATGCACCATGCTATTATTCAAAAGATTCCAACAATTACAAGACTTCTGGAACTGATCTTATTTTCAGAGTTAGTGTGAAAATTAGGATAAAGGATTCTCAGAGAGGCCAGTAAGCCCATTAGCACCTTTACTGTAAATTGAATTAACATTATTTTGAGGGAAATGGCCCAACAAGATGACACAAAATATCAAGATTCTATGTAATAAATTTGAGTTAAACTCATCCATTCCAATCCATTTTAGTTCACTGATTCCTAAAATGTCGATGTTCACTCTTGCCATCTCCTGTTTGACCACTTCCAATTTGCCTTGATTCATGGCCCTAACATTCCAGGTTCCTATGCAATATTGCTCTTTACAGCATCGAACCTGGCTTCCATCACCAGTCAAACCCACAAGTGGGTGTTTTTTTGCTTTGGCCCCATCCCTTCATTCTTTCTGGAGTTATTTCTCCACTGATCTCCAGTAGCATATTGGGCACCTATCGACCTGGGGAGTTCATCTTTCAGTGTCCCATCTTTTTGCCTTTTCATACTGTTCATGGAGTTCTCAAGGTAAGAATACTGAAGTGGTTTGCCATTCCCTTCTCCAGTGGACCACATTTTGTCAGAGCTCTCCACCATGACCCATCCATCTTGGGTGGCCTTACATGGCATGGCTCAGACCATTCAGGTATGACCTAAATCAAATCCCTTACAATTATACAGTGGAAGTGACAAATAGATTTAAGGGACTAGATCTGATAGACAGAGTGCCTGATGAACTATGGATGGAAGTTCATGACATTGTACAAGAGGCAGTGATCAGACCATCCCCAAGAAATAGAAATGCAAAAAAGCAAAATGGCTGTCTGAGGAGGCTTTACAAATCACTGTGCAAAGAAGAGAAGGGAAAGGCAAAGGAGAAAAGGAAAGATATACCCATTTGAATGTAGAGCTCCAAAGAATAGCAAGGAGAGATAAGAAAGCCTTCCTCAGCGATCAATGCAAAGAAATAGAGGAAAACAATAGAATGGGAAAGACTAGAGATCTCTTCAAGAAAATTAGAGATACCAAGGGAATATTTCATGCAAAGATGGGCTCGATAAAGGACAGGAATGGTATGGACCTAACAGAAGCAGAAGATATTAAGATGAGGTGGCAAGAATACAAGGAAGAACTGTACAAAAAAGATCTTCATGACCCAGATAATCATGATGGTGTGATCACTCACTCACCTAGAGCCAGACATCTTGGAATGTGAAGTCAAGTGGGCCTTAGAAAGCATCAGTATGAACAAAGCTAGTGGAGTGATGGAATTCCAGTTGAGCTATTTCAAATCCTGAAAGATGCTGCTGCACTCAATATGCCAGCAAATTTGGAAAACCCAGCAGTGGCCACAGGACTGGAAAAGGTCAATTTTCATGCCAATCCCAAAGAAAGGCAATGCCAAAGAATGCTCAAACTACCACACAATTGTACCAATCTCACACACTAGTAAAGTAAAGCTCTAAATTCTCCAAGCCAGGCTTCAACAATATGTGAATCGGGAACGTCCAGATGTTCAAGCTGGTTTTAGAAAAAGCAGAGGAACCAGAGATCAAATTGCCAACATCCACTGGATCATCAAAAAAGCAAGAGAGCTCCAGAAAAACATCTATTTCTGCTTCATTGACTATGCCAAAGCCTTTGACTGCATGGATCACAATAAACTGTGGAAAAGTCTGAAAGAGATGGGAACACCAGACCACCTGACCTGCCTCTTGAGAAATCTGTATGCAGATCAGGAAGCAACAGTTAGAACTGGACACAGAAGAACAGACTGGTTCCAAATAAGAAAAAGAGTACGTCAAGGCTGTATATTGTCACCCTGCTTATTTAACTTATATGCAGAGTACACGCTGGGTTTGAGGACGCACAAGCTGGAATCAAGATTGCTGGGAGAAATATCAGTAACCTCAGATATGAAGACAACACCACCCTTATGGCAGAAAGTGAAGAAAAACTAAAGAGCCTCTTGATGAAAGTGAAAGAGGAGAGTGAAAATGTTGGCTTAAAGCTCAACATTCAGAAAACGAAGATCATGGCATCCGGTCCCATCACTTCATGGCAAACAGATTGGGAAACAGTGTCAGACTTTATTTATTAGGGCTCCAAAATCACTGCAGATGGTGATTGCAGCCATGAAATTAAAAGATGCTTGCTCCTTAGCAGGAAAGTTATGACCAACCTAGATAGCATATTCAAAAGCAGAGGCATTACTTTGCCAACAACAGTCCATCTAGTCAAGGCTATGGTTTTTCCAGTAGTCATGAGAGAGTTGGACTATAAAGAAAGCTGAGTGCCAAAGAATTGATGCTTTTGAACTATGGTGTTGGAGAAGACTCTTGAGAGTCCCTTGGACTGCAAGGAGATCCAACCAGTCCATCCTAAAGGAGATCAGTCCTGAGTGTTCATTGGAAGGACTGATGTTGAAGCTGAAACTCCAATACTTTGGCCACTTGATGTGCAGAGCTGACTCATTTGAAAAGACCCTGATGTTGGGAAAGACTGAAGGCAGGAGAAGAAGGGGATGACAGAGAATGAGATGGTTGGATGGCATTACCGACTCAATGGACATGAGTTTGGGGAAACTCCCGGAGTTGATGATAGACAGGGAGGCCTGGCCTGCTGCAGTCCATGGGATTGCAAAGAGTCGGACATAACTGAGTGACTGAACTGAACTGATGTAATAAATCAAAAGGCATTCCTTGTTTTAAATACTCTTAATGCTCAGTGAAATCTAAGGATTTCCTAATCAAGATACTATTATTTTTAAAATAATCCATCCCTCACATGGAACTCTGCTCAATGTTATGTGGCATCCTGGATGGGGATGAGGTTAGGGGTGCATGGAAACATGGGTATCGCCAAATCCCTTTGCTGTTCACCTGAAATTATGACAACTTTGTTAATCCGCTATACTCCAATACAAAATAAAACATTTAAAATGAATAATACCCCATCCTACTGTCACAGGGAAGTTAACTCAAGCTTAAAATTATACGCATTGTACAAAGTTTATGTATACTTAATAGTTATGCTTAAATATCATGATTATACTATCTTACTTCCCTTAATGATCTAGTTAATGACCTTACTACTCCACTTTACTTTGCTTAAAGCCCTCAGTGTCTAACTCTAAAAGCCTATCCTGATTTTTCTGTCTAAAGAAGTTCAAATAAAATTATTCTTTCGACAATATTTCTCACACAATACACAGTCATTCAACAACACGCATTCAATAAACATTTATTGAGCACCTTCCATGGGGTCGCAAAGAGTCAGACACGACTGAGTGACTTCACTTTCACTTTCAAGCATCTAGCACTGTGAAGGACACATGGGCTACAGGGGAGAGCAGAAATATACCTAAGTGCCACTTTCATAGACCTTACAGTCTAGAGAAAGGTAGGCATTGATCACACACTCACAAACTAAAGGTATCATTACAAATAATGTCTGGTGTACGACGGTATGTCATTAGGGAATCTGAGCTAGGTTAGGAGAGCACAGAGATGAAATGTGGGATGTCACCTGCAAGAGATGAAGGGTGGTCACTAGGCAAAGTATAGGGGAGAGGCCCAGAGGGTAAACCCGGCTCAGGGCTAAGGGTGAGAGCAGCACTTTTGAGGAACAGAAGAAAAGCAGTGTGGACCGAACGGGGAGCCAGGTAGGGAGCTGAGAGACAAGACTGCAGTGACGGCCAGGTGATGACCACCAAAGGGGGCTTTATAAGCCAAAGAAAGGATTCTGGTCCTAACCCAAGAGGCAATGGGAAGTCACTCAAGTATTTTCACAGGAAGTGGTGCAACATTAAAACATTACATCTTGCAAAGGTCTCTCTATCTCAACGAGGAGATCAGAATAGAATAGAATAGATCAGAATAGAATAGAATAGAATAGAATAGAGTGAATAGAAAGAGCTAATGCTGCGGTCCAGGCAAGAGACAATAAGAGATGATAGAAGCAGAGGCCAGTGTGATGACAATGATGGAGTGGGATGTAGAGATAGTAAGGGAGGTGACGTCTATTTTTTGTGGTAGAACTGGGTGATTGCTGGTGCCATTCACTGAGTAGGAAATATCAGAAGAGCAGATCATTTGGGTTTACACAGGCTGAGTTTGAAGTATCGTCAATGTTAAGCAGACATTTTGAATGCCATTTTTATATAGGGGTCTAGAAATCAAAGGATACACTTGGGTCATAGATAAAACTTTGAGAAATTTCATGGTATCATGGGCAAGAAAGAGATGGGTTAATCCAACGTGTCTCTAGGTGTTACAAATCCCTGCATCAGAATCTCTGGTTAAAATGTAGATTAGGGGCCATCTCAGAACTACAGAATCAGCTGGTGGGAGTAGAGTTCAAGGAATTTTGATTTTTAAGAAGCACCCCAGAGTGTGGACATAAACTTGGGCAAACTCCAGGAGATAGTAAAGGACAGGGAGGCCTGATGTGCTGCAATCCATGGGCTCTCAAGGAGCCGGACTCAACTTAGTGACTGAACAACAACCCCAAAGTGACTTCTCAAGCAGTCTATATTTGAGCTCCACTGGCCTAGAGACAGAGACACCTCTGAGGAGCTCTGAAAGTGAGCTTCCAAAGAGGTGCGTGCATGCTCAATCACTTCAGTTGGGTCTGACTCTTTGTGACTGTGTAGACTGTAGCCTGCCAGGCTCCTCTGTCCATGGGATTCTCCAGGCAAGAATACTGGAGTGAGTTGCCATGCCTTAATGCATTTATTCTCCTTACTTAACAACAATAATAAATAAAACAGATTTCTCTTTATAGCTGATTTAACTATCTAGATTAATCTCACAATTCATGTAAGATCAAAACTCCAGCTTTCCAAGTTCCACAGAAAAGTCAGCTCTGCTCAGCTAACTCATGCTGGTCACTTCAGCTCTGGCCCTTGGCCTTTGTCTCACAGGCTCCTGCCCTCCCTCTCCCGGGCACTGACATTTTGACTCTTCTCTTTCCCTAGAAATATAGCATTTCCAGTGAGCAAAATGTCACATTCATTACCTTTGCTGAACAGGACATTTCAAATAAAATATTACCAATAACAATTACCTCTAAGCCACTAATCCCTCTGAAGCTACTTTAAACCACCAAAGGATTTAAGGCAATTCCCTGAAAATATCTCAGGCTTAATAGATTATGGTGCCGAGCAATGAAATATATTGGCTCATGTTGCCTTAAGTTGCATTATGTGGCATTTTCACCTATAAAAAGAAAGTCATGAAACAAACTGCTTCAACTATTATTCAATGTAAAAAGATCATGGGAATATAAATGATAATAACAATAATAGTAATAATCCCACATCACACTGGGTATGGATATTTCCATGATCAGGATATTACCGGCAAGAAAAGCCACTGGAAAATAAAATAAATATTCAAATACTCATTTCCCTGGGCAGGTTGGAAATTTTAAGTGGCTCACATGTGCAAGAGAATTTTGAAGCAATGGTAGTGCAGGAGGGGGCATGGATTAGAGTGGTTATTCTTAACTCTGAGTTTTCATCACTCAGGCTGGCTTCGCCTTGGCTGAATTTCTGAAGACAAGACTGTGCCACGTGCAAACAACAACCTTTCTGGGGGTGGAAATATGTGATGTAAGACTTTTACTCTTAGAATTACTTTTGTGAACTCATTTTTTTCAATTCATTTAACAAATATGTATTGAATGCCACTATTACCAGGAACCATGCCAGTACGGAGGAACTGAAGACAAAACAAAACATAATTCCTAACTACCAGAAGGTCACAGGATAGAGGAAGAGACAGACAGGTAAACAAAAAACACCAGTGCAATAGGGGGAGTATTACAAAAAGTTTAAGGAGAAAAGCATGAGCTCACATAGGAAGGGCACCTAGCTCATTCTGGGAAGGTCAGGAAAGGCTTCCCAGAGAAAGCAAAACACAGAAAGTGAGATCTAGACTTAATCTCTGCACTTACTGACATTTGGGGACAGGTTAAATGCTTTTGAACTGTGGTGTTGGAGAAGACTCTTGAGAGTCTCTTCGACTGCAAGGAGATCCAACCAGTCCATCCTAAAGGAAATCAGTCCTGGGTGTTCTTTGGAAGGAATGATGCTGAAGCTGAAACTCCAGTACTTTGGCCACCTCATGCAAAGAGTTGACTCATTGGAAAAGCCCCTGATGCTGGAGGGATTGGGGGCAGGAGGAGAAGGGGACAACAGAGGATGAGATGGCTGGATGGCATCACCAACTCGATGGATGTGAGTCTGAGTGAACTCCGGGAGATGGTGATGGACAGGGAGGCCTGGCGTGCTGCGATTCATGGGGTCACAAAGAGTCGGACACGACTGAGCGACTGAAATGAACTGAACTGAACTGAATTCTTTGTCATAGGGCTTTCCCAGGTGGCACAGTGGTAAAGAATCCACCTGCCAGTGCAGCAGATGAGTTTGATCCCTGGGTTGGGACGATCCCCTGGAGAAGGAAATGGCAACCCACTCTAGTATTCTTGCCCGGAAAGTCCCATGGACAGAGGAAGCTGGTGGGCTACAGTCCGTGGGGCTGAAAAGTGTCAGACACGACTGAACGACTGAACACACAATTCTTTGTTGCACGTGTCTTTGATGTGGGCGGGATTGTAGGACACCTGGTTGCATCCTTGGCTTCTAGCCAGGTTCTCCCTGTAGTACTGTCCGCTCAGCTGTGAGAACTCCAAACGTCTCCAGACATAGCCAAACGTCCTCTGGAGGGCAACATCATCACCAGTTGAGAGCCAGTGATCAAGGCTGAGACTGGGGAGGAAATGGAAATTATTAGGACAATTGGCCTAGGGAGAGGGTAGTTAGGGAGGCGTTCTAGGTAGAACCAAGAATATACACAAAACCCACGAGAGAGGACACGGTTGGACTGTGGAACTGGAAGAAGCTTGCCAGGGCTCTGTTGGAAAGAAGCAGCTGGAGGGGTGGGGTTTAACGTTACCTCTACATCAATGGGGCACCACTGAACAGTGGTCAACTTTAAGGTGCTCTGACAGGCTGTCAGAGGTGAGGGAGGGAGAAACCAAGCATGCATCCTAGTTCTTACTTGGCCAACACTGTTCACAGGGTGTTATTTACCAAGGACTCTGATGAGGATTGAGAAGCATAGGATGGGCAGAGAAGTTAACAAGCTCAGTCTGGACTGCTGAGTTTAAGAGTCTATGCCTATCTATGTAGAGACCGCCAAACATCCTGGTTTGTTACTTCAGAGAAAGCTGTGCTGGGAAACAGAGCTTATAAAATGTGGTTTGCTAAGACTTCCCAGGGAGCGTACATGCAGAGAGAGAGAAGAGGGCTCGGGACACAACACTGTGAGGCATTGATAGTTAAAGGATGTCCAGTCCTGATACACAGCTTCTCAGGTCCAAAGAAGCCATAGACCAAGCCTTAAAATTGGCCAGGTTCACCACGGAGGTTTGAAGTCTTCTCTGTCCAAACCCACTCCCTCCCCATGAACACATCCTTCAGTCACTACCCAACTCCCTTTTAGTCAGGCCATTTCCTCTCCTCCCCTCGTCTTTCTCCCTACAATATGCTCTTCAGGAATGGACATAATAAGTCCATTCTCCCTAAGGCAGGAAACACAAACAGAGCTTTTTTCCCCTCAACTTATTCCAGATAGGTATATTTTTAAAGAACACAACGCCAAAGGGACAAATCCTTATTTGTGTAATTTTAAGTTGTTAGAAAAACATATTCTGGTCAGCCTGTGCTGTGTAACAAACTCACAATGTCAGTGGTTTGCAACAAATGTTTGTTTTGCTTGTTCCTGGGTCTTCAGGTCAGTTCTACCTCTGGGATTAGATCTGTTCTATCAGCCTCTCATTCTCCTTGGACCAGCAGCCACTGGGGACTTGTTTTTCTCAGGGTGAAAGGCAGGAGTGCACAGATGCTAGAAGAGTTAAGACCTCTGCTTGTGCAGCACAGCTGGCAGCATCCCATTGACCAAGGCAGGTCAGCAGCCAAGCCCAACATCCATGGAGCAGAAAAAGCTCTCTGCTTACAGCAGAAGGCACAAGAAGGCTGCATGCAAAAAGGTGCGGATCTTAAAAAGAGCTGACACCATCCAATCTATCAAATAAGCAAATAAAGTCTCTTGGTCACTATTCTCCCTTTTTAGAAGTTTTCCTGGTGCTATGTCAGGCACAGCAAATTTGCGCTACTGGCTAAAAGTAGGTGTCCTGAAGAGAAAGCACAATGGACAAATTAGAGCAGACCCTTATGTGGAGTTGAAAGCCCACTCAACAGCCATATTCTAACCTGTAACAAAGCAAGAGTGTCTCATTTTGGCATTCAGGGCAGCATAAGTAAAGTGTTAGTTGCTCAGTCATGTCCAACTCTGCGAGCCCATGGACTGTAGCCCTCCAGGCTTCTCTGTCCATGGCATTCTCCAGGCAAGAATACTGGAGTGGGTTGCCATTCCCTTCTCCAGGGGATTTTCCCAACCTAGGAATCAAACCCAGGTCTCCTGCATTGCAGGCAGATTCTTTACCATCTGTGCCACCAGGGAAGCCCAGTGGCATGGTAATAAGTAGAATGTCAGAAACAGTGATTAAGCCCAAATCTTTCTTTTTAGAGATAAGTAAACAAACACAGATAAAGTAAAGAGATTTGTCCCAAGTGGATCAGTGATGAAGCTGATACCTTGATCCGACCTCCTGGCCTCCCTCTACCTTGTTGCTTGCTGTCCTGGGAAAGTCTCCCAGATGCACTGAGTCAGGCATGAAACACTAACACATGAGCTTAGAATTTCAAGATAGAGGCTGCAGGCATTGTAAGCCACTTCCTCTGGCAGAGGTGCTTCTGCAATCTGTTGAGGGTGGCTCACCTAATGTTCATTTTCTAGGCAGCATAACATGCAATTCTCCACGGAGAAACCAAACCCAGCCCTTTATGTTGTCATCACTCACACTGTAGTAAGAGACAGGGTAGATGGTTTAGCGACATTATGTCATTACATGACAGATGGGCAGCATACATCTTTCCAAGTGTAAAAATGTCACTGCAGCTACAGATACAGTCGGTGGCTGAAAATGGAAACTGATACAGATTAACCTAAGAGGACAGAGAAGAACTCGAGCAAAATGCACAGATCCACTTTTGAGGAGCATCTGGTCTCCAACAATTGATAAGGGTATTAGGTGAAAAGTTGGAGTACCGAGAATCTGCAGCATTTTCAGGTGGCCAGTATTTAATTTACTGTGGTATTTTTGGTCTGTTCTGCAGAAATGGACTTGAATTAGGAAAGCAATGCAACTTCTGTAGTTTTCTATTTAAAATAGATTGGAGAGACTACAAATAGGTTTTTTTTTTTTAAGTCTTCACAACAAACCAAAGGATATTCTCTGTCCCTTAGTGATTTCCTAACACAATTTAAAAACTATAAATAGATGTCCAAGAAATCCCTTCCCCACTAGTATAAGATTAAGTACATTAGCACTGTCGTATACTAGGTGATATATTTTGAGTGGTAAGAATTTCAGTTTTATTTGATACCAATAACTAAGGAAGTATAAAAAACAATCACACAGAACCTGGCATTCACTAGGGAAGTTTAATAACAGGACATGGGTAGAAGAGAAAGGGTAAGAAGAATGAGGCCAACTTTTTTTTTTTCCTATTTTCTAAACTGTTGTCCTTTGGTCATTTATGGTGCTAATTACTAACAACAGAGAGCAATCAAGATGGTGGAGTAGAACGTGGAACTCACTTTCCTACAAATATATGAAAAATACATCTCCATGTGGCACTATTTGCACAGAACATCTACTGAACACAGGCAGAAGACCTCAGACTTTTTAAAGGACATGAAAACCTCCATATAACTGGATAGGATGAAAGAAAAAAGAAAACAGAGAGAGAGAAAAGAATCTGGATGGGTCCTGCACCCCAGGGAAATGTTCTTAAAACCTGGGAATCCCCTCGCTGGCAGGAGATCAGCCTGGAGGGGGAGCTTCAGAGCCACAGAGGAGAGCACAGCAACTTTGCAACAGGCAAAACAGAAGTGACCTGCACAGACCGTCAGTACTGCCACGCTATGCTCCCCAGCCTGAGATGCTCATCTACATCATCTGGGCTTCTGGAGGTCAGTGCCAAGGAGAGAACTGGGGTTGGCTGCACAGAGACCGCCTGGAGGCGCTGGAGTGTGGCAACTGAGAGTGTATGTGGAACGAACCTGGGCCCATAAGAGAGGCAAGGAGCCCCTGTTGTGGGGGGAGGGGGGCGTATGCAGGGGGAAGGATGTAAGATCAGGGGCAGGGACCACCACAGGAGCTTCTCTCCCTGCTCATGCGCTCAAACAACAGGTCACTGCATACAGGAGCTCTGGAGTAGCGGGTGCAAGCCGCCACTACCATCCTGGGCTCCAGAGGCAGGTGTGGGCCACCGCTGCTGCAGAGAGAAAGGGGAGCAGGCACTCTTCACTGCCTCTATCTGGCATGGGTCCTGGTAATACGCATGAGCTGCACACACTGAGGAAAGAGGCAGCAAGCATCCAAACTAAAAATCCTCTCAACAAAAATATTAAACCCACACAAACTACACAGGGCTGTTCCTGCATATAAATAGCCTCCTAAGACTACAGTAGATAATTCACAAAGTAAAAAGTGAAGTCGCTCAGTCGTGTCCAACTCTTTGCGACCCCATGGACACCAGGCTCCTCCGTCCATGGGATTTTCTAGGCAAGAGTACTGGAGCGGGTTGCCGTTTCCTTCTGCAGGGAACTTCCCGACCCAGGGATTGAACCCAGGTCTCCCACATTGTAGACAGACGCTTTCTGTCTGAGCCACCACTTGATCTTATGAAGAAGCAAAGGGACCACTCCCAGTTAAAAGACCAAGAAAATTCCTATGAAGGAAAAAAAAAATGAAACAGACCTCTTCAATCCAATAGACACTGAGTTCAAAAAGGAGGTAATAAAAATACTGGAGGAATTAAGAGGGGCTATCAACAGAAATGGGCTTCCCAGGTGGCTCAGTGGTTTAAAAAAAAAAAAAAAAATCTGCCTGCCAGTGTAGGAGCCACAGTTTCGATTCCTGGGTTGGGAAGACCCCCTGGAGAAAGAAATGACAACCCACTCAAGTATTCTTGCCTGCGAAATCCCATGGACAAAGACACCTGGAGGGCTATAGTCCATGGGGTCACAAAAGAGTCAGACATGACTTAGTGACTAAACAATAACAATAAAAATCAACAGAAATGCAGGTTGCTATAAAAAAGGAATTAGAAACTATAAGGCAGAACCAAGAAAAATTAGAAAATTCATTTACTGAGACAAAAGCTGAGCTAAAGGCAGTAAATAACAGAATGAATAATACAGAAGAATGAATAAGTGATCTGAAAGATAGAATAATGGAAATCACCCAATCAGGACAGCAGATAGAAAGCCAAATAAAAAAATGAAAGCAACATAGAAACCTCTGGGATAATATGCTGCTGCTGCTGCTGCTAAGTCGCTTCAGTTGTGTTCGACTCTGTGCGACCCCATAGATGCAGCCCACCAGGCTCCCCCGTCCCTGGGATTCTCTAGGCAAGAACACTGGAGTGGGCTGCCATTTCCTTCTCTAATGCATGTAAGTGAAAAGTGAAAGTGAAGTCGCTCAGTTGTGTCCAACCCTCAGCGACCCCATGGACTGCAGCCTACCAGGCTCCTCCGTCCATGGGATTTTCCAGGCAAGAGTACTGGAGTGGGGTGCCATTGCCTTCTCCGCTGGGATAATATAAAGTGTGCCAATTTATGAATAATGGGGATTCCAGAAGGAGAAGAAAGAGCAAAGAGGACTGAAAATGTATTTGAAGAAATTATGGCTGAAAACTCCACTAACCTAAAGATGAAAATAGATATTCAGATACAGGAAGCACAAATGGTTTCAAACATAGACTAACACCAAGATATATTATAATAAAATGGAAAAGATTAAAGAAATGATTCTAAAGGCAGCAAGAGTTGATTGCAAAAGAATCCCCACAAGGCTATCAGCTTATTTCTCTACAGAAATGCTGCAGGTTAGAAGAGAATGGCAGGGGGAGGGAAAGATGGCGGAGGAATAGGACGGGAAGACCACTTTCTCCCTCACAAATTCCTCAAAAGAACATTTCAACGCTGAGCAAACTCCACAAAACAACTTCTGTAGGCTGGCAGAGGACATCAGGCAACCAGAAAAGCAGACCATTGTCTTCAAAAACAGGTAGGATAAAATATAAAAGATGAAAAAGGAGACAAAGGAGGTGGGGAGGGAGCTCCATCCCGGGAAGGGAAGCCCGTCCCGGGAAGGGAATTTTAAGAAGAGAGGTTTCCAAACACCAGGAAACACTCTCCCCGCCAAGTCTGTGGCGAGCCTTGGAAACACAGAGGGCAACATAACAGGAAGGAAAAATAGATAAATAATTAAAACCAACAGATTACAAGCCCAACAGTAACTCCCCCAGCAGAAAAGCAGCACAGACGCCTGCATCCGCCATTGGGAAGTGGGGGCAGGGCAGGGACGCGCGGGAGGCGCGGGCTGCAGAGCTTTGCAAGAATCGGGCAGGAACGCCCCACGCACAACCAGAACGATCTAACTTGGGCTAGCAAACCAGACTGTGGGATAGCTACCACGTGAAAAGCTCGAGCATAAGACACCGCCAGGACCGAGCACAGAACAAAGGACAGAACGGAAAAAGCTGGCTGCAGACCATCCCCCGCCGGGGACAGGCAGCCAGAGCCGTAAGGACTGGAAAGGGGCAATTGCAGACCCGGAGAGACTTTACGTACCTAACTGCAAGCAGGCTCCTTTGCTAAGACTTCTGGGGGTGCTGGACAGTCACCATCTGCCTCACGGGGTGCGCCAGCAGTCCACCCAGAGAGCTGAGCGGCAGCGGCGGAAAAGGTGACGAGCCGCGGCGATTGCGCTTGCCAAACTCCTGAGCTACTCGGACCTGGGAAGGGCACAAAGCGCAGTCCCAGCCGCATTTGTGCCTCTGAGGGCTGCCTGAGCGCCGAACCTGAGCGGATTGGACCGGGGAAGTGCACGCAGCCTAGGGCCGGCCCCAGACGGTTCCCAGCTGAGCATCGTAGAGCCGGAGCGGTTTGTGCGCCGCGAGAAAGGACAGGTCAAGCGGGGCAGAGATACTGTGTGCACACGACAGTGCTATTTGTTTGCAGCATCCTCCCTCCCCACAGAGCGACTGAACTAGTGATCCTAAAAAACCAGCAAACAGAAGAAGTTAATCAGAGGAAACCACCTTGGAAGTGATCCCACACGGCCCATAACACCAGAAAGGGCCAGATATATATTTTTTTAATATTTTTAAAATCATTCCTTTTTTTTTGCTTTTTTTCTAACTTTTTTAATTGTTAAGTCTTCTATTTCTCCTCTAATTTTTATTTCTATAACCTATTATTACTATTTTTTTTAAAGACTTTTTTTTTTTTTAAGGCAAACACCATATATAGTCTTTGGATGGTTGTTGATGGTTTTTTTTTTGTTTGTTTGTCTGTTTGTTTGTTTGTTTTTAATAATTCTTTTTCTTTCTTTTTTTCTTTCTTCCTTTTTCCTTCTGCTTCTCTTTAATATTGTATCTTTGAAAATCCAACCTCTACTCTAGATTTTTAATCTTTGCTCTTAGGTGTTTATTGCCAATTTTGTACATTTAAAAACCCAAACTTCACTACCCCAGTTTACCTGGGAGCGAGATTACTGGCTTGACCACTCTCTCCTCCTCTGGACTCTCCTTTTTCTCCACCAGGTGGCCTCTGTCTCTTTTCCCCCCATCTCTCCTCTATCCAACTCTGTGAATCTCTGTGTGTTCCAGACGGTGGGAACACCTAAGGAACAGGTTACTGGCAGGATTTGTCTCTCTCCTACTCATTCCTCTCTCTGATCCTCCTGGTCACCTCTGTCCACTTCCTCCCTCTCCTCTTCCCCGTATAACTCTGTAAATACCCCTGAGCGGTCCAGACTATAGAGCGCACATAAGGAAGTGACTACTGGCTAGTTTGCTCTCTTCTCTTTTGATCTCACCACATCTCATTCCAGTTACCTCTAACTACCTCCTCCATCTTCTCTTCTCCTTATAACCCAGTGAACCTCTCTGAGTGTCCCTCAATGTGGAGAAACTTTCCATCTTTAACCTAGATGTTTTATCATCGGTGCTGTATAGATGGAGAAGTCTAGAGGCTACTGTAAAAATAAAACTGAAAACCAGAAGCAGGAGGCTTAAATCCAAAGCCTGAAAACATTAGAGAACTCTTGAATTCAGGGAACATTAAGCAATAGGAGCCCATCTAATGCCTTCATACCTACACCGAAACCAAGCTCCACCCAAGGGCCAACAAGTTCCAAAACAAGACATACCACGCAAATTCTCCAGCAACACAGGAACACTCCCCTGAGCTTCAATATACAGGCAGCTCAAAATTATCCCAAAACCTTTGATGTCTTGTAACCCATTACGGGTTACTCCACTGCACTCCAGAGAGAAGAAACCCAGCTCCACCCACCAAAACTCCAACACAAGCCTCCCTAATCAGGAAACCTTGACAAGCCACTGATAGAACCCCACCCAAAGTGAGGAAGCTCCATAATAAAGAGAACTCCACAAATTACCAGAATATTAAAAGGCCACCCCAAACGCAGCAATATAACCAAGATGAAGAGACAGAGGAATACACAGCAGGTAAAGGAACAGGAGAGTTGCCCACCAAACCAAACAAAAGAGGAAGAAGTAGGGAATCTACCGGAGAAGGAATTCCGAATATTGATAGTGAAAATGATCCAAAATCTTGAAATCAAAATGGAATCACAGATAAATAGGCTAGAGACAAAGATTGAGAAGATGTAAGAAAGGTTTAACAAGGACCTAGAAGAAATAAAAAAGAGTCAAAATATAATGAATAACACAATAAATGAGATCAGAAACACTCTGGAGGCAACAATTAGTAGAATAACGGAGGCAGAAGATAGGATTAGTGAAGTAGAAGATAGAATGGTAGAAATAAATGAATCAGAGAGGAAACAAGAAAAACGAATTAAAAGAAATGAGGACAATCTCAGAGACCTCCAGGACAATATGAAACGCTCCAACATTCAAATTATAGGAGTCCCAGAAGAAGAAGACATAAAGATCATGAGAAAATCCTTGAGGAGATAATAGTTGAAAACTTCCCTAAAATGGGGAAGGAAATAATCACCCAAGTCCAAGAAACACAGAGAGTTCCAAATAGGATAAACCCAAGGCGAAACACCCCAAGACACATATTAATCAAATTAACAAAGATCAAACACAAAGAACAAATATTAAAAGCAGCAAGGGAAAAACAACAAATAACACACAAGGGGATTCCCATAAGGATAACAGCTGATCTTTCAATAGAAACTCTTCAGGCCAGGAGGGAATGGCAAGACATACTTAAAGTGATGAGAGACAATAACCTACAGCCCAGATTACTGTACCCAGCAAGGATCTCATTCAAATACGAAGGAGAAATCAAAAGCTTTACAGACAAGCAAAAGCTGAGAGAATTCAGCACCACCAAACCAGCTCTCCAACAAATTCTAAAGGATATTCTCTAGACAGGAAACACAAAAAGGGTGTATAAACCCGAACCCAAAACAATAAAGTAAATGGTAACGGGATCATACTTATCAATAATTACCTTAAACGTAAATGGGTTGAATGCCCCAACCAAAAGACAAAGACTGACCGAATGGATACAAAAACAAGACCCCTCTATATGCTGCTTACAAGAGACCCACCTCAAAACAAGGGACACATACAGACTGAAAGTGAAGGGCTGGAAAAAGATATACCACGCAAATAGAGACCAAAAGAAAGCAGGAGTGGCAATACTCATATCCGATAAAATAGACTTTAAAACAAAGGCTGTGAAAAGAGACAAAGAAGGCCACTACATAATGATCAAAGGAACAATCCAAGAAGAAAATATAACAATTATAAATATATATGCACCCAATATAGGAGCACCGCAATATGTAAGACAAATGCTAACAAGTATGAAAGGGGAAATCAACAATAACACAATAATAGTGGGAGACTTTAATACCCCACTCACACCTATGGACAGATCAACTAAACAGAAAATTAACAAGAAACGCAAACTTTAAACGATACATTAGATCAGTTAGACCTAATTGATATCTATAGGACATTTCACCCCAAAACAATGAATTTCACCTTTTTTTCAAGTGCTCATGGAACCTTCTCCAGGATAGATCACATCCTGGGCCATAAATCTAAACTTGATAAATTCAAAAAAATCGAAGTCATTCCAAGCATCTTTTCTGACCATAATGCATTAAGATTAGATCTCAATTACAGGAGAAAAACTATTAAAAATTCCAACATATGGAGGATGAACAACACACTTCTGAATAATCAACAAATCACAGAAGAAATCAAAGAAGAAATCAAAATATGCATAGAAACTAATGAAAATGAAAACACAACAACCCAAAACCTGTGGGACACTATAAAAGCAGTGCTAAGAGGAAAGTTCATAGCAATACAGGCATACCTCAAGAAACAAGAAAAAGTCAAATAAATAACCTAACTCTGCAACTAAAGCAACTAGAAAAGGAAGAGTTGGAGAACCCCAGAGTTAGTAGAAGGAAAGAAATCTTAAAAATTAGGGCAGAAATAAATGCAAAAGAAACAAAAGAGACCATAGCAAAAATCAACAAAGCCAAAAGCTGGTTCTTTGAAAGGATAAATAAAATTGACAAACCATTAGCCAGACTCATCAAGAAGCAAAGAGAGAAAAAATCAAATCAATAAAATTAGAAATGAAAATGGAGAGATCACAACAGACAACACAGAAATACAAAGGATCATAAGAGACTACTATCAGCAGTTGTATGCCAATAAAATGGACAACGTGGAAGAAATGGACAAATTCTTAGAAAAGTACAATTTTCCAAAACTGAACCAGGAAGAAATAGAAAATCTTAACAGACCCATCACAAGCACGGAAATTGAAACGGTAATCAGAAATCTTCCAGCAAACAAAAGCCCAGGTCCAGACGGCTTCACAGCTGAATTCTACCAAAAATTTCGAGAAGAGCTAACACCTATCCTCCTCAAACTCTTCCAGAAAATTGCAGAGGAAGGTAAACTTCCAAACTCATTCTATGAGGCCACCATCACCCTAATACCAAAACCTGACAAAGATGTCACAAAAAAGAAAACTACAGGCCAATATCACTGATGAACATAGATGCAAAAATCCTCAACAAAATTCTAGCAATCAGAATCCAACAACACATTAAAAGATCATACACCATGACCAAGTGGGCTTTATCCCAGGGATGCAAGGATTCTTCAATATCTGCAAATCAATCAATGTAATTCACCACATTAACAAATTGAAAAATAAAAACCATATGATTATCTCAATAGATGCAGAGAAGGCCTTTGACAAAATTCAACATCCATTTATGATAAAAACTCTCCAGAAAGCAGGAATAGAAGGAACATACCTCAACATAATAAAAGCTATCTATGACAAACCCACAGCAAACATTATCCTCAATGGTGAAAAATTTAAAGCATTTCCCCTAAAGTAAGGAACAAGACAAGGGTGTCCACTTTCACCGCTACTATTCAACATAGTTCTGGAAGTTTTGGCCACAGCAATCAGAACAGAAAAAGAAATAAAAGGAATCCAAATTGGAAAAGAAGAAGTAAAACTCTCACTGTTTGCAGATGACATGATCCTCTACATGGAAAACCCTAAAGACTCCACCAGAAAATTACTAGAGCTAATCAATGAATATAGTAAAGTTGCAGGATATAAAATCAACACACAGAAATCCCTTGCATTCCTATACACGAATAATGAGAAAGTAGAAAAGAAATTAAGGAAACAATTCCATTCACCATTGCAACGAAAAGAATAAAATACTTAGGAATATATCTACCTAAAGAAACTAAAGACCTATATATAGAAAACTATAAAACACTGATGAAAGAAATCAAAGAGGACACTAATAGATGGAGAAATATACCATGTTCATGGATCAGAAGAATCAATATAGTGAAAATGAGTATACTACCCAAAGCAATTTACAAATTCAATGCAATCCCTGTCAAGCTACCAGACATTTTTCACAGAACTAGAACAAATAATTTCAAGATTTGTATGGAAATACAAAAACCTCGAATAGCCAAAGCAATCTTGAGAAAGAAGAATGGAACTGGAGGAATCAACTTGCCTGACTTCAGCCTCTACTACAAAGCCACAGTCATCAAGACAGTATGGTACTGGCACAAAGACAGACATATAGATCAATGGAACAAAATAGAAAGCCCAGAGATAAATCCACACACATATGGACACCTTATCTTTGACAAAGGAGGCAAGAATATACAATGGAGTAAAGACAATCTCTTTAACAAGTGGTGCTGGGAAAACTGGTAAACCACTTGTAAAAGAATGAAACTAGATCACTTTCTAACACCGCACACAAAAATAAACTCAAAATGGATTAAAGATCTAAATGTAAGATCAGAAACTATAAAACTCCTAGAGGAGAACATAGGCAAAACACTCTCAGACATAAATCACAGCAGGATCCTCTATGATCCACCTCCCAGAATTCTGGAAATAAAAGCAAAAATAAACAAATGGGATCTAATTAAAATTAAAAGCTTCTGCACAACAAAGGAATATATAAGCAAGGTGAAAAGACAGCCTTCTGAATGGGAGAAAATAATAGCAAATGAAGCAACTGACAAACAACTAATCTCAAAAATATACAAGCAACTTATGCAGCTCAATGCCAGAAAAATAAATGACCCAATCAAAAAATGGGCCAAAGAACTAAATAGACATTTCTCCAAAGAAGACATACGGATGGCTAACAAACACATGAAAAGATGCTCAACATCACTCATTATTAGAGAAATGCAAATCAAAACCACAATGAGGTACCACTTCACACCAGTCAGAATGGCTGCGATCCAAAAATCTGCAAGCAATAAATGCTGGAGGGGTGTGGAGAAAAGGGAACCCTCCTACACTGTTGGTGGGAATGCAAACTAGTACAGCCACTATGGAGAACAGTGTGGAGATTCCTTAAAAATTGCAAATAGAACTACCTTATGACCCAGCAATCCCACTGCTGGGCATACACACCGAGGAAACCAGAATTGAAAGAGACACATGTACCCCAATGTTCATCGCAGCACTGTTTATAATAGCCAGGACATGGAAACAACCTAGATGTCCATCAGCAGATGAATGGATAAGAAAGCTGTGGTACATATACACAATGGAGTATTACTCAGCCGTTAAAAAGAATTCATTTGAATCAGTTCTGATGAGATGGATGAAACTGGAGCCAATTATACAGAGTGAAGTAAGCCAGAAAGAAAAACAGCAATACAGTATACTAACACATATATATGGAATTTAGGAAGATGGCAATGACGACCCTGTATGCAAGACAGGAAAAAGACACAGATGTGTATAACGGACTTTTGGACTCAGAGGGAGAGGGAGAGGGTGGGATGATTTGGGAGAATGGGAATTCTAACATGTAGACTATCATGTAAGAATTGAATCGCCAGTCCATGTCTGACGTAGGGTGCAGCATGCTTGGGGCTGGTGCATGGGGATGACCCAGAGAGATGTTGTGGGGAGGGAGGTGGGGGGGTCATGTTTGGGAATGCATGTAAGAATTAAAGATTTTAAAATTAAAAAAATAATAAATAAAATAAAAAGAAGAGAATGGCAAAATATATTCAGTCTTGAAAGAGAAAAATCTGCAACCTACTCCAACCAGCAAGATTATCATCTAGAATACAAAGAGAAGTAAAGAATTTCTTAGAAAAGCAAAAACTAAAAGAAGACAGCAATACTAAACTTTCCTAAAAGAAATATTGAAAGGTCTTCTCTAATCAGAATGAAGCAAGAAGATACAGGAAAGAGAAAAATCACAACTGGAAAGTAAGTCTCTTCAATAAGCCACTATACAGATCAAAAAGGAAAAAAAAAATTGTGAAAGTGACGATACACACACGGAACAACAAAAGGATAAATAAGAAGATGTAAAAGAGGATATGAAAACATAAAATATGGAGGAAGAGAGTAAGAAAATGTAGATTTCTTAACACTTAAACCCTTAACATAAATCTCTATTTGAGAATTATTTTTAAAAACTTATCAACAAATCATCACTTTCAATGTAGTAAGTGGGCACACTATCTTTGGAATAAAATATCTTAAATTTGAAAAAAAGTAAAGATCATAAAGAAAATAAATAAAATAGAGATTTTAAAAAATCAATAAAACAAGACCTGGTTCTTTGAAAGGGTAAACAAAATTGACAAACTTCTGGTCAGGCTCACCAAGAAGAAAAGAAAGAGAATCCAAATAAACAAAATAAGAAATGAAAAAGGAGAAATATCAATCAACACTACAGAAATATGAAAAAAAAAGAAGAGAATACAATGAACAATTATATGTCAACAAATTCAATAACTTAAAAGTAATAGACAACTCTTTAAACATAAAGCCCTCCAAACTTAAATCAAGAAGAGATAGATAACTTGAACAGATTAATTACTAAACATGATAGAAATCTGTAATTAAAAGAAAAAAAAAACTCCCTTCAAACAAAAGTCCACAACCAATGGCTTCATGGGTGAATTCTTCCAAGCATACAAAGAAGAACAAATACGAGTCCTTCTCAAACTCTTCCGAAAGACTGAAGAGGAGGAAACACTTCCATTCTATGAAGTTACCATCACCCGGATACCAAACACAAAGATACCACCAAAAAAGAAAATAACAGACCAATACCTTTGATGAATATACATGCAACAATTCTCAACAAAATACTAGCAAGCCAAATCCAACAACACATTGAAAAGATTGTAAACCACAACCCAGTGGGATTCATCCCAGGTTCACAAGGATGGTTCAAAATACACAAATCAATCAATGTGATCCACCACATACATGATCTTCTTAGTAAATGCAGGAAAAGCATTCGGTAAAATTCAATGATAAAAATTCCTACCAAAGTAGGGTACAGAGGGAACACATCTCAACACAGTAGAAGCTATTTATGACAAACCCACAGTCAGTATAACACTCAACTGTGAAAAACTGAAAGTCTTCCCACTAAAATCTGGAACAAGACAAGAATGCCCACTCAAAATGGCCATCATTTAAAATTCTACAAATGACAAATGCTGAAGGGTGTGAAGAAAAGGGAAACCTCCTATACTGTTGGTGGGAATGTAAATTGGTACACCCACTCTAGAGACCATTACAGAGATTCCTCAGAAAACTAAAAATAAAATTACCATATGGTCCAGTAATCCCACTCCTAGACAAAATTGTAAGTCAAGAAGATACCTGCACCACTCTACTCATAGCAGAACTATTTACAATATCCAAGAAATGGAAACAATCTGAACGCCCATCAACAGACGGCTGGATAAAGAAGATGTGGTTCATATATCCAGCCACTAAAAAGAACACAATAGTGTCACTTGCAGCAACAAAGATGCAACTAGAGACTATTATACTAAGTGAAATAAGTCAGAAATAGACAAATACCATATGATAGCACTTATATGTAGAATCTAAAATACAGCACGCATGAACCTATCTACAAAGCAGAAACAGACTCACAGACATAGAGAACAGACATGGTTACAAACGTGGAGGGTTGTGGGGGAGGGACAGACTGGGAGTTTGGGCTGAGTAGATGCAAACCATTGCTTATAGAATGGATAAAGAACATGGTCCTAATGTATAGCACAAGGAACTCTATTCAATATCCTGGGATAAACCATAGTGGAAAAGAATATAGAAAAGAACATATGTATAACTGAGTCACTTTGCTGCACAAAAGAAATTAACACAACATTGTTAGTAAATTATACTTTAATTAAAATTTTTAGTTATTAAAAATAATAATTTACAGTGATAATAATAATGATTCAGCATTAACAACCTTAATACAAAATTTACTTACTTTATGCAAATAATTTCTAAGGAAACTATCTTGGGGTGATATTTAATGCTTTGGTAGTGCTGGTTCACTATTTTCACTCACATTTTATTGCTTCTAAGGGTAACCTGAAATATGAAGATAAAGATTAAATAAATTGCTCTTAAATAGAAGGTTGACATGTAAATACAGAAATTATTAAATAAAACATAAGAAAGAACAGTCTAAGATTTGAAAATGGGCAAAAGACATGAACAGAGAGGAAGAAGTAAATAGGGTAGCTAAACAATAAGACAGCGTCTATTCTTACAAAAAAAAAAAAAAACCTGAAAACTGAAGCAAGAAAAGCTATTTGTAGTGGAGGGGAGAGGACACATATCTTGGAGGAGTTGACATGCACTAGGTAACAGGACTCTCTAACACACTCCTGGAGAAGGATGCATAGATGCCAAAAGACAGAACTGAGTTCAAACCAAGCAGTCTACCCTAAAGCTACACTCATGATATTAGAGTAGGATGGAAATAGATAAGAGATATGTCTTGGAATTCAGGTTAATAGGACTGTGTGGTGGCTCAAACGAGGGTGATGAAACAGAAGTATTTATGGAGTAAGAAAAAAGAGTACTCCAGATTCATGACTTGGATCACAGAGTGGATGGTGACGTCACTAACTAAGAAAGGGAATACAACTTCTAATTTGCAAAGGCTTTCAAATGTCACAATAAAGATAATTACAAGGGGAAAAAAAAAACTTTTAGGATTACACATTAACTTACCACATACATCTGTATTGCTTACTCAGTATGATTACTGACAACTGGTCTAACCTTTCACAACCTCCCATATATTTTTCATTTTACTGTTTCTCAATAATACTTGTTTCTCATTACTCAGCTGTTGGGAAAATAGCTTCAGATAACTGCAATGATAAGGCAGCTCTTTCTCCTATGAAATCAAACTGCCTTGGACATGACCAACAGAAGTATATCACATGAGTATATACATAGGGGCAGGCAAGAAGGATAGAGGAGTTGGAAAAAAATCTGCTCCTATCAAATGGAACCAATGGTTTAGCCTCTCTAAAGAGCAGTTTCCTTTTTGGTAAAATAGGAATCTTCACAATTACCCCCATAGAGAACTGTGAGCTAGGACGGTACAGTGAAGAACTATTCTATACAAGCTTCATTCCAGGGTCAGAAATGACCTTTGTCAGAGAGGGTAAGCCAGTGGTTCCCAACCAGTCTGGTAGGTCATGTCTGTGAATCTTAAATCACCCTGGTGCTCTGCCAAATATTGACTGGGTAAGAAATTGCCTTCTGCTACAACTTGCCATCTGAGCAGACAATTCAGACAGTTAACTGCCTGATGGAGCATTTTGCTGAGTAGGTTGTGTTACAAGATGTAGAACTGGGAACAATTCTGCTCACATTAGACTAGGTAGGAAGGAAAGCAAAAAGACAAGTCAGCACCAAAGGGAAGATTGTGTCCTGAAATAAGTAAAAGCTTTACTCCATGGATGGAGGTCTACCTATAACCATCAGGGCATGTACACGCAAAGACTGACATTCTGCTGAGGGGAATCTTTCAAATTAAAAGCATAAAACTTTGGATACCTTTATAGACTTTAGGAAACATCTATATAGTAGTAATGACTACATTTTAATTGTTACCAAATGATTCAGTTTCATTTTGAATCTTTCATCCCTTTGACTGTGTTGCCCAAAATTCCAACATGTGTAAATGCATCCTGAACTAAGAGATGAGAATGACTATAGACGTACTCGCCTCTGATTACACAGCTGTAATGTGGCAAAGCTGCAGTCCCAGCTAAGTTAGTCTGACTCTGAGCCAGGGTTTTCTCAGAAATCCCATGGCCAAAAGGGAATACACATTTCTCTTGCTGCACAGGGAAGTTCAGATTCCCTGGACCCTGGCTTCATTCTCTCAAGGGGGGCAAATCTCTCTGTTATGAGCAGTACCGTTAGGGGCCACAACAGGAAGAGGCAGGCTCTGAATAAAGCCAGCATTCCCTCATTTGCTCAGTTTCCCACCTTAGAATCCAGGACCCAACAGCATCTGTTTCTGCTTTCTTTTCTCTCATGTTGTGGAGACTCAATGTGCCTTGCTAATGGATAAATTCTCCCTTGCACCTTTAGAATATGTCTCTTGATTCTTTATAATTTATATATTGTATCTATCCATGCATGCTAAATTGCTTCAGTCCACTCTTTTTGACCCTATGGACTGTAGCCCACCAGGCTCCTCTGTCCATGGGATTCTCCAGGCAAGAATACTGGAGTGGGTTGCAATGTCCTCCTCCAGGGAATTATCCCAACCTAGAGAAACGCTGGGCTGGAAGAAGCACAAGCTGGCCTCAAAATTGCCGGGAGAAATATCAATAACCTCAGATATGCAGATGACACCACCCTTATGGCACAAAGTGAAGAAGAGCTAAAAAGCCTCTTGATGAAAGTGAAAGAGGAGAGTGAAAAAGTTGGCTTAAAGCTCAACATTCAGAAAATGAAGATCATGGCATCCGGTCCCATCACTTCATGGGAAATAGATGGGGAAACAGTGTCAGACTTTATTTTCTGGGGCTCCAAAATCACTGCAGATGGTGACTGCAGCCATGAAATTAAAAGACACTTACTCCTTGGAAGAAAAGTTATGACCAACCTAGATAGCATATTCAAAAGCAGAGACATTACTTTGCTGACTAAGGTCCGTCTAGTCAAGGCTATGTTTTCCAGTGGTCATGTATGGATGTAAGAGTTGGACTGTGAAGAAAGCTGAGAGCCAAAGAATTGATGCTTTTGAACTGTGGTGTTGGAGGAGACTCTTGAGAGTCCCTTGGACTGCAAGGAGATCCAACCAGTCCATTCTGAAGGAGATCAGCCCTGAGTGTTCTTTGGAAGGAATGATGCTAAAGCTGAAACTCCAGTACTTTGGCCACCTCATGCAAGAGTTGACTCATTGGAAAAGACTGATGCTGGGAGGGATTGGGGGCAGGAGGAGAAGGGGATGACAGAGGATGAGATGGCTGAATGGCAACACCGACTCTATGGACTTGAATTTGAGTGAACTCTGGGAGATGGTGATAGACAGGGAGGCCCGGTGTGCTGCAATTCATGGGGTCACAAAGAGTCGGACATGACTGAGCGACTGAACTGAACTGACTGAGGAATCAAATCCATGTCTTTCAGTCTCCTGCATTGGCAGGCAGGTTCTTTCTTACATTTGTTTTTATTTTGTAGTACATTAAACAAGTTTCATTATAACACAGAGGCTCCATAAATTATCAGTTTTTAGCTCCTGAAATCGGAGAAGGCAATGGCACCCCACTCCACCACTCTTGCCTGGAAAATCCCATGGACGGAGGAGCCTGGAAGGCTGCAGTCTGTGGGGTCGCTGAGGGTCGGATGTGACTGAGCGACTTCCCTTTCACTTTTCACCTTCTTGCATTGGAGAAGGGCATGGCAACCCACTCCAGTGTTCTTGCCTGGCTACAGTCTCTGGGGTCGCACAGAGTCGGACACGACTGAAGTGACTTAGCAGCAGCTCCTTGAATGTCATGATCAAATACTAAGATAGATATAATATATTTTGTCTGGATTTTACAAGTATTTTATCCAGTTAATATATGCCTATATTTTTAAAGATCAAATACCTTCAAAAGACTTAAGACACTCAATTTTCTACCCTAATTTTCTATCCTACTCCAGCTTGCCTCCTATTCTATTCCCATGGAAAAATTCCTTTAATCTCTCCGCATGCTAGTTACCTCCATATTCCTAAAATAAAACGTGGATAGTACTTTTATCTATGCTATATGGTATGTATTATTCTTACAGTAGATGAGTTTTAGTTCTCTCATCCATCACCATCTCTCCTGCCTCACATTCTCCCGAAGAGTCATCCACCAATTTAGAAGAAATCAATTATCAGCACAGACACAGTTTCACTCATGTATTGAATAAACACTGTCCACTACAGTGCTATCCAGCAGGATTTTCTGTGATGAGAGAAGCGTCTGTATCTCTGCTGTCTGGTGTATTAGCCACAAGCCATGCGTAGCTATTGAGCACTCATAGTGCAACTAGTACAACTGAGACACTAGATTTTTAAACGTTTACCTGGTGTGTTTATATTCAATTTAATTATTGAATTGGCTGATTAAAAGTCTTTCATCTTGGTATCTGTTTTATATTTATCCCATTTGATCTTTGCTCTTCTATTTCTCCTTTACTGCCTTCTTTTAGGTGAACTGATTACATTTTAGTATTGGCTTCTTTTATATACCTCTTGCTGACTTTATTTCTATAGCGATTGATCTGGAAATTGCAATATGTACCTTTAAGTTATCTAAGACTACCTTTAAACAGTAACATATTGCTTCATGAGGAAGCAATAGTGTAGGAACCTTAACAAAGTCATGGGTTTATTTCTCCCCTGTGCTACTATTGTTCTTATATTTTATTTTAAACCTTCACAAAACATTTTAGCTATTTTGCTTTAAATAGTCAATAGTCTTCTAAAACAGTTTAAAATTTTATATAAGCACACATAAATAAATAAACAATCTTTATAAATATTCCTAGATAATTCCTTTCTGGCACACATTCATTCTTAGAGATGTGAAGCTCCATTCCTGAGCCAAGTTTGTTTTCCAAGTCTTGTGTGTGTGTGGTGATGGGAGATCGCAGACACATAGCTCTGGCATTCTTCGTATGAACTGGGGGTAGGTTTGTTAATTATGAATGGGGGTAGGTTTGTATGAATTCGAGTGTAGGTATGAACTGGGGGAAGGTTTGGGGTAGACTGACCTCTCTATACACTAAAATTGGGTCAGTCTCACTATTTTTGGCCTTGTAGCCAATGATGTGCCAGAGCTGTCTCCTGTCAGCCCAAAGAACCAATAATATACTTTTCTTCTCAATCTAGTCCAGATTCAATGACGCCACATAGGGAGCTTGAAACTGACCATGTTGGTGTACTTCCAGCATAAAAGTCAGTAAATGCTACACATCAGGGCTTGCTTTCTTTCCCCCCTTCTTCTTTTTTCCTTCTTGCTTTCTTTCCCTTTCAGAGAACTGGCTGTAAAATATTTACCAGCACATCCACTGCCTACACGTTACCCCCAACTTTCTGCTGCACCATGACATGGGGAGAGAGAACGGCTCTCTCTGGCCTCAACCTTCATAAACTCCTGTGCACTGCCTCCTCTGCCTGCCACAGCTGGCACCCTCCTCCCTATGCTGGGGCTCATGCTCTCTTTCTCTTCGTCCTTGTGAGTTCATACGCTTTTTATTGCTATTTTAATGAGGCCTTTAGAGGGTGATGGGTGAAAAGTGTGTGACTAATATCAACAGATTTACCTTTTTTAAGTCCCATCTTTATCTTTAAAAGTAGAAAGTTAAAAGAAGTGAGCAACTTCAAGAACTCAAGGAGGCTTAATAATGAATCAGGCCTAACATTCTAAAGTTCTAGTAACCTCAACACTGGTCCAAGTTACATTTTAAAATTATTCTTCAGCAAAAAACTAAGGATGATGACCAGCTATTTTTCACCTCTGACGAAGAAAACTGCACGTCAACTACAGCATAAGTCACTTAGATGTCAGTAATTTGATTCAAGTTAACACCTACTGAGTGATTACTATATGTTAAACAATATGCTATGTGTTAAAGAAAAAGAGGAACAAGGCAGACATACCTCAACTCTCACAGAGTTTACAGTGGAGCAGGGGAGGCAATCAGGTGATTTAAATGCCTCTATAAATATAATGCATGTTGAAGAAAAGCACCATCTACCCTAAGAACACACAATGAGGGGATTCAATGCAATCAGGGGCTAACGACTTTCCAGAGAAAATAATGTTCTGACTGCATCTTATAGAAGGTATCATTCCTGGGTACAAACAACAGAGGCCCTATAGATTGTTTAAACAAAGATGAAAATTTATCAAAGAATATTAGGTAGACCATATAACCTCCAGGAAGGTCAGAGAATCACGTTACAGGTTATGAAGTCATAAACAATGCCCATATTAAACCATCAGCCTATTCTAACAGGTATTGCCCTCCATTGTTGCAAACACAAGCACAGGCTCTCTGAAGGCATGGCTGAGCAGAGGTGCAATGTTGCTAACATTTGCTATTGCCAATGCCACCTCTAATAGAAGTCTCTCTGCCTTCCTGGCCAGAAAGGCCTCTTTTCTTCTTATTACCTTTTTATTTACTTAAATCTCAGAAAAGTTGTGTTTCTTGCCAGGGCTGAGTTAACATGAGTGTGTCCTATCTCTAACCAAGGCTGAGAAACTGAGTTTGACCTATTTTGAATTTTAGGAATCACAAGATGGGAAACTCTAAAACACAGAATATTTAAAAGGTGCTTGATGACCAAAAGGTATTTAAAAATATCAACACCAACATGCCACTATCACTGGATTTCGAGTGGTACTGTTTGAATTAATCAGTGTTTATCTGGTTGTTATTTCCATGTGTCAGAACACCTGAGGTCTTGCATAGAACTGCAGATCTTAAAACTGGGAGGGTCTTCTATAGATCACCTGGCTGAATGCCCAAATTTCAGAAAGCAAAGTGTTACTGATCCCCAGTGTAATAATGCGGGGCAGGTGGGTCCTTGGGAGGTCTTGTGCCCTGCCTAAGTTCATATGGCCAGTAAGTGACAGAATCAAGACCAACACTCTTAGCTCCTGGGTGTTCACCACCTTCCAGCAGGTGTTTTGGTACCTTTGGTTGAGAGGTAGGGGATGTGCATCATGTATGGGGATGACTGGAGCAAGAAAAGTACAAGATGAGTTGCAGTAAAAATGAATCAAGGAGGGCAGATGAGAGAGCTGTGTAAGAGGAAAGTTGGAAGAACTTTGCAGTGGATTAGATGTGGCAAGTGATGAAGCAGAAAGAGTTATGGTTGGCCTCAGTTTTTGACTGATTAAACCAGGTAATGCTTTACAAGTGAAAGTCTAGAGTAGCAGTGGAGGGTAGGCAAGGAGGTGAGGAATGAAGAATATAATGTGCTCAGCTTGAGATATGTAAAATCTTAGGGATCCAAGGACAGTTATATGGAGACGTGAAGGTAAAGTGTGATGACACAGATTTTGGTACTGCCAACCTCTTTGCGGTAACTGAAGCAAGGACCTGGACAAAATCACTCCAGGAAAGAGCATGAGTGGCGATGAGAAAAGGGTCTAGGATATTAACCCCAAGGTCTAACAGCACATAAAGGAATAGTGGAGGAGAAAAAAGCCTGTAAAGGAGACAAAAAGCTTGTGACCGCGGGAGAGGTGAAAATCAAAGACGAGCAAGATCAACAGAGAGCATGGCTAAACCCTCTTTCCTTGAGATGCTTAACAATTCTTCAGAATAAGACGGGATATTTTGCTTTTTCTTAAGTGTGCATGCTTATGAGGTGGGGCCTGGATGTTCTCACAGGTAGTGCTCTTTCTTTAGGTCTTTAGAGCTGTATTTGTGAATCTAAGGCTGACACAGCTGTGTGGTAGATTGTTTCGTGTAGTTTGGGTTTGGTTTCAGTTTCAATGCCAGTTTTCTTACTGGCTCCCACCCCCAAAATCATATTTATCACCACGATGCAGGCTGGCACTGGCCTTCTCCAATGAATCATATCCGAGAGACAAAAAAAAACCAAAACAATTTAGATATAGACAAGGTATGTGGTTCTGGGGCTCTATAGGGTCAGAATTAAATGTTGAAAATTTCCACACATTTTTGCAAGACTGGAAAGTCCAGCAAGTCAGGGGACTGGCTTGACTCCCAATTCTACCCATGGCTTCTCTGAATTCAGAGAAGTTGCTCCAGTCTCCTGTTAACTCAGCAGCTCACTTTGCGAAAGGAAAACAATATGACTGTGTTCTCTCAGTTTAATGAGAGCATATCCCAAGTACAAGCTTCTTATAGCCAAATGGAAAAATATAAAAAACAGAATGTTGATTGGTATCCTTGGAACTAGGGTCTTCAATAACAGACATGTATAAAATACAAAAGTAATACTCTCACGTTATTAGGTTATGTGAACCAAAGACTGGATATCGAAGGTCAAAATGAGCTATTTCCTACCTGTCAGACACATTATGAAGTTCAATTAGAATATAGCCTATACGCTAGGAATATAAAGACCCTGACCTTTTTAAGCAGTTCTTTCTCACATAAAGCAGAGAATGTGATATCGCTTCCATTCTGACTGGATAATTACATGAAATTTAACATCTCTCACTGTTTTCATGATTGAAGAGATTGCTGGAGTTTTCCAAGCCATAATTTCCATCTAACACAAACATCAGAGTTGCATGTTTTACTGCACTTTGGGGGACCGTTTCCCGGCTGAGTATTTACCAAGAAGCATTGGGATGGGTCTCGTCTTGCAGACTCCAGAGGATCTTACAGTGTTCTTTCCTGACTTCCTCACCCCTGAACACTATTAAATTTCATATTGATTAATATTAGCAATATCTTATTAATACAATTTTGTTTTACATTATGCCTTTATCCCAAGGGTCATGCACACTAAATCAGCAAGCCTCATAACAGCTGGAAAAGAGAGAAACTATATTCTTGATTTATTTGAATAAAAACCTAAGCAGTGGGAAACAAGTTCCTTGAATGTCCTTTGTATATTGATAAGCATCATCATGCTGGCTTCTTTATGAAGGAGAAAGGGTTTCACAGTGAGAGAAGGATGCTGGGGTAGGGGACTAGATACTCATTTCCTCACTCTGGCTCAGTCACTAGCTGGCCACGTTCCTGTGGGGACCAAGCCAGACAGACCCATGGGAGTCCTGCACGCAAGCACAAAAATGGATGCCCCTGTAAATACCTGTCCAAAATTTAGGGTGAAGGCTGAGTACTAGGTGTAGGAAGAGGAAAAAGAGAAATGCATATATTCTAGTCGTCAAAACAAAAATGTGCAGTTCCTTGGTTCCGTCCTCCTACAAGTAGCTTTGTGACCTTATTTGGCCTCACAAGTACCCCTTGAGGTTGTCACACCCACACTCATGAAGTTCATCATCATATTCCTTCACACACCACGCAGTGGTCTGGTGAAAGCAATTCACTGCATCTCCGCACACTTCCAGGGATGTATTCAGCATTCTCTACAGACTGCTGCCCCAGACAATGCCCAGGCTATGCTGCTTCCCCATCCAGCTCTGTCTGAGCAGGTTACTTAACCTTGCGAGGCCTCGTGCTCAAAGATTTCCGCTAGTTCTAACAGTGGAACTCTCGATGAGACGAAGTCTACATGGAAGCCCAACACATGAAATACATAGAAGCTGGAGGAGAATAAAGAGAGCCACCAGAAGCCCACTTGTCCCCTTCCTTCACCCTCCCTGTTGTTGCTGTTACACTGCAGAAGAAGGACAATAAAATCTCAGTCTTGTGAAGCAAAGTTGGAAACCACGGAACTAGACTTGGGAGAATTCCAGCTCTCACATTTTATGATTCTTCTTAAGTATGGTATGGGACTCAGAGTAGATAGGAGAGGGGGACAGGGAATAAATAGAGAGTTACACGGTGTCACACGTTTCCTCCAACCCTTAGCCAGTTTGTCTCCAGATGGTGGCAGTCCATCACAACTGGGCTTATCCCCAGTGTGGGAGGAGAGAGAACCGCGCGATTACCCTCCTCAAAGACGGGAGGCAGAAAAACCCTCAGAAAATTACTCCAATGTCTGGGGTAGACCTCACAGTAACCCCTCCACTATACTCAGCATCTCCAGCTGAAACCACTGGGGCTGCAGAGCCTGAGAAGTTGCCAAAGTGTAAAAGCACTGAGAGAATACACAGCAGCATCCCTGGAACTCGGCTTGGGAAGGAGATTCTGCAAGAGATTCCCCTGCAGAACACACCTGGGCTCCAGACATTTCATTGATACCCCTCAAAAGGTTCCTATACGTGGGACTCTTCAGGATGGACCAGGTGGTACATAGCCTCCATGTCTGCCATCAATAAGCCATCCCATCTCTGTAAGCACCTCCCATCAAGAGGCAGAACCTATTTCCAGGAATCTTCCCCATTCTGTAAAGAAGACTTTCCCTTTCACTGCCCCCAATCCTAAAATTCTGCCATCACCCAGGTAGTCTATTGTGATGGCCTCACCTCCTCTCTGAGGACACTGATTCCAACAGGATTACACACTGAGTTCCCGAACACTGTAGTATGAGTCTATCAGGTCATTTCCTTTTTTGCCAAAGTGACCAGAATCATTTCAAAGTACAAGTAACAGAGCATAATAATTATCTATTATTGATCTGTTACTGCATAATAAATCACCTCAAACTTTAGCAGCTTAAAACAATACACATTTACTACCTCACAGATTCTGTGGGTGAGGAATCTAGACGTGGCTTAGCTGGGTCCTCTGCTTCAGGTTTTCTCGTAGGCTGCAGTCAAGGTCACGGCTGGGATGGAGTTAATCTCAAGACTCGACTTAAACAAGTTCACATGGTTCCTCACAGGCTGTTGGACTGAGGGCCTTGGCTCCTCTCTGGTTGTTGGCTAGAGACCACGTGTAGTTCCTTGCCATGTTAAACCTCTCCAGCCTTAGATGGCCAGTGTGCTCCATCACAGCATGTAAGTGAGAGGGCAAAGGAGAGACTGCCTGTCTGTAAGTCAGTCTTTGAAACCTAATCATGAAAGTGACATTCATCGCTTTTGCACCGTGTTATGGGTTTAAAGCGAGTCATTCCGGGGGAGATTATACAGAGTGTGAATGCCAGGAGGTGGAGTCAGTGCCACCTGGGAAGTCGGCTGCCACACAACTGTCGAGACAGATTCACTTAGTCCTCACCTGCTCACCATGAGAACACAGAAGCACAGAGACCCCAATGGTGAGCAATTCTCAATCATCTGGAAGGAGACCTGCTTTAGAGAAAATCTACCTGCCTCCTTTCGTTCAATGCCATCTCCACTCTTCCCTTACGTAGCCCCATCCTTCATCTTCTAACAGGTAATAATATGGCAAAGTCTTTGCTTCCTTTTCTCCTATTATCTCTAAATTCTCTCTGGTAGAATAAGAATGCTAATAAGCATCAAAATCTCTCTAAAATTAAGGAGGGACTTCCCTGGCAGTTCAGGCTTCCCTGGTGGCTCAGAGGGTGAAACGTCTGCCTGCAATGCAGGAGACCCAGGTTCGATCCCTGGGTCAGGAAGATCCCCTGGAGAAGGAAATGGCAACCTGCTCCAGTACTCTTGTCTGGAAAATCCCATGGACGGAGAAGCCTGGTGGGCTACAGCCCATGGGGTCGCAAAGAGTTGGACACGACTGACTGAGTGACGGCACTTCCTTGGCAGTCCAGTGGTTAAGACTGTACACTCTTAGTGCAAAGGACAGTGGTTCGATCCCTAGTTAGAGAACTAGGATTCTGCATGCTGCAGCCAAATAAATAAATACTCATCTGCTTTAAATATATATGAATCTGGGACTTCCCTTGTAATTTAGTGGTTAAGACTCTACACTCTCAATATAGTGGGTATGGGTTTGATCCCCAGTCATGAAACTAAAGTGGCTCACTGGTAAAGAATCCATTTGCCAAGCAAGAAACACAGGTTGGATCCCTGGGTCAAGAAGATGCCCTGGAGAAGGAAATGGCAACCCCCTCCAGGATTCTTGCCTGGATAATTCTATGGACAGAGGAGCCTGAGACTGCAGTCCATGGGATTGCAAAAAAGTCAGACCCAACAGAGCACGCATGCACACACAGGAGCTGAGATCCCACAGGCCACATAGCCAAAAACAAAAACTCTAAAATTAAGGATTCAAGGAAAATAATACTGTGAGTAAGAAAATACATAAGTAATAAATTTGCTATTTTCATCATCACTAAGTCCTTTATTACATGCCTGGCTATGAATGACACAGACTGTTAAATTTAGAAAGGCAGAATAAAAACTTAACATCAATTTTCATTCCAGCCAAAAATAATGATAGAATCCAGAACTTTCTATAAAATTTTATCATTCAAGGTAACATACACAGCAGAAGAAGAGAGAAATGTTACAGTTTCTGGCCCTTTAATGATCTTAATCAAATGTTTTCTTCAGAGTACCTGAAGAAGTAACTGAGGCAGCAAAATATAGAATTTTTATTGTATTTGTGATTCAACACATATTATTTTTTAACTTTTCTTTGTAAACTATGCTAATCCTATAAAGATTCCTTATTTTTCCTTATTATTCCTAATTTTCTAGAATTAGAGAATTAGTTCATCTCTTTCCCCTGAAAAGCAGAGAATTCTCACATTTCTTGTTGGAGATAAATGGTATTATCTTCACTTTTCAGATGGAAAGAGACCTAGTGAGTGAAGGGTCTGGACCAGAGCCCCACAGTGAGTAGGGAGTAGGGAGGGAGCTGGAATTCCATATCAGAGTTCAGGGTCCAAGGCAGGGCAAAGAGGTTGCTAACCCAGACTGTGCAGATGAACACACAGGAAAGGCCATGTTTGTGCCTGACAGCCAAAGGTGTGTTCAGGGAGGAACTGGACCCACACAACTCCCGCTTTTCTCTTTGCAGCTTCTGACCACTTCTCTTTCATATTTAATGCTCGGAAAACTTGAAGTCTAGCACCAATCCAGTTCACCCTTCCTCATCTACCACCCCATACTTGGCTTTCTATCAGCAGAAGTGTGGCTCCCTATTCCCCTCCTGAACAAAGCACAGCCTGATCCCTGAAAGATGTATTGTTATTTTCAAAAGTTACCATCAGCTGATTCCAAATTCTACAGAGATCCCACCCCATCCCCGGCCAAACCACACAAAAAGATATTAGCAAACAGTAGGTACTCTTGCCCACACATTCAGAAAAACAGGGAATAATCTGTTTTAAAACGTCCAACTTGGGTGCTGCATAGGGTGTGATCTCATCTAAATGGCTCTCAATTTAGCATGTGACAGGATAGAAATTGAGGAGATTCTTTTCATTTCCCAAAGATATATTTATTCCTTAGGGACACACTCATGGTTTGCTTTTCCATAATCATTTCTGACGTATTACTTATAAGACTCCAAGTTCCCTCAAAGAAGGGAATTAAACAGTCAGTCTCCATTAAAAATGCTATGAACAACCAAACAATTTTAAGAACCTTACTCTAGATGTCACAAAAAGATACATGTTGTAGAATCACTGCTCTACAAGTTAGCAAAATTACCAACTCTAATTATTAACATAACTGAGTAAGGCAATGATTAAAAATTATTATCTATAAAAATGAAAGCTGTGTAGTACATTGTACAGTCAGCATCTTTTACTAACAAGACCAGTTCTATTCACATACACACAAATGGACACATGTACCAACTCAAACACTCACAAACCTCAAGTGGATTGAGCAAAAACTCTTTACAGAAATTCTGCACCATAATTTTTTTACACAGGCATTTTTTAATTAAAACTATAGTTTTATATGGATACCACCTAGTGGCCCAGAAATGAGGCTTCAACTGAAAAAAGTTATACCTAGGTTACACTAAGAAATAGAGAACACGTTACTCATGGTATGTTTTAAAATTCCTAATCTGTCTTCACCTGTGTAACTGTTCTCTGCACTGATGCTTTCCCTACACCAGGAGGAAACAGATAGAGACCGCAGCCGTTTCCACTCTTAGTAGCTCAGCATATAAAAGAGTAGCTCCTCCCAACATTATGTGAGGATAATCCATAGCAAAGCTGATTGTGTTCAGCCTTCCTAATATTTTTGTTAGCACTTGTGGGATCTAGAAGAGAAGGGAATCTTTGTCCAGTGTCATCTCACTGAGGCCAACTCTGCAACACATTTTTGAAAACTGCAACACCCTTATACCTCTGATCCCCTTATTTTGCTCTGCATTTTATTTTCCTCTGCATTTTATTTTCATGGCACTTACCATCTTCTAATAACATGAAGGGTACCATAATACGCCACACCAAGTACACCACTTTGGCATATGCATTATTTTTAGATGAAGACAATTAAAAAGAAGCAATAGCAAGTGTAAGAAAAGCTCTTTAGCCTCCCCCTATCTGCCCAAAAATAAGACATAAATTTGTAAAAGTGTCCCTTCTCTGCTTTCTACCAGGAAGGACAGTGGTTAATCAAAAGAGACCAGGATCAGCTGGGAGATGGCACCAGTGAAACCTATGGAACAAATCTTACTAACTAGCCCTTATTTTCCATTGGTTCCCCATATATTTACCCTCCCACAATCTGCTGCTCAAAAAGCTCAAAGTCCTTTTCTTTGTCTCATCACTTCTCCAAACACATATTATTCTTTTGTTAACATGCTATACAAGCCCAGATCCAAATGCTCCTGTGAGTTACTCATCACTGAATTCTCACACGTATGTGACGCACATGCAAAAAAAAACCCATCTATTTGTTTTTTCTCGTCAATCTGTCTTTCGGAAGTCTTATTTACATGGCCCTATCCAATGAACCTAGGACGGACAGAAGAGAAATAAATGATTTCCTCCCCCTCAGCTGGATAATCAAGCCATTTATTAGATGTATTATATAATGTTTGTCTCCCCCTACTAGAAACTAAGACTCACAAGGGCAAAGACCTGGGTTTGTTTTGTTCAGTCATATCTCTGAAGTGCCTAGAATGGTGCCTGGAAAAGTTAGTACACAATAAATGTCAACTGAAGGAAATGAATGAAAGATGTTTTGGAAATGACTTACATTCAACGGTTTTCTTCAGCCTTCAGTTTGAAACTAAGCATCCAGGGTAAAGAAATCATAACACTGCTATGGCTGCAACTCACTGCTCGCGTTCCTTAAAAAGAACTCTATATGCCTTTTCGATGGGTCAAAAACGTTCCCTCCGAGGGAGGTAGACAAAAGTGAGGAAGGAACAGCAAAGCTGGGACAGAAAAGAAAGTCAGCCTAGCTCTCTTCCTTTACCTTCTTCAGGTGGCAAACTGTCTGCACTTCCTGTGACAACTGTTTCCCTTAAAGGCAAACTATGTTCCATGAAGAGAAATGGAGAACAGTATGGAGATTCCTTAAAAAACTTGGACTAGAACCACCATACAACCCAGCAATCCCACTGCTGGGCACACATCCTGAGGAAACCAGAACTGAAAGAGACACATGTGCCCCAGTGCTCATTGCAGCACTATTTACAATAGCCAGGACACGGAAGCAACCTAGATGTCCATCTCAGACGAATGCATCAGGAAGTTGTGGTGCATACACACAATGGAATGCTACTCAGCTATAAAAAGGAATGCATTTGAGTCAGTTCTAATAAGGTGGATGAACCTGGAGCCTATTATACAGAGTGAAGTAAGTCAGAAAGAGAAAGACAAATACTGTATATTAACGCATATATATGGAATTTCCTGGAGAAGGAAATGGCAACCCACTCCAGTACTCTTGCCTGGAAAAGTCCATGGACAGAGGAGCCTTATAAGATACAGTCCATGGGGTCACAAAGAGTCAGACACGACTGAATGACTTCACTTCACTATGGAATTTAGAAAGACAGTAATGATGACCTTATATGCAAGGCAGCAAAGGAAACACAGATGTAAAGAACAGACTTTGGACTATATGGGAGAAGGCAAGGGTGGGATGATTTGAGAGAATAACACTGAAACATGTATATTACCATATGTAAAACAGATGGCCACTGCAAGTTCGATGCATGAAGCAGGGCAAAGCTGGTGATCTGGGACAACCCAGAGGGATGGGGTGGGGAGGGAGATAGGTGGGGAGTTCAGGATGGCGGGGGGACATGTGCACGTGTGGCTGATTCATGTAAAGTAATTATCTTCTAATTAAAATAAATCAATAAATTGAAAAAACAAACAAGGGGAAAAAATACAAAAGAAAAAACTTTTTTTCAGGCAAAAAATAGAAAGAAAACAGAAATATGTTAGCAGAAGCAATTATCGTTTTCAAAGTAATGTTTTGGGTTTGCTTTTTTTTAAGTAGGACCAAAGAAAAAGTAATGATGGGGTCTTAAAGACAGACACTTTTCTCTCTTTTGGGGGGAGAGGAGTGGTAAATAAATGTTGGGAAGGATGATCAAGAAACACTAAAATTAAATCTGAAAGTGAAAAAGGTAACATTTTCTCTTGGGTATAACAGTATAGGGTAGACCTCAACATGTATTTATCTTTCCCTAGATATTGTGTTTTTAAAAGTCTTTAAAACATGATTATATTTTTTATTCTTTATACTAAAACAACAAAGATTAGCAAAGGCCTCAAATAATATCAAACACAAATTACTCCTTCTTCTATCCAGTATGGTGCCAACTACATAGTAAGCGCTTAGAGTTTACAGCGGTATTTATTAGGAATGAATTAATAGAGAATAAAAATCTTTAAGAGAACATACAAAGATGGAGAATATCAAAATAAAGGCACTAATATTCAGCTGAGTAATGTAAGAAAGAGGAGGAGGAAGAATCACAGAAATGAAAGAGGCAAGTAAAAGATTATCCACTCACTCTTGTTTAAATAGTTGGGAAGATTAAACCCCTTCAGATATTACTCTCCAATCAGAGCTAACCCTTAAAAGCACAAGTTAGTATGAAAAATGAGGGTGGGCGGGGTGAATGGTCAGGGAGCCCAGTAGCTTTCAAAGCTCAAAAGTAAATTTTATGGAAGACAAGTCACTTGATGCAGCTGCTCTGGGGCTTTCTATTAAGTGCCAAGAACTGTTGCCTTGGTGGCTAACACTCAGACCATAACTTATTGAAAGAGCTAAAGTGGCAAAGATAGAGCAAGGGGCGCTCCCCACTGCTCGGCGCTGACTCTCAGTCCACACTGAAGGGCCTCCTCCCGTGCTTCTCCACTCCCTCCTTACTGCCAGCTGCCGCGGCTTTAGGGCTCTCAGGTTAGCAGTCCTGTTCAAGGTAAACAGCCAGCCAAGGGATTTGTGACTAACTGGGAACAAATTTGCCCAGCTCTAATGATGGGCTTTCTGGCCACCAAACACCTTTCCCTAAAAATCCAGAGGGCCATCTCAGTCCTGCAAGGGAGGAGGCAGCCTACTCAGGCACTAGTGAGGATCGGTTCTCAGTATTTCCCTTAGTCTTCCTGAACTTGTCCCTGACCTTGTCCAGTTATTTTCAAAGGACTGTCAGAAAATGTGCAGAAAATTGGAGGTAGTATTTATAGAGCTTAGATGAGCCAAATTCTCCTTCTCTTGTATTTATTCCAAAAACCTTCTGGTTCTGTGGTTATATCTTTTCCTTTGGGGGGGAAAAAAAAGCTCACTTTCACTTGTATGTACTTTTAACAGAAAGATCCAACAGTTTATTTTTCTCCTAACACTCAGAAATGCATCATGGGTGTGAATAAATCTGAGCTCTGATCTGACCTTTATCTTTACAATATAACACGAGCACAATAATAATTTACAGGGTTCAGTCCTAAGTGTGACATTTCAATGAGCCGGGTAAATATCATTACCTGCAGCCAGCATCCCACCAGGATTCAGGCTGAGAGGCAGGTGAGTGTGGGCATTTTCCAGAGGAGAATCATTAATGTGACGGTAAGTACTGCCCTAACAGGCTCCCCAGGTGGCACAGTGGTAAAGAATCCACCTGCCTGCCAATGCAGGAGACTCAGGTTTGATCCCTAGGTCGGGAAGATCCCCTGGAACAGGAAACAACCCACTCCAGTATACTCTTGCCTGAAAAATCCCTTCGACAGAGGAGCCTGGCAGGCTACAGTCGTTGGGGTTGCAGAGAGTTGGACACCGCTGAGCACATACATACATGCACACAGCCCAAAAATCAGTGAAAGTTTCACTCATCAGAGGACATTAACAATTGACAATGTGATTAAAATACACACACACAAAGCCCAAGTGGGGGGGGGGCGGGGAATAGGCTTTCATTTAGCTGAAGAACAAAAGAGTCTCCAGCCCTGGCTATGTCAGGTTGACCACTAAGCAGACCAGGTTCTTGAACGATTGCTCAGGTCTTCCTTCCCTCTCTATGCTGGTAGAGGGAAGGTCAAGGCCAGAGACGTTTTAGATGGAGCAGAATCCCCGTATGTCTGGGAATTAGAAAGTTAGAAACTTGGGAAGAAGAAACAAGAAAATGGACAGATGGCTCTGCCTGTCTTCAAAGCCCAACCAACATATAAATCATGGAGGAGGAAATTCTCTGATGGTCCAGCAGTTAGGACTCAGGGCTTTCACTGCTGGGGCCCAGGTTTAACTCCTGATTGGAGAACTAAGATCCCGCAAGCCACTCAGCACAGGCAAACAAACAAAAAAATCACAGAAGATATTTGACGTCTAATCTCACTCTGCTCTGGGAAAGCAACAGTATTAAATATCCTTTTCCTATCTTCCCAAGTTCCCCTGCTACTGAAGCCTGACTTTTCTAGCCAACATATCTTGTCACCTGATCCCAGGGTTTCATGAGCAGCCTGACTCAGCAGGTCGCTCCGGTGTGTTTTCTACTTTCCCCTTCTCTGAAAATCGAAGCCTCTAGACTTATAAGAAATCAGTAAGCGGCCCCCAGCCTGTCTGGTGCTTATCAGATTCTTCTTCCTACAGAAGCAAATGTGGAAACCTTTGAGCTAGCTGAGAATATTTCATAGCTATGCTTGCCTATTTTCATCACAAGAGGCACTCTGTCACTCCCACACCTCCCATTTCTTGTTAGTTTATCCTGCCCCCCCCCAATGTAGAATGGCAATTCTCCTTGTATCACATCACAATGATGTACAGAAGTCAACTTCTCAAAAAATAAAAACTCAAAAAAAAAATCTAAACCACAATAAAAGCCCACAATTTGTACAGATAGAACTGTACACTTTAACAGGGAACTTGCTCTTCTGGGGAACTAAAGCCATCTTAAGGTTGCAGAGAAACCCCTCAGAGGTTTTCCTCTTTGACCTGGCTCCCACTTCCCACTGCAATTTTAGTATCATGCTTCGGTAGGTTCAACAATATCTTGACAAAGTTCTCCTTTGTATGGGAGAAAAAGTTTGGCTTTGGTGTAATATTCATTCATACACTTGTCTTGCCCATAGCCAACAGATTAAATACACACATATCACTTGCCGAGAGTTCCAGCTGTTTAGATTTTCACCCAAACATGTGAATAAAAACCGCAGGCAAAACAAGTACTGTCTCTCGTACCTTTTATGGATTAACAAATAGCCCTTACCCTGCTGATGCCCGTTCTTAATTGGACTATGCTGTGAGGAGCAATTAAGCCTAAATGGCCACTTGCTGAGAGCTGGTGAAAGAAATGCTGCAGCTTGAGGCGTTGGCATTCTCCAAATAGAGCACATATGCTTGGCTTTGGTGCCCATAAAAAAAGGAGATTTATTTTTTCACGCTTTTCAAAGTGAAAAGGGGCTATTGTTTCAGGTACTTGGCAGAACTTATTCAAGGAGATTTTTAAGAAATAAAATAATTTTTGCAACTTTTGTGCAAGTAAGAGATGAAACAACTTTGTTCCTTCATGAAAGAGGGCAGCAACTGTGCAAGAGGCCTCTCCACCCTCTGCACACCCCGGTGTGTGTCTCCACTGCATGTGCAAAGGACGGATCAGAGCCAGTAAAATGAAGCGGACATGAGGCAGTGCCCTAGGCACAAGCAGAGCCGCACCTGAAGAGCAGGAAATGGTGGAAGAGAAGCTTTATTAATGAACACATACATATTTTTGCTCTCAAAGATGGAGGAGAGCAAGAGTAATGAGGTTAAAGTAAGACTTATCTGACCTGTTCAGCACATTTCAAGCAGCCTGCAAGATCTTCTTCAACCATGAAGACACAGGTAGTGTTGGCCTGGTAACTGATATCTGTGTCGTTCTGTTTTAGTGTGAACAAGGAACAGAGGAGATAAGCTGGATTTTTCTCCTGACCCACAAAGAGATCCACTGAAAAGGTTTTTTTTTTTTTTTTAATAGTTGACGTTGCTTTTCCTGTAAGAAAGAATAGAAAATCCACTGTGTTTCTAACCATTATATTCATCAGTATTGAAAAATAAGCTTTAAGTGATCAAGGTGGGGGGAGGCAAAGAGAAAGGAAAAATCACTCCAAATTCTACTACCTGTAAATATCCATCATTTTTCCCTCTAACACCTTTTGAAACATCTCTGTATATACATGTGTATAGATAGAAAAAATGGGCATAATTCTACAAAATCAAGATCATGGTATAAGGGCTATATATTTTTATGCTGGGTTTTATTTCACTTTTACAAAAAAAGAAAAAATCTTGCAGTTATTTTGACTAAATTACTAAAGTTCAGAAAAACTTTTCTCCCCTCTAAAATTATTTTAATATTTAAAATACGTCTGTTTGTTATGGGGGTTTGAGGATAGCAGGTATTGAAAATTTTATCCACTTAGGTCCAAATGTTAGGGGTCCTGCAAATAAACTGACAACAGACATATTAATTAGAAAAAAGTTGGGGTTTATTCATACATGCACTTGGGAGCACTCAGGAATGAATGCACTGAAGAGCCAGAGATAAAGGAGAGGGTGTGGAGAAAAGGGAACCCTCTCACACTGTTGGTGGGAATGCAAACTAGTACAGCCACTATGGAGAACAGTGTGGAGATTCCTTACAAAACTGCAAATAGAACTGCTATACGACCCAGCAATCCCACTGCTGGGCATACACACCAAGGAAACCAGAATCGAAAGAGACACGTGTACCCCAATGTTCATCGCAGCACTGTTTATAATAGCCAGGACATGGAAGCAACCTAGATGTCCATCAGCAGATGAATGGATAAGAAAGCTGTGGTATATATACACAATGGAGTATTACTCAGCCATTAAAAAGAATACATTTGAATCAGTTCTAATGAGGTGGATGAAATTGGAGCCTATTATACAGAGTGAAGTAAGCCAGAAAGAAACACACCAATACAGTATACTAACACATAGATATGGAATTTAGAAAGACAGTAACGATAACCCTGTATGTGAGACAGCAAAAGAGACACAAATGTATAGAACAGTCTTTTGGACTCTGTGGGAGAGGGAGAGGGTGGGATGATTTGGGAGAATGGCATTGAAACATGTATATTATATGTGAAATGAGCCGCCAGTCCAGGTTCGATGCATGACACAGGATCCTCGTACTGTATCCTGTATCCTGCACTGAGATGACCCAGAGGGATGGGATGAGGAGGGAGGTGGGAGGGGGTTCAGGATGGGGAACACGTGTACACCCGTGGTGGATTCATGTTGATGTGTGGCAAAACCAATACAATGTTGTAAAGTACTTAGCCTCCAATTAAAATAAATAAATTTGTATTTTTAAAAAATTAAAAATAAATAAAAATTAAAAATTAAAAAGGGAGAGGAGGTTGGGTATTAATGGGAAAGTATGAAAGCGCCTACTGGGCTTTTTGATGCTAATGGGCAGCTGGTGCTAAGAGTCAGTCTTCCCCTGTCACCTCCCCTCAGTAGGAAACTCCCTCAGAAAAGGACTGATGGCAGCTGATGGCAGTATTTTCAGGAAGCTCTGCCTAAGTTTAGGTAATGTTTCTTCTTGCAGCTGCTCCGATGTTTTCAGCTTCAAGTAATTTCCATATCGCTTTGGTGGGCTGCTACTCCCTTCGTAGGATTTTTAGGTGCATCCCTGGCCTGTACTCACAAGACACCAGTAGAAACACCCTCCTCCCTGCAGTGAGACAACCAAAACTGTCTCCAGACAGAGCCAAATGCCCTGGGGAAGGTGGGTCAAAATCACTTCTAGGTGAGAACTACTACTCCAAGGTTTAAAAAATATATAGAATTATGGGGGGAAATCAATTTTTAACCATACCATACAATGTTGAACAATATCTATTTACCCCTTTACATGAAAGATAACAAAATTTGACACTTTTAATCCCTTCCACATTTCCTCCTTATATCTCCCAACACTGGTTAACCATTATTTCTATGTTTTCAAGATTTAAAACAGTTACATTTGGCTAGGGAACCATTGCATGAAACCACCCAGCCCTGCCAGGCACCATAATAACCACCATTATGAACTGTCTCACATCAGGAAGTCCCGATAGGAAGACAGTGCTGCCACTGCCACTTCCGCTGAAAATTAACCAACTAACCCGGAGAATTTGGGAGAGGCCTGGGCTGCCCTGGTGTCTCAGACAGTAGAGAATCTCCCTGCAATGAAGGAGACTCAGATTCGACCCCTGGGTCAGGAAGATCCCCTCGAAAGAGGAATGGCAACCCACTCCAACATTCTTGCCTGGGAAATCCCATGGACAGAGGAGCCTGGCAGGCCACAGTCCATGGGGTCACAAAAGATTCGGACATGACTGAGTGACTAACACTTTCACTTTCATACTTCCCAAAGGAGGGAGGAGCTGCCAGTCCATCCGTGACAATGGCAAGTCATGGCATGTCATTCTTTCAAAGGTGGTGCCCTGCCCCCTTCCCTCCGGATTCACCTTTGGAGAGCAACAGCATCTGGACCTCTCACATAGAATCAGAGGCAATAAGAATCTAAAGAGCACCCAAAGGCACTAAGTGATGTTCACCCTTTCTCTCCCATCTCTCCTTCTCACAACACACAAGAGGAGAAGAGGTCTCAGACAAGAGAGAGGGTAAGGCGAGGAGCTAAGAGAAGGAAGAAGAGTCTCTGTGTAGGGAAGGAAAAGTCATTTTCCCTCTCCTCTCTTAGGTTCAATGGCTGAATCCCTAAAAAAAATTGATACAAGACAGAAAAAGAAGAGGAAAAAACAGTTATAATTATGTACTATGTGCAGGAGTTCAAAAAGTATAATGTGGCTCAAGGAAATGGCTAAACGATTAAGACATATACCATCCTAGACTACACAAAGGAAAGGGGGATTAAGCCTCTGGGGTGGAGAAGAGTCGTTATAGGAGTAAGAAATTAGGGCTGTGTTGTCATGCAGTCAAGATCCTCTCAGGTGGTAAATGTTGTCTCTGGGAGTAGATCTCTTTCTGGTACAGAGACTTTTTACAAATGTAAATTTCCTCTACAAAAGGGAAAATTTGTGCTCTATTTTTAGGGGAGGGAGGTAAAGAGCTTTTCCTACATCTGCTGGTTCTTGGTTGGCAGTTAACTTAAAATCATTCATATGCCAAAGAGACATATTTTGGTACCCATCATCTGCCATAGGTGCCCAACCTTGGAAAGAAAATAAGAGTTCAGTTGTATATGAGATAGAAGATTTACTGGATTTTACATACTTGAAAATACCAGAAAAGTGATGGGATCAGACCAATAGATTGCTCAAAGAACAAGAAAGTAACACTTGACTAGGACAGTCTAAAGATGCGGGAGAATGTAAAGATTTTACATTTGGATATATCAAATTCAACTTATTCAATAAAATGGCTAGTTATTGTGAATCATCTCCTGATCCGCTAAACTTATTTTTTTCCAAGGACTCCTATCTACTGTATTGCCTAACTATGTGCACTACTGAGATTATCTGTTGCCTTTAGACTTGAACTTGCATGGTTAATTATTTAGTAACATTTTGTTGGCATTCCCTCAACATCTTTTGGCATTTAATCTTGCTATGAAGAAGCCTGAAGTCAGCCAGACTTTTTTCCCTTCTCTGTAACTTAATTTCTTTTCTTCACGCCCATATAAATCTCCCTTTATCTCGTATTCAGTAACTTTTTAAGGATATGGCTGGGTATTGGTTATATTGTGCCAATCTTTACTGGATCGTGCTTCAATGTGCTGATTCAGGCTTTTACTGAAGGAAACTTTTATATTATTGAAATCATTTCTGTTCCATCTGTTCTGTTCTCTCTCTCAAAGTGTCAATTAGTATACATAGGATCACCTTTATTTTTCCTTCGTATCCAGTACCTTGTCTATAATCTCTTTTATGTCTTTTGTTCATTTCCATTTCATTTTAGGTGATGTTGTCAAACCTGGCACTATACATATGTTTTCAGTCACATTTATTCTTTCGGTGTTGTTTTTCCTTTTCTATTTAGTTCATTTCCCATCTTTTCCTACTGCCTTTTAATTTTTATTTGAACTTTTCTATTGCTTCTTTGAGACTTCTTTCTCTGACTGTAACTTTTGTTCGGGGTTACCTCTTTGAGACCCTAGGAACAATTTCTGTGCACTCTTTCTATTGTTCTAAAGACAATTTCTCTGTGGTATATATTTTACATCAATTAAAAAAAAATTGTTTCTATATTCCCAGGTTATTGTTATTATTTTAACAGAATCTATCCATAGGGCTCTATTCTGATTAACACTGAATGGTTCACTAGTCTTGTGATTTTAAAATATCACATGTGATTTTGCTGAAAAAATGTGGTCCGAGTCACATTCTTACAGTCAATCTTTATTTCCCATGTCTTGGGTCACTTCTCCCCTTAGATCTAGGGAACTGAAACTCCTGTTGGCATTGCTGTTTACCTCACCTTTGGGATATTCCCTCAACTTGGAGGCTAGAGCATTCATCAAGGGTTTTAAAGAGACTAATGAGAACTTCTTTGTGAGTGAGTTAGACCATGGGGTCGCAAAGAGTTGGACACAACTGAGTGACACACACACACACCATTACACACACATGCACCCTACACACCATACACACACACACACACACACACACACACACACACACATCCTAAAGTCAAGGACAATAACACAGGAGAAGAATGAAGGCAGAGGAAAACAATGACTTTGGCCTACACGTTGTACTGGTCCCTCCCCATCCCTAAGATATCTCAGTAATATATTAAACTATCTTCACCTAATGTTCTAACCTCTCTTTGTTAAGAATAAAAAAGTGTGAAATCCAAGAATTGCACTGAGAAATCTTTAGGAATGGCTATCACTTTCTGTCTGCCTACAGTACTCTCAGCCAGCAGGTCTGAGGTGGGAGGAGAGCAGTAGCCCCGTGCCCAGCTTAAAGGGCAACCACACAGAACCCCCTGCAGACTACACGAGGGGTTCCTTATGGCTTAATATTGGCCATCTCAGTTCAAAACATTCCCCAGGTCTCCCTCTGCACCCATACCTCTGACTTACCCTCACTTGTGAGAAACTGGCTAGGTGGGATTTTTCCAAGACCAGCTTGTACTTCCTTGAAGTACACTCTAGAAAGGTCGGGGGCATGGAAGAGGAAGGATTATATGCAAAGCCTCCCATGGGCAGTTCCCTGTTCCTCAATGCATTGCAATTGAAGGGGTGAGAGGACATATTAGAATTTTTTGTCTAGAAATGAAATATTTAATTTATCTAATGGTACTTCCTCATAAAGGCAACGTGGAAGGTATGAAGGCCACTGAGTGCAATGCTTCAATTTATCAATACCCAGAGCAAAGGGTAGCACCTGGACTACTGATCCCTAGCCTAGTATTCTTCTACTACATCAGATGCTACTCCTCCCCATAAAATGGGGGAAACAAAGGAAGCAAGGAACTAAATGATAGAAAAAGCAAATTAGCAGAGAAGCCCCTACACAGTTCTTAATAAGGGAAAGCTCAGACCACTGCAACTTGCTTCAGTCAGGTATCTTTTAGAGAAGCAGAGCTTTTTGTGAATTAAAGGTATAAATTTTCCCTCCAAACTCAGTGACCCTCTCCCCCACCCCCAAATTCTCTCTGTGAGCCCTGGATTAAGAACCCTGTGCTGTGTGCTTAGTTGCTCAGTCATGTCCAACTCTTTGAGACTGTATGGACTGTAGCCCACTAAGCTCCTCTGTCCATGGGATTCTCCAGGTAAGAATACATGAGTGGGTTGCCATGCCCTTCTCCAGGAGATCTTCCCAACTCAGGGATCGAACCCAAGTCTCGTGCATTGCAAGCAGATTCTTTACCATCTGCGCCACCAGGGAAGCCCTGCTGCTGCTGCTGCGGCTAAGTCGCTTCAGTCGTGTTCAACTCTGTGCGACCACAGAGACGGCAGCCCGCCAGGCTTCCCCATTCCTGGGATTCTCCAGGCAAGAACACTGGAGTGGCTTGCCATTTCCTTCTGTGCTATAAGACCATTAGCTCCAACTTGGAATGCCAGAAATGTATCTCCCCTCCTCAAACACCGAGCTGCTCGAGGTTTCTCCAGTCACTCCTGTTGTTATTCAGTAGCTAAGCTGTGTCCAACTCTTTGAAACCCCATGGACTGTAGCCCACCAGGCTCCTCTGTCCGTGGGATTCTCCAGGCAAGAATACTGGAGTGGGTTGTCATTTCCTTCCACAAGGGATCTTCCCAACCCAGGGATTGAACCTGCATCTCCTGCATTGGCAGGTGGACTCCTTACCACTGAAGCACCCAGAAAGACCCCTCAGTAGCTGTATCAGGCGGTAATCATTACAAGAAGAATCAGGCAGAGCTTAGCTGGGCCCTGCAGGATTTCGGGGTATGGAGCAGGAATGGGATTTGGAAGCAAAACTAGGAATGGAAGGATTTCAGCAGGAATGATTACTCAAAAGTGAAGACAGATCCCAGGCTTATCGGAGAGTCTAGTGATAATTCCTTCTGTCTCTACTACTTTCTCCTTTTTTTCCTCTTTTCCTTACTTCTTTCTCCTTTTTTCCCTCTTTTCCTCTTGACCCCCCTCTTTCTCCTTAAAATAGCAAGAACAAGAGGCAAAGCAATAGATTATCACAAAGGTTTCCCCCTTGTAGCAATTTAAAAGTATATAGCAAACTCCTCTTGGAGTCATTCAAAAGAAATTATATGAAACATATATAATTATTTGATCAGAGTTGTGTATTTCAGTAGTATTTAAAATTACAAAAAGTTATAAAACATTAAGGACTTCTATCGTGGTCCAGTGATTAGGACTCCATCTGCCAATGTAAGGGACATGGGTTTGATCCCTGGTACAGGAGGACCCCACATGACAGAGAGCGACTGGGCCTGTGCACAACTATTAAGCCCCAGCTCTAGAGCCCACCAGCCACAACTACTGAGCCCACATGCTACAACCACTGAAGCTCACACACCCAGAGCCCATGCTCCACAACCAGGGAAGCCACCACAGTGACAAGCCTGCGCAGCACAATGAGGAGTAGACCCTGCTCACTGCAACTAGAGAAAGCCCACACACAGCAACAGATAATATAAATAAATAAAATAAACAGAAACACAGCAAAACTAATCAAAAAGCCCTTGATGACCAGGATATACACAAATAGCCAAAATAGCACAGCCAACAATAAGTAAATTAAACAAAATAGAAACACAGAAGAACTATACAAAAAAGTATTAATGACCCGGATATCCACAATGGTGTGGTCACTCAACTAAAACCAGACATCCTGGAGTGTGAAGTCAAGTGAGCCTTAGGAAGCATCACTACAAACAAAACTAGTGGAGGTGATGGAATTCCGGCTGTCCTATTTCAAATCCTAAAGGATGCTGCTGTTAAAGTGCTGCACTCAATATGTCAGAAAATTTGGAAAACTCAGCAGTGGCCACAGGACAGGAAAATGTCAGTTTTCATTTCAGTCCCAAAGAAAGGCAATGCCAAAGAATTTTCAAACTATGGTAAAATTGCACTCATTTCACATGCTAGTAAGGTTATGCTTAAAATCCTTTAAGCTAGACTTCAGCAGTACATGAACTGAGAACTTCCAGATGTACAAGCTGGATTTAGAAAAAGCAGAGAAACCAGAGATCAAATTGCCAACATCTGCTGGATCATAGAAAAAGCAAGAGTATTCCAGAAAAACATCTACTTCTGCTTCATGATTACACTAAAGCCTTTGACTGTGTGGATCACAACAAACTGTGGAAAATTCTTAAAGAAATGGGACTATCAGACCACCTTACCTGCCTCCTAAGAAACCTGTATGTGTGTCAAAAAGCAACGGTTAGAACCTTACATGGAACGATGAACTGGTTCCAAATTGAGAAAGGAATACATCAAAGCTATATATTGTTACCCTGCTTATTTAACTTATATGCAGAGTACATCGGGAAATGCTGGGATGGATGAATCACAAGCTGGAATCAAGACTGCCAGGAGAAATATCACAATCTCAGGTAAGCAGATGATACCATTCTAATGGCAGAAAGTGAAGAGGAACTAAAGAGCCTCTGGATGAGGGTGAAAGAGGAAGAGTGAAAAATCTGGCTAAAAACTCAACATTCAAAAAACTAAGATCATAGCATCTGGTCACATCATTTCACAGCAAACAGAAGGAGAAAAAAGTAGAAGCAATGACAAATTTTCTTTTCTTGGACTCTAAAACCACTGTGGATGGTGACTGCAGCCATGAAATTAAAAGACTCTAGCTCCTTGGAAGAAAAGCTACAACAAACCTAGACAGTGTTTAAAAAAACAACAACCAAAAAACAAACAAACAAAAAAAAACAAAGACATCTCTTTGCTCCCAAAGGTCCATATAGTCAAAGCTATAGTTTCTCCAGTGGTTATGTATATATGTGAGAGTTGGACCATAAAGAGGGCTGAGTGCCAAAAAATTGATGCTTTTGAATTGTGGTGTTGGAGAAGACTCTTGAGAGTCCCCTGGACAGCAAGGAGATCAAACCAGTCAATTTTAAAGGAAATCAACCCTGAAAATTCATTGGAAGGGCTGATGCTGAAGCTCCAACACTTGGGCCATCTGATGTGAAGAGCTGACTCACTAAAAAAGACCTTGACTCTGGGAAAGACTGAAGGCAGGAAGAGAAGGGGGTGGCAGAGGATGAGATGGTTGGATGGCATCACAGACACAATGGACATGAGTTTGAGCAAACTCTGGGAGATGGTGAAGGACAGGGGAGCCTGGTGTGCTGCAGTCCATGGGGCAGCAAAGAGTCAGACACAACTTAACAACTGAAAAACAATTATATGGTTAAAATGTCATTAGTGAGGACATAGTTATGAATTGAGATAGCCCAAGACACAACAAAAATCTGCTGTCAAATATGGCTCACACGTAAGACATCTTAGCCATTACCAAGCTTTACTAATAATTTCAAAGGTGCAAGTAACGAAGAGGCACAGGTCCAATGGGGAAAGGTTCAAAACCCCTCACACAATTCCCTGTATTCCTTCTGTGTCAGGAGCGCTCTGGTCCAAAATCATAGATGAGGTCTCTGCAAAGGTATGCAGCCACCTTACTACCCAGAGGGAGCTCCTCAGTTCAGGAAACATCTGAAACATTTCCATTTTCTACTCAGATTCCTACATAGCTTACGTGACATTTTCCAGAAGCCATGCCCCATAAATCTGAAGATTCCAGGTTTGTTTACCTAAGAAATCTTAGACACAAAGTTCATTCTACTAAAAGCATTCCCTGGATAAGAAGTCATCTGTCAACAAAATTGTTTAGTTTGTTGAGAGGTTTGTCATTAACAGATTTGTCTTTAAGTTAGCACTTACAAGATTAGACTAGTTTACTTACTATCCTTCTTAGCTAGGAACATACTCCTTTTCCCCAGTAAAGGCAGACAATGGATCATAGACCTATTTCTTTCAAAGCACATTATGCTACAACCAGGTACTTTTATGGAATCATAATAGTTAATATTGACAGAGGATACGTTGATATATTAGTATATCGATCAATGACAAGAGCCTAAACTATTTGTATCATCTCAACCAAGTAAAAATATAGAAAAACTAAAAGATAAAAACTTTTGAATGTTTGTATGTTTGAATGTTCAAACTACCACACAGTTGCATTCATCTCACACGCTAGCAAAGTAATGCTCAAAATTCTCCAAGCTAGGCTTCAACAGTACGTGAATGGTGAACTTCCAGATGTTTAAGCTGGATTTAGAAAAGGCAGAAGAACCAGAGATCAAATTGTCAACATCCGGTGGATCATTAAGAAAGCAAGAGAGTTCCAGAAAAGCATCTACTTCTGCTTTATTGACTATGCCAAAGCCTTGGACTATGTGGATCACAACAGACTGTGGAAAATTCTGAAAGAGATGGGAATACCAGACCACCTGACCTGCCTCCTGAGAAATCTGTAAGCAGGTCAAGAAGCAACAGTTAGAACTGGACATGGAACAACAGACTGGTTCCAAATTGAGAAAGGAGTATGTCAAGGCTGTATAGTGTCACCCTGCTTATTTAACTTATATGCAGAGTACATCATGAGAAACACTGGGCTGGATGAAGCACTAGCTGGAATCAAGATTGCCAGAAGAAGTATCAGTAACCTCAGGTACGCATATGACACGACCCTTAATGCAGAAAATGAAGAACTAAAAAGTCTCTTGTTGAAAGTGAAAAAGTTGGCTTAAAACTCAACATTCAGAAAACTAAGATCATAGCATCCGGTACCATCACTACATGGCAAACAGATGGGGAAACAATGGAAACAGTGACAGACTTTATTTTTCTGGGCTCCAAAATCACTATAGACGGTGACTGAAGCCATGAAATAAGACACTTGCTCCTTGGAAGAAAAGCTATGACCAACCTGGACAGCATATTAAAAAGCAGAGACATTACTTTACCAACAAAGGTCCATCTAGTCAAATCTATGGTTTTTCCAGTAGTCATGTATGGATGTGAGAGTTGGACTATAAAGAAAGCTGAGTGCCAAAGAACTGATGCTTTTGAACTGTGGTATTGGAGAAGACTCTTGAGTCCTTTGGACTGCAAGGAGATCTAACCAGTCCATCCTAAAGGAAATCAGTCCAGAATATTCATTGGAAGGACTGATGCTGAAGCTGAAACTCCAATACTTTGGCCACCTGATGCAAATAGAGAAAAGACCCTGATGCTGGGAAAGGGATGGATAAAGGGATGACAGAGGATGCAATGGTTGGATGGTATCACCAATTCAATGGACATGAGTTTGAGCAGGCTCTGGAAGTTGCTGATGGACAGGGAAGCCTGGCATGCTGCAGTCCATGGGGTCTCAAAGTGTTGGACACAACTGAGCAACTGAACTGACCTGAAAAGATAAAAACAGCTGAAAAAGCTAAAAAGATTTTTAAAGGATTGTTTTTGAGTCTATAGATTATGAATGATTATTTTGTTCATTTTCAATATTTTTCACAAGAACTTTGTATTATTGTTATCATATTTTAATCAAATTAATTCATGTAGCAAAATATAAGTAACATACTGGACAGAGCATAGAATTTTAAAGTAAACTGATTTGAACTACAGTTCTGGCTTGACTGCTCATTGTTTTGAGATCTGGGCAAATTAGCTTGTTTCCTCTGCTTTAAAGTAAGAAATATAATAATATCTCTCAGAGTTGTTGTGAATTATAAGCAGATACATCAACCATAAAGGTTATGTACCTCATTAGACAGGCTCTGCCCTTTTGTTTCCCATGGAGGACCAACCATTTTCTTAGCCTGGGAGAGTCTCCTCCTCAGCTACCTCTACACTGCTGGACCGACCAGTCATGTGCCCCGAGTTGCTCAGTCTTCTTGCCATTTCAATATCTGAATGAAACACAACACCCCAGGATCTGGGATGTTGCACTCTGGCAATTACTGAAGTATGAGGAAATTAACTCTGACCTGGACAAATTTTAACCAGTGGAAAAACAGAGATAGGAGAGATACCGGAAAGTAAATTGCCCCACTTTCTGCTCTTTGATAAACTGGTTCAAGATGAGATTTCTTTACAGGGTCTTTCCAGAAAAACCCCCACACAGTTTTGCAGACACGCTTGCTGAGTGGCCTGCCTAGTCCTCTATACCTCTTACGAACCACTTGTCCGTGCAGTAACTTTGCACTACTTCACAATTACTCTTGCCTCACTTTCCTTTTTCATCAGTTTTGCTGTTCTGGGATGATACCTCAAAATAAACTATCAGTGCTTTATTCTTAGCCTTATCCTTGACTCTACTTTTTGGGAAACCTGAGTCTAAGACAGTGGGTAATTTCTATGAAGCACCCAGCATATACTAATCCCTAAAAAATAGCATGCGTATGAATAAACCTATGTTTTATGTAGATGGGGATGTGTGCCTGAGTACACGTGCAGTAGATAATACATGAGCTGTTCTTGTTGCATTTTTTAGGTCTTTATAAATGCTAATGTACAATAAAATTTAAATAAATAATTTCATTTGTACCCATTTCCACTTCCTGCCCTATTTCTTCCTATAAACAAAACAGAAACGCAACATATTTATTTTAACCTTCAATGAGATCACCTTCAAACTATGAATTATTATTAAAAAGGTATAAACCACATGCCCAGTGTGTGAGTCAGGATACTTTCCTGGTTAAAAGCATTAACTTTAACATCAAGCAGACATGGTTTATAATTCCATTTCTATATGATACGGGAGAAATTAGCCTCTTAGGAACTCTTTTCTCCTCTGAAAAACGATAAAGTAAGTATCTTGCTGCATGTTTGAATTAAATAATGAATGTGAAGTTCTTAGCACAGAATCTGTACATAAGTTAAACTGTTGTGCTATTATTATTAAAAATGCCATTTATAATATGCACCCCAAATCTAGCCACAGTAACATTTAAAAATGTGTTAGTAAACACTAGGAGTTAGGGCAAAAATATAAAGTAATTCTTTCATGGTTTAATTATGTTCTATTGCTTAGGTATAGTTCAGGGAGGATCCAAAATCCTGAGGCACATGTCAGGACAGCCATAAACAGATGTGTGAAATGCTGACACATCAGCAACACAGAAGCCGGAGAGAGCAGGGCAACAAGGGGCCTGAAGAAATCGACCCAGAAACGCGTCGGGTCCTCTGAGAACAGCTGTGGGGACTGGTAGAGGGAGAATCCGCCACTTTCCCCTGAGGCCTCATGGTCCAGCCAAGGTGGCTAGGATTCCATTCCTAGTTTAGGCATTACAGTATCAAGAACACTCAGATACCAACCAGATAGGAAAGCTCACTCTTTACAGGAAGCCATCATTCTGGGACACTCCGTAATGTCCCTCCAGCACCCCGGCTAGATCTCTCAAAGCAGCACATCTCATCACAGATCTCAGTGGTCTGGGCTGCTAAGATAGCTTTCCGACTTGTCTGCACTAACTCAGGATAGTGTATACTCAGGTATAAGGACTGAGAACCGCAGAGGGTGATAAATAGATCTATGTCAGGAGAGAGAAACAGAGCACTTGCTGAAGAGGGGAAAGGAGGTGAGAGGCCACAGCACACCCACGGCGAAATCACCCTGGGAGGCCTTGAGTCCCTGTATCATGAATAAAATCAGAAAAAATCAAGCAACACGCTCTGGACGCGGCCCCCAAGGACACTGAGTCCTTACCCACGCTAGTGCCAACTTTTGCAGGAACACTTTAAACCCAGATCTTTACTGGATTCCCGTCCAAAATAAATCTCTTAGGAAACTGTGGAAACTTAGGAAACACTCCTTCCCCTACCACACCCCTGCCTGTTTTTTATTAACAAAGATTCTCTGGAATTCCTTATCTTTTTCATGCAGAAGCAGTTTTTTGTAGAACAAAACTTCAGCCTCTCCTCTGCTCCCAACAAATACTTCAAAACTCAGTATCATTTGCATCTTTTCACATCGGGATATCATCCATCTCATGGCTTAACATGATGAGATGATGCTGGAGGACATTATTATTTCATGTTTCTATTCTGAGAAAGATGTCTCTCTTCAACTTAACTACTAGCTGACAAAAATAATGTTGAACATCTGCAAGAGATAAAACAACTTGAATCCAATTTCCTTTCACATAGATTAAGAGCCCCATTCTCCTGTCACTTTTGTAGCATATAACTCAATTTTTTGCAATATTTAAATGAGAGGCTAGTTTTTCAGGTCTGTCATGTGGATGACATAAATTTTTTATTTTGTCCCTTCCACTGATATAGTGGATATATGAGACCCTGTCAGAATGTGGCAGCTCAGAAAGGAAAAGGGGAATCACACGTTAAAAAGACAGAAAGACCAATATACAAGTGAGGCTGTAAGAAAATCTTCTCTTTTAGGAATGCAAATAAGCAAATCACACAAGACATGTTCCATCCAGATATGGTCTTTCAAATTGAACCTGAGTCACCTGTATGGATCAAAGAGGAAATGACCCATAATTTGTAATTAATTTGATAGTCAATACACCTAAACAGGAACGTAACAACTGTGACTGAAACAAAAAGCGGTGTGATTGCTTTAAGTTACTGGAAAGTTCAGGGGTTACCAGCTCCAGGTAATGGTTGATCAAGGACTTGTTCAAAGTCACCAAGATCTGTTTCTTCGTGTTGTCCAGCTTCATCTTCTTTGTGTGGATTTCTATCTCAGATAGCTTCCCTGGTGGCTCTGATGGTAAAGAACCTGCCTGCAATGTAGGAGACCCAGGTTCGATCCCTGGGTCAGGAATATCTCCTGGAGAAGGGAATGGCAACCCACTCCAGTATTCTTGCCTGGAAAATTCCCTGAACAGGAGAGCCTGGTGGGCTACAGTCCATGGGGTTGCAAAGAGTCAGACACAATTGAGCAACAAACACAGCACAATACAGCAATCTCAGACAAACTTTCTCCAAATGGAAAAGTTGACTTCATTAGTTCCAGTCTTCTGTTACAAATGTATTCAGGAGAATCAACTTGTTGAGAAACTTTAAAGGTTAAGTTATGAAAATATAAAATACTCTAGATGTTTAAAGCAAAAGGACTCTAATTCAGGGAATTGGTTACCTGGGATATGGCAGAACTGAGGACCAGAAAGGTAATAGTCAAGAAATTAGAAATAGTAGGAGGCTACTGCTACTTGGGGCAAGTAGAACAAGCGGAGAAGGTGATGGTACTGGAACTCAGGAGTATAGGTCAACTGGACGAGTGTAGAACCATGGCAAGTCTAACAGAAACTGGCGTCGCAGAGGAGAAATAGCCACTGATGGAGACACTGCCCAAGGCAGAAGGGAAAGACGAAGTTACCCTGGCTTCTTCTACCCGCTCTCCAACCTCCTGTAAAGCCTCCCAGTGGACAAACCTAGTTGGAAGCCAACTGGCAAGGTAGCCTGGGATATGTAGTTGCCTATATTAGCGAGCAGAAGAATAGATCTGAGAGCAAACAGGCAAATGACTAGCACAGGGTATACTCATAAAACAGTTTCATTTCTCTGTCATAATTACCTTCAACCATAATCAGTCTCCCTTCCCTGATCAATAATTTACTGATCAGTTTCAATTATTAAACCTTGTCCAGTACCCAAGCAGCATGGGTTGGTACACGTTGGAGGCTAGGGAGTTAACTCTTGACCACTAAGCCACCGAGACTGTGGAAAATGGGATAAAGAAGTGGGAGACTTCTCAGCTCTTGGTGGATGCCTCATTGGAGCTAAAGGGAATTCCTGGCTTACATGCAACCAGGGCTGGGTGGAAACAATCAGACAATGGAGGCTGGGGTCAGTCACATGCTGGGCCAGTGGAGAGCTCTAACAGTGGCCAGCCAGGGCCAGGAGAAGGATAGTTCTTGGTTAAGTCCTACTGGGGATGGAATTGGGGAACTCTCAGTACTTTGTATGAGGTGGGGAGGGTAAGTCTCAGCTAGAGTGAGGCAGTGGCACAGGGCTAAGGGGATAGCACACATGATCTTTAGACAGATTACATACAAGGGACTGAGAAAATTACATGCAAGGAGCTGAGAAAAACAAAGGACTAAGCATAATGGGGGGCAGGATTCTTACTGTCCTCAAGTATGGGAAAGGGGAAAGCCAGAATAAAACATTTCATGTTGTAACAAGAGGTATTCATATAAACTAATGGTTTTAATACATATGGATAGAAAAAATATAGAAATTACTAGAGATGTGTATGTGTAAACTCATATATATGTATATATATACCTGTTATCTACCTCTCTGTTCAATACCCCCACAGCAATGAGCACACGTAGCTCCTAGACCTTGGTTTGTAAATAGCATTTTATACAAAAAGGAACCAGGCATCCACAAAGAAATAACTGATACCAGGACCAGAGCAAGGAATGTACAAGTAAGCTTAGACCATCTTGTGCCAGAACAAAGGGGAGTTCTCAAAAGAATGATAGGGACATGCTAAAAGGAGATAGGAACCAAACCGAAAAGGTTTGGCTTGATGAGGAATAAGATAGTTACATAATCTCAAAGTAGCACCCCACCAAACACTTACTAATTAATTTTACAGCAGAAAGATCTGGCACATAGTATCTTAACCAAGTGAAAAAAGTTAACATCCCTAGGAACAGAACAAGTCAACATTATATGCATACTCTCACTTTTGTGGTGTTGCTGGGGAAAAAATCATTAATCTAATTTTGAGGAACAATCAGACAAACTCAAATTTAGGGATATTCTCAAAGTAACTGGCTTAGACTTCAAAAGTGCAAAGACTTTAAAGGGCAAAGAAAGACTGAGAAAAGTCTCACAAGTTGAAATAAACCAAAAAGAAATGATGACTAAAGGCAATATGTGACTCTTGTTTGGATTCTCAACCTGAAAGAATGTTATTGTGCAAATGGGTAAAATTTTAATGAAATCTCTGAGTAATGCATTAGCAAGAAATCAGTGCCAAATGCCAGATTTTGATGGGTACACTATGGTTCTATTAGTGGGTATCTTCTGTTTAATAAATATATACTGAAGTGTTTGGGGGTGATGGGTCATTTGCTTGCTACCCAAATGGATGGATGAGTGAAAAAAGAAAGAGTGTGTGTGCACATGTGTTCATGTGTACGTATGTGTATGTGAGAGAGAGAGAGAGAGAGGAGAGAGAAATGCTAAGGCAAATACTGCAGAATGTTAACTGGGAGATCTGAGTGGACAGGATACAGAAGCTCTCCATTCTGCTTTTGCAGCGATTCATCCTTTCTTACACTGTGCTTTTTAAAGGATCTTATAGCAGGACTGCCAGAACCCAGGCCTTGGAATTACAGATATTTTAATTTTATACACTACAGTCCAGTCTTCTTCTTGGTTCCTGTATGTTTTTCAAATAACTGGTCTTCAGGGGCTTCCTGCAGCAGTCCCTCTGGTATTCAGGAGCAGGCCCCAGCTTTGTGAGACACAAGTCTTACACAATTTGAGGAGCACTCCTTAGGAAAAAGAATAAAGAATTTCAATTTTGAAATGGGACATGAAAGCAAATATTTATTTAGAAAAATCTCAAGCAACTGAAGGGCACTAAAGCTCCCCCTCTGCTGGAGTGGTAAAGTTCCACCTCCTGGGAGCTGAACAGCTGAGAGGCATGGGCTCAGCAAATTTGACTAGCTCTTCACTGGTCAGTGGCTGCTTTTGTTTTTGGGGGCTTCAAAATCACTGTGGACAGTAACTGCAGCCATGAAATTAAAGATACTTGCTCCCTGGAAGGAAAGCTATGACACTAGACAGTGTATTGAAAAGCAAAGCCATCATTTTGCCAAAAAGGTCCATATAGTCAAAGCTATGGTTTTTCCAGTGGTCATGTATGGATGTGAGAGATGGACCATAAAGAAGGCTGAGCGCCAAAGAATTGATGCTTTTGAATTTTGGTTCTAGAGAAGACTCTTGAGAGTCCTTGGATTGCAAGGAGATCAATCCAGTCAATCCTAAAGGAAATCAACACTGAATATTGATTGGAAGGACTGATACTGAAGCTGAAACTCTAATACTCTGGCCACCTGGTGCGAAGAGCCGACTCATTGGAAAAGACCCTAATGCTGGGACAGATTGAGGGCAGGAAGAGAAGGGGGCAACAGAAGATGGGATGGTTGGATGGCATCATTAGCTCAATGAACATGAGTCCGAGCAAACTCCAGGAGATAGTGAAGGACAAGGAAGTCTGGCGTGCTGCAGTCCATGGGGTCACAAAGAGTCAGACATGACTTAGCCACTGCACAAAATGACAACAACACTGGCCCTTCAGTTCAGTTCAGTTCAGTCACTCAGTCATGTCCGACTCTTTGAGACCCCATGAATCGCAGCACGCCAGGCCTCCCTGTCCATCACCATCTCCCGGAGTTCACTCAGGCTCACATCCATCGAGTCTGTGATGCCATTCAGCCATCTCATCCTGGGTCGTCCCCTTCTCCTCCTGTGCCCAATCTCTCCCGGCATCAGAGTCTTTTCCAATGAGTGAACTCTTCACATGAGGTGTCCGAGTACTGGAGCTTCAGCTTTAGCATCATTCCTTCCAAAGAAATCCCAGGGTTGATCTCCTTCAGAATGGACTGGTTGGATCTCCTTGCAGTCCAAAGGACCCTCAAGAGTCTTCTCCAACACCACAGTTCAAATGCATCAATTCTTCAGTGCTCAGCCTTCTTTCTTCACAGTCCAACTCTCACATCCATACATGACCACAGGAAAAACCATAGCCTTGACTAGATGGACCTTAGTCGGCAAAGTAATGTCTCTGCTTTTGAATATGCTATCTAGGTTGGTCATAACTTTTCTTCCAAGGAGTAAGCATCTTTTAATTTCATGGCTGCAGTCACCATCTGCAGAGGCAGAAATACTTTCTCTTCCCCTAGTTCTTGCACCTTTCTCACCACAAAGTAAAAACTACCCAAGCTTGGATTTGGGCTCAAGGAAGAAAGCACCAAGAAGACCACACAGCCTACCTGATGTGCCCTAAACCGAAAAAGCCTGCCTCCAGCCTTAGTAAATGGACTAGAAGGATGGCCTTGTCACAGCTGAATAGAAATAAAGAGCAACAATCCATCCACATCTCTACAAATGACCCAATTTCACTCCTGTTAATGGCTGAGTGATATTCCATTGTGTATAGACCATATCTTCTTGATCCATATCTAAATGTCAACAGACATTTAGGTTGTTTCCATGTCCTGGGAACTGCAAATAGTGCTGCCATGAACCCCTGGTGGCTCAGATTGTAAAGAACACACCTGCAATGCAGGAGACCTGGGTCCGATCCCTGGGTCAGAAGATCCCCTGGAGAAGGACACTCCAATATTCTTGCCTGGAGAAATCCATCGACAGAGGAGCCTTGTGGGCTACAGTCCACAGCGTCACAGAGTCAGACATGGCTGAGTGATCAACACAGGGTATATAGCCAGGAGTGGGATTGTTGGGTCATATAGTAGCTCCATTTTTTATTTCTTAAAGAAACTAGCACAATATTGTAAAACAACTATACCCCATAAAAAAGAAAGTGTAATGAGAAGCATATAAGAGGCTACCATGTGGCTGGGTCGATTTCCAGGGGACAATAACATTTTTGCCTGAATACCTTAAGAGCAATAAAGATCATGTACTTACCTGGCCTTTGTATCTATGTCTTTGAGACCTCATGGAGTGGAGATGGGGGCCAAGGGAAAGTTGGCTATTGCAGGATCTCTTTTCACTGGCCACATAACATCTCATAAATATCCATTCCTCTTATTAGCCTATGTGCTGAGATAAAGAAATGGCTGTCAGAACCCCTTCGCCTCCAACTCTCCCATTTGCACAGCAGTAATAAGCAAACAGGGGCTCATGCTCTTTCTAAGAGGTCATGTTGTTTGCACTTACCTATGCAAGAAGGAAAAGAACAGAACTGAAAAATGGGGGTGGGGAGGAGAACCCAGATAGTCAGACTGGAAATACTGCTCCCTCTGCTAAGCATTTCACCAAGATGAAACTTTGCTTCACTTTTACAACACAACTCATCACATAACTGAGACAGCTCATAATATGATCCATCATGCTATGGTAGTGTCCTTGGATGCTACAAAAGTATACGTGTGGGTAGATTGCCAATTTGTTATTTTTAGCTCTTGAAAAATTTGACTATGGGGGGAAATTTCAAGAAAATCACCCAGTCCCCAGCCTGTATCAGTCAGAAGCACCGATTACATCTGCGGGCATTCACAGGTGACTGAAGGATGTTTCCCAGCCTTCTCCCATCCATCCTGCTCACACGGGCTTACAGTAGGGCTTCTTATATGTGTCATGGAGCCTGCTGGGTGAGGGGAGACTTTGCATCTGTTTCCCTCTGGGAGAAGTTTTCACCTGCTGATCTTCACATGCCTGGTTTATTCTCAAACTCCAGATCTCACCGCAGGCTTCACCTTCTCAGAAATCTTTCCTGTCACTGTATCAGAAGTCATGTGCATCCCCAACAATCATCTCTGTCACCTCACCGAGCTGATTTACTTTATATCCTTCACCACTGGGTATGGCCATTTATTGACTCTTTCCCTTAACTAGGAGGGACTTTGTCCACTTCATCACTGTATTTCCAACGGCCAGCACAGGGCCGGGCAGGCAGTGGGTGCCCAAAACATTGCTAATTCAACAGCCGTGGAAAAAGGTGAAAAAGCAGAGAAGAACAGGGACTCGTGAGCTGAATGAGAACAGGTGGGTATGTCATTTCTTTCAATAAGTTTCTTTTATGAACAAGGCCAAAGTACTGAGTACCTCCAAAGGGACTTATGATTGAAGAATGAAGCCTGAAATAGTTCTCAAAATGAGAGATCACAGTTTCAAAAAAATCAACTCACTTTTTCTATCTCCAATTTGTTCTGCCAGCCTGAGATCTCCAGGAGCATAAAAAAATATGAGAGGACCAAAAACACTTTGCTATGGTGGCTGAAAAGGTGGCTCAATGATGATGAGAACCCATGATGAACAACCTATGGTAGGAAAGCTGAAAGGGACCTGTGGTATAGAATTTCTGTCCAACTCTAGATGTTCAAACAACCCCCTGGCCACCAGCTATGAACTATGATAAGAGTCTTGAGGGTCATAGATTTTTCCAATTATTCTATATTGTTAGCTATTTACCACGGCTAATCTGTGCTCTGCAGTAGCAATACTTACTAAGCAAGCGCCTACTATGTGGCAGGCACAATGCTAAACACTCCATCCCTGTCAGGTTTAATTCCAGTCCACACTTTATACAAGGGTTGTTGGATCTTACACACACAATCCCTGCACCACAGTCTAAAGTGATACAATTAGAATCCTCTGGTGTGTGGGGGTGTGGGTGTGGGTGTGTGGGTGTGTGGGTGTGTGTGCGTGTGCGCGCGCATGCATGCTCACTCAGTCGTGTCTGACTCTTTGCAACCCCATGGACTGCAGCCCACCAGGCTCCTCTGTCCATGGCATTATCCGGGCAAGAGCATTGGAGCGGGTTGCCACTTCCTCTCCAGGGGAACTTCCTGACCCACCCTCCTGCATATTTTGTACTGGCAGGCGGATTCCTTACCACTGCGCCACCTAGGCAGTCCTAGAATCCTGGGGCTAGAAGCTAAGACATATATGACAATAGCTATTTACTAATCTAGCATCCCCCTCACCTCTGTGAGATTCAAGCATGAATTAGGAGACAGATTACTTCAGGCTGTGGATACACTACCCGAGTTGACAAGGAACTACCCCAAGTACTGGTACTGATCCAAGCCAGGGAAGATCAGGGAACCAGAGGTTACACTGGAAGAAAAAAGCTAGAAATTTCCCCAGAACATGAGGCCTCTAAACTCAGATTAGGACTTCCCAATCCAGAGGAAAGGAATTAAAAATCCAGCTCCAAAAGTTCTTAACCAACTGATAGGCAAAGCAGAAAGTCAGATTCAACTTCTACATGTGTTCAAGAACCTGTCCTCTTGCCTCCACTCCTAAAAACCCATTCACTTCAGGTATTCCATGGGTCTACAATATCAGAGGTTTTATGGGCTTCTCTGGTGGCTCAGCTGGTAAAGAATCCGTCTGCAGGAGACCCCATTTCAACTCCTGGGTCAGAAAGATCCGCTGAGAAGGGATAGGCTACCTACTCCAGTATTCTTGGGTTTCCCTGGTGGCTCAGCTGCTAAAGAACCTGCCTGCAATGCGGGAGACCTGGGTTCGATCACTGGGTTGGGAAGATCCCCTGGAGAAGGGAATGGCTGCCCACTCCAGTATTCTGGCCTGGAGAATTCCATGGACTGTATATCCATGGGGTCGCAAAGACTCAGACATGACTGAGTGACTCGCACTTTCACAATATCAGAGGACCTTTCAGATAAAGTGCTTGTTTTAGAGGCTCCACCACCCTAGTGGGTTTTTTTTTTTTTTTTTTGGTTGTTGTTGCTGTTCTTGTTGGTACCACACTCTTATCCAAAAGACCTTAAAGCCATTGTTGATTTAAAACCTAGAGCCCCTGACAGAAAATTCATTTAATTGATGAGATGACCTGACTGTACCTAAAACTTTACATCTATCTCCAAAAGAGACCATGTAGGTCCCAAAGACTGGAATTTGTGCTCCTTGAAACAGCCGGCACAGAGAGCTGTGTGCTGTTAATCCCGGGTGTATTAAGAAAGGGGTGCTGTTCCACCTACAATGGTTGAGATCAGTTTCAAAAGGCAGCACCGTCCTCCCAGCTGAAGGGCTGAAACCCAGCTCTATGATCTCATTATATCTTTTCTCCTTACTTCCTTGGTTGTTGGCACACTGGGTAATAAACAAGCTGACACGTCTATTAGTCCCTCAAATAAAATTAGAATGCTGTGGGAATCTAGGTGTGCCTGCAAAGGCCATGCTTCACATTTTCAAAAGCTGCCGCCTATGTTAGAAACATCATGGCACTCAGGTTAGCACAACAGCCGCCACTTTGCAAAGCCTGCTGCTAGGGTTCTACATACATATCGATAGTATCAACAGTGCCACTAATGGAAATCTCTAGTTTGGAATTCAGGATCAATCATTCAGGACAAAGCTTACAGCTGTAAGGTTTTCTGACAAACACTAGGCTTTAAATGCACTTAATCATTAACAGGAAATTTCTACCTGAAATAACTGTGATTAGGATGAGGTAAAAAAATGTTGCCTAAATAAATTTTGTACATGGGCTATATACACAGCTTAAACCCACTGGGGAATTGGCAGCTCTCCACTTTCCTCTACCCTGCAAATAACTGGGCTCAAGAGAGATCTAGAAGCTTGATAGTTAACCTTGAAAAAAATTAAACAGTTGTCATTATTTCCTAACAAATTTTACAGAAAATGTTTAATGTTTCTAAGCAAATTTATTGTTCCCTTTCTATTTTTAATGATTTTATATAAATATTATTGGCAGTGAATAATTTTATAATTTAGTCATTAGTTACAAAAATATTCTGATGGGTCCATGACTCAATCTGAGGAAAAATTGACATTTCGCAGAATGGGACACAATGACTGACATGACTCCGAGCATCCCTTTTTGGGAGAATGGGAATATCTTATTGGGAAGAATTTGTTGTTGTTGTTCACTTGCTAAGCCGTGTCCAACTCTTTGCAGCCCTATGGACTGCAGCACACACCAGGCTTCCCTGTCCTTCACCATCTCCCAGAGTTTTCTCAAATTCATGTCCCTTGAATCAGTGACGCTATCTAACCATCTCATCCTCTGTCACCTCCTTCTCCTTTTGCTTTCTATCTTTCCCAAAATCAGGGTCTTTTCCAATAAGTTGGCTCTTCTCATCAGGTGGTCAAAGTATTAGAACTTCAGCATCAGTCCTTTCAGTCAATATTCAGGGTCAATATCCTTTAGGATCAACTGGTTTGATCTCCTTGCAGTTCAACAGACTCAAAAGAGTCTTCTCCAACATCGCAATTAAAAAGCATCAATTCTTCAGGACTCAGCCTTCTTTACAGTCTAACTCTCACATCTGTACATGACTGCTGGAAAAACCATAGCTTTGACTTGATGGACCCTTGTCAGCAAAGTGATGTCTCTGCTTTTTAATATGCTGTCTAAGTTTGTCATAGCTTTTCTTCTAAGGAGCAAGCATCTTTTAATTTCATAGTTGCAGTCATCATCTGAAGTAACGTGGGAACTCAAGAAAAGAAAATCTGTCACCGCTTCCACTTTTTCTCCTTCTATTTGCCATGAAGTGATGGGACCAGATGCCATGATCTTAGTTTTTTGAATGCTGAGTTTTAAGCCAGCTTTTTCACTCTCCTCTTTCACCCTTAAGAGGCTCTTTTAGTCCCTCTTCACTTTCTGCCATTAGAGTGGTATCATATGCATATCTGAGGTTGTTGATACTTCTCCTGGCAACCTTGATTCCAGCTTGGGATTCATCCAGCCTGGCATTTCACATGATGTACTCTGCATATAAGTTAAATAAAACAAGGTGACAATATACAGCCTTGTTGTACTCCTTTCCCAATTTTGAACCGGTCACTTGTTCCATGTTTGGTTCCAGCTGTTGTTTCTTGAAACATATAGGTTTTTCAGGAGGTAGATAAGGAGGTCTAATATTTCCATCTCTTTAAGAATTTTCCAGTTTGCTGTGATCCACATAGTCAGTGAAGCAGATGTAGATTTTGGGGGGAGTGGATTTCCTTGCTTTCTTTATGATCCAGCAATTGTTGACAATTTGATCTCTGGTTCCTCTGCCTTTTCTAAACCCAGATCGAACATCTGAAGCTTCTCGGTTCATACTATCGAAGCCTAGCTTGAAGGGTCTTGAGTATTACCTTGCTAGCAAGTGAAATGAGTACAATTACACACTGGTTTGAACATTCTTCAGGATTGCCCTTCTTTGGACAGGAATGAAAAATGACCTTTTCTAGTCCTGCGGTCACTGCTGAGTTTTCCAAATTCGCTGACATATTGAATGCAGCACTTTAATAGCATCGTCTTTTAGGCTTTGAAATAGCTCAGCTGGAATTCCGTCACCTCCACTAGCTTTGTTCACAGTAATGCTTCCTAAGGCCCACTTGACTTCACAGTCCTGGATGTCTGGCTCCACGTGAGTGACCACATCATCATGGTTATCCGGATCATTAATACCTTTTTTTTAAAAAAAAAAAAAACAACAAACCTTTCTTCGTATAGTTCTTCTGTGTATTCTTGCCATCTCTTTTCTGCTTCTGTTAGGTCCTACTGCTTCTGTCCTTTATCATGCCCATCCTTGCATGAAATATTCTCTTGATCCCTTCAATCTTCTTGAAGACATCACTAGTCTTCCCCATTTCATTGTTTTCCTCTATTTCTTTGCATTATTTTTAAAAAAAAACCTTCATAAATGGGAATTTTTATTCATAGGAAGAATATTTTAATCTTACTGGGCAAAACTTCAAGAGTTCACATATGTATAGAAGGATATAGGTACACACTGAGTAGCTAAAGGAAAGTAAGTTTTTACTATGTAAGTGATAATTATTACTCCATCCTATTATTCTATATAATATGTATTACTATGTATATTACTGTTGGTATTATTTGAATTCCACACTCAGTTCTCTATGCTGAGGTGGGGACTTTGCAAGCAACATTTCTTCTTTGTCAGCTGGCTCCATGTTAGATCCTACCGACGCAGGACTCTGCCAATGGAGAGATTGTAAGGCAGGAGGAGGGGGAAGGGACTTGTTCATTCCTGTTTGTCTGCTGTTATTCCTGTTGGTTTGCTCCATCTATGACCCCTCACCCCAGGCATAAGAAATTTGTTCTAGCAATAGTTTTCCTTGTTCAGCTTCTTTTCACAGTTGCAGAACCAGGCTCTTCACACCCTGCTCAGCAGCAACAGCAGCAGTAGAACACCAGGTTTCTCAAGCCCCCTTATTTGGGGTCCTGGATATGGGGAGCTCTGCCTGCCAGGTCCTGAACTAAAGCAGCAGTTGGGTGATGCCCCTTCCTCAGAGGTACAGTCCCTGCTCTACCGTGCTCCTTCTCAAATTTCTAAAAGTGGAAGTGTTAGTCACTCAGTCCTGTCTGCCTCTTTTGCGACCCCATGGACTGTAGCCTACCAGACTCCTCCCTCCAGGCAAGAATACTGGAGTGGGTTGCCATTCCCTTCTCCAGAGGATCTTCCTGACCCAGGGATAAAATTCAGGTCTCCTGCATTGCAGGCAGATTCTTTACCGTCTGAGCCATCAAATTTCTAGGTTCTGACAATTCCAAACTCTTCCTTTCTCTCAGTTATTATCTCTGAGATACACCAGCGTTTTCTGTCATGGGTTTTTTTCAGTACTGCAACACATATTGCCAATTTCTTATACTATATTTTTCCTTTAAAATAGCTAGTGTGGTTCCCCATTTCCTAAGTCCTAATTCCTGAGTGCAGTGGGTATATTCAGTGGGGGTAAAAGTGTAGGAGAAAATAGGGACTGTTTGTGGTCAAAGAACATTAAGAAACACTGAGTTAAGCGAAGTTTAAGAGGTTTCTCTGCAACAGGACTTCCCAGAGTCTGTGCATATGCTACTGTACACTACAAATTTACAAGTGACATTTCCCAAACTTAGTTAAGCATGGAACCCATTTGCTGTGACATATGTGATGAGATTAATGCTCTATAGAACAAACATTCAGAAATGCTAGACTCAAAAAATAGGTCCTGGAACTCTCAGGAAAACTTTTCTATTATCAATAGCCTAACACCTGGTATCCTGCATTATCCTGCCCAATAGAAGGTACTTCATTTAAAACAGAATAAAAACCTCGGAGAGCCATTATTCATTTCAAGCCAGGTCCCCATAGACACAGCAAAAAGGAGAATAGAAGCAATTCTTTTAAAAGAAAATAGCAATATTTTGGTGAATATTCCAGATACTTGGATAGCTAAAAAGCTGATCATAAAGTACCCTTTCATAACAGTTTCAGCTTAAAGAATGACCTTTAATCTCTTTACATGGATGTGTTCTTGCTAATTTTTTATTAGTGACAATTCTATCCAGGCCTCTGATCCAGCTGCTGCTGCTGCTGCTAAGCCGCTTCAGTCATGTTCGACTCTGCGATCCCATGGACTGCAGCCCACCAGGCTCCCCCGTCCATGGGATTTTCCAGGCGAGAGGACTGGAGTGGGGTGCCATCACCTTCTCCAGCTGTTGTACCATTTACTTCTTCAGTCTCCTGCAACTGTGGGTTCCACTAACTGAGAAAAAAACCATTTCCTTTTTATACATCAAATAGACAACAATTTACATGCTTAGCACCAAGGGAATTTGAGGCACGAAGGATCACCATATAAAAGCCCTTTGTGGTCCAGTCTGCAGCCAAAATTATGTAGAAACTATCTGATAAACACAGATGCTGGAACAGTGAACTGCTCATTGTCTTTTGCTATACCTGTATCTTTATCATCACTCTCCCCTCTTTTCCACACTTTTCCCGGCTTTCCCACCTTGCAGACCCAGCACAGCGGTGTTCCCATCACGAAAATCCTCTCCAAGCACTCTAGTCCACTCAGCACTCCCTCTGCTGAACTCTGATGGTACTTACTGTTTGCAACCCTAATTTGGGTATGTTATAAATACATTTACTTTGTATCTATTTATCCACAAATGTAATCTCTGTGTCTCCAAGTGAACTTTAAATTCTTTGATAGCAAGAACCACGGTGAACAGCTACAATAACCACAACTAAATATGGTCTGCAAAAGGAAGAACTGGTTTCTGATTTTTTAATTTATTCATACGAAAGTATTATACACTTACCAGCATTCACAGATAAGAAAGAAATTATATGAACTCCAGATTTCCAGGACGGCAGTGAGCCATGATGTCAATATGAACACCTGCCTGATTTAGAAGAGCCTAGTGCCTTGCTTGTAACAGGTACTCAACAGACAGCAGTTGTTGATGATAATGCTGCTGCTGCTGCTGCTGCTAAGTCGCTTCAGTCGTGTCCGACTCTGTGCGACCCCATAGACGGCAGCCCACCAGGCTCCTCCGTCCCTGGGATTCTCCAGGCAAGAACACTGGAGTGGGATGCCATTTCCTTCTCCAATGCATGAGAGTGAAAAGCGAAAGTGAAGTCGCTCAGTCATGTCCAGCGTCCCCATGGACTGCAGCCTACCAGGCTCCTCCGCCCATGGGATTTTCCAGGCAAGAATACTGGAGTGGGGTGTCATTGCCTTCTCCGGTTGATGATAATGACTATCATGGAATTAGAATATTCGGGATTCCATTTGGGATCTCAGATGAAACAGACTAAAGATGTGCTCATTTGAACAAACCTTTATTAAGTTCCAAGTATAGAAAGAATAGACAGAATTGTGATGTGGGAAGAACACTGATGTAGAACCAGTCAGAACTTGGCTTTTTAAACCCTGCTTACTCATGGTATGGCCTTGGGCAAGTACCTGCCTTTCCTCAGCATCCATTTCCCCATTAAGAAGAGTAACATAATAACCACTACAGGTAGCTACTGTAATGATCACATAAAATCAGTTTTGGGACATTACCATTTGGCACATAAGTAGGTGAAACTGACTACCACAGTCCTGGGAGTCGTGGCATGCTGGCCTAAGACCTTCTGAAGGAAATTGCTATTACCACCATTACCCCTACCATAGTTGACCTGAGGCCAAACTACAGGGAGGAAACACAGCCACACATATCACAGAAAACTGGATTAAAGATTTACTGAGCAAGGCCTGCTCAACCAAGCAAGACCCAGTTTTCCCCACAGCCAGTCCCTCCCATCAGGAAGCTTCCACAAGCCTCTTATCCTCTTCCACCAGAGGGCAGACAGAAAGAAAACCACAATCACAAGATCGGAATCAAACTGATCACATGGATCACAGCCTTGTCTAACTCAATGAAACTATGAGCCATGCCATGTAGGGCCACCCAAGATGGACAGGTCATGGTGGAGAGTTCTGACAAAATGTGGGCCACTGGAGGAAAAAAATGGCAAACCTCTTCAGCATTTTTGCCTTGAGAACCCCATGAACAGTATGAAAAGACAAAAAGATATGACATTGAAAGATGAATTTTTCAGGTCGGTAGTGCCCAACATGTTACTGGAGAATAGTGGAGAAGTAGTTCAAGAAGGAATGAAGAGGCTGAGCCAAAGTGGAAACAACTTCCTGTTGTGGATATGTCTGGTGATGAAAGTAAAGTTCAATGCTATAAAGAAAAAATCTTGTATAGGAACCTGAAATGTTAGGTCCATGAGTCAAGATAAATTGGAAGTGGTCAAACAGGAGATGGCAAAAGTGAACATCAACATTTTAGGAATCAGTGAACTAAAATGGACTGGAATGGGTGAATTTAATTCAGATGACAATTATATCTACTACTGTGGGCAAGAATCCCTTAGAGAAATGGAGCAACCCTCACAGTCAACAAGTCTGAAATGCACTACTCAGATGCAGTCTCAAAAATGACAGAATGATCTCTGTTCGTTTCCAAGGCAAACCATTCAATATCACAGTAATCCAAGTCTATGCCCAAGAAGTTGAAGCTGAATGGCTCTACGAAGACCTACAAGACCTTCTAGAACTAACACCCAAAAAAGATATTCTTTTCATCATAGGGGACTGGAATGCAAAAGTAGGGAGTCAAGAAATACCTGGAATAACAGGCAGGTTTGGCCTTGGAGTACAAAATGAAGCAGGGCAAAGGCTAACAGAGTTTTGCAAAGAGAATGCACTGATCACAGAAAATACCCTCTTCCAACAAAACAAGACATGACTCTATACATGGACATCACCAGATGGTCAATACCGAAATCAAATTGATTATATTCTTTGCAGCCAAAGATGGAGAAGCTCTATACAAGTCAGCAAAAACAAGACCTTGAGCTAACTGTGGCTCATATCATGAACTACTTACCGCATAATTCAGACTTAAATTGAAGAAAGTAGGGAAAACCACTGGACCATTCAGGCATGACCTAAATCAAATCACAAATAGATTCAAGGGATTAGATCTGATAGACAGAGTGGCTGAAGAACTATGGATGGAGGTTCCTGACATTGTACAGGAGGCAATGATCAAAACCAACCCAAAGAAAAAGAAATGCAAAAAGGCAAAACGGCTGTCTGAGGGGCCTTACAAATAGCTGAGAAAAGAAAAGAAGCTAAAGGCAAAGGAGAAAAGGGAAGATAGACCCATATGAATGCAGAGTTCCAAAGAATAGCAAGGAAAGATAAGAAAGCCTTCCTCAGGAACAATGCAAAGAAATAGAGGAAAACAACAGAATGGGAAAGACTAGAGAGCTCATCAAGAAAATCAGAGATACCAAGGGAACATTTCATCCAAAATGGGCACAATAAAGGACAGAAACGGTATTGACCTAACAGAAGCAGAAGATATTAAGAAGAGGGGGCAAGAATACACAGAAGTATACAAAAAAAATCTTAATGACCCAGATAACCATGATGGTGTGATCACTTACCTAGAGCCAGACATCTTGGGATGTGAAGTCAAGTGGGCCTTAGGAAGCATTACTACAAACAAAGCTAGTGGAGGCAGCAGAATTCCATCGAGCTGTTTCAAATCTTAAGAGACAATGCTGTGAACGTGCTGCATTCAACATGTTAGCAAATTTGGAAAACTCAGTAGTGGCCACAGGACTGGATAAGGTAAGTTTTTATTCAAATCCCAAAGAAGGGCAGTGCCAAAGAATATTCAAACTACCGCACAACTGTACTCATTACACATGCTAACAAAGTAATGCTCAAAATTCTTCCAAGCGAGGCTTCAACAATACGTGAATCGTGAACTTCCAGATGTCTGAGATGGATTTAGAAAAGGCAGAGGAACCAGAGATCAAATTGCCAACATCCACTGGATCATAGAAAAAGCAAGAGTATTCCAGAAAAACATCTACTTCTGGTTCATGACTATACTAAAGCCTTTGACTGTGTGGATCACAACAGACTGTGGAAAATTCTTAAAGAGATGGGAATACCAGACCACCTTACCTGCCTCCTGAGAAATCTGTATGCAAGTCAAGAAGCAACAGTTAGAACTGGACATGGAACAATGGACTGGTTCCAAACTGGGAAAGGAGAACATCAAGGCTTATTTAACTTATATGCAGAGTACATAACACAAAATGCCAGACTGAATGAAGCACAAGCTGGGATCAAGATTGCTGGTAGAAATATCAATAACCTCATATTATCAGATGACACCAACCCTTATGGCAGAAAGCAAAGAGGAGGAACTAAAGAGCCTCTTGATAAGATGACATGGCATGACTTAAAATTCAGCATTCAAAAAACTAAGATCATGGCATCTGGTCCCATCACTTGATGACAAATAGATGGGGAAACAATGGAAACAGTGACAGACTTTATTTTCTTGGGCTCCAAAATCACTGCAGATGGTGACTGCAGCCACCATGAAATTAAAACACTTGGTCCTTGGAAGAAAATCCTAGATAGTATATGACAAACCTAGACAGTGTATTAAAAATCAGAGACTTCACTTTGCTGACAAAGGTCCATATAGTCAGAGCAATGGTTTTTGCAGCAGTCATTATGGATGAGAGAGTTGGAATATAAAGAAGGTTGAACAGTGAAGAATTGATGCTTTTGAGCTGTGGTGTTGGAGAAGATTCTTAAGAGTCCCTTGGACTGCAAGGAGATAAACCAGTCAATCCTAAAGGAAATCAACCCTGAATATTCATTGGAAGGACTGATGCTGATATTGAAGCTCCAGCTTTGGCCACCTGATGTGAAGAGCCAACTCATTAGAAAAGACTCTGATGCTGGGAAAGATTGAAGGCAGGAGGAGAAAGGGACAACAGAGGATGAGATGGTTGGAAGGCATCACCAACTCAATGGACATGATTTTGAGCAAGCTCTGGGAGATGCTGAAGGACATGGAAGCCTGGCGCGCTGCAGTCCATGGGGTCTCAAAGAGTCAGACACGACTGAGCAACTGAACAACAACAACAGGTGCTTAATGAAACTCAGCTCCCCTGAGCTCCCTGGCCGAGTTTATGATTCATCTCTATCTAAAACTTTTCTATCCCTTTCTCATCCCACTGCTGTTCCCCTAAGGATTGAGGAGTTATCAAAGAAAAGGGGGGATTGAAATCAAGCAGGACCTTGTGGCGACTTCCTGTGTACAAAAACCTCTCCATGTCCCCCATTTCTTGTTTGTAGGGGGAAAAAGGCTTTAGTCTCCTAGGCCTTCCCTGAGTTCCAAAGAGAAGACTCAAGCAGAAAATGATCAGGACGACAGAGTCTCAGGGCTCTTAGTTCCTCCTGAATGGATATAGACAATAACACAATGCATGTCTTTGAGCTGTTCTGTAGAAACAAAGACCCCCGCCCCAACCCAACTGGAGAATGTTAACTACAAACAGAGCCAGCACAAGCATGCAGACCTCAGGCTGGGTGGAACCAGAAGGTTTAAATTCTGATAACACCACTCAGTTACCTCATCACCAGCCAATCCAAGAAGATCCATGAGCTGATCAAGCACCTTTTAATTCTTTCCCCTAACACAGTCTTTGAAAACCCTTACCTAAAATCCATCAATGGAGTTCAGGTCTTTTGAGCTTGAGCTGCCCATTCTCCTTGCTTGGCATCCTGCAAATAAACCCTTACTTTGCTGCAAACACCATCAGAGTTTGGCTTTCTATGCACAGGCCCACAGGCGTTTGCTGGGTAATATTAACAACTAGCAGCAGTAATTCTGCTGCTACTATTTTTAGAGAAAGTTTGTACCCAGGTGAGCAGAGCTGACAATCACCCTCCCAGGGTAAAGATACTCACCTACCTGTTCCAGTGCCTAAAATCCAAAACAGATTTCTATGAATTTAAGGATTACTTCTTATTACAATGCTCAACACATGAATCTAGTATCAGTATTCACTTAACGTGAATTTGTTTATCAGCTCTACTTGGTAACAGATGCACTGATTCACTCTTGTAGCAATCAGAAACTGAGGTATTACTATGTCCCAAACACTCTACACACAGGACCATACGATTACAAAGACGAGTTAATGCTCGCTAGCTTTGCTCTTTGCGGCTCAAAGTCTTGCTATGTGTTTGCTTGAGAGAAAGCAGAGAGAGTGCAGAGGGGAATGAAGGGTCAAGCAGGGCAGCTAAAATTCAAAGGATAAGGATTATGGATGAGAGATTTACCTACTCAAACTTGTTGCCTAGAACTGCAACTGCTGATGGACACAGCAGGTGAGGAAACAATGTACAGTACAGAAAAGATTTTTATAATTATGAAGTATTTGTTCAGCAAATCAATGTAGAGTGTTGTTATTCAGAATAGTGGGTAGGGCTGCATTCCTTCAGAAGCTGCGCAGCCTCTGCCTGGTGCTCATGCAACAATGAGACGAGCAGGACTCTGGAGACAGAGGAGACAGAGGCCTCAGCCTCCCGACAGCTACCATCTGCATAGCACATCAAAAATGGGGGGCATATCCTTCTCAATGTGGCTGAACAGTAGAAAGAGCTTTCTAAATGAACTAATTTTTTTTAAACTAATGCTTTTTAAGAATGAAAGGTAAACAGTATACCTTTTATAAGAATGAACTGCTTTAGAGTAGTATTATTTGCATGCAAACAATAATTAGGACAAGTCAGTAGGCTTGGATTGACATGTATTTGGCCCCAGTTTACTGTCCATTAGTTTTCCACTTCCTATTATTTTGCTGTACCACAAGGTATGCAATATCTTAGTTCCTGACAAGGGATGGAACCCATGACCCTACAGTAGAAGCACTGAGTCTTAACAACTGGACCATCAGGGAAGTCCCAATTTTTTATTTCTTTATACTTGAAAAACAACACAAGTGGATGTCTTTCAAACCAACTTGTAATCCAAATTTTTGCTAGTTCATACTAACTCCCAACTTACACAAATTGGTAAGGCTTATCTGAAGTTTCTCAAGCCTTTGGGGGCTGATTTAAGGACGTCCACATCTTCTTCTCCTGAATTATCTGGATTCATCTGTAAGTCCACCATATAACAGCAGTTCCAATGTAACGCTTCAGTTTGGTTACACTTACATGTTGAGAAATCTAGGACCACTTCTGCCCAAAGCCATTTCCTCCTTTCACGCAGAAGATAATGAAGTTAGGGCCTCTAATTAGAATTAATCACCTGACATATTTTATAATTTATGAGTGTTGTATGTGTGCAATAATCAAGTTATATGGTCTTTGTCTGCATTTGCCGTTTATTGATTCAGAGTTTGGGTATTTAGCTTCTAAAAATGAATTTAATATGGCCAGATTAGTTGGCCCTTTTTATGAAGGCCACTCTGACTCACTACCCAGTAGTTACAGTCCCTCCTAATCCTTTAAATATCCCCTCAATATTAACGTTGATTCAAAGCTACGTGTACGCTTCATCAGAATAATAACAGCAACAATTCCTTGTATTTGTACAATGCTTAATATTTTTCAAAGCACTGTTGTTAAATGTCATGCCCTCCCAAACCGGGTTCAGTGATAAGAAACTGAGAAGAATCTCATTTTCCTCATTAAAATAAAATAAAAAATGTTAAGACTAGAGGAAATGGAACTGCCAGTCCCTCAGTTCCATGTTCATTAGCAGAGTCCTGCTAAAAATTGCTGAGATTCACGAGGCGCCAAGCCGTCTTGGACAGTCAAATCTGTCTTACTCTCTCTCCTCGGTTTCTGCAGAGAGGCCATGCTCTTCTCTTTGGCTCTCCTCTGTTGATACATGAAGCGATCTGTCTGGGGTGGGTGATGAGAAGGAACCAGCTGGCTGCTCCCCTCAAGCATCCCTCTGCCAGCTATGCTCAGTGTCACGAGGCACAATGCTCTCGACTGCCCCCTGAATCCAAAATCCTCCTTTGGGTTTTTCCTGTGCTCACTGCAATCAGTCCAGAGATGTTAGGCCCTCTACGTTGGCACAGACACAGTCATGATTCTTCACCTGCTAAGTGGCTCTGGGACTTTCCACAGTCCTTAAGATCTAACAAACTACATTCTGTGCAATCACCGCTTTGTGGAGGTCCCTGCTACCAGTGAAAGAAGTCAGAGTAGGCTTGACTGGCAGGAGCAGAGCCCACAGGGATGCCAGCAAGCCTGGTAGAAGAAGCAGGAAGCAGGTCAGTGTCTGAAAGCCTCCAACAGTATTTTTCCAGTTTTCACATTTGTTCCACTCTGGGTGTGACATGGTGTGTTTGTGTGTGTGCGTGTGTGCGCACGCACGTGTGTGTGTGTGTGTGTGCGTGTGTGTGTGTGTGTGTGTGTGACCTCAGCCAGGCTCCAGAAACTGAAAGTGCAACATGCTTCTCTGGGCTTTTGTTTTTTCCACCTGTCTATGGGTTCGCACAGTCAGACACGACTGAAGCGACTTAGCAGCAGCAGCAGCAGCATGTAAGCCTAATGTAAATTTCTTTAAGCTATAACACATCTTCAAGTATCTAAGCACTGTTTTGTTGTTTGTTGCTGTTTATCCCTAAGTCATTGCCAACTCTTTTGTGACCCTATGGACTATAGCCCACCAGACTCCTCTGTCCATGGGATTTTCAAGGCAAGAATACTGGCGTGGGCTGCCATTTCCTTCTCCAGGGGATCTTCCCAACCCAGGGATCAAACCTGGGTCTCCTGCTTGGCAGCCATGCTTTACCACTGAGCCACCTGGGAAGCCTGAGCACTGTTTCAGACAGTGCTATTCCATGAGATGCCTCTTTAGAAGATCTTCAACCCTATGGTGTTCTGCTCTCTTCCCTCAACAGCACCACTGGTGCATCTAGAAAGCTCCTGGGCACCTCAACAATTATAATTGTCCATTCTTTTCTTTAAAAATCTTTTTATTGTATACTGGAGTATAGCCAATTAACAGTCTCAGGTGGACAGCAAAGGGACTCAGCCGTACATGTACATGTATCCATTCTCCCCCAAAATCTTCTCCCATCCAGACTGCCACATAACATTGAGCAGAGTTCCCTGTGCCATACAGAAGATCCTTGTTGGTTATCCATTTTAAATATAACAGTGTGTACATGTCGACCCCAAACTCCCCAACTATCCCTTCCATATTTCTGGCAGGAGATGTGTTAGTCATCAGTGCCAGGAACAAAATACTTATAGCTGTCTGCCTTTCGGTGCCTGTGGGGTACGCTTCATTGCTCTTCTCTGAAGTCAGGCTTAGCACGGAACTTACTCTATTCAATAAGTGAGAGTAGTCCTGACACCTTCAGAAGAAGTTCTCGGAGCCAGAATGTGACTGGTCACATTCCTGCCCCGGGACTGCAGTTGTAGTGGGGACACATTTTGAGACAAAACCTCCATGAGCCTGAGCCTCGGTGACTATCAAGAGCAGAGGCTCTCTGCCAACTGACCCTGGATGGCTGGCGCAAATAGGAAATAAAGATATATTGTGTTGTTTCTTACCACGGCCTAAACTGACCTAATCTGACTAGTACATGAGTCGAGGGATCTGAAAATCAGCCCCTGGAAGCTCAGACAAAGGGTTCAGCAATGCAGGACCTCTATCAGAGAGAGTCAGTTTGACCCTCACAGCCCAATATGATGAGACAAAGCCGTGGACAGTCCCTGCCGCCATGACTGCCTCACACTGAAACGATACGTAAAATGTCATGGCTTGTTGTCAAGATAATTCCACTTCCTGAGAGTCTCTCATTTTGGAGAGGGCATATATTACACATTTTCTTCACTACATTTTCAGAAACAAAGGAAGAGAAAAAAAAGATCCTGCCAAACAGCATTTATATTTAGCACTCACCATATGCACATGTGCGCCACAGAGCACAAAGACATGTGGCGGTCCCGCCAGATTGAAATCAGCAGGAGAGCGAGCCGGAGATATTACACACAAGTGCGAGACTCTCAGTAGTATAAATGTAGGCATTTCGGAGCGCAGAATGGCTCTTTGTGTCTTGACTTCACAAGATTCTTCAGTAGCCACTTCAGAATATTCTAGGGGAGCATAATCTTTAGATGCCAAGGCCACGAGCAAAAGGAGGGCTTAGTGGGCAAATGGCCTTTGAAGTGGAGTGCAGTTACTTAGGTCCCCCGCAGGTCCTTGCTAATCCACTTCACTATATCCTCCACTGTGGAGTCTGGCCCCAAATGGGAAGTTTCCTCCTCAGAGTCACCGAGGGAGAAAATATCTGGGAGGAAAAATGGTGTCTGCCAGCATCAAAACACTTTGAAAACAACTGAGCACTTCATGACTATGAAGGAAGCAAGAGAAGGCCGTGTTCAGGCCCTGCAGAGGGAACTGAATCTAGGAAGCCGCCAATAAGGTGGAAAAGCCAACATGAGCATGGAAGCAGGACAGGCTAATGACCACCCTGTCGGGCTCAAACCCCCAGCTGGGTGTTCAAAGAAAAGGCCACCGCCCCTCCCGGGATCCACGAGGAGGCGTTTGCCTAAACACACACTAGGCTGTCTATGGCCCTTTATTCACACAACCAGGTCGGGGGGCTGGGGTCAGTGCTTTATGGGGTGACCCATTTGGAAGGAAAGCCAGGCATGCTTCATTCAACAATGCCATTCTTCCCCTTGGTCTGCATCAATCCAGTGCTCCAGCAACTGGGTGGGGAAGTCTACCTATTTAGCCCTGTCTAGTAGACATAAATTTGGAGCCGTGGATAACCAGTCAAATCATCCCATCTGCCTTCACTAATCATGGTTGTTTCAATTATTGCTACAAACAACTTGCATGTCCTCCAAGCTGCATATAGCCTAAACAATATGTTTGCCAGAGTTGTTTTCCAGGAACTTGGAGTCAGTTGTGTCTAGTTCAAGCTAAGCTGGTTAAGACTGGATAGGACCAAAAATCCTCCAACTGGGCGTTCACAAGCATCTGCTAGGTCAGGGGTCCCCAACCTCCAGGATCTAATGCCTGATGCTGTGCAAGGGAGCTGATTAATAACAATAGAAATAAAGTGAACAATAAATATAACACACTTGAATCACCCCAAAACCATCCCCACCCCACTCCCCCCGGTCTAGGGAAAAATCATCTTCCATGAAACCAGTCCCTGGTGTCAAAAAGACTGGGGACTGCTATGCTAGGTGAACTTTTGACCCCAGAGGGTCAAAAACTCCACCCTTAGTGCTAAACACCTCAAGTTTGTTTTTTTTTTTTTTTTAATTTTTTTTATTTTATTTTATTTTTTTATTTTTTTTTTAGTTTTTTATTTTTTAAATTTTAAAATCTTTAATTCTTACATGTATTCCCAAACATGAACCCCCCTCCCACCTCCCTTCCCATAACATCTTTCTGGGTCATCCCCATGCACCAGCCCCAAGCATGCTGCATCCTGCGTCAGACATAGACTGGCGATTCAATTCACATGATAGTATACATGTTAGAATGTCATTCTCCCAAATCATCCCACCCTCTCCCTCTCCTCTGAGTCCAAAAGTCCGTTATACACATCTGTGTCTCTTTCCCTGTCTTGCATACAGGATCGTCATTGCCATCTTCCTAAATTCCATATATATGTGTTAGTATACTGTATTGGTGTTTTTCTTTCTGGCTTACTTCACTCTGTATAATCGGCTCCAGTTTCATCCATCTCATCAGAACTGATTCAAATGAATTCTTTTTAACGGCTGAGTAATACTCCATTGTGTATATGTACCACAGCTTTCTTATCCATTCATCTGCTGATGGACATCTAGGTTGTTTCCATGTCCTGGCTATTATAAACAGTGCTGCGATGAACATTGGGGTACATGTGTCTCTTTCAATTCTGGTTTCCTCGGTGTGTATGCCCAGAAGTGGGATTGCTGGGTCATAAGGTAGTTCTATTTGCAATTTTTTAAGGAATCTCCACACTGTTTTCCATAGTGGCTGTACTAGTTTGCATTCCCACCAACAGTGTAGGAGGGTTCCCTTTCTCCACACCCTCGCCAGCATTTATTGCTTGCAGATTTTTGGATCGCAGCCATTCTGACTGTAAACACCTCAAGTTTGAATTTGAAAAGACTTTTAAGCTTAGTTGGGTTTCCCAGGTGGCTCAGCGGGTAAAGAATCCGCCTGCAGTGCAGGAGACGCAGGAGACATGGGTTTGATCCCAGGGTCAGGACGATCCCCTGAAGGAGGGCATGGCAACTCACTCCAGTAATCTTGCCTGAAGAATTCCATGGACAGAGGAGACTGGTGGGCTATGGTCCATGGGGTCTCAAAAAGTTAGACACAACTAAAGTGACTGAGCACGTAAGCTTAGTTACACTTGTAACTACATAGTAATTGCCCGATTACATCTTTTCCCAATCAGCTATTCCCACCCTCCCCACACATCAAACCACCCTGCTGCTTTGCTTTCCCATGTGTAGTTACAGTCACTCAGACATCTTGTTCGACTCTTTGTGATCCCATGGGCTATAGTCTGCCAGGCTCCTCTGTCCATGGGATTTCCCAGGCAAGAATATTAGAGTGGGTTGCCATTTCCTTCTCCAGGAGATCGTCCCAACCCAGGGATCGAATGCTGGTCTCCTGCACTGTGAGCAGGCTTTTTACCATCTCAGCCACCAAGGAAGACTAGTAGTACCCCAAGTTCCTCCTTATTCCATAAATAACCCCAGCCTATTGCTTTTGGGGAAGTGGATCTGAAACTCTTTTTTTCCCATCTCTTCACTTAGCTGACTTATGAGTAACCCTCTCTTTGCTGCAGACCTCAGTGTCTTCTGAGTAAACTCTCTCTTTGCTGTAAACCTCAGCATTTTGTGAGGAAACCCTCTCTTTGCTGTGAATCTCAGCATCTGCAGCATTTTGACTTGCTGGGCATGAGCAAGATGAAACTGATTTGGTAACAAAGCCACTCTCCCCTCTGATTTCTATCAGTAATAGCGGCAACATCTTGGTTCTTGATCTACCTCTCCTACTTCTTCATTTCTCAAGAGATGGGGAAGGGACCAGAGCACAACCTTTAAAAGAACGACAACCCATTGTGGATACAACAGAAACTGGTTAGGACCAATGACACCTAAGATGGCAGAAAATCCGACTTCCATTAGAACTTGAGCCTCATTATCTGTTCAGTGTAATACACTAGCTAAGTGACACACCCACAAGCACCATGACAGTTCTAAGAATGACCGTGAAGGCCGAAAAGTGGGCAGTAGTCCAATTCCTGGAAATCCCTGCCCCATCCCCCAAAGAGCTGTACTAATCCTTCTACTTGCTAGCCTATGGAATTAGCCAGCCCATAAAGAACCCATATTTCAGGGTGCTCTCACTTTCCAAAACAACCCCATGTCTGAGCTTTTGAGACAGACCACATTCTGTCTATGGAATGTGTATCTCTCTAAATAAATCTGCTTCCCAACTTAGTTCTTGGAGAAGAGCCTTCTTGCCTGCCCACCTATGTCCTTCACAAGCATCCTGTATCAATAAATCTACTTCTTACCTATCACTTTGCCTCTTGCTGAATTCCTTCTGTGCTGAGACATAAAGAACCCGAGCTTCATTAAGTTCTGAGACCAGGTGTGCAGTTTCAGCTAGGAGATCGGGGATTCAAGTTCCCTCCTAACCCACAGATTGTGGGTTCAAGTCCCAACATGGTTCAAGTCCCAATCTATGGTATGCAGTTTTACTTATCATAATCTTTGGCAAGCAATGGACATTAAATTAAGTAAATTTATCCACCACTATCAATACACATCCACTTGGAGTGAATGAAGGTGGATTCTTTCTTTCCAGCACCTGGATTTGCTAATGGTGTATATTTTGTGGCCAGAAGTCAATTAGGCAGAGGTTACATTTTATAGAAAACATAATGTGGTCTGTAGCACAATTATCTACCTTTAATCTCTGAATGATATAAATTTTACAATGTTATTGGCATACCAAATCACATCTCCTGATTCACAGAGTTGCTAAGGAGACTCCATTGAAAAAAAGACGACTCTGCTTACCATTGCAGATCAGACACATATAAATGTGCCTGGGCTCTTCCAGTGAAGACCAGGAGAAAGGAACCCTCCTGAGAGAACTGACCATGGGGGAAGGTGTAACAACTTCTGATTACCAACAGTTTGAATTTACAACAGGGGAAGGAGTAACTCCTGATCGCCAACCATGAGTGGCACTTCCGAGAAAGTACAATGGCGGATACAAGAGCTCACCTAGACATAGACCCTAGAGGCTTGAACGCACACTATTATAAAGTTCAAAGAACTATCATAGTAATCCCTATGACTTGGAGAATTTAGGAAGTCTTGATGTGAGATTTCCTACAGCTGATCATAGCACATTTTAGGGAGCATTTTTCTTCCCAATTTGCAAATAAAGCAATCAGAACCACCAGCCTGGTGATATAGCAAGTGAAATCTATTTCCACAGGCAAGGAGATTCACCTCCAGTGGCATCCAGCTGGCAGCAACAGCAACATCCAAGTGATGGGGTAGAGGTGTATCTAGCCCAGGAGAAGATTCTGCAGAACTGTAGCACCTAAAGTTATGGCGTGCAGCTCTCCTAGCCTGTGTCATGAAACAGCCAGAGCTCCTCACTGGGGATAGATCCCTGGAAGTTCCAGAAGTACTGGAGAGGACAGGACTTCCTATACGTCTTCCTGTATTCCTGGGAACCATTCCAATGGTATAACCTTCAATAGACAGTTCTGTGGACTATATCTACGGATTCTCGATTTTAATGAGTAAAAACAAACCCTCAATCAACTTAATTCAAAATACTTCAGAATGCATATGTAAGGATTTTGTCATTTATTTCTATGCATGAAATTTCTGGGTCATTGGGTATACATACATGCAGTGTTGCTGAATGCTGCTCAATAGGTTTCCAAGTGTGTGTACCAGTTTGCATGTCAATTAGCAGCATATAAAAGTTCCAGTTGCTCCATATCTCAGTAATACTTTGCCAGTGGTTCTTTTGTCTGCTTATTAGTTTGTTTTCCTTTATTTTAGTACTTCTGATGAATGTGTAATGGTTTTATGCTTTTTGTCATTATGTTAAACACCTTTTTAATTTGTGATATTAAGGACCTTTTCATATCTCATTCAGTTCAGTCAGTTCAGTCACTCAGGTGTGTCCAACTCTTGGCAACCCCATGGACTGCAGCACACCAGGCTTTCCTGTCCATCACCAAATCCCAGAGCTTGCTCAAACTCACGTCCATTGAGTTGATGATGTCATCCAATCATCTTATCCTCTGTCGTCCCCTTCTCCTCATGCCTTCAATCTTTCTCAGCATCAGGGGCTTTTCTACTGAGTCAGTTCTTCACATCAGGTGGCCAAAGTATTGGAGCTTCAGCATCAGTCCTTCCAATGAATTTTCAGGGTTGATTTCCTTTAGGATTGACTGGTTTGATCTCCTTGCAGTCCAAGGGACTCTCAAGAGTCTTCTCCAACACCACAGTTCAAAAGCATCATTCTTCAGCATTCAGCCTTTGTGGTCCAATTCTCACATCCACACGTGACTACTGCAAAAACCATAGCTTTGACTAGATGGACCTTTGTGGGCAAAGTGATGTCTCTGCAAACACTGTCTAGGTTTGTCAGCTTTTCTTCCAAGGAGCAAGCGTCTTTTAATTTCATGGCTGCAATCACCATCTGCAGTGATTTTGGAGCCCAAGAAAATAAAGTCTGACACTGTTTCCATTGTTTCCCCATCTATTTGTCATGGAGTGATGGGACCAGATGCCATGATCTTAGTTTTTTTGAATGTTGAGTTTTAAGCCAGCTTTCATTCTTCTCTTTTACTTTCATCAAGAGTCTCTTTAGTTCCCCTCGCTTTCTGCCATAAGGGTGGCATCATCTGCATATCTGAGGTTATTGATATTTCTCCCAGAAGTATTGATCCCAGCTTGTGCTACATCCAGCTCAGCACTTTCCATGATATTCTCTGCATTTAAGTTAAGTAAGCAAGGTGACAATATACAGTCTTAACATACTCCTTTCCCAATTTGGAGTCAGTCCATTGTTCCATGTTTGGTTCTAACTGTTGCTTCTTGACCTACATACAGGTTTCTCAGGAAACAGGTAAGGTGGTCTGGTATTCCCATCTCTCTTTGAGAATTTTCCACAGTTTGTTGTGATCTGCACAGTTAAAGGCTTTAGTGTAGTCAATGTAGCAGAAGTAGATGTTTTCTTGGAATTCCCTTGCTTTCTCTATGATCCAACAGATGTTGACAATTTGACCCTTGGTTCCTCTGCCTTTTCTAAATCTAGCTTGAACATCTGGAAGTTCATGGTTCACGTACTGTTGAAACCTAGCTTGGAGAATTTTGAGCATTACTTTGCTAGCATGCAAATTGAGGGCAATTATGCAGTAGTTTGAACATTCTTTGGCATTGCCTTTCTTTGGGATTGGAATGAAAACTGACCTTTTCCAGTCCTGTGGCCACTGCTGAGTTTTCCAAATTTGCTGGCATACTGAAATAGCTGAGTTGGAATTCTATCACCTCCACTAGCTTTGTTCGTAGTGATGCTTCCTAAGGCCCACTTGACTTTGCACTCCAGGATGTCTGGCTCTAGGTGAGTGATCACACCATCACGGTTACCTGGGTCATTAAGATCTTTTTTGTAGCTGTTAAAGTATCTCTTCTATGAAGTGCCTATTCAGGTCTTTTCTCATTTTCCTATTGGATTGCTGTTTTTTCTTCATTTGTTATAGGAGCTCTTTTTATATTCTAGAAGCAAATCCTTTGTTGTATATATGTATTGTAATTATCTTATATTCTTTGGCTTGCTTTTTCATGTTTTCAGTATGCTTTTTGATGAACATAAGTTCCTAATTTTAATGAAATCCAGTTTACTTATTTTTCCCTTAATTAATGCATTGTTTCCTAAGAATTGTGTGCCTACCCTTAAGACTATGCTCTCGTATGTTTTCTTATAAAAGCTTGATTGTTAGAGCTTTAGTTTTAAAATCTGTGAACCCCTCAAGTTTCTGCACACTGTATGAGGAAAAGGTCGATTTTCACATGTTCCTCTTATGAACATCCAGTTTCTCAAAACACTTATCACTAAGACATTCTTTTCATTCCCTGAATTCCAATGGCATCTTTGTTTTAAATCAAGTGATCGTATGTATGTGGTCTAAGTTCATATCTCTTTTATCGGTCTCTGTACCCATCCTCATGCCATTACTACATTTAATTACTGCTTTATAACATGTCTATGTTCTCCAACTGTGTGTTTTGTCAAGTGTGTCTTTGCTGTTCTTGACTCTTTGGATTTTCATATAAACTTTAGAATCAGTTTGTCAAGTTCTTCAAACCAAACATCACAGGATTTTGATAAGGCTTGTACTGCATCTATAGGTCAATATATAGAGAACTGATATCTTAATAATACCGAGTATTCAAATCCACAAAGATGGTATATGTCTGAATTTATAAAGATCTTATTTGATCTCAGTATATTTAGTAATTTTTTTCTGTATAGGAATCTTACATCCTTAATTTGACCCACTTCTAGCATTTAATAATTTTATTATAGTAATAAGTAGTAGTGTTAGTCCCTCAGTTGTATCCAACTCTGCAACCCCATGGACTGTAGCCTGCCAGGCTCTTCTCTTCATGGAATTCTCCAGGCAAGAATACTGGAGTGGGTAGCCATTTCCTTCTCCAGGGGGGATCCTCCCACCCCATGAATCAAACCCAGGTCTCCCACATTGCAGGCAGATTCTTTACTGTCTGAGCCACCAGGGAAGCCCATAATTTTTAATTAAAATTAATTGTTGCCAGCATAAGTATTTCTATTATATATAGGTAGCTTTTACATATTGACCTTAGTAAATATACTTATTTTAATTGTAAGTTAATATATACTTTTATGTATACAAATTACATAGTCTGAAATAATGATAATTTTACTTTTCCCCTCATCCGTTTACCTTGAAACCTTTTTTCCAGGCACTTGTATTGACTAGAACCTCTAGCAAAATATCTAAAACAAGTGATACTATACATCCTTTTCTCATTCCTGATCTCAGAAAAGCTTTTGATATTTCACTGTTACATTTACTATAGATTTAAAAAATTTTTATTATTAGATTAAAAAATTCCTAGGAGAACCAAAACATACACAGGCATTCCCAGCAGCAGTATTTGTAAGCGCCAAAAACTAGAAACAAGGTAAGCATTCTATCGACAGTAGAACAGATAAGTTGGTATAGCTATGCGATAGAGTACTATACAGCAATATAAAAGGATAACTAACTGTTTACTGAACAACACAGTGATTCTCACACAGTGTTTAGAGAGAGGACATAACTTACTGTATACTGCACAACACAGTGATCCTCACACAGTGTTCAGTGAGAGGAAATAACTTACTGTATACTGAACACCACAGTGATTCTCACACAGTGTTTAGAGAGAGGAAATAACTTACTGTATACTGACAACACAGTGATTCTCACATGGTATTCAGAGAGAGGAAATAACTTACTGTATACTGACAACACAGTGATCCTCACACAGTGTTCAGTGACAGGAAATAACTTATTGTATACTGAACAACACAGTGATCCTCACATAGAGTTCAGTGAGAGGAAATAACTTACTGTATACTGAACACCACAGTGATTCTCACATAGTGTTCAGAGAGAGGAAGTATGGATTTATAATTCCTGATATTTGGGAAGTTTTTTCCTGCATTGCAGCCATCTGAAGTTTTTTGTCAATATGTTGATTAGAAGAACATCAGACATCAATGTAACCATTCTTGTTAGAAAATACTTATTGCCTTATTACTTAATCTCTTAATCTCATGGGCTTCTCAGGTGGCATTAGTGGTAAAGAGCCCTCTTGTCCAGGAGATACAGGAGACAGCGGTTCAACCCTGAGTCAGGAAGATCCCCTGGAGAAGGAAATGGCTACTTACTCCAGTATTCTTGCCTGGAGAATTCCATGGACAGAAGAGCCTGGCAGGCTACAGTGCACAGGGCTGCAGAGAGTTGGACACAACTGAAGCAACAGCATGCATACACTTAAGTTCAGTCGTGTTCCATCATCACTGTGTGTATTATCAGCTACATGAATAGTTCCTGTGGTAAACACACCCTAAAGTCATCCCCCGCCCAACACTCAATGAGTTATTTTTACATAATCACTTGTAGGCAGAACCTGTGTGCTCTAATCAGTAGAATATGGCAAAGGTGATGGGATAGCCACTCCCTTGGGTAGATTATATTATAAAAGACTCCATATCCTTCAGAGAGATTCTTCTGCAGGCCTTGAAGAAGTAAATTGCCATGTGATGAGAGGACCACATGGTAAGAAACTGCAGCTGGCTTCTGGGAGCACAGAGTGGCCCAAAATGACAATCAGCAAGAAAACCAAACCTCAGCTCTACAATCACAAGGAACCAAAAACTGCCGGCAATCACATGAGATGCCAACAACCATTTAAGACTCTGAGTTCTAGACAAGAAGTCAACCCTAGCCAGTACCATGGTTACAACGTTGTGATACTCTCAGCAAAGTAACCAGAACTGTAACTGGACTCCTGATGTACAAGAACTGTAAGATGATAAGTGTAGTTGTTTCAAAGCACTACATTTGTGGTTATTGTACACAGCAATAAGTAACTAACAGAGTTCAACTGATTGTCACTATGCCTACCTTTTCACTTGAGAGGGAAGGGTAGCTATGAACACTGAATCAGAGTAACCAGCTGCCGAACCTGCTTTGATGTGGACTTAGTGACCCTCTGAATCCGGTGCGTGGCTGTCATCCTGTGATTCTCTCATATGCCTGCAGATTCCTTTGCCTTCTTTTACCCTTTTCTCTTGGTTTACTGTCTCCCTTTAGTGGCACACTTTCATCGATGGTTTTCTTACTATGTGTAGCAAACACATTTCTAAGATATATTCGTTCTATACTTCTATTTAATTGGTAGTTGGACTGAATATAGAATTCTAGATTGGAAAAATTATGAAGACACTGCTCCAACAGGTTTGTTTTTGAGATTCTGGAAGAAATTCTGACTCTTGTTACTTTGTATATCTCTTCTCTGGGGATATTTAAGGTTCTCTTTGTCCCCAGTTTTCTGAATTTCCTAGTAATATGTCTTGGTGAAGATCTATGCTCAATTACTGTGCTGGGCTCTCAGTACCCTGTTCAAGCTGGAAACTCCTTCAGTCCAGAAAATGGTCTTGAGTCATAGCTTCCTTCATTTTCTCTTTTCTCTATTTTAAGAATTCCCATTATCTGGATTTTGGACTAGTCTCCTGAGTGTGTGTTACTTTAAATTTTAAAGAACCTTTCTACCACATCCTATAATAAGCAGCACAAACCAAAAAGCCTAAGTAAGGATTTCAACTCCAATTCCTGTTATCCTCTACAGGTAATCAGAAAAGATGCCACCTTCTGATTTTTATTGCATTTTTACTCCCAGCTGGTCTTGTTTCTTCTGATGATTCCCTATTTGTAGTGGCTTCTGAGTCCCTTTGACTTCCTCATAAACCACTAAATTGCAAGTAAAGTATAACTACAATCACTTTTTGTGTGCCCCTATTTTGTTTCCCACAATGTGTTTTCTATCTAAGTGGTTGTGCCACTTTCTTTTTATCAGGTTTTGTAGTCAACTCGAGGACAGATTGTTAAATTAGGCAGGACTCTAATTTGAAAGAGGTAGAAACCCAGCTTTAGACAGGCTGAGTCAAAAGGCGGAGGTGGGAAGGATAGTGGAAGATTTGTTGGGCAGATACCATCAGGTCATAGGAACACAGATTGTGCTGGACTTCAGAAACAACTGGACTTGAGGGAGTGTGGACCATCACCTGAATGAGGTCTCTACCTCTTGTTACTGCCTTTCTCTGGTGCCTTTTTCTTTCCTCTTAAGGTTTTATACATATAACAAAAAATATGGTCACTAACAGCTCCAGAATTTTGCATCTTATAGCTTTAGTCATTGGTGAGACACAGACTCAGCTCCAAGTCCCAGATCCCCAAATCCTGGGTAATGACTGAGACTAATCAAGTTCTACTTAGGTGCCCATTCTTAGATGAATCAACTATAGACAGGGAATCAGGGTCACAGCAGTCTTGCTAACTGTGTGGAAGGTAGGGGAGGAGGACAAAAACACCCAGATTATGGGTGCTAATACTTGGCAAGCAATCTTATTAGATGATCCTGATAGTAAACCTTCTTTTCCAAATGTAGGATATGGGTGTTGGATGCTTATCAAATAAGCATCATGCTTCTGAGACACTGGGGCCAGATCTTTCATCTACTTAAATGATATTCTGGCAACCAGATCCTACTGGGCATAAGGCACAGTTAGAGCATAGACAAGCCAGAGCAGAAAATTGGTTGCTTCACTGATACCTATTTTCCAAGTTCATAGTGAACACTGAGTAAAACTCTCAGTAAATACGTCAAGATAATAAGTATTCTTAGTGAAGAACAGATACAAACATACAGATTTACCTTAATGGACCTGATGAGTAACTAACTTATTCCCAATTCACCAGATAATTTCCAGTATTCTGTTTCACTGGCTGTGTAAATTTGACTCAAGAAGTCTGGTTAAAAAATAATACCTAACCTATTCCTACATGGATGGTAAGCCACCCGATACATTATAATTTTGTGTAGGACAAAGGAGAACTTCAAAAAACTTTGATGTTACTGACACAGGGAGGAATGCCATTTGTGTTAAACTTGTTTTGATTGGAAGGCTGGGTTCTTAGGTCTTTCAGAATTCTTTTCAGCTTCTCCCAAGTCTTTCAGCATTTCACTCACCTTTTGCCCTGGTCTGCTTCTTTTAGCTACTGCTTTCTCTTTTTCACTTCTGAATCTCTCTTTTGGTTGAGATGGAATTTCTTCTCAAGAAAGCAAAAATCTAACTTGCAGTTGTGAAAACTATCTTACACTATTTTTGTATAATTACTTTCATTTTCTATAGTGGAGCAGCTGAGAAAAATTGCTCTAATTGTGTAATTTTCTGCAACTACTCTGGGACAAAAATCTTGGTAATTGGATTTTTTTAAACTAACAAGTTGTCACAATTGGATAGTTCTTAAACTATTTGTGCTTATGCTTCAGAAATTTTCAGTGGATGCACAGTGTATTTTAAATGTTTTGCATCAGCTTGTGGTCTCAAATTTGATTTATTTAACTTTGAATTTTAAAATAGATTGACAACTCTGATTATACATTGTCTTCACTAAATGGACCTTTGCTAAGTTTTGTAGTGTGTTCATCCCCTCCCCACCCTCTGCTGTTGTCATGGGAGCTAAAATCCTGGCGTATGCAGCTCCACCCCCCAAGTGGTTCTGTCTCCCAGAGTGCTTTGCTGTTACTATGGAAATGCCTGCTTATTAATCTTACTGTCCTTTTACTACCAAAGCACCTTTAACTGTCTCAAGCAATCAAGTGATGTTACCTACAGCAGGGGAAGAAAGAAGACTGCTTCCCATCCTACAACTGCAATGCTGATTTTAATCAAGATTTAATCAAGGAGCAGAAGGAACTAAAGCTACTCCAACAGCTCTCTAAAAATATACAAAGCTGGATCTTTCTTGATGCATAGGCACATGCCCTTGTCCATGCCCTTGCTGGAGCCTTCTGAAAAAGCATTCTATGTATCTTTTTTTTCATAGTTACAAAAGTAAGTATGATTTTTATTTTTTATTAAAAAAAATTTTTTTTCCACTGAAGGATAACTGCTTTACAGAATTGCGTTGGTTTTGCCAAACATCAATATGCATCGGCCTATAGCTATATACATATCCCCTCCCTCTTGAAACTTCCTCCCATCTCCCTCCCACCCCACCTCTCTAGATTGTTACAGGGTCCTGGTTTGAGTTCCCTGAGTCATACAGCAAATTCCCATTGGCTATCTATTGTACATATAGTAATGTAAGTTTCCATGTTACTCTCTCCATCCTATGCATCTTTAGAGCTACTTTTGTATTTAATATACATTACAAAACAGTACAGCAGAATCGGGAGGACAAGCAATCACTTATTCTTACAGGTAAGAGAATGTGATGCTTTGCGCCAAATGTTCTGAACAATGTGTTTTGGGGAATAGTCATGAAAACTACTACAAGAAAAATGTGCAAGCCGATTTCGACAAAACCTTATCATCTTATAGAACTCGAGGGTAGTAAAAATAAGAGAATTAGCTAATGCTGATGAGTCAAAGATGCTTTCATAAACTTCACCTCTATTATTTTCAGATTAAGCATCTATGAAATCTTGAATTTAACTGTATGGTCATTTGTTCAAAGTGAAAATAGGACTTATAATTGCGGAAGGATTTCCCACATCAAGAAAATATTTGACAACAAATCTTGGCCACCCTGATCTGAGATGATCACTGTAGAAAGATAACTGTGGCCCTGGCAAATAATATGTGCCCCAAACCTGTTTTTAGAACTAGGTAAAATTGTGTTGGGCTTACATGGTGGCTCAGTGGTTAAAAAAAAAAAAAAATCTGCCTGCCAACGTAGGACATGCACGTTCAATCCCTGGGTCAGGAAGATCCCTTGGAGAAGGAAATGACAATCCACTCCAGTATCCTTGCCTGGAAAATCCCATGGGTAGGGAAGCCTAGTGGGCTCCACAGGGTCACAAAAGAGTTGGATGCAACTTAGCAACTAAACAACAGAAACTAAGTTGTATAAACATACCTGGGGATCTAGCTGAATGCCTGCCACACAAAGAGAGTCTGCTTTTGCACTGAAAATAATCAAATCATATTGAAGCTGGGTAAAGGAAGAAAGGGAAGAATTGTGGTGGGGAAATCACAAAAGACTAGATATGTCTTTTGTAAAAACCCACAGGCACAGGAGTGGTTATGACTCAGGTCAGCCTAAACAAGGTTGCCTGTTACTTGAGCACTCTGTTCTAGTGAATGAACAAATGAACATAGCACAAAATTTGAGGAAGTTTTTTCAAGCATCTGATAGGAAAGAATGTATGTTCATAGCCTAGTTGCCCTAAAAAGCAGATCTTGGCAACAGATTAGAATAAGAAAAAAATATCAGATTGGCAGGACTTTTGTCGAAATTATCAGAGAAAACAAAGCAACAACTTCAGCATTTGAATGTCACCCTAAGCTTCCAGGGACCTGACTGGTTAAGTCTAAGTGCTGTCAGCTCCTCAATGGTAACTTTTCCATCCTCTTTTGTATTATTTCCTAGGGTTATCATAACAAAGAAACAGGTGACTTAAAACAAATTTATTGTTTCACAGTTCTAGAGGCTATAAGCCCAAAATCAGGATATAAGGAGGTTCATGCTCTAAAATGTATGGAAGAAAATCATTCCATGCCCCTTCTCACTTCTACTATTTGCCAGCAAACCTTGGCATTCCTTTGACTGGAGATCATCATTCTATTCTCTGCCTCCATCATCACATGGTCATTTTTATATTATCCTCCCTTTGTGCATCATCCTTATTCCAGATGTCCCTCTACTTACAAGGACATGGTCACTCTGGACTAGGGCTGCACCCTCCTCTAGGACATCATCTTAATTGATTACACCTGCAGTGATGTCACCTTGTTCCCAAATAAGATCACATCCTGAGGTACAAGTTGTTAGGACTTGGACATATCTCTCTGAGGACACAATTTGACCCATAACACCTTCTCTCAGAAATAGTATCAAGAGGTACTTCCCTAACAGCCCAGTGGCTGTGTTCCCAAAGCAGGGGCCCAGGTTTAATCCCTGGTCAGGGAACTAGATCCCACAAGATTCAACTAAAAAAAAAGAAAAACTAAACTAAAAAAAAAAAAGCAACAATGAAGACAGAGAATTTCCCATGCTGCAACTAAGACTTGGTGCAGCCAAATAAATATCCTAAAAAAAGAAATAGTATCGAGAAAGATATACAGCAAAATTGGTGAATAATTATAAAAGTCAGTTATTGGAAATCTTCATCAGTTTAGGCTATCTGAACCCGTTCAGCTTCTTGGAGTACAAATGGAGTCATGCTTGTTGAAGTTCAATTTGCTTTTTCACCCAGGAGGATATACATGAGATAAATATGATGACGGTGATGATGATGGCAGCATAGCACTGAACGCTAATGATGAACCGGGTAGTTTTTTAACTACTTCATGTGTCCTTGTTGCTGCTGAGTCCCTCAGTCGTGTCTGACTCTCACATGCCAGGCTTACCTGTCCTTCACCATCTCCCAGAGTTTGTTCAAACTCGTGTGCATTGAGTTGGTGATGCCATCCAACCATCTCATCCTCTGTCACCCCTTCTCCTCCTGCCCTCCATCTTTCCCAGCATCAGGGTCTTTTCCAAAGTGTTGGCTGTTCGCATCAGGTGCCCAAACTACTAGAGCTTCAGCTTCAGCATCAGTCCTTCTAAGGAATATTCAGGGTTGATTGCCTTTAGGACTGACTTCATGCGTACTAATTTTTTAGTCCTTTTGATCACTTCATGAAAAAGGTTCCTATTACCATCAGCGTTTTACAGATGACAAAACTAGGGCACAAAGAGGTTAATTTATTGGTTTGAAGCAGAGCAGCCAGCGGAAATGCCATTCCAGCATCTCTGTTAGTTTAGCCTCTCCTACTCTAAAGGGCTCAGTTCAATCACACTGAAGAGTGGAACTTACAGACTTAAGAGAATTTTCACCCACCAGTTCCTTGAATAAATACAGGAAGGAACTATCTAGCTGGTCTTGTATACCTTTATGTCAGCCCTCATTTATCTTCCCATGTGAGAGGAAGGTACATGTGCCTGCCCATATGGGGATCTTTGGGAGGCAATATAGCCAGCAAAGAATGGGTCCTCTCAATACTAAAGTTTTTCAATATTTTTAGATATAGGAATATGAATTCCTTCCTGGACACACACACACAGAAATAATTGAGGGTCACCAGTCTAAGTACAACATGTGCCAAGGAAGTGCCTATTATGGTTATTATTTACCTAGATCTTGGAGAGCCAGGATGACTTATAGCAATTAAGACATCAATAAAAGCAGATCTCATTCTCTTGGGATTTCTTGGATGAATTAGAAGAGCATACTGATTAGACTTGTTTGTCCGTCCATGCATTTAATTAGTTCCAGCAGACAACAAAACAAATTATTTGTTGTATGCTTATCAAATCTTCACTGTCCTAGGATGACTTTATGTAATAAAAACTTCATTAGTGGATTTGATCCTCATTGGAGCTTCAGTGTTAGAGACAGAAACACATTATATGATGTAAATGATTTCCCATAAAATTTAGAAGCTTAAAATGTGTGCATTCAGAAGTGATGAAACAATAACCAAAATTAATCAATTAAGCACAAAGTTTAAATTAAACACAATCTCCCACCTTAGGTAGAATTACAGCTGTTAGTGCCACTCTCCACATCTCGAGACATTTCTTTCTGGAGAGAGCAAAAATGAAACCTGCTTTCTGTGTGTCTGCTTTCCCTACCCACCATCTGAGGACATTTAGAATTTGGTTTACCTCCATGGAAGCCCACAGAGCATTGCTTTTGATGAAAGGGCACAATCGGCAGCAAAGAATGTACGTCAGTAGGAAGGGCACTTGACCTCAGAGTCCGTCTGTCCTACCATGAGTATATTCATCCAGAAGCAGTAGATCTGATAGAATACTGGAATGCTTATTAAAGATTCAGATAAGACAGCAGTTCAGAGATGAAGCCCTCCAGGTTGGGGAGCTCCCTCAGATGCACTGAGCTGATACATAATCCTGCACCCTAATAGCTAAAATATATTGGTCTAGGGATGTAGGCATGAAAGTAAAAATTGGCCCCTTTCACCACCACTTCTGGTAGCTCACTTCGTATCTATGCTTCCCATTCCTACAACTTAGGTTTTGCTGAATCAGACTTGCTTGTTCCCAATAGGCCTGCCCTTCCACCAGGGAATATGAAAAAGGTTTCACTGAGCCTGCAGCCACAACTGCCACCTGGTCACTCTGGGCTCTTCATATCTATGGACCAGCAATCAAAGGGAGGAGGTATTAAACTGAAAGGAGAAATCTTTCTTAATGATCATGAGGTGCTGGGCTCATAAAGGAGGGAGAGAGGACTACGCCTGGAACTCAGAAGATTCACTGAGATATCTCTTGGTGCCTTCCTCTTGATGGTAATGGTGAATAGGAAATGTAGTGATCACAGCCTAACAAGGGTGTGGCAACCAGGGGGACAGAGTCTCAAAGATAAAGGTCTGGATTATTCTATCAGGAATGCAATCTAAAGCAGCAGAAGTGATGGCCAGGGGTAGGGGAGATCTAGAATGGATGGTGGTGGAGGAGAAAAAGATGACAAGTGTCGATTACAATCCCAGAACCGGTTGCAGCTCCAGCTACTGTACATGCTTTACTAATTTTTTATATCATTTTAATGAGATTGTGGCTGACCATGACCTTGAAGAGGTCATGCATGCCACATAGTGGCAGAATGGGCTTGTTGTGGGGCCAAGCAGATCTGGGAGTAGAATACCGCAGTCAATATGTCTGAGGTTTCTTTCAAGTGATGCCTTGAAGAGTTACTGATCCACAGAACACACTTTTGGGAACGCAGTTTTTTGCTTGTATTTAGATGATTCTGTTCTGATTTTAAAAATGTATTTCTAATGATCCAACTGTCTCCTTAAGTGATAGACACTTATTCCCATTTTAATCTCCACCCCTACTCCCCCCCCCACCAAAAAAAAGGAAAAAAGAATTTTGAAAGGAGCCAAACCTGTTGTCCCACTCTGGGTACTCTCAACTACTTCAGTATATCTAGAAATCACTCTGCTTGGAGAATACTGGTGTCCACATTTAGAAAGCAGACTCTGGCCTCATAGAATATTATCATTTAGAACCTAATGTTTTCTTAAGATGTGTTACTACATTTACACTCATCACAGGGATTACCCTAAAGTGATGGGGTCACTTAGCTGAAAAGTCAACCTTACCCTAGTGAATTCTAACATTTGAAGAGATCAGCGTGACCTTAAAGGATTGCAGTGATGTCTGTCTTTCATTTAAGACTTCTGTGTCTCAGTATAATTTGGCTTGTAAATATGAGCTTGCTTGATAAGGGTAGACTGAAAAGATATTGCATTTGTTACAGTGTAGAGCCAAAAACACATTTCTGAAAAAGGGGGAAAGAAAAAGAACATCTCTCCCTATCTCTCTCTTTCTTTTCCCACCTCTCTCCCCCCGCCACCCCCGTCCCTTTCTCTGCCTTCACCCTCCACCCTCCACCCCACCCCAGCCCATGTCTCCCTTCCCCCTCTACCCCTCGCCCCCACCCCCCACCTCCCTGTCTCTCTCTCAACTTTAAATAATCCCATAGTAACTGTATATATATGAAGGTTGCAAGTCTCCATGCTTCTCTGACTCAGAGCTTAGAGATTTTGGTAACTGTGAGTTGTTTTCAGAACATTACTTCTTCACTTGGCTTTCCTGGCATCAAACTGGATGGCACGTATCCATAAATATATTAATCTGTCTGTGTCATCTTTCAGTTTTGCTTTCTTCCTGAATATTAACTCCCTATTTTTTTTTCCAACTCCTTGCTTATAATAAATTTCAGAGCAAAGCAATATATTACATCTTCCACACAACTTCAAATTCACTATTTCACATCTGTCATTTGAAGATAATCAAGATTCTTTCACTGCAAATGACTCAACAGTGTGTCCTGAAAGAAGTAAATGATGGATTTCTTCTCAAAACACAAAGAGAAAAGTATTGAAAACACTGCATCCAAGACAGTGTCTGAAAAGTAACATTAATTACATCTCCACATACAAATAATATTTGGTTCATCTTTATTTTCTCTAAGTTCAGTAATATTCTTTTTTTCCTCTTTTTTCTTTTTTTTTTTTCAGCCATGCTTCACGGCTTGCAGAACAGGATCTCAGTTCCCCAACCAGAGACTGAAACCAGGCCATGGCAGTGAAAGCCCAGAATCCCAACCACTAGGCCAGCAGGGAACTCCCCAAGTAATCTTCTTAAAACCACCATTCTGCTGACCCATTACATTCCATCCAATTTCATTTCACCACGCCAATAATTGCAATGATGATAATAATAATAGCTGGAGTTTATGAAGTGCTCACTGTGCGTCAGGCATGGCCTGAGTGCCTTGCACGCATACCCACCATCCACCACTTCTGCACATCTCTACACCTCCACCTCGATCCAAGCCACCACTGGCTATAGCTTGAAATTCTACAGCAGCCTCCTGATTTCCTTTCTTAGCTCTTTATGATTCGTTCTCCATATAGCAGCTGGAGTGATCTTTTATATAGCACTTTAGAGCACATCACTCAGTAAGGATTGTGGAACTAACAAGCTACCACCAACAGGAAGAATCCCGGAAAGGTCAAAGGAGAGAGGGGCTGCCAGTCCATGTGCCTTACCAGCCTCCCAGAATCCTCCTCACTGGACTCCATATTGGTTGGGCAATGCACATGCCACCAGGATGAGCCCTGAGTCAGGATGACTAGGCAGAGAAAACTCAGAAACTAATCCCAATACCATAAACCCCAAGACTGCAAGTCACATGGCAGAGTAGTTCTGGGTTCCCTTACCCTGCTGCTCTCTGCCTGGACTCCCCTCCCCAATAAAATCTCTTGCTTTGTCAGCACATGTGTCTCCTCAGACACTTCATTTCCAAGTGTTAGACAGGAGCACACTCTTAGGCCCCGGAAGGGGTCTCCCTCCCTGCAACAATCCGTGAGGAAAAAGAAAATACTCCAATAGTGGCATATTCAGTGCTTTTTACCTGGTGACAATATCAAAAGAAATCCCCTGAACGCATTTCAAGAAAGGGTTTGGAGCAATGACTCTTACCCTTTTGGAGGGTGATAAACAATTTTGAAAATCTATTAAAATTAAGAAATTTTATTCTAAGGGGGAAAAAAGGACTCTCTACATATAATTTCAGAAGCTCTTAAACCTAAACTGTAGTTTTGACATGGAGAGAAGAGTTTGGGGGTTTTTCCCTCTGGAGCATTAAAGGGAGTTGGGCTTCTTGGCAATGTAGGCAGGTGTTCTCCCCTCCCTGGACAAGCAATTGAGCAATGATAATGTCCTAAAGTCTGCGCCTTTCCTAACCTTAAAGAGGAAGCCAACTCTTGGTTTCTAATAAATAGAGCTCAGGTTTCAAGGACCACCCAGGCCCTTACTGATGAATCTTTCACCCTTTCATTCGACAAACATTTGTGGGCACCTACTATATGCCTGTAGGAACTGTAGCAGACTCAGAGGATACTGGAGAGCAAGGTGTGGCCCTTGCCTTGATAGAAGCCACAGACCCACAGGGAAGGCAGATTACAAAGGGATAATTTTACTCTAGAGCACCGTGGAAACCCACTTTCTATTCCTGTTGCAGTAGATGGTAAGTATCATTTAATCAGCAGCATTGGAGAAGGAAATGGCAACCCACTCCAGTGTTCTTGCCTGGAGAATCCCAGGGATGGGGGAGCCTGGTGGGATGCCGTCTATGGGGTCGCACAGAGTCGGACACGACTGAAGCGACTTAGCAGCAGCAGAGTAAGAGAAATCCAAGTCATCAGACTCAGTCTGGCCAAAGAGTTTCTGAGAAAGGTCCATAAAACACATTTTCAAATACACTTTCTAGGTTCTGTTATATGACGCACACGATTCACTTAATTTTATAGACCATCTGGAATGTACAGTGCTGCGGACTCAACAGATGACTTTTGAGTGAATGGGAATAAGGCTTGATGAAACTGCCTTCGAACATTTTGATCTTACCTACTTCTGAGCTGCAGAAGTTATACTTGACTAGAAGCTAGGGGCTCCTGGGGCTTTGGGGAGAGGAGAATCCTTCTTTTAGTTAAAAGCACTTTATACTAAATATAGTGTAAATGTAGAAACAGTTTGTACTATCCAGCTACATTCCCACTCTCTAGCCTCCATAAATGTGAAAAGGGTAACACTAACTGAAGAATAAAATGCTGCAAAGACACACAGAAGAGGCCTTTAAACCCAGCTTTGAAGGAGCAGAGTAGCCCACCTGAAGAGTAATCGGGAGTTAGCCAGTTTTTTGAGCAGTAAGTGATAATAATATAGATTGTGTCCAGACAAATAGAAGAGCATATGCAAAGGCACAGAGTCAAAAAAAATATTCAAAATTCTGCAATCCACCTCTGCATCAGTGGCCTGTCTTTCATCTGGGCAATACTAAGCTTCTAAGTTTCCAAATCAGTTGAGCTAATAGCTAACAGATACATCCTTTGTGCTCAGTACCTCAGTTGTGTCTGACTCTTTGTGACCTCATGGACTGCAGCCCACCAGGCTCCTCTGTCCATGGAATTTTCCAGGCAAGAATACTAGAGTGGATGGCCATTTCCTACTCCAGGGGATCTTCCCGACCCAGGGACAGAAGCTGTATCTTCTGCATTGAGAGAACCACAGCTCTCTCTTGCATTAGTAGGTGGATTCTTTACCTCTGTGTTAGTTTCCCTTAATCTGCAACAGAAACAAATGCTTTACATTCTCTTCAGAGTATAACCTCAAATATCTTTGTATTACAGTACTGAAGGTGAGAAGCAGGCCCTTCTCTTGCTGTTGTTGTTCAGTCCCTCAGTCGTGTCTGACTCTTTGCGACCCCATGAATTGCAGCACGTCAGGCCTCCCTGTCCATCACCAACTCCCAGAGTTTACTCAAACTCATGTCCATCGAGTCAGTGATGCCATCCAACCATCTCATCCTCTGTCGTCTCCTTCTCCTCCTGCCCCCAATCCCTCCCAGCATTAGGGTCTTTTCGAATGAGTCAACTTTTCGCATGAGGTGGCCAAAGTACTGGAGTTTCAGCTTCAGCATAGTCCTTCCAATGAATACTCAGGGTTGATTTCCTTTAGGATTGGCTGGTTGGATCTCCTTGTAGTCCAAGGGACTCTCAAGAGTCTTCTCCAACACCACAATTCAAAAGCATTAATTCTTCAGTGCTCAGCCTTCTTTATGGTCCAACTCTCACATCCATACATGACCATAGAGAAACCATAGCCTTGACTAGACGGACCTTTGTCAGTAGAGTAATGTTTCTGCTTTTTAACGTGCTGTCTAGGTTTGTCATAGCTTTTCTTCCAAGGAGCAAGTATCTTTTAATCTATGGCTGCAGTCACCATATGCAGTGATTTTGGATTTCTCTTGCTGAAAGTTTTTAAAATGCTGTGAGACTGATTGTTTCCTTGACCAGCAGTTTACAAATTCAGGGTGCTTATGTTCAAGAGCCTGATGTTTACTCATTAACAGTTTATACTATTATTTTGTTTATATGGGCCAAACCACGGATTTTAAAACACTGTTCTGTCAAAGTTTGCAGCACATTCAAATTACTACACTTTCCAGCCAGTTCTAATCTTTAAGTCATACATTAGCAGGATAAGAGGAAGTCACCTCATTCACTTTATAACAGTAGTCCCTACCATTACTTAAAGCACATTTTTTATGCCAAAAATGTTGCTACATATATCTCATATAATCTTTATAATAACCCCAAACGGTGGGAATCATTTCTCCTAAGGTGCAGATGAGGAAACTGTAGCTCAAAGATATTAACTTACCCAAGGTCAGACAGCTAGACAGTAGGAGGACGTGACATTTATGCTATTTATCATTGCATGTAAGACTTCCAGTAACATATTCTAATCTTAAGTTTACATTGGTTTGAGTCTCTTTCATGGATCATTTTTAAAAGTTTCTGAACATATTAAGTGTTCCTCTTACTGTAATTAACTTATATAAAAAGGAAAAAATATTGTACTATTGCAGTCTAGTCAGTAAGTACTCCTTGATTTAATTTAAATGTTTATCTGCCTTGACTCCTTTTTCACATTATAATAAGCTCTTTGAGGCCAGGACTGGGTATCCTTTATGTCTGGTGGTATCTTAAAGAGATTCAGTGACAGTCCAACAAAAATTAGGTCACGAATTTACAATGGGATTTCAAATGGCTGTTACGCTTAACATTAGGATTTCCACTTATGTAAAAATTATCTCCTTTTTGTAAAGATAATAATAAAAAGAAGAATCTATATATATACTGCAAAAAGAATGGAAGGAATTATACCAAAAAAATTGTAGTTCTCTTTGGTAAGAGAATTATGGATAATTATTTTTCTTTTATTGTTGATTTTTCTGTATTTTTCTACCACCAATGTATAGTAGTTAAATAATTGGAATAAATTATGTTAAAATATTAGATCTAAATCAACAAGTAAATAATAAAAACTTTAAAAGTTTTCATTCTCCTCCAAATGTCATTGCTTTTTGTTTGGGGAAGTTCAGCTTCTTAGGACTCTTCATTCTGTTCAACTGATGACACACAGCAATTTTCTCTTGAGTACTTCACACATTCCTTTACTGTCCTTTCTCCTTGGTGACTAGTGCCCAGCACCTTTTGAATTCCTTCAAATTTTCTGGGCTAGAAAAAGGAAAGTCAAGTGAATCAAGTGTGTCACTTTCAAATTGGACAATTTTGCAAATAGATTACTGATGCAGAGCTGAATATATCAAACATAGCGAATGGCACTTTTGTCCAAGGCTTACAGGCTTTCCAAGTTGATGACTGCAGCCACTAAAGTTGACACTAAAATGAGTTGGATACTTTTTAAAGCAAAACAAAGATTAAAATAAGAGATGTGAGCACCCAGGAAATATCAAGAACAAATACGTCTGCAGTGTTTGTTATTATCATGGTAAGTTTTCTGCCATCATTGTTGTGGTTGCTATTTATCATTACCAATGATGAATACTACTAGTTAACTTTTTGTGCAGCCTGCTTTTTTATCTTTTTTGCTAATGTAATTTCTATTATCAAAGTCAGGGCTAATGCATGTCAGTGCAGGCTGTGAAGTACTCTTCCAATATTCTCTGTATTTGTAACTTAAATGTCCCACGTCACCAACTAAGTTACAGAATAAGGTCACATTTCATTTCATGTCTTAACCATAGTGATGCTAGACTCTTAAATGCCCACCATGAGAGGAAGACAAAACTTTCTATAGGTTGTTCAGGCCCCAAGTAATTTCCTGCACTCTGCACCATTCGTTCATGTTTCACAAATTAGTCCTGGTGCTTACTTGTCCCTTTGCCCACTCTGCCCTCCAAGTTCTGTAATACCCAAGCTTTCATGTCTCATTGTGTCATCACAGAACGTGCTCACCCAGGCTGCTCACTCTGTACAGATTTTATCCGAGCACAGACACTTTTCCCTTTTTTGATAGCCTTAAAGGCACAACCAAGACTAGTCAGTAGGTTGGCCAAAGATAACAGTGAAAGTTTGGCATGCATAGTAGTGAGTGCTAAGAACAGCCTACTATTGCTGTTGCCACTGCTGGAGCTCACAAACTCCAAGAGCAATTTCAGAGTCCCTGAGAGCCTTCTTGCCTGGAGAATTCCATGGATGGAGGAGCCTGGGGGGCTACAGTCCACGGCGTCGCAAAGAGTCGGACACAACTGAGCAACTTCACTCACTGCCTTGCTCTCAGGTGTCTCCAGGGTAATGGTAGGGTCAGTTCATCTTGCACACCTCTTCCCACCACCTTTAATGGAAATCTCTAGACCGCTTTCTCCAATAGTCATGGGCTCCTAATCCTCTGGCCCACATAGCAAAGATGGTCCTTTCCTCCATAAAATTCAAGGCCCACTCCTTTTCCACAAGCATGTCGGAGTGGAAACAGCAGAGACTTTCAGAAAAATCATTCACACCAACTCATAGGTTGAAATTAAACCTCCATGGCTCAGACAGGGCTGTCATAATACAGAGAGCACATTGCCAAAAAGTCTGTGTTGCTCATTCTTGATTAACTGTGGCAGGTGCAATGCTACATACTCCCTAAGTTTCATTTCCTTTTCCTCTTTGGGAGGATGCAAGAAGACAGTGTTTCCCAGACTCCTTTGCAGTTAGGCTGGAACAACATATCTAATCTGGCCGACAGGCTACAAGTGTAGTCTTTTTCACTAAGACAGTGAAAAAATCCTTGCACAACCCTCTATCTCCCTTTTCCTCTGCCATAGTGGTCACAGAAACTAGGTTATCCAGATATCAATGGCCGGGATGATTGAGTGACTTCCAGTAAGGGAGCCACCCTAGGGAATTAAAGTTATCTTGGGGATGTGGTTAAAAAAAAAATTTACAAAGTCTTAATTATTTCATAATGTGCTGGGTTCAAAGATGTATGGAGAGAAGATAGACATGTTTCCTGACCTCATGATCTTAAGGAGTATTTCAAGCTAAGCAGTTTGGAACCTGTCTTAAGAGCAACCATGACAGCTTGAAGGATTTTAAGCAAGGATTGACATGGTCCAGTATTTGTCTTAGATCTCTATGAAAGACATATGAGAAAAATATTTAGGAGAAAAACAGTAGTGACAGTAACTCAGGGGAGAGCTGGTGATGGCCTGAACAAATAAGGTAGCAGCCAAAATTAGTGGAGTTTGCAGATGCAGTGGGTGCAGAGAGAAGTAGATGGGTATGACAGGTACAATCCACATGTACATGAAAATTTAAATTCCTCTTAGTTTTTTGTTTCAGGAGACTGCTTTATAAGAATCTGTACACATTTTTACAATTTACTAATAATGTTTCAAAATAACCAGAAAAGCCTTAGCTCTGAATTGGCACTTCCACCCTCTCAGCACCACAAGGTCTCTGGTGAGGACTGCTCTCTAGCGTTCAGAGTCCTTCACTAGACACTTGCATCTTCACAGCTTAAGAGAGCTCCCTGCCTCTGATACAGGAGGGCCTGCAAACTCAGAATGGTGGGAAGAACTGCATGTGGGGCTATCAAGAATTGCATGATCTTAAAAGAGAAAAAAGTATCTTCTTCTCGCCTCTTCTTATTAAACAAAAACTCTTTAGCTCTTTCAATCAACCAACCTCAGCTCTCTACTTCAACCCCTTATTGTTCTTTAAAACAGAGTGGACCTGACAGGGTGAAGCAGGGAGAAGAACCCTGGCAGTGTGGGGAGGGAGGGCGGGTGAGAGCAGGGGAGGGAAGATTGGGGGAGGGGGGAGAGGAGGGGGGAGGGGAGGGGAGGGGGAGAGGAGGGGGGAGGGGAGGGGAGGGGGAGGGGAGGGGGGAGAGGAGGAGGGGGAGGGGAGGGGAGGGAGAGGGGAGGGGGAGGGGAGGGGAGGGGAGGGGGAGGGGAGGGGAGGGGAGAGAGGAGGGGGAGGAGGGGAGGGGGAGGGGGAGGGGAGGGGGAGGGGAGGAGGAGGGGAGGGGAAGGGAGGGGAGAGGGCAGGCATGAGGCAACTGGAACTTGGCCATGGGGAGCACAGGGCAGGAGTGTCAGGGCTCACCTTCATTTCACCCTATTTGTACTCCCACCCAAAACCTGGTCTCATCTCCACAGAGGAGGGAGACAGGAAGCAAGGGGGGAGCCCAGGCCACTATGCCAAGGAAAAGTCAATCCCCAGGGGTAGATCAAAATGCATACGAAGAAATTTTTAAATAACAAAAACAATTAATTTTAAAGAACATCCCCAGAGGTGGCAGTAGAATGGGAAAGAGCCCGCAGTTGGCCTCCAGAGCCAGCTGACAGCAGCGACACGGGCGCTGCCTGGTGAAGCCGCCCCCATTACAGTCTTTACTGGCAGCAGGCTGTGCGCGGACAGGCCTTTAAGGATCAGCCCGGGAGCCATCCTTCTAAACATTCTTGCGATTTAAAAAAGATGCATCACTAACCTAAAGCTGACTCTGTAGCGATAAAAACTTAGGAAATGGGGCTGAATAAGCATATTATATCCTATGATATAACCTAGAAAGTTTGGAAATGAAATCAATTTCATGGTAGCTTGTCTATTTGTCACGTTTCTCATTTCATAAAAGGAAAATACAGGACCCCAAAAGGGCAATGACTTCAACTATTTGAGTTCTATATAAAAAGATGGGCTTCCTCTGTATACATATTCTTATCTTAGGAGTCCTGATAAAGCTAGACACTAACTAATGAGAACTTTTCCTTTTTTTATCTTATACATATATATATATATATATATATATTTTTTTTTTTTTGCTTGCAGGGGGTGGGTGACATGGGATTCCTTTAGATATTGAGTGAATCATAATCAAAATATATTTACAAAATTTACATTTATGAATAACTTTTCAGGAACATATTTTCTAAAGAAATGTGTGTGTGTTAGTCCCTCAGGCATGTCTGACTCTTTGCAACCTCATGGACTATAGCCCACCAGGCTCCTCTGTCCATGGAATCCTCCAGGCAAGAATAATAGAGTGGGTTGCCATTTCCCTCTCCAGGGGATCTTCCACACCCAGGGATCAAACCCATGTCTCCTACATTGCAGGAAGATTCTTTACCAACTGAGCCACCAGGGAAGCCTTGAAGAAGGCACAATAACAAAATGTTGCTGGGTGTAGCTCATCTAGAAAAACACAGATCCGATTTAGCAGAAAAGATAGTAGATCTGACTTCTACATCTAAGTGCAAGAGATTTTTAATTTGGCTTTTCTTCCCTTTTTGACAGGTTTTGGCTAAAATATGGAGATGTGCTCAGCCAGTGAGTCTGGATTCGCTAGTGATGAACATGCCTCTTATATAGAGTTTAGCCAACAAACACTGGTTGAGCACCTGTACATAACAGGTCCAAGCTAGGGGCCATGGTCTGCAAAATTAATCAGACCTACCCTCAGGAGACTTTCATCTAAAGAAAAAGTTAGACTCTAAAACAACTAATTAAAATAATTTCCAATAAGAGCATTTCTAAAGGTACAAAGTAGAGTAGCAGAATATTTGTTTTGGTGTTTTGTTCTACAAATAGGAGAAAATGGGACTAAAATGTCTTAAATGACAAGAAACATCTTTTCATCCAAAAGAAGTTCATGGTAGGCTAATTCGCTGACTCAAAGGCTCATAAAAAATCCAAATTATTCCTGTTTTTCACTTGGTCTTTTTTGGCATGTTGACTCTTATCTTCATGACTTGATTCCAATCATCACAAAATTGCTGCCACAGTTCCAGGCATTACATCCTCACACACAAGCAGAAAAAGAAAAGTTTCTCTTACATGTATTTCCTTTAATAAGAAAGGAAAACTGTTCCAGAAGTCTCCCAGCAGTTAGTCAGTTCAGTTGCTCAGTTGTGTCTGACTCTGCGACCCCATGGACTCCAGTACACCAGGCTTCCCTGTCCATCACCAACTCCCAGAGTTTACTCAAACTCATGTCCATCACCAACTCCCAGAGTTTACTCAAACTCATGTCCATCATATCGGTGATGCCATCCAACCATCTCATCCTCTGTCGTCCCCTTCTCCTCCCGCCTTTAATCTTTCCCAGCATCAGGGTCTTTTCCAATGAGTCAGTTCTTAGCATCAGGTGGCCAAAGCATTGGAGTTTCAGCTTCAGCATCAGTCCTTTCAATGAATATTCAGGACTGATTTCATTGGCCAAAACTATACATCCACTGGCATAAACTAATCACTTGGAAGAAAAATATGAGTCTCTGATTAACTTCAACAAACCATAAATCACCTCTTAGAGCCAAATAGGATTATCCCCAGGGCACAGGCTACAGATTCTCTGATCAGGAAGCAGAAAAGCAGAAAGAGGGGGAAGTAAGGGGAGTGGGGAGGAAGAGGAATAAGAAGTATAAGGAGAAGGGAAAAAAAGGACTTGGTTGTTGAGGAGAAAGATATACAAGTGGCCTAAATGGCAGAGCATCATTCCAGCCTGGAGGCATCAGGAAAATCTTCCAAGAAAAATTAAAACAAATATTAAAGGCTGAGAAGGAGTCAACCGCAAACACAGGCCCAACCCTGTGCCTCCACACACTCCATCTAAATTCAGACACTCTTCTTTGTCAAGGCTCAGTTCAAGAACCACATCTGTCGTTTATCTTGAAAAGGGAGTAGGGGCTGCCAACCTCATCGAGCTAGTCACTGACTGAGGTTCTTAAGCCATGATTGAAACCCCACCCAAATCTGTCCACTGCAGAAGAGTGAAAATTGTTTTCTCTTTAAATATAGAGGGAATTAATAATGATCTTTGAAGTTTAACTTCACACAAAAAATTCATTACCTCTCAAATTGCTGACTAGTGGCAATTTGTTAGAGAGAGCAACAATAACAAAATGAACAACAAAATGAATAAATATACAAAGATAACAGAGTGGGCATTTGGTGATGCTGTCATTGACCATTCTTTAGAGAAACGAGGGCTCATAGGAAGGCAGGATAACTCAGAGATCTCTGTGCCTGGCAAGTGCTGAGGAAGAGCCCATCAGAAAAAAACAGAGAGAAAGTAAAATGCATACAAAGGCCTCATGTTGTTCCACTTGAACAGAAAATGGTACAAAGATGAAAACAGAGGAGGCACACGGCAAAGCCGAATAACCTACAGCCCTGCTAAATAGAAAACGCAGAGCCTCACCACAGGGCAACTCCATAAAGCCCCTGTGGATGCCATTTTGCTAATTGTGTTTGCTATGACACCAAGCACCGCTTAGCTGGGCTCCCAGAGTGTTGCCATAATGGCAATCACTTGCCAGGAGCGAGAGTGATTTTTATTTGATATCCATACAAAGCAGAAGCAAATGAATTACCATAATGAGAAGCAACATAATGATGTGGAGATGTACAAACTGCCATTGTGTTTAATAACAACAAAGCCTTCCCTTTTGAATTAAATTTGCAGGAAGATTCTTATTGAAGCATCATTGTACTGAAACCAAGTTGTTTGAGGAAAAAAAAAGACTCTCCAAAGTATTTCAGGCCTATGATCACTAGAAAGGTTGTTAGGAGGATATTTTTCAATTTTTATTCTCAGTAAAATTGACTTAGTTGTAGCACTACACAGCTGCGATTTGTGGAGTAAATGGCAAAGCTAAATGTGCCGAAACCCAACATGTTCCCTGAGCAACAAAGGGATGGAAGGCAAATGTTACAGTATTATTGACAACATTGGTAATGCTTGTATAAGCATCTGCTTCATAAAGGGGGAAAACCTACATTATAAACAAAAGGAGTTTCCAAACAAGGCCTGCCAGCTCAAACTCTGGCTTTGATTTGAATTTTTACTTGTTAGTACAGAATTTCCTCTTTTTACCTTATCCCTCCAAAATAAAAATTTATCTGATTTGCATTATGGAAACCTCCCCGTGACTGACTCCATTTTTTATTTCTCTATGATTATTTTCTATATTTTTCTGATATTCACGTTTCTCGCCACTTGATTTTCAACATGAATGAAGAAGGTAATGTTGAACAGCATGACATTAATTTAAACTTGTTTCCACGATCATCCTGAGGGTACTGTCCTCTTAGACAGAGGCTGGTGTGTGAATGCAGTGTATCCTTCCCTATCTCGCCACACTCCAACTCTTTCAACGCTACCATTTATATACATTTACAATAGAACATCCTGCTGCTGCTGCTGCTAAGTCGCTTCAGTCGTGTCCGACTCTGTGTGACCCCATGGACTGCAGCCTACCAGATTCCTCCGTCCATGGGATTTTCCAGGCAAGAGTACTGGAGTGGGTTGCCATTGCCTTCTCCTGTATAGAACATCCTATTTCATTAACGGACAAACCCAGAGCCAAACCATGGTCTGCATTAGATTGAGCCAGCCCTGGGCAAAATCTGAGGTTGAATGCTACAGGACTAGAAATCCGGAGCCTTGGGTTCTGGGTCAGATCGCCACTAAGGGTGACGGAGGCAAACCAACGTCTCTGCGTCTGTCTCAGTTTTCCCATTTGTAGAAGAGGCATGATATCTGCTCCACTCACATTCACAGGAGTATTCTGAGAGTCAAATCATATTCAAATGCTTTGTAAACTGTTAAGACTATGTTGGTGAGAAAGAGCAGAATCTTTTAGTAAGCCCAAACCACAACCAGAGACTAGTGTAATTTATAAGAATCTATATTTTGGCTTTTGTCCTTTTATCATCCAATAAATATTTATCGAACTTCTCTGACACTATTATTATTCTATAATTTGTTGATGCAAGGCACAATCCTTAGTGCTATGAAAACATATGTATATACCATGATGGTCTGCTCTGAAGGAAGTGACACAAAGTGAGAGAGAAGAAACACTGCATAAAAAGACAAGAAATAGAGTCTGCACATAAGCACCAATGGAGCTCCCCAGGTGGTGCAGTGGCAAAGAATCCACCTGCCAATACAGGAGACACAAGAGATGTGGGCTTGACCCGTGTATTGAGAAGATCCTCTGGAGAAGAAAATGGCAACCACCTGCAGTATTCTTGCCTGAAAGATCCCATGGACAGGGGAGCCTGGTGGGCTACAGTCCAGGGGGCCACAAAGAGTCGGACACAACTGAGTACACACACCCCAATGGGAGACAGTACAACAGTGATGGAAAGTACAGGCTTTGGTATCATAACTTCTGGGTCTGAATCCTGGCTCTATCATTAACTCACCATGTGACATTGGGGAGCTTATATAACCTCTCTATATCTCAGTTTCCTCATCTGTAAAATGGAAAGCGTAATACCTACCTTATGATCTACTTGTGGGAAATAAATTAACACATCAAAAATTCTCAGAACAGTACCTGGCATATACACAGGATACATTTAATGTTAGCTGAGCATCAGGACCTCTTGTGGTACAATTATTGAGAGGGTGAATGAGCATTAAAGACTATGGTCAAGAGTGGCTCAGGAGTTCTGACCTAGGGATTAAAGGCCCGGGAAGGCTCAGTGGAGGCAAAGTGAAGGGGATGAGGAACTAGACAGTGGGAGCACTCTGGACAGGTCAACTGGCCTGCATGAAGGTCCCAAGCCTGGTTTGTATGAGATGCCATTAGGCCAGTAGGAAGAGAAGGGTCAGGGTTTCCAGGGGGAGACGCTGGGAAGCAGGAACACTGAAACTAGATAGTCTTGAATGGGGTGAGAGCGCATCTCTGCTTACAGTACCACAGCCAGAAGCTGGCCATATTTCAAAGCTTCCAGCACACCTTGTTTCTCTACATTCAGACTATAGTTTGAATTTACCTTTGGAAGTATATTGCTTTTGAATTTTGGGAAGAAAAACAAGACACTTTAACAGGCTTTTTGGGTCCTACAAAGATAAATCTAAATACACTCTCTCTGGAATTATAAAGTTCTTCGCACTGAGATGTTAAACTGTTTTGCATAATAATGTTGAGGCCATCCCATCAGGCTTGCATAGAATTCACAGGATTATACCTATAGACACTGAGAAAGGGAAGGAAGGAGAAAAGGACAAAGGAGGAGAGTGAGAAGCTAGTTAAAAATTATGGACACTACTGAAGCAGGAGTGGGTAGGAACTTAGGTTTTACTGTGCTCTCATGGTTTTCAGACCCTGTGTCTTAAATAGATGAATATCTCACTGCAGTAAATGGAATTCTGAAGTTAAAGAAAACACAAAATAGCTAATTTACCTGGTGTTCTGCTGAGGAAACGCTGACCTATTCCAAACTCGAAGGGCCAGCCAGGCTCTACTAGGCTTCATGAGAAAGGTGGGTTCATCTGCAGTGTGGCTCTCCTCCAAACGGTTTCCAAAGTTAAGTCCTTACAGAGATTTTTCCTTACACACTGACTTTAGGACCTAAACCTCAGGAAAGATCCAGCTCCACTGTGGGAAAGATTGTTTTCCATTGGGTAATTATCCCAACAGATTATGACCATAGAGGAGAGGGGCTAGTGGAGAGCAGGTAGGAGGAGAAATAAGGACCTTCTTCAAACCTGTCTTTTGAGGGCTCATGTGCTATGACCCAAACTTTGGCTAGGGAAGAGAGCTAACATCTGTCTTAGTGAAGCAAGGTAATCAGGCTGCAGAGCAGGAACCCAGGTGGAAGAGCCACGGGGAACCTGGAAGGCCATGACCTCTGACTCCGGAAGGATTCCGATCTAATATTCGGAGTTCAGGGGCAATCTATAATTTATTCTGTGATCCCTTACTTTTTAGTGGAGTATTTGTTTTTAATCATGAAGCATGATCTAGACTGTGTTTTGGACCAAGTGGTAAAGGATCCCAGAAAGGAAGCTGGAGCAAAAGCCTAGGGAAGCCAGAGTCGAGAAGATTAGAAAGTCTGTGAGGAGCTAATGGGGTCTGACCCTACAACTGTTGCCCATGATCAGGAAGGATTCTTTTCATTGAAAATATTCTACTTCGGTGAATACCTGTCCTCCACAAGCATGTGTTAAATGGGAATCCCTGTACATTTTCCCTGAGCAAAGCAATGAGGATTCCTCTCAGAGGAGGCAGGACTAGGCCCTGAGAGAAGGTGTTCCCTTTCCAACAGGATGTCCTTCGGGAGCACCCAGAGCCTGCCTTGTCATCCCACAGCACTGTGAGCCCCTCTTGCTCCACTTGCTGCCCACTGTTGTAACTGCCATTCTGTTTCTGGGAAGAGAGGACCAAAGTGAGAGACACTGCAGACAACACACAGGACTTGGTTACTGGTGGGATGACGGTGGAGAAATCCAAACCAAGGAACCTGCTCATTTCCTTGTCTGCTTCCTAGCCCATCCCTCCCCACACACGCTCCATCCCAGTGAATTGTGTCATTATTTCCCAGCTTGAATTTCACATGTGAACAAAAAAATTAGAGCTACTTTATAAACACTGATCTTAGCATGCCAGGCAATTGGCAAGAAGTTACAGGAGTCTGCACTCTCTACTTGCTTTTTATTGCAGACAGCACATTCCTAGAGACCATGTCATAAAGTGGATCATTGAAAAGCAAATTACATTTTCCCACAGGAACAATGTTATAATTAGAGGCTGTATTCCTGACAAAGGACTTGGCTTCATGTAAATAGTAGACATGAACAAAAATATTTCACAAAAGCAAAGATTCAAGAACTATAAATCCTTATAATTGTTTAAAATAATAAAATTTTCTCCAACTATATAAACCAGGCAGGATTAGAGGGAGTACACATTGATTATTCAGGGACTCCAATGTACCATAAAGTGTACATTAAAACATAACTACTGTGTCATAAATTAGAACCTGAAACTAACTTTAATATAGTCATTACACACTTAATTAACAATGGGAAAGCAGTGAAGTACTGTGGTTAAATGTGGCATTGGATGTTAGGAGATCTAACCTGCAGACTTACCCCTGTCTAGAGGGTAAGAGCTTTGTAAAGGCAGGGGCTGGACCAGCCCACGTGGGTAGGTAGGACCTGCATACAGCCTGAATCAAAGTCATTTTTACAATGAACTGTCCAGGTTTGGGTTGTCACTTTGAAATAGTAAATCACTTTCTCCAGGTTATTGTCTCTTCATCCAAACAAGAAGCTGAACTATAAAATCTCTAAGGTACCTATCAGCTCCAGAATTCTAGGACTGCCATTTTCCTCTCTTAGAATTCAGAAGAGTTTCTGGCTGTGGTCAACTGTCATCTTTGCGAAACTTAATTTGAATCTCTACTAATCATCCCCTTCTGCGGTCCCTAGCCACATTCTGGGCTTGGCCACATGAATGACTTTGGCCAATGGGACTTTGTCAAGCAAAATACAAGCAAAGGCTTAATAAATGCTTGCACAATAGGACTTGTTCTCTTGAGACTCTCCCTCTTGGAACCCAGGTACCATTCTGTGAGGAGTCCAAGACTCACAAAGAAATCATATGCAGGAGAACCAAGGAATCTGTTAGACTTCCCTAGCAGAGTTTCCAGCCAACTGCCAGTATCAACTGCTAGTCATGAGAGGAAGTATCTTGGACATTACACCCCAGTTGAGCCCCCAGATGACAGCAGCCCCAGCTAACACCATGTAGAGTAGAAGAACCTCCCAACCGAGCCCAGTCAACCCACAGAGTCGTGACAGATGGTAAAACACAAGTGCTTTAAAACACTAAGCTTTGGGTGATATTATACAGCAATAGCTAACTGAAATTCTAGGAAACAATTTAAATGGCCTTGAGCTTTTGTAAAAAAAACAAACTGTCCAAGGAAGATTGAAAAATGTACATTTTTCTCTATATGAATTTTCCTATATTGAGAAATATTTAAAATATTCCAATTATATTAAAATAGACTAAAAATACTTTAGTAGTGCTCAATAAATATTTGCAGCAGATTAATGCAAAGCCTTTGACTGCGTGGATCACAAGAAACTGGAAAATTCTGAAAGAGATGGGAATACCAGACCACCTGACCTGCCTCTTGAGAAATCTGTATGCAGGTCAGGAAGCAGCAGTTAGAACCGGACATGGAACAACAGACTGGTTTCAAATAGGAAAAGGAGTATGTTAAGGCTGTATATTGTCACCCTGCTTATTTAACTTCTATGCAGAGCACATCATGAGAAACGCTGGGCTGGAAGAAGCACAAGCTGGAATCAAGATTGGCAGGAAAAATATCAATAACCTCAGATAGGCAGATGACACCACCCTTATGGCAGAAAGTGAAGAGGAACTAAAAAGCCTCTTGATGAAAGTGAAGGAGGAGAGTGAAAAAGTTGGCTTAAAGCTCAACATTCAGAAAACGAAGACCATGGCATCTGGTCCCATCACTTCATGGCAAATAGATGGGGAAACAGTGGAAACAGTGTCAGACTTTATTTTTGGGGGCTCCAAAATCACTGCAGATGGTGACTGCAGCCATGAAATTAAAAGACGCTTACTCCTTGGAAGAAAAGTTATGACCAATCTAGATAGCATATTGAAAAGCAGAGACATTCCTTTGCCGACTAAGGTCCATCTAGTCAAGGCTATGGTTTCTCCTGTAGTCATGTATGGATGTGAGAGTTGGACTGTGAAGAAAGCTGAGTGCCGAAGAATTGATGCTTTTGAACTGTGGTGTTGGAGAAGACTCTTGAGAGTCCCTTGGACTGCAAGGAGATCTAACCAGTCCATTCTGAAGGAGATCAACCCTGGGATTTCTTTGGAAGGAAATACGCTAAAGCTGAAACTCCAGTACTTTGGCCACCTGATGCAAAGAGTTGACTCATTGGAAAAGACTCTGATGCTGGGAGGGATTGGGGGCAGGAGGAGAAGGGGACGACAGAGGATGAGATGGCTGGACGGCATCACGGACTCGATGGACATGAGTCTGAGTGAACTCCTGGAGTTGGTGATGGACAGGGAGGCCTGGCGTGCTGCGATTCATGGGGTCGCAAAGAGTCGGACACAACTGAGCGACTGAACTAAACTGAATATGTTTCCTCTTCCTGAAAAATATTTTTCCTCTTTACTTTCTCTTGAGAAAGTAGAGCTGTTCAAATGCACAGTCAAATAAAGGTCACAAGGAAATGATATGTGCTATTCAATTATTCTACTTGACACTTTGTTGACAGCTCTCAGAACACTCTCTCACTACTGATAATCCATAAAAACGATTAACAAGCAAAGCAAAAACTTTAAAATAGGACTGCAGCTTCATGTCTGGTAAGGCAGAATATACTTTTTCCTGATTTAAAAAAAAAAAAAAAAGCCGTTGGCATTCAGAGCTGGGAAGAAATGGGCAAATTCAGACGAAAATGTAGGTTTTCCTAAACTAAAGGGATGAGACCCACAACTTTTCAAAAATGGTTGAAACTTATCAGGGGTGTCCCAGATCAAGGATCAGTGGAAAAAGACAAGGAGTCTGCTGAAATAAAAGGCCCTGAGTCAGGGGGCCTGCCCCCTATGAAATCAGGGAGTAAAAGGAATAGCGATTCTGAATCTGTATTGTGCTCTGGCGTGAGTGAATAAAAAAATGTCTGTCAAATTAGAATACCTGCTCAACTTTGGCATGAAATTCCTCTGGCCAGTCATTAATAAGGGGTGAAGGATGATCTTTCCTCAAACCCTGAAAAACCAACATGGGGGCGGGACTGCACAGTGTTTGAGGCTTCAGCCACTTCCCTCAGACACGGCCACAATGTCGTCCCAGAAATGATGTCTCAAAAGATTTTTTTATTTCCCTGCTTTTGTTGTGTTACCAGGATCTACAGCTTGGCAATGCATTAACCCAAACAGAAATAAGTTCCCAGTGATCATTACATGTTTTCACTCTTAGAGGGGCATGTCTCAGCTCTGGCTCTAGCAATAAGATAAGTCCTTAGGACACCAAGGCTCCTAAAGTTTATCCCAGGAGGGTAGAACCAACCAAGCTGGACACTCAGTTGGGTGAGATGGCTCAAGCCATTTAACTGGAATCCAAAAAAGAGATATGCTTTTATACCATACCTCTAGGCTGGTAAAGTAGGTTGCATCCATGTGGGGCATTTTGAAACATCTCAAAGATTATCTATGATGTGTATAAGCAGTAAGTAATCTTTTGTGAATGCTTCAGTGTGGCCAGGTACTGTTTTAGATTCTTACATACATTAGTCACTGAATTCTCATATACAATTATGAGGTTGGGATCTTACAGAGGGAATGAGGCACAAGGAAGTCACTTAACTTTCAGACACACAGCTAATAAATAACGAAGCCAGAATTCAGATCCAGTGTGCTCTGAACTAAGCCACATACACCTCCTCACACTGCAAGCTTGAGGCCTTAGGGGGCAGAGCACAAAGGAAGCCTTAACTGACCTTGAAGGTGAGGGAGAACAAATTGTATACTCTGCAGCAGCTATGTCAGAGGCCTACTTTCTCTGTACCTTTCATCATAATTAATATACTCAATAATATTATCCAGTGAGGATAAAACCTGTTTTTAGCACCCAATTAAACCTAGGACCAGAAATCACTTGTCAACGTCCTCACTGGAGCTTGTCACAGTATCGTGTGTGTGTGTGTGTGTGTGTGTGTGTGTGTGTGTGTGTGTGTGCGTGTGTGTGAAGTCACTTCATTCTTGGCCAACTTTTTGTGACTCTCTGGACTGCAGCCCACCAGGCTCCTCTGTCCATGAAATTTTCCAGGCAAGAATACTGGAGAGATTGCCATGCCCTCCTCCAGGGGATCTTCCTGACCCAGGAATCAAACCCTCATCTCTTATGTCTCCTGCATAGACAGGTGGGTTCTTTACCACTAGCACCACCTGGGAAGCCCTACAGTGGATTAAATCGTATTAGGAGTGTGATTAAATGCATTAGGAGCGTGGTCCTGCCACAGAGACAAAGCTCAGAACGTCAGCTCTCCATTTCTCCTGGTTTGGTTCATTAGAGCTCTGAAATATAGCTCCTACATTTTTGGGGTTCTGCATGTGTAACGTTAGTATGCAGCATTTGCTAGTGATATATCACTTGATAATTGTAAGTCCTTTTCTTCAGGTGTCTGTGCATTACTGGTCTTTACATCCACAGCTCTGTTTGCACTGACATCGCTTGCCCAGAATTATTCCTCCTATGGGTTAAATGATTTGCTTAGGGCAATTGCAGAGGTGAGTGTTAGAGAATACAAGATAAGCAATAAAGAGAAAGGAGAGAAAAGGCACCACAGTCTCCTGTTTAGGAAAGTCGGTGGAAAGCTCCAAGAACCAGAAGCTTGATTTTACTTGTTTCTGTTTATGATCATAAAAGTATTATTATTAATAAGGTTATTTTACATTTTATCCTTTTCAGCGGGAGAGATTCCAAAGGGCTTTGTGAACTTTGCATGTGGCTTCACTGTTCTCATGTAGCCATTGCTCTTTCTTCCCTTACTAACAGCAAACGCAGTGATGGTAGCAATAATCAATAGATAAAACCAAAATGCAGACATTGCCATCTCTCCCAACTCTGATCAGTGTTAAAAGGGGGTTAATCTTTGCCCCCATGATCCATTTTCTAGGCAGGAAAAGGTTTTAGCAGCTGAGCAACCATTGGTGAGGGCTGAATTCCTGCCTGTTTGGACCACTGGGGACAATTAGAGCAAAATGAAATTGCTAACATCAATAGGGGAAAGGCTGCAAAGAATCCCAGCTAGAAATCTTAAGATTTGCTCCTATTTGTTACAGTGAAATATAGATTTTATTGCCCTAAAGACACTAAAACCGTAATGCCAACTCTGAGAATGTGAAACACAAAAGAAACACAGGGTAAGGTCCTAAAGAATGAAATTTAGAGGAAATGAGTAGAAGCTTAAAATAGAAAAACCGGGACACGTGTGATGAAAACCAGGGAAGTCTCAAGGCTAACAGCCACATTAACAACTCTGATCGAGCAGCATAACCCAAAGTCCCCAGGCCCCAAGCCCCAGAAGCCCAAGCACCTGGCTGAGAGCACGCTGTCTTAGGGGCCTGTTTCCCATTTGTTATTAAGTACAGTTCTTAGTGGACCCAGAATCCATTTCTTAAGAATCACGATCTTCTGCTTGAATCAGAAGGAGATTTTTACTTAGCTGTAAATTTTTAAGGCTGTATTTGGTACAATATTAGCTATTGCTAGCTACCAGAGAGGTTCAAGAAATATGGATTTCTTTATTCTTTTCTCCCCCTTTAAAAAAAAACAGTAGGTTAGATTCTTGTACTGTACTTTATTTTTAATTACAAATACATTTATAGCATTTGCCATGTGCCAGAGATTGTTCTAAGTGCTTAATGATATCACTCATTCAAATGTCATAAGAATGCTATGACACAGGTACCACTGTTTATAAAAGAAGAAATTTACAGATAAGGAAACTGAGGCACAGCGAGGCTAAGTAACTTGCCTACTGTCACACAGCTAATGAAGGGTGAAGCAAAGATTTAAACTCAAGGAGTCTGAGTCAAGTTCATGTTTTTACCACTCTGCTATTCTGCTTCCTTTATATGTTTTAAATTACACACACAAATTTTGAGAGGCCATTTTCAGTGGAACACCAAGAAAATATTATCAAAGCAAAGGACAATGAAAAATTATAATTTAGGAAAATGGCTTTAATTTTTAGGTTGCTTACATCAAAATCTTATTTTTAAAACCATTCTCTTAACCTTAAATACTAAGACATTTTTTTTTCCTAAAGGAAGGAGCCATGCATTTATCATGGTGGTGGCTCAATTCTATTTTAGAACTTCAAAGAAGAGAGGGGTTAAAGGTATAAAGGGTTTGACATACACAGAAGGATGGACCAGAGTGATGAGCTGCTGCTAAGTCATTTCAATCGTGTCTGACTTTGTGCGACGCTATAGACGGAAGCCCACCAGGCTCCCCCGTCCCTGGGATTCTCTAGGCAAGAATACTGGAGTGGGTTGCCATTTCCTTCTCCAATGCATGAAAGTGAAAAGTGAAAGTGAAGTCGCTCAGTCATGTCCGACTCTTAGTGACCCCATGGACTGCAGCCTCCCAGGCTCCTCTGTCTGTGGGATTTTCCAGGCAAGAGTACTGGAAGGGTGCCATTGCCTTCTCCGAGAGTGATGAGCACTTGAGTTCAAATCCTGGCTTGGCCACTTACTATTCATATGAATTTGACCAAAAAACTTAATCTTTCTACGCCCCAGTTTCCTGATCTATAAAGTGAGGATAATAATATGCCCACCTCATAAGCTATTGTGAGAATTAATTAAAATAATACATGCAAAGTACTTCCAGTGCCTGGCTTATGAAAACTGGCCAGGACACTGAGAACCTGGACAGTGGAATATAATGAGAATTAAATAAATGAAACAGAGTCACCTCTCCTGTGAGTTCTCTGGGGGAACTTGTGGAAGGTGCCTACATCAACAAGAGCAACAGGAGGGCCTGCCCACCTTTGAGGTGTGATCTGCAGTTTAATTTCTGAAATCCCCACCCGGCACCTCTGAGGGCCCAGCTCAGCCCAGCTGGCCCCTGCTCCCCTCCCTGCACTTCATTCAGACCCCGCTCGGGGCCACAACCCTCACTCACCACCAGAGTGGAGCCGCTGCCAGGCCGCCAGGTAGTCCACTGTGAGGGCCGACCGGCTTGGTCTAGAACTGGGGCAGGGATCCGTCCCGGGACCAGGTATCTGGGAGGAGCGGCATGTAGTTCTGCCAGAGCAATGCACTCCGTGGTGAATTCTGCCCCTCTGGGAAGGGGCCGGCAGCCTGAGGCCTCCAGACTGAGCCCCGAGGGTGACTGCTTCTACTTTTGGTTGCTTCTCTTTTCCTTTTAGTTACATAGGTCACGCATGCCTGCTGAAGAAGGACTGTGAAATGATACAGCAATACGGTAAAAGCTCTTCCTTACTCCCACTGCCTTATCACACTCCCCAGAAAAAATGCCCAGAGAGCAATGCGGAGAGTTCCTGGTTGTTGTGGACTTCCCAGGTGGTGCTAGTGGTAAAGAATCTGCCTGCAAATGCAGGAGACCTAAGAGACACACATTAGATCCCCGGGTCAGGAAGATTCCCTGGAGAAGGAAATGTCAAGCACTCCAGTATTCTTGCCTGAAGAAGCCCAGGCACAGAGGAGCCTGGTGGGCCCCGGTCCACAGGGTCACAAAGACCCAGACACAACTGAAGTGACTTAGCAAGCAAGCACACACCCATACAGGGCTCTCTTTTTACCAAAAACAAAAACAAAAAGGATGGGAGGACTATACTGTTGTCTATAGATTTCTTCACCTTGCTTCTGTCACTTAAAAAATATCACATACACCTTTCCAAGACAGAACACATAACTCATTCTTACCAACTACATATTCATCCATTGTGTAGAGCTTCAAATTTTATTTACTCTTGGCCCCAATGACAGTCATTATGGTTTGTGTTGTTGTTGTACAGTTTGATTTTTTTTTTTGCCATCATATTCAGTGTTCCTGAGAAAACCTTCATACAAGTATACAAGTATTTCTGCAAGAAAGATTCCTAGAAATGCAACTGCTGGTTCCTAATATGTGGGTTTTTTTTTTTAATAGGTGCTCAAAATTGGGAAGAACCATTTCCTAAATAAAATGCAAACACCTGCATTGATTGCTATCAAAAAAAAAGGCAACTAGTAAGAATTTGACACTTCAAAGGAACAACACTGGTAAACATTTCTTTGTTTTAACATGATGTTCTTCTTATTTAAATAATTTTCTTAAAACATCCTGGTTTGAGGAATACAATATTAAGATATACCATGAAGCAAATCACAGTTTGTAGTTAAAAAACTTAGGAGATAAATCAAAGGAAGACAAATAAACCAGTTCTAAAGTATTCTGTTCAATAATATGTGCTCAAACCTCTTGCCTGATATTTCCTGCAGTCGATCTCACTGTCATTCTAAGTGGTTAAGTCCCAGATCACCTTGAATCAGCATCTTTAGACGTGTAGTTTAAGCAACTGAATTTTCAAATGTTTCCAGGTGATTCTGAAACACAGTGAGATTGAGAACATAGCTTCAGTCCTCACTAATTCGGTAATTTCTGAAAGTTTAGCAAAAAATAACAATCTTTCGGTGGCATTGAAATGGTTTTTAAAAGTTAAATAATAAAAGAATAGCAAATTCTCTAAATTTTAAATGGATTGAGTTTATAAAACGAAATGCAACTTCAAATATTTTTTATTTTCTTTAATCGTCATGAAATAAATAGTTATTTACATCACATAAATTAAAGAGAATAGAATAGTGGTTACCAGGGAAATAGAGGAGGGGAGAGGGCAAAATCCCAGAAAAAGGGTAAACGGGAGCAACTGTATGGAGACGGTTGGAAATTTTTGGTGGTGAGTATGCGGGAAGGTACATAGAAGTAGAAACATAGTGTTGTACATATGAACTTATTTAAAGCAGTAAACCAATGTTGTTTAGTCACTAAGTCATGTCCAACTCTTTGTAACCCCAGGACTGTAGCCTGCCTGACTCCTCTGTCCATGGGATTTCCCAGGCAAGAATACTGGAGTGGGTTGCCATTTCCTCCTCTAGATCTTCCTGACCCAGGAAGGGAACCTATGTCTCTTACATTGACAGGCATATTCTTTATCACTGAGCCACCAGGGAAGTCAGAAAGCCAGTACCTATTGGTAATAAACCAAATAAATATGTTGTTATTCAGTCGCTTAGTTGTGTCTGACTCTTTGCAACCCCATGGACTGTAGCTTGCCAGGCCTCCCTGTCCTTCGGCATTTCCTGGAGCTTGCTCAAATTCAAGTCCATTGAGTTGGTGATGCCATCCAACCAAGCAGACCTCTGTCATCTCCTTCTCCTCCTCCTATCTTCAATCTTTCCCAGGGTCTTTTCCAATGAGCTGGTTCTTCAAATCAGGTGGCCAAAGTGTCGGAGCTTCAGCATCAGTCCTTCTAATGTATATTCAGGATTGATTTTCTTTAGGATTGATGTTTGATCTCCTTGCAGTCCAAGGGACTCTCAAGAGTCTTCTCCAATACCACAGTTCAAAAGCATCAATTCTTCAGCACTCAGCTTTCTTTATGGTCCAACTCTCACATCCATACATGACCACTGGAAAAAATATAGCTTTGACTAGACGGGCCTTTGTTGACAAAGTAATGTCTCTGTTTTTTAATACACTGTCAAGGTTTGTTATAGCTTTTCCAAGGAGCAAGTGTCTTTTAATTTTGTGGCTGCAATCACCATCTGCAGTGATTCTGGAGCCCAAGAAAATAAAGTCTGTCACTGTTTCCATTGTTTCCCCATCTATTTGGCATGAAGTGATGGGACTGGATGCCATGATCTTAGTTTTCTGAACACTGAGTTTTAAGCCAGCTTTTTCACTTTCCTCTTTCACCTTCAAGAGGCTCTTTAGTTCCTCTTTGTTTTCTGCCATAAGGGTCGTGTCATCTGCACATATGAGGTAACTGATATTTCTCCCAGAAATCTTGGTTCCAGCTTGTGCTTCATCCAATAACATATGTACACACATACATATACACACACATATACAGTTGTTGTGACTATACCCAGGGCAGAGTATCTGTGACAGGCAGATGTATGATTCTAGAGAAATCAAACAATAGAATAAATTGGAATGTTGAAGACAAATAAGAAGGGCAACAGAGCCAGGCAGGGTTAACACACACAGTGTGAGCAAATAGAAGTTTTTGAAGACAAGAAGCCATGGAAAAATTCTTTGGAAGGCCAGGTTCTCTCTAAGCTTCAATTTTTAGGGATAGATTGGCACTACCGAAGGGAGAGGCAGGTAACAAGACTTGGCAAATGTTTATTATTAGGGTGGTAGTGCAATTGCATTCTAAGAAAAGACGACATAATAAGAGATTATCAGCACAGAAGAAGTCAGGCCAGCAGCCAGCTCCAGCTTTTGTCAAGAGCCAGCAACGATTCATAAAGTCATAAAAACTGACTGTGGAACAGCGACTTGGAAGGGACAGGTACAGAATTAAAACCCAAGCCCTCCTCTGCACAGAGTATGAGTAAGATGACATCTATATTTTTCTCCCACTAGAATCTTAGTGTTAAATGAAAAGTCAGCTATTTTAAACCAACAAGGGAGATTTCATGCCAAAGGGTGCAATGTAATTGCTTCTTTTCCTAACAGTTAATTAGCACTCCACATTTCAAGTCAGTTTATTTCCTGATATATAAAATCCAGTGATTCCTAGGTGGTTAAACATTTAGAATTGTATTTTCCAATTTTGTTATAAAAACAGCATTCTACACTTTTCCAACCTTTTGTCAAGATTAGGGTGTGGTTCGGAAAAGTACATTCAGTTTAGTTCAGTTCAGTTGCTCCATTGGGTCTGACTCTTTGCAACCCCATGGACTGCAGCACACCAGGCCTCCCTGTCCATTACCAACTCCCAGAGTTCATTCAAACTCATGTCCATCACATCGGTGACACCATCCAACCATCTCATCCTCTGTCGCCCCCCTCTCCTCCCGCCTTCAATCTTTCCCAGCATCAGGGTCTTTTCCAATGAGTCAGTTCTTTGCATGAGGTAGCCAAAGTATTGCAGTTTCAGCTTCAGCATCAGTCCTTCCAAAGAATAATCAGGACTGTTTTCCTTTAGGATGGACTGGTTTGATCTCCTTGCAGTCCAAGGGACTCTCAAGAGTCTTCTCCAACACCACAGTTCAGAAGCATCAATTCTTTGGCACTCAGCTTTCTTCATAGTCCAACTCTCACATCCATATGTGATTACTGGAAAAATCATACCTTTGACTAGGCAGACCTTTGTTGGTAAAGTAATGTATCTGCTTTTTAATATGCTGTCTAGGTTGGTCATAACTTTTCTTCCAAGGAGCAGGCATCTTAATTTTATGGCTGCAGTGATTTTGGAGCCCAAAGAAATAAAGTCTGTCACTGTTTCCATTGCTTCCCCATCTATTTGTCATGAAGTGATGGGACCAGATGCCATGATCTTCGTTTTCTGAATGTTGAGTTTTAAGCCAACTTTTTCACTCTCCTCTTTCACTTTCATCAAGAGGCTCTTTAGTTTTTCTTCGCTTTCTGCCATAAGGGTGGTGTCATCTGCATATCTGAGGTTATTGATATTTCTCCTGGCAATCTTGATTCCAGCTTGTGCTTCTTCCAGCCCAGCGTTTCTCATGATGTACTCTGCATAGAAGTTAAATAAGCAGGGTGACAATATATAGCCTTGACATACTCCTTTTCCTATTTGCAACCAGTCTGTTGTTCCATGTCCAGTTCTAATTGTTGCTTCCTGACCTGCATACAGATCTCTCAGGAGCCAGGTTCGGTGGTCTGATATTCCCATCTCTTTCAGAATTTCCCACAGTTTGTTGTGATCCACACAGTCAAAGGCTTTGGTATAGTCAATAAAGCAGAAATAGATGTTTTTCTGGAACTCTCTTGCTTTTTTGATGATTCAACGGATGTTGGCAATTTGGTATCTAGTTCCTCTGCCTTTTCTAAATCCAGCTTGAACATCTGGAAGTTCGCGGTTCACATACTGTTGAAGCCTGGCTTGGAGAAACTTACATTACCATATGTAAAAAAGATAGCCAATGGGCATTTGCTGTGTGTCTCAGGGAACTTAAGCAGGGGCTCAGTATCAACCTAGAGGGGTGGGATGAGGAGGGAGATGGGAGGGAGGTTCAAGAGGGAGGGGACATATGTATACCTATGGCTGATCCATGTTGATGTTTGAATGAAAACAAGAAAATTCTGTAAATAAATTTTTTAAAAAAAAGAGTAGGGTGTGGTTATGAGGCTTAGAAAATCCATTTGGTAAATATCCACAGATGCAGTCAACCACATTTTGAAGAATGGAACAACACCTGGGATTCTAAAACTAGAAAATCATGATCAGGACAAGAAAATAGATGGTAACCTCATGGATTTAAACACCCCTGATGCTGGTCAAGACCAAGCTTCAGGGATTCCAAGATGAAATAACTGAGGAACTCAAAACAAGCTAGTCAAAGACTCTGCATTCAACCTAACTTGAAGAATTCACCCAAAACCAAAGGACTTTGTGTAATATTAAACAAAACAACACAGAAATAGAAACATCCAGTATGATTTTCCAACACCATCAAGATAGTGATAGCGACCCTTTCACTAGAGACAAAATATTCCTGCCTATAGCTCCTTCAAGGATATGTGTTCTGTAACAGCCTTGCTACCATGACATCAAAATAATAATTCTAATGGTAAAATCACACTTATTGTTTCCCTGAAAGGTTTTCAAAATCTCCTGGGCGATTGTGCACATCTTGAAACAAAATTCTAGATTCACTACATTTTTTTTCAATAAATATACATCACCTTGACAAAGTCTTGGAAGCAAAACAAGAATAGAATAATGTTGTCATAAAATGCTTAGGAATTCCTGAATTAGGAAAAGCTAGTTAGTATTTCAGAGAGCACCAAAGTTAAACCCCCTCAGCGGAGGATATATGTGGAAAGAAATATACACAGTAAAGTTACATAGACACCTGCTTCTGGGAAAGAAACAAAGTGGCTTGCAGGAAGAAAAGTTTCACAACAGAAGCAGAGAACTTTGAAGGTAAAAACAGAGGTGACTCTGATCCACAGAGCAGGAGGGATCCCACAAGTGCACACACTAAAAACCTGTTAGAACATTTATGAAGACACAGAAAAAAGAAAACAGACAGTGAAATTCATCTGGTGTTCATTCTAGACAATTCAGCTATGCTACTCAGCTATGCTACTGATTTCGAGTTTTTATTCCAAGACACTTCAGCTTCTTTGCGGTGAGAGCTAAACAGAAATTGAGCTAAGAATTGGACCAAAAAAATTTTAACAAAAACAACACAAATAGTGATTGTTTTTGCTCCTTAACCCATGCCCACACTGGTTTCAGAAAAGGCCCCATACTTGTTTGCTGGACTAATACCCCAGGAGAAAAATGAATCTGGATTTTTAACTGTTCCTCTAATTTGACTAACCATAAGGCTCGTTTGTATATTTACAAACATCAAGATCTGGATTGAATTTCCAATCCTCACAGTTGCCCAGACTTTCAGCATCCCAACAGAGAGTGTTGGTCTCCTTTCAGGTGAGAGCCTACCTGTTAAATACCTTTCTGACTCTCAGACCAGATTCTCATTCGACTTTTGTAGGGTGGAGAAGCCAATGCAGGAGATATAAGAGATACGGGTTCGATCCCTGGGTCGGGAAGATTCCCTGGAGGAGGGCTTGGCAACCCACTCCAGTATTCTTGTCTGGACAATCTCCACGGACAGAGGAGCCTGGGGGGCTACAGTCCAAAGGTCGCACAGAGTTGGACATGACTGAAGCAACTTAGCACACATGCACAAAGTTAATTAGAATATGATGTGGGTAAAGAATAGGAATTGGAGAAGGAAATGGCAACCCACTCCAGTATTCTTGCCTGGAGAATCCCACGGCAGGAGGAGCCTGGTGGGCTACAGCCCACGGGGTCACAAAAGGGTCACAAAGAGTCAGACACGACTGAGCGACTTCACTTTCACTTTCAAAGAATAGGAATAGAAGACAAAACAGTCCAGAATCTCATTCTGCCCATCTCCCTTTAACATCAAATACTATAGATTTACAAAGATGCTCTGTCCTCCTGGGTGGGGGGAAAGCAGCTACTCATCACCAACCTGGACTGGTAATGGAGGAGCAGCAGTGACTGGCCTGGGCAGAGGACATGGCTTGAACATAACAGCCTTCCTCTCTCACATCACTGCCTTTCAGGGTCCTTCTGTTTCCAGAATGGTAGGGTCCCACATGTTAATTCCCACTGGGGTTCCAGCACAGCCAGCCAGACTTTAATGGGGAAAGACACAAAAGGGACAAGCAACTATTTCAATCTTATCCTCTAAGTGAACATTCTTTTATTCCCTTCCCTTTTGCATTATCGTTGCTACGGTACTTTAAACTTCTCCCATCATTAAGCCTTCTCAGTGAAATATTGAACTGATTAATGTGGCATTTTCCACTAAACTGTTTCAGGAAATGTTGCACCTTACCAGTGGGATGCTTTTGAATAATGTAATCTCCTTAGTATAATTAAAACTAAGTTCTGAAGTTAGTACCTTTTCTCCCTGGAGGCACTCATCAAAATGTCAAGTGTTCCTTCTAGTAGAACTGCAATCCCATAATACAAACAAATATATTACCCACCGCTCCTCACTAGCAAGAAGCCCTTGCTGCATTTTTTGTCACTTCATTTCTAACCTGAGCTAGCAGCGTAAGAAGGGTGTTCACTGAAAGCCACTGTGACCCCAGTACCCAGAGCAGCTTTCCATGCTATCTTCCTGGCCTACAATTACTAATATTTCTGTTGACAATTTGTCTTCAACAGATGAACTTTTTGTTGTTGTGTTGTTATTTATGTGTAAAGAACAGTGTGGCTCTAAAAATCATTTGCTCTCCTAAGGCTTTCCACTTAGTTTCAAAGGAAAAAAAAAAAAAAAATCAGGGACACAGTGCCCTCTTCTGGCTGAGAAGCAAGACGACTGTGAAAACCTGAATAGCATTTTCCCGGGTTTTCAAAGACTACTTGGTATACGGTGAATAATAAACAAATACTCAGCACTATTGTTGACGTTTGCAACATTATTCTAAGGACAAGGTAACGTCCAGCTCAGAGGGCTGGTCCCAGATGCCCAGCTTTTAGGAGCTCTGGAGGGAGAAAGATAGGTGGACCATTCCCCAGGGGAGATTTGAAATTAATGAGAGAAATTGGTGTCAAGAGACCCATCCTTCTCTGGAACAAATACTGAATCCAAGACAAGGATAAGTTCATTTTAAAACTTCAGGAGCCTTCTCTTTAAATAGCTATCAGAGAGAAGCTGGTATTTCTTGCTAATTACTGGTTTTCTCTAGAAAAATCTGAAAAGGTTTCCAAATAGCAGTCTATTATTTTTCCATGATTATAATTACTCTAATAGTTTGCTTCCCCAAGATCATATTAGAGTCTCCGCCAGAGCTCACACTGGCCTTTGAGGAGCCCCAACCCCAAACGAAGGGGCCCTGCCAATCTCCATCTGGGAAGAAGATGGGAGGAAGTGACAAGGAAAGCACAGACTGTAGGAGACAGAAGGACTGTCTCCTCCAGCAGGACTTTGAAAGAGAAATATTCAATGCTGGAAAGTGCTTCTTACCAAATAATGTTTTCATTCTCTAGAAAAACATGCTTCTTTCCAGTCTGAAGGCCAGGCTGGCTGCCACTTCTCTTCTCTGTGCCTGCCAACTCGTCATTAGCAAACAATGAGTCACAGGGCGTCTGAAACGAAGAAGGATACGGGCATGCAGTGGCAAAGGGAATGATGGGAGGGGGTCAGAGAGGAGAAATTAAGTATCAGGTGGAGGCGGCCCTCTCCACTAGGAGCTTCAGGATGAAGAAAAAGGTGAGGTCAGCAGAGCTGAGGAATGCCGGCTCCTGGCCACACAGCTCGGCAGAGGCCACAGGATGTGTATACATGGACACACGTACACCTGGGGATGTGTGCGGCTTGGGGTGTGCAAGCCATGGCAGTGGCTGGGGGCTATACTTGACCCGTGACAAAAATTCCTTGAGTGAAAAATTCCAGAAAGTAGTTTTCAGAACACCCAAGTTAAAGCTCTTTGGATAACAAGTTTTACAAATCCTCTTCAACATAACTCAAGCAAAAACAAGAATTAAAAGACTCCTGCAGTGCCTCATACTCTCCAAAGTCAGCAATTACAATGGGGGCTGGCCGCTTGTATGTCTGGAGCCAGGAACTAAAAAGCAGTTAAGAAAAGAGTCTCTGCTGCCTGCTTCCCTCTGTTCCTCCAGGGTCAGGTGGCTTCTCACTCCCTATTTCTTTCTTTTCTAACTTCTGCTTCCTGTATATACAGCTGGGGGTCACAGTCTCAGAGATTAATTGTTCTCAATTCAAATGACCTATAAAATGAATAACTAGCATCATTCATTCCAATTCTAAATTTCAAGGAAAGACAATTTGCTCTACCCTGCTTAGGTTCACCTGTTTCCTAAGCAGCCACGAAAAAAGGGAAAGGTCATGCACTATAATCATGGCTATTAGGATTCACCCTGGGAAGACAGTTTCTAGAGAAGAGGATGATGGACTGGAAAGAAAATATAATGATAAACATGTTTTCATTTTGACTCTTTAGGGCCTTCAAGCTGAAGTGGTTTTATAAAATGGCTAATAAGCAATTTTTTTGGAGAAAAAAATTTGGCATTTTTGACTGTTTCTGAAAGCTTTTGAAAAGGATAAAGGGAGGAAGGGGCACTGTATAGTATCCTACTATACAGTGGAAGAATAACTGACTTGGGAGCCACATGATCTTAGTACCACTCTTGGCTCCACCAAACTATATGTGAACTAATGATGTAACTTCCAACACAGTTTTCTCATCTGTAAGAACTGCTAGTAGTTACCTGTCTATGTTACACAGTTGGATAAGCAGAAGAGTTTCAGTGTTCCATTGCTTATAACTATAGGTTACATAGAGTCTTGGGACTACATAACAGCTGCCTACAAGAAAGGAAAACATGGGAGTTGTTCCAATCACCATCAGCCTCATCTGGAGGAACTAAGCTGTAAGTTTTGGGAGAGTTAAAGTCTTCTAGAGCTGAAGCAGTTGCTAAGGAAATCATGTACTTAATAACAAGAACTAGGTGAAGACTGATATCAGCAGGTGAGACAAAGAAGCTCCCACTGACACTCATTGGGTCAGAAATGTGCAAATCCAAGGCTAGTGTATAGGATGTAACCCTTTGTTCAGCCAAGTGATTCAATGGGACTAAAGTGATGCTTTATTATATTGATTGAAGGCTTGTTACTCCCAGGCACAGGGTGATAATCTGCCCAGCCCCTCTGGATTCAGGGCTTGGTATTCCCTTTCTCCCCCAACATACTTCATGCATCCCGTCTTGAAGATGCATGCTCAAGAACAATGACTTACCCAGCAAAAAGACCATTCTATTGGCAAGTGGATCTTCCCCAGTCTGTTGTGAGACCTGATTAGATAATGGATATAAAAATGCTTTGAAAACTGTAAAGCACTACACAGATGTAAGTTACTATAATTATGATGATTAACAGGGTCATAAAGGGAAACCATTAAATCACTCACACAAAATGACACATGTATCCAGCACCTAAAAGTAATCAAGCAGGGAGCCTAAAGCAATTTGACCATCTTCCTCTCCTTCCAAGTTCCTTTCCATTAAGCTTTTGCAGGTTTGTGCATCCATAAAACCAGAAAATATATTTGGCTCCAGGCTTTTGCTCTCTCAGCTGAATGGAGGAATGCCTCCTTTGATTATTCCAAATTCAGGAGAGGGGAAATGTATATACATCTCTGGGACACATACCATGCTGCCTACCAACTGTTTCAGAGAAACGACAAATCAGAGCTGAATTCTGGTTTCTTCTTCAAGCTCCCTGCAGCCAGGATTGGGAATGCAAGTGTTGAAGAGGTGAGAAAAAGAGCAAAAGAGACAGAAAGACAGAGATGAAGACAGAAAGGGGCACAGTCAGAGACAGGGACTACTCTGTGTTCAACAGGCCTTCTTATGGCTCTACAGAAAGTAAATGAAAGAATAGCAGTCTTTCCTGCAGCAAAGTGTTATGAGGGGCCCTGAAGTACAATGATCTTATTCCAAAAATAGGTAAGCAGCACATAAGAGTCACTGTCAGCTAGCAAGCAACACAACCTGAGGGTTTAGTTCATTGATAGCCGTTTTCGAGCAGTAAACAGACTGACATCCAAATTGAAGGACTCTGGTGAAGGACAATGAAGGCTCTTCTAGTCAATTCATGTGGGTGTAGGTAGAAATTGGAAAACAGTCTGCTTCAGTGAGTATAATAAAGTAGATCCTTTGACAATATGCAAAATTTATATTTCATGAAATAAAAGCTGATGGAACTGAACGGAGGAAAGCATAATTTGTTACTGGATATGAAGAAGATATGAAGACTGGAAAAGAGAGGTCTTAAGCATTTTGGGAAGAGATAATGTTTGCCAGTTCCTAATGTAAGTTTGCGAAGTCAAAACTCAGGAAACCTTTTCCCTTGGAATCCTTATTTGTAACTAGTTTGCTGATTAATAGAATTCTTTATTTTTTCATTTTTATTGGAGATAGAGTTGCTTTACAATGTTGTGTTAGTTTCTGCTGTACAACAAAGTCAATCAGCTGTAAGTATTCATATATCCCCTCCCTCCCACCACCCCCCATCCCATCCTTCTAGGTCACCACAGAGCACCAAGCTAAGGTCCCTGTGCTAAACAGTAGTCCCCACTAACTATCTGCTTTATATCTGGCAGAGAACATACATCAGCCCCAAACTCCCAATTCATGTCTGCCCAAGTCCACATCTGCAGTTCTTTTTTTAAAATTTTATTATTTTTACTTTACTTTACAATACTGTATTGGTTTTGCCATACATTGACATGAATCCGCCACAGGTGTACATGAGTTCCCAATCCTGAACCCCCCACCCACCTCCCACCCCACATCGTCTCTCTGGATCATCCCCGTGCACCAGCCCCAAGCATCCTGCATCCTGTATCGAACATAGACTGGCGATTCATTTCTTACATGATAGTATACATGTTTCAATGCCATTCTCCCAAATCATCCCACCCTCTCCCTCTGCCTCAGTGTCCAAAAGTCCGTTTTATACATCTGTGTCTCTTTTGCTGTCTAGCATACGGGGTTATCCTTACCATCTTTCTAAATTCCATATATATGTGTTAGTATACTGTATTGGTGTTTTTCTTTCTGGCTTACTTCACTCTGTATGATGGGCTCCAGTTTCATCCACCTCATTAGAACTGATTCAAATGTATTCTCTTTAATGGCTGAGTAATACTCCATTGTGTATGTGTACCACAGCTTTCTTATCCATTCATCTGCTGATGGACATCTAGGTTGTTTCCATGTCCTGGCTATTATAAACAGTGTTGCAATGAACATTGGGGTACATGTGTCTCTTTCAATTCTGGTTTCCTCAGTGTGTATGCCCAGCAAGGATTGCTGGGTCATAAGGCTGTTCTACCTGCAATTTTTTAAGGAATCTCCACACTGTTCTCCATAGTGGCTGTACTAGTGTGCATTCCCACCAACAGTGTAAGAGGGTTCCCTTTTCTCCACACCCTCTCCAGCATTTATTGCTTGTAGACTTTTGGATCGCAGCCATTCTGACTGCTGTGAAGTGGTACCTCATTGTGGTTTTGATTTGCATTTCTCTGATAATGAGTGATGTTGAGCATCTTTTCATGTCTTTGTTAGCCATCCGTATGTCTTCCTTGGAGAGATGTCTACCTAGTTCTTTGGCCCATTTTTTGATTGGGTCGTTTATTTTTCTGGCATTGAGCTGCATACGTTGCTTGTATATTTTTAAGATTAGTTGTTTGTCAGTTGCTTCATTTGCTATTATTTTCTCCCATTCAGAAGGCTGTCTTTTCACCTTGCTTATAGTTTCCTTTGGTGTGCAGAAGCTTTTAATTTTAATTAGATCCCATTTGTTTATTTTTGCTTTTATTTCCAGAATTCTGGGAGGTGGATCATAGAGGAGGATTCTGCTGTGATTTATGTCGGAGAGTGTTTTGCCTATGTTCTCCTCTAGGAGTTTTATAGTTTTGGGTCTTACGTTTAGATCTTTAATCCATTTTGAGTTTATTTTTGTGTGTGGTGTTAGAAAGTGATCTAGTTTCATTCTTTTACAAGCGGTTGACCAGTTTTCCCAGCACCACTTGTTAAAGAGATTGTCTTTACTCCATTGCATATTCTTGCCTCCTTTGTCAAAGATAAGGTGTCTGTAGGTGTGTGGATTTATCTCTGGGCTTTCTATTTTGTTCCATTGATCTATATGTCTGTCTTTGTGCCAGTACCATACTGTCTTGATGACTGTGGCTTCATAGTAGAGCCTGAAGTCAGGCAAGTTGATTCCTCCAGTTCCATTCTTCTTTCTCAAGATTGCTTTGGCTATTCGAGGTTTTCTGTATTTCCATACAAATTGTGAAATCATTTGTTCTATCTGTGAAAAATACCACTGGTAGCTTGATAGGGATTGCACTGAATCTGTATACTCATTTGCACTATACTGATTCTTCTGATCCATGAACATGGTATATTTCTCCATCTATTAGTGTTCTCTTTGATATCTTTCATCAGTGTTCTATAGTTTTCTATATATGGGTCTTTAGTTTCTTTAGGTAGATATATTCCTAAGTATTTTATTCTTTTCATTGCAATGGTGAATGGAATTGTTTCCTTAATTTCTTTTTCTACTTTCTCATTATTAGTATATAGGAATGCAAGAGATTTCTGTGTGTTGATTTTATATCCTGCAACTTTACTATATTTATTGATTAGCTCTAGTAATTTTCTGGTGGAGCCTTTAGAGTTTTCTATGTAGAGGATCATGTCATTTGCAAACAGTGAGAGTTTTACTTCTTCTTTTCCAATTTGGATTCCTTTTATTTCTTTTTCTGCTCTGATTGCTGTGGCCAAAACTTCCAGAACTATGTTGAATAGTAGCGGTAAAAGTGGGCACCCTTGTCTTGTTCCTGACTTTAGGGGAAATGCTTTCAATTTTTCACCATTGAGGATAATGTTTGCTGTGGGTTTGTCATATATAGCTTTTATTATGTTGAGGTATGTTCCTTCTATTCCTGCTTTCTAGAGAGTTTTTATCATAAATGGATGTTGAATTTTATCAAAGGCCTTCTCTCCATCTATTGAGATAATCATATGATTTTTATTTTTCAATTTGTTAATATGATGAATTACGTTGATTGATTTGCAGATATTGGAAAATCCTTGCATCCCTGGGATAAAGCCTACTTGGTCATGGTGTATGATCTTTTTAATGTGTTGTTGGATTCTGATTGCTAGAATTTTGTTGAGGATTTTTGCATCTATGTTCATCAGTGATATTGGCCTGTAGTTTTCTTTTTTTGTGGCATCTTTGTCAGGTTTTGGTATTAGGGTGATGGTGGCCTCATAGAATGAGTTTGGAAGTTTACCTTCCTCTGCAATTTTCTGGAAGAGTTTGAGGAGGATAGGTGTTAGCTCTTCTCAAAATTTTTGGTAGAATTCAGCTGTGAAGCTGTCTGGACCTGGGCTTTTGTTTGCTGGGAGATTTCTGATTACAGTTTCAATTTCTGTGCTTGTGATGGGTCTGTTAAGATTTTCTATTTCTTCCTGGTTCAGTTTTGGAAAGTTGTACTTTTCTAAGAATTTGTCCATTTCTTCCATGTTGTGCATTTTATTGGCATATAATTGCTGATAGTAGTCTCTTATGATCCTTTGTATTTCTGTGTTGTCTGTTGTGATCTCGCCATTTTCATTTCTAATTTTATCAATTTGATTTTTCTCTCTTTGTTTCTTGATGAGTCTGGCTAATAGTCTGTCAATTTTATTTATCCTTTCAAAGAACCAGCTTTTGGCTTTGTTGATTTTTGCTATGGTCTCTTTTCTTTTGCATTTATTTCTGCCCTAATTTTAAAGATTTCTTTCTTCTACCAACTCTAGGGTTCTCCATTTCTTCCTTTTCTAGTTGCTTTAGGTGTAGAGTTAGGTTATTTATTTGGCTTTTTTTTCTTGGTTCTTGAGGTATGCCTGTATTGCTATGAACTTTCCTCTTAGCACTGCTTTTATAGTGTCCCACAGGTTTTGTGTTGTTGTGTTTTCATTTTCATTTATTTCTATGCATATTTTGATCTCTTTTTTTGTTTCTTCTGTGATTTGTTGGTTATTCAGAAGTGTGTTGTTCAGCCTCCATATGTTGGAATTTTTAATAGTTTTTCTCCTGTAATTGAGATCTAATCTTAATGCATTATGGCCAGAAATGATGCTTGGAATGATTTCAATTTTTTTGAATTTATCAAGGTTAGATTTATGGCCCAAGATGTGATCTATCCTGGAGAAGGTTCCGTGCACACTTGAGAAAAAGGTGAAATTCATTGTTTTGGGGTGAAATGTCCTATAGATATCAATTAGGTCTAACTTGTCTATTGTATCATTTAAAGTTTGTGTTTCTTTGTTAATTTTCTGTTTAGTTGATCTGTCCATAGGTGTGAGTGGGGTATTAAAGTCTCCCACTATTATTGTGTTACTATTAATTTCCCCTTTCATACTTGTTAGCATTTGTCTTATATATTGCGGTGCTCCTATGTTGGGTGCATTGATATTTATAATTGTTATATCTTCTTCTTGGATTGATCCTTTGATCATTATGTAGTGGCCTTCTTTGTCTCTTTTAACAGCCTTTGTTGTAAAGCCTATTTTATCAGATATGAGTATTGGTACTCCTGCTTTCTTTTGGTCTCTATTTGCATGGAATATCTTTTTCCAGCCCTTCACTTTCAGTCTGTATGTGTCCCTTGTTTTAAGGTGGCTCTCTTGTAGACAGCATATATAGGGATCTTGTTTTTGTATCCATTCAGCCAGTCTTTGCCTTTTGGCTGGGGCATTCAACCCATTTACGTTTAAGGTAATTATTGATAAGTATGATCCCGTTGCCATTTACTTTACTGTTCGGGCTGGGGTTTATACACCCTTTTTGTGTTTCCTGTCTAGAGAATATCCTTTAGCATTCGTTGGAGAGCTGGTTTGGTGGTGCTGAATTCTCTCCACATCTGCAGTTCTTAAAATGATGGCCTTCTATTCAAACTCACTAGATTCACAGTCATGATCATTGTAGACCCTAGGTCCAAAAAGACATAACTTTTACCAAGGTTAAAAACAATGATGAATAAATGGAAAAACAATCTTAAACAATATTTTGAAAAATAAAAACACAGGTACCTTACTATACTTTTTAATTGGACTTTTAAATATTGTGATTATTCTATTCCTTCTTTTCCTTATAGCTTCTAAGAATGTAACTCATAGATTACGGGGAAATGATGAAGTTCAGAGTCAGAAGATCTGAGTTTAAATTCTAGTTCTATCTAGTTGTTAAGACCTTGAGAAGTCACTTAATGTTACCAAGTATATGAAATCAGAGTGATGGTATGCCTCCACACTACTTCAAGGAGTGAATAGATAGTGAATAGACTAGATAAGAATATGTATGTTTAAGAGTGTCATAAACTATGCAAAGTCTTACACAAGTAATAAATTTTAGAGATCACAGAATTACAATTGGAAGGAAACTTACTATCAGCCTGTCCTAAGATTTTTAAGTCCTTTAAGATGAAAGAACTTAATTATTGCAAGCTGTTATAACAAAGTACCACAGACTGAGTGACTTGTAAACAACAGATATTGATTTCTCACAGTTCTAGAGACCAGAAGTCCAAGATCAGGGCATCAAAATGGTCAAGTTCTGGGTTGCAGATGCCAATCTTTTCATTGTATCCTCACATAGTAGAAAAGAGCAGGAGAGCTCACTGGGGTGCCCTTTCTAAAGGTACAAATAATCTCATTCATGAGGGCTTTATCTTCATTACCTATGTACCTCCCAAAGGCCCCACCTCCAAAAACCATCATTTTGGAAGTGAGGATTTTGACATACGAATTTTAGGGAGAAACAAATGTTCAGTCCATAACACAAAAGTGAAAAAAGTGTTAGTAGTTCAGTTGTGTCTGACTCTTTGTGACCCTCTAGACTGTAGCTCACCAGGCTTCCCTGTCCATGAAATTCTCCATGCAAGAATACTGGAGTGGGTAGCCATTCCCTTCTCCAGGGGATCTTCCCAACCCAGGGAGCAAACCTCAGACTCCTGCATTACATTCTTTACCATCTGAGTCACCAGGGAAGCCTCCCCGTAACAGATCTTTTCTCCAAATAAAATCATACCTAACAAATAAACAGCAGAGCTGTTCTTTTAAAGCAAGGAAGGAGAGGGTACCAGATCTCAGCTACATTTATACCACAACTAACCACAGCCCCACAGTCCAACTGATATTGCCCCAGGGGAGAATGAAACATTTAGATACTAATCAAAGCACAAATTTAAAACTCAGTGATATTTCCCAACCACCTTAAATTACAGTTGAGGAAAGTGAGGTCATGGAGTGGGTTACAATCAGTTCTTCTATGAAATATGTGTCTAAAACACCAACTAGTTTATATATGTTTGACATATAGGGGACTTATATCAGTAAAATATGGATATTATATTAGGTTGTCGATCAATGCAAAGAAGTAGAGGAAAACAATAGAATGGGAAAGACTAGAGAGCTCTTCAAGAAAATCAGAGATACCAAGGGAACATTTCATGCAAAGATGGGCTCGATAAAGGACAGAAATGGTATGGACCTAACAGAAGCAGAAGATATTAAGAAGAGGCGGCAAGAATACACAGAAGAACTGTACAAAAAAGGTCTTCATGACCCAGATAATCACGATGGTGTGATCACTCACCTAGAGCCAGACATCCTGGAATGTGAAGTCAAGTGGGCCTTAGAAAGCATCACTACGAACAAAGCTAGTGGAGGTGATGGAATTCCAGTGGAGCTATTTCAAATCCTGAAAGATGATGCTGTGAAAGTGCTGCACTCAATATGCCAGCAAATTTGGAAAACTCAGCAGTGGCCACAGGACTGGAAAAGGTCCGTTTTCATTCCAATCCCAAAGAAAGGCAATGCCACAGAATGCTCAAACTACTGCACAATTGCACTCATCTCACACGCTAGTAAAGTAATGCTCAAAATTCTCTAAGCCAGGCTTCAGCAATACATGAACTGTGAAGTTCCAGATGTTCAAGCTGGTTTTAGAAAAGGCAGAGGAACCAGAGATCAAATTGCCAACATCCACTGGATCACTGAAAAAGCAAGAGAGTTCCAGAAAACATCTATTTCTGCTTTACTGACTATGCCAAAGCCTTTGACTGTATGGATCACAATAAACTCTGGAAAATTCTGAAAGAGATGGGAATACCAGACCACCTAACCTGCCTCTTGAGAAATTTGTATTCAGGTCAGGAAGCAACAGTTAGAACTGGACATGGAACAACAGAGTGGTTTCAAATTGGGAAAGGAGTACGTCAAGGCTGTATATTGTCACCTTGCTTATTTAACTTATATGCAGAGTACATCATGAGAAACACTGGGCTGGAAGAAGCACAAGTTGGAATCAAGATTGCTGGGAGAAATATCAATAACCTCAGATATGCAGATGACACCACCCTTATGGCAGAAAGGGAAGAGGAGCTAAAAAGCCTCTTGATGAAAGTGAAAGAGGAGAGCGAAAAAGTTGGCTTAAAGCTCAACATTCAGAAAACGAAGGCCAGGGCATCTGGTCCCATCTCTTCATGGGAAATAGATGGGGACAGTGGAAACAGTGTCAGACTTTATTTTTTGGGGCTCCAAAATCACTGCAGATGGTGACTGCAGCCATGAAATTAAAAGATGCTTACTCCTTGGAAGAAAAGTTATGACCAACCTAGACAGCATAGTAAAAAGCAGAGATATTACTTTGCCAACAAAGGTCCGTCTAGTCGAGGCTATGGTTTTTCCAGTGGTCAGGTATGGATGTGAGAGTTGGACTGTGAAGAAGGCTGAGCACTGAATAATTGATGCTTTTGAACTGTGGTGTTGGAGGAGACTCTTGAGAGTCTCTTGGACTGCAAGGAGATCCAACCAGCCCATCCTAAAGAAGATCAGCCCTGGGATTTCTTTGGAGGGAATGATGCCAAAGCTGAAACTCCAGTACTTTGGCTACCTCATGCAGAGTTGACTCATTGGAAAAGACTCTGATGCTGAGAGGGATTGGAGGCAGGAGGAGAAGGTGATGACAGAGGATGAGATGGCTGGATGGCATCACTGACTCGATGGACAAGAGTTTGGGTGAACTCCGGGAGTTGGTAATGGACAGGGAAGCCTGGCGTGCTATGATTCATGGGGTCGCAAAGAGTCGGACAGGACTGAGCAACTGAACTGAACTGATGTACATTTTTTTTAGATAATGCTATTGCACAGACAACAGACTATGGTATGATGTATACATATTTTTTACATGCACTAGGAAATCAAAAAAGCTGTGTGACTCACTTTATTGCGATATTCTCTAAGTTGCTGTGGTCAAAATGAGGTACCTGCATGGTTTTCAGACTGGGGCAGGAGGCACTTCTTTCTGTAATCACCTTAACAGTAGTGTCACTAGCTCAGAGTTCCACTTCCATTTACATTATCTCAGTGTTCTCAAGTCAGCGTTTCCACTGTGTTGTTTCTGGCTTTTTAAGTATCTCTTCATGGCCTCTGGCCATGCCAATGCCTGAGCTTTGCCAAGAATCTACAAGGGTACTGTATAAGTCAACTCAAGCTGCCGCAACAAGATTTTCAGGCTGGGTGGTTTAAGAAACAGAAACTTATTCTTTCTCAGTTCTGGAGACTGGAAGTCAAAGATCAAGGTGCTCACTGAGACAGGAAGCGGGCAGGGCACAACCTTTAAAAGAATGACACAGCCCAAGGATACGACATAAACTGATTAGAACCAACTAGATCCAAGGTGATGGATTCACCTTCCACTTGACCTTGGGCCTCAGTATACGCTCACTGTAACACATCAGCAGGCTAAATGATACTCCCCAGGTACCATGATGGTTCCAAGGATGACCACAAAAGGTCAAAAAGTGGATGGTGGCCTAATTCCTGGAAATCTCCACCCCTTCCCCAAAGTACTGGACTACTCCTCCCACTCATTAGCCTATGAAATTACCCACCCCTATAAAAACTGACAACCCCATAACCCTGGGACCTCTCCTGCCTCTCTTGCCTTCTGAGATGGCCCAAACTCTGTCTATGGAGTATGTTTCCTCCCTGAATAAACCTTTCACTTTACTGTGGCTCACTCTTGAATTCTTTCCTGGGCAAAGCCAAGAATCCACACCTGGCGACCATCCCAGGGGCTCAGATGTGACCCAGGATATGTCCATCTTCTCACACCCCACTCTCTTTCCTGCAGCATCACAAAGTTGGTATCTGGTGAGGCCTCTCTTCCTGGCTTACAGAGGCCCACCTTCTCACTATGTCCTTACATGACCTTTTCTCTGTGTGTATAGAGCACTCTGGTGTCTCTTACCCTTCTTAAAAGAACACTCATGCTGTCTGACTAGAGCCCCATCCTTATGACCTCATTTAACCTTAATTACCTCCTTAAAAGTCTATCTCCAAACATGGTCACATGGTAGTTTAGAGCTTCAAAGTATGAAACTGAGGCAGGGGGTAGCCACAATTCAGTCCATAACAGACATCAGTTATGTTTCTGTTAGTGTTCCTCTTACTGTTGCATCAGTTTTGAGTGGTCTAAATATTTTACATAGGGTTGAAAAGATATTTTTAAATGCCTAATGTTGGCAAAGATTTGAAAAAATAGTCACTCTCTTAGGCTTCTGGTGATAAAATAAAACTGGCCCCAAACTTATGGATGGAAATTTAACAACACATAGCAAAAGTCTAAAAATTCTGCATATCGATTCAGACATTCCATTTCTGGCCATTTATCGTAAAGAAACACCAAAGCTCAGCTTCCAGGATATTTACCAAAACATTAGAATTCGGAAAAATTAGAAAGTATTCTAAATATTTAACAACAGGGGAATGGTATAGCATACGATGAGGTTTCCCTGGTTGTTCACTGGTAAAGATTTCATCTGCCAATACAGGAGACACAGGTTCGACCCTGGGTCAGAAAGATCCCCTGTAAGAGGAAATGGCAATCCACTCCAATATTCTTGCCTGGAGAAACCCACGCACAGAGGAGCCTGGTGAACTACAGTCCATGGGGTCACAAAGAGTTGGACACAACTTAGCAACTGAACAACAACAACATGCATGCATGGTTAGTTGTGTCTGACTCTTTGTGACCCTATGGATTATAGCTCACCAGATTCCTCTGTCCATGGAATCTTCCAGGCAAGAACACTGGAGGGGTTGCCATTTCTTCTTCTAAAGAACAACATACCACAGGATAAAAATTTACAAAGCTATTAATATAATAATGTAAAGCATGGAACATGGAAATACATTTACTATAACAGAATGAAAATGAATTAAAATTATGTAAAGGATATAAGGCTATGTAAATGATAAAAGAATATAAAATTATGAATAAGAATATATGTGGGATCTTTTTTATTAACACATTACACTGCAGGTTATAGGTATAGGAAACATTAAAAAATTACCTCTGGATAGTAAGGTTAAGACTGACATTTATTTTCTTCCATTTACTCTTATTTTCCACAATTAACAAGCATCACATTTGTAAAAAGGAAACACACACATACACACAGTTGTGTTTAAACTGTTAGAAGAATAAGAACTAAAGGTAAATTACAACCTTTATGTAAAATGTTCATGTACATCCATCACCCATTTCTTAGAATTCTTTGCATGCTATGAATTCCCTAAAGAATATTCTCCCTCTTTCAGATGAAGAAGCAACAGAGGGTTTATGAAAATAAGTAAACAGTCCTTACTAGACAACCAATTATCCTGTCTTCCTTTAGTTTCCATGTTCCCAACAATCTGGAAAAGAAGGGGGAGAACCAACAATACAATTTAACAGTAACATTTTCCTAACAATATTTTCTGCCATGTCCACAAGTTCAGTAGCTTGAGAGGGCAAGGAACATCCTTAGGAGTGATCTGAAAGGTGATTTTAAACACCAGCATCATTCTTGTCAAGCAAAGATAGTGTTTCCTTGGGAGACTTGAACAGTTCCTTCAGAGTGGTTCTGGTCTCTGAGGCAAATATGTATCCAGGCTTCACGGTGGAGAGTATTTGCCAGTGAGAATATCAATTCTCAGGTACACACGCAGTATGTGTTTTGCTACAAATGTTTTCCCAGTAAACAAGAATGGAGCCATCAAGAGAAAGAGAACGCTAATTTTAAATCAATTAAATTCAAACAGAAATGCTTCCTTTGGGTGTAGTTGCCTTTTAGTAAGCACACTAATTTTGGAGACTTGTATTATTTACCCACAAATTATTTCTGAAGTAACTCTGGTATTGAGAAGTTGAAGTCAAACCCATCTCTCCCACAGCTCTCTCTCAATCCATCAACTACTGAGGGTGGAATTTAATGGGGCCATTCTTGTTCATCGCCTTTCTCTAACCAATATATACGTACACTCAATCATTGTTGCATAATACAGCATTCCTGTGCACTGTTCATTGACATGAAAGGGGATGCCCAGAAAATCAGGAATCACATGGTTCTGTGGGACCCTCTTCCAGTCGATATTAGGACCACTAGTCAGAAGAAAATGTATCATGATCAGCTGCTGACCAGGATATGAATCTGGGCAGGAGAATGGCCTCTTTTGCCCAGACTAATCTGGGCTCTGACCAAAAGGAGGCAGACTAGCCCTAGACCTCATTTTAAAATATGCCTCTGGCGCTGAGTGGCCTCAACACTCAGGCCACAGGAGAAGAAAGAGATAACAAAGTTTGAGTCCCTGCCAACCCAGCTCAGAAAAAAAGAGGATCACAGTCTCAAGCCTACACAGAGAAAGTAGTTGGATCACTTCCAAGAAAAAACTCTCAAAGATGACAACCATAGTCCATTGCCTAGCATCTGAAACAAACAGATCTAAGATGGTACAAGGATCTCAGCAAACGGGGGCTCACCTTCCAGTGCATGGGTCACTTAACATCAAGTACTTGGGTTTAGATTTGCTGTCATTGTTTTTTTATTGTTGTCTGGGGTGAGTTATTGGATTGAAAGCAATTTGGATATTGTCTCCTCCATGGGGTTCTGCAGCCAAAAAGTGATTGATGAAAAACAGGGGTTTGGGATGAGTGAGTCCAACACAGCAATACAAATGATAAGGCTGTTACTTGGGAAAACAACAGCCGTAAGAGTGATTTCATTGTCTCCGATGGGGAGGCGTAGGCATAAACACTAAGTACAGCTCATGACATTGGGGAATGACAGATGAGAGGATGCTGCAGAGTTTTGTTTCCTCATAAGGATTTCTCAATGTTTGCGAAGCCATATTTTTATACAGTCCAGGAGGCAGCAAAATAATTCGGCTGTAGTCCTTAACGTTGGGACAGCACTTTAAATTTTACCAAACACTTTAACACACATTGTCACAATTATCCTCAAGCTCACACTGTGTTCAGAGAGGTAAATGACTGGCCTAAGTTTACCCAGCCAAGAATATTTCTTCAGATACACCACCATGCCCACTCACAGAGTGAAAATCAGAAATCTAGATATCTGTTAATTGTTTCTAAGCAACTATTTAACGAACATGTGTTATATATCAGTAACTTTTCTATGCAATGATATTATTAATAATAAAATAGCAATACTTATTTGAAAATAAGTATTGTATGACTGAAACCTGGCAGCATTTTCTAAATCCTGTCATGATAAATTAAAAGCCACAAGCAAATTTCAAACCTCGAGGAAAAGTAATTCCTCAGCTCCACTTGAACCCAACAAAACAAGCAACCACCAACTGAAAGACGGTCCCTACACACACTCAATTATCAGCCACAGTCCAGATACAAGGTGATCCGAGGTAAAGTTTTAAAGTGAAGAGAAACAGTCAACACCAAAGCCCATTAGCAATTCCCGGAAAATAAAAACAGAATCTGGTAGTAAAGTCTAACCTCTTTATCCTTTGTGCTTCAACTACTTCCACTTGCTCATAGTGGGGTCACATGCAGAGGCCTCACACCCAGCACTTCAGAATTCGTCAGCTTGGTGAGCTACCAAGACGCCCAGATCCGAGATGATGGCAGTGGCAGTGGGCCGTGTGCAGAGACGCTTCTCCCGCACTGCAATCTGGAGCCTGAGTAGCTACAGCTGCGCCAGCTCTGGGGCGAACCCTGCCCTCTCTCATACACTCTGAAGTTATCCTTATACAGCAGCTATGACCCCACCCCACCTCAGGCCTGCGGGAAGAGCATTTGCTCCAGTGGGAACTCCCACCTCTCCATCCTCTGCACAAAGAAAAGAGCCTTCCTCTATTTCAGAACCAGACCTGGCCTTGCTCTATTGGCTCAAACAACAGCGGGTGGGGAGGAGGGGGTGGTGGTGCAGGGGTAGCAAGAGGACCTTTGTTGAGGCTCGGCTTGAAAAGGTCGAGCTTTAATCTTGGACTTTAATCTTTAATCTCACTTTAATCTTGGACTTCTGTTTGTAGATATTTCTGCAAAAATTATTTATAAATAACAATACTGGT